>NC_064638.1:610075265-610700265 GCF_023864345.2 Schistocerca serialis cubense | reverse complement strand
TGCGAATTCAACCTTCCACCTACTAATATGTCTTAGAATGGTCAAAAAGTAAATAAACCACATGCAAAAAAGTTTTCAGGCAAAGATATAGATATCAGCCAGAGATATAGATGTCAGCCAAAGATATCGAAAAAAATTAGTCTTCACACTGACAAAAGTTCCGCTGAAACAAGCAGTTTCGCAAATGTCACTTGGAAGTGGTCACCAGTGCAGAATTAATCAGTTTAACAATTTAAAGGCATTTATAAAGCTGATATCATGATAAAATTCACACACAACATAGATTAAACTGTGTACATCAAGAAAATAATATTTTTGAAATATCGATTTCTTGGACCAAAATCCATTACATCCCTTCTTAAAATACCACTAGATGAAAAATCTCAAAAAATGTGTGTTGTGAACACTCATTCAGGCTTGTTTAAATATTTGAACTTGCATTTTGGCAGGTACCAAACTGTTCAAACTATCTGGACGATTCTGTCGTAGCAGGTCGTACACCTGCATACTGCAAATTTACATGCTTTGTTTCGTATGTTATCTGATGCAGGACTGAAGAGTGAAAGTATCGTGGTCATGTCATAAACATTCAAGGTGTACATCCTCTTCAGTCTCATTTGTTAGCCACACAGAACCTGTCAATTCCTCGCAATGTCACAGAATTGCCATCAGTTTTAGGGAAAGTGAACTATTATATTCGGTTCATGACGAATGCTGCACACATCGCACCTCCATTGCATCGCTTCAGTCGCAAGACTGTCCCCTTTGTTTGGACAGATGAGTACTAAGAAATTTTTCAAAACCTTAAATATGCATTGCTCAGTGATCCTGGCTTCCCAGTTGTGTAGCAAGTTGACGCTTCCTCTTAAAGAATCAGTGCAGTGCTTTCACACAGAATTGGTAATAAAGACAGGCCTATTGCTTTCACATCAAAAATTTTGCCCAGACCTCAGTGTAACTACACACAAATGGAGAAAGAGGCATTAGCTATTGTGTATGGTGTCACCAAATTTCACCACTATATGTATGGCAGAAAATGCTACTTAGTAACAGATCACAAGCCATTACAGTCCTTCATCCATCTGATGAAGTCAGTTCCCATATGAATAGCCCAAATATTGCATAGATGGGCTTTGCTATTGTCTCAGTACCAGTATCAGATGGTGTATTGCCCAACGGCTAAACATAGTAATGCGGATGCACTTTCACGTCTTCTGATTGGCCCTGATACAGACTTTGACACTTCTGCTGCATCTTGTTGTCACATCGAAACTCAGGATTCTGAATTGCTTCAATCCTTTCCTCTGAACTATTGGAAAATTGCACAGGCCACGGAAGCTGATTCAGATTCAAGTATTTTGCTACAATACATTTGTACATCTTGGCCTTGCTCATTGCAAAGCATAAAGAACTCTGTAGTGCCCTGATACTTTGCACATCGGCATAGCCTCACTATGTAGAAAGGTGTAATTCTTGTTCAAAATGACAGTGGACAGTGAAATGTGTTGATCCCTAAAGCTTTGCAAAAAGAAGTGTTGCAGTTACTTCTCTGAGGACATTGGGGGAATTGTTAATTCGAAACAGTTAGCGCGATTACACTGTACTTGGCAGGATATGGACACTCCAGCACAACAGATGATGTCACAATCTCACGCATGTGAAGACAATCAGTCTGCTCTGACACAAAAATTCTCTGCTTGGCCCAAGTTTCAATCACCATGGCAACGTATGCACATAAATTTTGTGGGATCTTTTTGGAGCACTAGTTGGTTGATTGTGGTTGAATTGTATAGCAAGTTTCCTTTTGCTGTGCCAATGAACTCGACAACATCATGTAACACCATTCAGGTGTTGTCCTATATTTTTTGCCTTGAAGTTTTGCCTGAAGTCGTAGTGTTGGACAATGGCCCTCTATTCAGATGTTATGTTACGTGACGTGATCGTGTGGAGTGTAACTGATATCAGACTCAGGGAACAGATTTTGAAACAGTCAGATCCATCATTTCAGCACATAGTACAAATACTAGATCAGTACGATTCAAGTGCCCTGTTGGCTGATAAATTTGAGAAGCCAGCAATTTATCAGGTCGAATCGCCCTTGTTTGCGACCAACCCATTAGGCAGCGGCAGCTTGCGCATACCTCCCCGCATAAATAACTCTCCACGCCATGTAATCAGCTCGCTAAACGGCGGCCACACAGGTGAACAGAATTAAGTCATGCCCTCTTTGCTATTCACATCACAAACACTAAGACTGTCCCTCCCAACAAGCACAGTGTTAGGCTTGTGGCAAGAAAGGACATGTACAATCTGTACTTCTGCAACGGAACAAACATAAGAATTCGGCCTATGCACAAAAATCTAGTCACAAGGTCCACGGTATCAATGCAGTGTATTCAAACCCTGCTGCAGGCATTAGCAAAATAATGAGCAACAGTTTCTTCTGTTCTATGCCAGTCCAACAAACTTTTTGTTCATTTGCTTCTTTTTGGAAAACGTGTGAAATTTCGTTTGGACATGGGTGGCTCTGTTACATTGCTGAATCGTAACACATGTGAAGTGTTAGGCTCCGCACACTAGTCTAAAACCAGCTGTGCTGGATGGCTTATAATTGACAAGATATTCCTATTCTCATAACATGTACTTTGCCTGCCATGTATTGCTCACATACGCGAACTGTAACTTTCACTGTGCTACAATCATGCAATTGTGAGAACATATTTTTCATTGATTCTTTTGATTTGTTTGGCTATAAAATTCAGGACAATGTGTTGTCAATGTCTGCATTCAGTATAAAAGACAGTGTAGCAAGCTTGCTGAAATTATTTCCAGAACTCTTTTCTGAAGGTTAGGCAAGGCTAAAAATTTCGTTGCACACATTACTATGAAAGACAATGCTCAGCCGAAATTTTGGTAGGCCAGAACTGTTCCCATTGCTTTATGGAACAAAGTCGCTGCTGAAATTAAACAATTGCAAGATAGCAGAGCTATAGCGCCCATACAACCAAGTCAGCAGGCAAATCCAGTGGTTTTGCTCCCGAAACCTTCAGGTCGCATTCGCCTCTGTTAACCCATAAACTGTGATTGATACATATCCATTGCCACGACCAGCTGAAGACAGGCCATTCTAAGAACGCTACAGCGCCGACTTAGGAACTCTATTGCTTCACTTATGTTAGGAGTTGCATATACTGAACAGCTTGCTTATGTTTGTCTGCCACCCATTGCTTGCGATACATCTTTATCTCACAAAGTTAAGTATTGTAATCATTTCCTTTGTGATAAACTTTATTAATACGATTTATTTGAATTGTTGTTGTCTAGCAATCTGAATAGGCAGGACACAACAGTTTATCGTCTCTTCGGCTAGTCTATTCACATGCTCATTTATATTATCATATCTCTTTGGCCCCTTACTCACATAAATTGAAATTATTACCACCCCTCCCTTTTTGGGCACAATGGTACTTCACTACTGCCAGATCAGTTTGCTTTTCTGGGTAATACTGGGTTTCGGCTAATCCGCTCTAACACCTATCACATAAAACGTCCAGCTAGCTAAACTCTAAAAACAGAATATATCTAATAATTATATATTTCTTGGACGTTATAGCTAGGGCCTCAACACAGTCTCTGTATCGAAGAAATGCGTCCTGAATAGAGAGAAAACGATTGTCAGTGATCAACAGTTTCTTCAAATGAGGTTGCCTCCGGCACATCTTTGAGTGCAGTGACCGCCGCACACGGACTGGGATGTGCAGGCAGCGCTATGCAGAGCAGGGTGGGATCAGCAGCCAGTGCCGAGGAATGTGGTAATTAAAGCGGCCGCCATAATGAATAATTCCCGACAGGTTCGCCTCAGCCTGCCGCGGGCCCACCCTGATCGCCCCAAACGGAGCTGTGACACCTCCACCAGCGTACACCCTGCCTCAGTATATTCGACAAAATAATTTAGCGTACGGCAATCTTCGGCATTCAGAACAGACTGACTGCCTCTGCCGACTAATGCATACAGTTCCTAAAAGATATCTAGAAAAATTTATTATGCTTCTTCGCGTATGAATTGACCCAATTTCTCGAGACATAGAAATGGTTCTTTCACAACGATGTCATACAGTATGACCTACAGGAAACAGTCGGTTTTCAAACAAACAGTATTATGTTGATATCTGAGGAAAAAAGAACAGAAAACGCTAACACATATTTGATTTATATGGTCATTTACAAAACATATGTCAGCCAAGTGGCGACCATTCTGCCAAGCACAGTTTTCATCTGTCAGCCAGACGTTAGTCATAACTCAGACGACAGGCGTTAGTCAATCAACCCCACCTCTTCTTCAATCCCAGCTTTATACCCAATTAAACTTCGACATTTATCACCATAAATTTGTTGTTTTATGCGGACAAGTTCTGTGACGGCTACGGAACGTCACTGAAATGAGAAAAGGGGCGTCTAGGAAAAATGTTCTTCACATCTGCCATGGATGTATTTGAGGCGTGTGATTTGACACTATCATGTTGGAAGTAAACTGTCCGCTTATTTACCTGTCATATTCACAGTTCTGGCACGTGTGCATTTCATCTGGGATTGACTATCACTCTGACGCCATTATCAATCAACTAATATGGAAACATCACTAACTGTACCACATATTTTAACCAGGAAAAAGCACTCTTGCAAGATATCAACCCCATCAATTGAGCTCGCACGTAAATTTGGGCCATAATTCTGGTAGTATGGAGCTATAACCTTCTGAATGTACACCTTTCAAATTTCGCTCGCACAGGCCGTGTGTCAGTCGCTACGATCCCTCTGCAGCCAAGTAGTAAGATACAGCCGAGTGAAAATCAGAGCCGTCCTGTTTTCGGGATGTTGCAGGAGTGGGAAGATCTGTTCAAAATTTGTCTAGTTGCTAGTCCTATCGAAAGTGGAAACGAATCTTAATTAGACATATACACAAGAACGATAACGTGAAATTGTCATAAAGTCAGAGGACAATCAGTATATTATGCTCAGTATCAGAAACCATGGAGTTCGGTTTACGTGAACTACAGGAAAACTGTCATAACATTTGCAACATAAATATCAACCATGTTTCTGAAAAGATCAAAGCACGGCAACAGTATTAGTCAAAGTGACTCACGATCTGAGATAAATATTGGGTAGGCGCGAAAGAACATCGTCAGCAGTGCCTGATTTCAGCATGACGTACGATAACCCTAATTTCGATCTTACTGCTTTAAATGAAACCTGAATTTCTCAATAGGTGAAGTACGGCGATTCGACAGATGCCTGAGTAAATGATTACATCGCGTCATCTGTGTATCAGGGGAGCAATGATGAAAAAAAATTGGCTATCTGGTAACACCCAGAGTCCCGCCCTTAGTCCAGTATTTTTCTGTGTCTACATCCATGTCACATGTATTATTGTTGTTGTGATCTTCAGTCCAGAGACTGGTCTGATGCAGCCCCCCATACTACTCTATCCTATGCAAGCTTCTTCATCTCCAAGTACCTACTGCAACCTACATCCTTCTGAATCTGCTTAGTGTATTCATCTCTTCGTCTCCCTCTAAGATTTTTACCCTCCACGCTGCCATCCAGTACCAGGTTGGTGATCCCTTGATGCCTCAGTACATGTTCTACCAACCGATCCCTTCTTCTAGTCAAGTTGTGCCACAAATTTCTCTTCTCTCCAATTCTATTCAGTACCTCCTCAATAGTTACATGATCTACCCGTCTAATCTTCAGCATTCTTCTGTAGCAGCACATTTCGAAAGCTTCTGTTTTCTTCTAGTCTAAATTATTGATCGTGCATGTCCCTCTTCCATGCAGGGCTACACTCCATACAAAAACTTTAATAAAAGACTTCCTGTCACTTAAGTCTCCACTCGATGTTAACAAATTTTTCTTCTTCAGAAACACTTTCCTTGCCATTGCTAGTCTACGTTTTATATCCTCTCTACTTCGACCATCATCAGTTATTTTGTTCCCCAAATAGCAAAATACGTCTACTACTTTAAGTGTCTCATTTCCTAATCTAATTCCCACAGAATCACCTGATTTAATTCGACTACAGTCCATTATCCTCATTTTGCTTTTGTTGATGTTCATCTTATATCCTCCTTTCAAGACACTGTCCATTCCGTTCAACTGCTCTTCCAGGTCCTTTGCTGTCTCAGACAGAATTACAATGTCATCGGCAAACCTCAAAGTTCTTATTTCTTCTCCATGGATTTTAATACCTACTCCAAATTTTTCTTTTGTTTCCTTTACTTTTGCTATGTTACATTTATATTCACCGAAAACTGTATTACACTAACTTATTGTTTTTAGGCGAACCACCACTCATGGTTCAGCTTTTGCTCTCTGATATTTGTCACCAGTGTCAATCTTGCCAAATGATTTTACACTGTTTTTTATTATTATTTCACGGATTGCCAATAACTGCATCTCCAAATTGTCTGATATAAACTAATACATCACGATACTTTGTCACTTTACACTATGGTTGAACAAGGGGACTCTTTCCTCTGCAGATTGTTGCTGCACAATCTGCCCAAGGTCACAATGTCAGGTTTGCCCAAGGTCACGTCCGCCCAAGCTCGCATCGGCCCAACATGTACTGGAATCTTATTGGAGAAGACATGTCATTTTACACGAGAAAACGGTAAGTAAGACGAATAAGTAATGTTACAGTTTTACATGTGTGTGGCTGTCTTACGAGTCGTTAGGCGCACTATCTTTGGTGTTTGCAGTTTCGTTTTTGAATCGTGTAGATAGTCAGCTTATGACGTCCTACGGTTCACAGCGCTGACGGAAAGTGTCGGTTTGTTTCCCATTACAAACAACATGATTTTTAAATTGGAGATTTACGTTCCCATTCGTTAGAACGGTCCCAAGTTAGTCTAGCGATTTATTTGTTTTATCGTAAAATACTCAGTACTCCAGCTGTGTCTGACCACCGCTGCTGTTTGATGGTAGCAGTCAGCGCAAGCCAGCGCGGCGCTGTTGAGGCTTGAGTACTGTTTATTCTCCGTGTTCCCTGTCAGTGTTAATACATCTTGATAAAATAAATATCAGCCTAGACTAATTTGGGAGCGCTATTTCGAATGGACACATAAAATTCCATTTTATAACTCTCTTTGTCTACAAAGGGAAACAAGCCGACGCTTTCAGTTGACGATTGGTATTGCATGAAAGGCGTGATGAGGAGCGTTTGTTTGGACTGACACCAGCTACACGGTCAAAAAAATTGTGTATATATCTGCTGAAGCACCAGGGAAAGTGCACCTGACGGCTCTTAGGACAAACGTTTCTTGGATTAGGTTCAGAGACTCAGCACAAGAGTCTGCCAGCCAGAATGTCACATTTCTAGGAATCCATACCGAAAAACAATTGAAGTAACAGACGTTGGCTCGTTTGTTGGTTTGTTGTACCCAAGACACAGACAAAAGAATCTGCCAGTTACACTATACACGATAGCAAGCCAAAGGTAACCGACTACTGTCCAACCGTTCAGAGAACTTGAGTGTGACCCTCTCAGAGCCAAAAAAGAGTTATCTTTCTTCCAGTTTTATCGCTGATTTGATGTGGGTTGGCACGAATTCCTCCTTGTGCCAAACTTTTCATCTCAGAGTAGCGCTTGCAACCTACATCCTCGTTTGCTCACTGCGTCTATTCCAGGCTCTGTCTTCCTCTGTACTTTGTACCCTGTTCAAGCTCCCTCTAGTACTATGGAAGTTAGCCCACCCAGCTGGCCACACAGTCTAACGTGCTGTTTTCCAGGCACGAAGGCATGCCAGTCCGCAGCACAAATCAGAGCGGGAGATTAGTGTCGAGGTACGGTGTGCCCCCCTACCTGTGGATGGTTTTTAAGGCGGTTTTCCCCTTATTCCGCATCAGTTACACTGAGATGTGGGGCATAAAGACACACCGAAATCACAATAGTAATCCGTTGTAGTTGTCACACACTTTATTCAATTATTAAGCGTTATCAAATCACAACGACAATAATAAAGGCGATTGCCTTATAAAGACAGATCACTTGGATAAACGACGAACAAATTTCTTTAACTAGAACAAGACCCATAAAAACTTGAAAATTGAATATTACTGGTTAAACCAACTCAGATAAACTTCATTACTTGGATGGAACACGATTCCTATCAGAACTCTAATTACTGCCAATTAGCTAAACAATATATTAAGTGACAGAACACATATCTTGTAAGATTTGGCTAGCCAGCTTTCATAAATAAAACATTATTCCTAAAAGCTTTATCACAATAAAATTACTTCCACGACTAAGGATGTGCTTTAATTTGACCAAACAAATTTTGAAGTTTACTTAACTCAGTAGATTAATCAACAATGTTGCTAAAATCATTTATACTGGAACATGACCATATGACAATAACCCATAAAATGAGGCCGCTTCAATACTGCGCGTGAATTAGTGACAGACGCGAGCACACCGAAGGATTTTAGTCAATACCAAGAGATCCACGACACAGCAAATGAAATAGAAATGTACTCAACTTTGCACTGCAATTGAACTTCAGACACCGTAACTCTTCACAGCAAGGATGGAATCACAAGACAGTAGCAACATAACCCGAGATGTAAAGAGGGGGGGG
The DNA here is from genome assembly GCF_023864345.2 of Schistocerca serialis cubense. Lineage (NCBI taxonomy): Eukaryota > Metazoa > Arthropoda > Insecta > Orthoptera > Acrididae > Schistocerca > Schistocerca serialis. The sequence continues at coordinate 610,691,623 of NC_064638.1, read as the reverse complement.
GGGGGGGAGGGCCTTAAATATCACTCTGCCACCGTGGTACTCTGCTCCCAGTTTGCTCGCGTCGACCACTGCCAATTATCTGCAACACAAAACACATCAGCGGCGGACAATATTCTGAGGCATGAGATACACAATCTTCACAATCTTGTCTGGAGAACAGATGATCAATACTTTCAGTGAAATCACCCTCCGTGAGTTCTTGTCCAGTCACGGTTCTTAAAATGTTCAAAAATGGTTCAAATGGCTCTGAGCACTACGCGACTTAACTTCTGAGGTCATCAGTGGCCTAGAACTTAGAACTAATTAAACCTAACTAAACTAAGGACATCACACGCATCCATGCCCGAGGCAGGATTCGAACCTGCCACTGTAGCGGTCGTTCTGTTCCAGACTGTAGCGCCTAGAACCGCACGGCCACTCCGTCTTAAAATGTGATAAACCAGTTCGCAAAAGGACAACTAAAATAATGTCCTAAAGTTAAAATGACAAGAATTATCTCGGCACACATTTAAACGCCAAACTACAATAATGAACTACAAAGTAGAATGGAAGATCTCGGCACACATTTAAACGCCAAACTACAATAATGAACTACAAGGTAGAATGGAAGATATATCTCGGTATGGCTTGGAACGCCAGACACCGATTTACGCGCTACTCGTTGCACTTCTCACAACGCAGTTAGCCATGCTTCATGTCGATTTGCTGGACGTAGCCACACTTCCTTAACTGCCGTCAAGTATCAAGTCACTACACCGAGTTGCGTGATAAACAACTAGAACAATTACAAATAGTTTTTAGTACACTGGCATGTTCAGTTTGATGTACGCAACCCACCGAAGCAACTCAACGACTCCAATTCATTCGGCCTGTGTAGCTTGTAACAGACTCGAAGGAACTTGTCCTTCCAACCTCTAGGAAAACCAAATCACCATGGGCAATGGATCAGCGTTGCACGATTCAACACACCGTAGGGGCTGGCCACGCCCCTTCGTCGTGCCGACTCGGCCTCTCCGCGTGCTGCCTACGTACACAGTCACACGTCACTGCACCTCACACCGCCAATACCCAGACAAGAGAGCCAGCAGAACGCACGAGCTACGTTAAATGCCCGCCGCCAAAGATGTGAAGAAGAGCAATCAACATCGAAGTCGACTCAAAGATGAAAATGAGAATCGATGGTAACTGGTGCCAGAAACGTATCGGCTCAACACTATATCGGCAACTGCTGCGCAAACAGTCTCCATGTACGCATACACCATAATTACTGTACCACGCAAACATTTGGGGTTACACTTGTCTGGTATGACACTTTCCCGGGGTGGTCAACTGGGGGGGTGAAATGCACAATAACCATGGGTTCTATGTGGGATGGCGGTGGGGTGGTTTGGACTGCTGTGGCCTGTCGTGGGTTTGTGAACCACTGAGGGCTACGGCGGGACGAAGCCTCTCCGTCGTTTCTAGCTCCCGAGTTTAATACACAATACACAGGCGTCCTGCCATCCTGTCCCTTCTTCTTGTCAGAGTTTTTCATATATACCTTTCCTCTAATGCTCTGCAGAGGAGCTCATCGTTTCTTATACACTCCTGGAAATGGAAAAAAGAACACATTGACACCGGTGTGTCAGACCCACCATACTTGCTCCGGACACTGCGAGAGGGCTGTACAAGCAATGATCACACGCACGGCACAGCGGACACACCAGGAACCGCGGTGTTGGCCGTCGAATGGCGCTAGCTGCGCAGCATTTGTGCACCGCCGCCGTCAGTGTCAGCCAGTTTGCCGTGGCATACGGAGCTCCATCGCAGTCTTTAACACTGGTAGCATGCCGCGACAGCGTGGACGTGAACCGTATGTGCAGTTGACGGACTTTGAGCGAGGGCGTATAGTGGGCATGCGGGAGGCCGGGTGGACGTACCGCCGAATTGCTCAACACGTGGGGCGTGAGGTCTCCACAGTACATCGATGTTGTCGCCAGTGGTCGGCGGAAGGTGCACGTGCCCGTCGACCTGGGACCGGACCGCAGCGACGCACGGATGCACGCCAAGACCGTAGGATCCTACGCAGTGCCGTAGGGGACCGCACCGCCACTTCCCAGCAAATTAGGGACACTGTTGCTCCTGGGGTATCGGCGAGGACCATTCGCAACCGTCTCCATGAAGCTGGGCTACGGTTCCGCACACCGTTAGGCCGTCTTCCGCTCACGCCCCAACATCGTGCAGCCCGCCTCCAGTGGTGTCGCGACAGGCGTGAATGGAGGGACGAATCGAGACGTGTCGTCTTCAGCGATGAGAGCCGCTTCTGCCTTGGTGCCAATGATGGTCGTATGCGTGTTTGGCGCCGTGCAGGTGAGCGCCACAATCAGGACTGCATACGACCGAGGCACACAGGGCCAACACCCGGCATCATGGTGTGGGAAGCGATCTCCTACACTGGCCGTACACCACTGGTGATCGTCGAGGGGACACTGAATGGTGCACGGTACATCCAAACCGTCATCGAACCCATCGTTCTACCATTCCTAGACCGGCAAGGGAACTTGCTGTTCCAACAGGACAATGCAAGTCCGCATGTATCCCGTGCCACCCAACGTGCTCTAGAAGGTGTAAGTCAACTACCCTGGCCGGCAAGATCTCCGGATCTGTCCCCCATTGAGCATGTTTGGGACTGGATGAAGCGTCGTCTCACGCGGTCTGCACGTCCAGCACGAACGCTGGTCCAACTGAGGCGCCAGGTGGAAATGGCATGGCAAGCCGTTCCACAGCACTACATCCAGCATCTCTACGATCGTCTCCATGGGAGAATAGCAGCCTGCATTGCTGCGAAAGGTGGATATACACTGTACTAGTGCCGACATTGTGCATGCTCTGTTGCCTGTGTCTATGTGCCTGTGGTTCTGTCAGTGTGATCATGTGATGTATCTGACCCCAGGAATGTGTCAATAAAGTTTCCCCTTCCTGGGACAATGAATTCACGGTGTTCTTATTTCAATTTCCAGGAGTGTATTATCAGTCCACCTAATTTTCAACGTTATTGTGTAGCACCACATCTCAAATGCTTTGATTCTCTTCTGTTCAGGCTTTCCGCAGTGCATGTTTCGCTGCCATACAGTACTGCCGTCCAGCCGTATATTCTCTTAAATTTCTTCCTCAAATTAAGGCCAATTTTTGTTTGCAGTGGACTTCTCTTGGCCAGGAATGCTCTTATTGCCAGTGCTAGTTGGCTTCTATGTCCTTCTTGCTCCATCCATCATTGGTTGGTTATTTTGCTGCCTAGGTAGCACAGTTCCTTAACTTTGTCCGCTTTGTGACTCCAAATTCTGATGTAAAGTTTCTCTCCATTCTCATATCTCCTACTTCACAATATTTCAGTCTTTCTTCGATTTACTCTCAATCCATATTTTGTACTCATTAGACTGTTCATTGCATTCAGCGCATCCCGTTTTCTTTTTCTCTTTCAGTGAGAAAAGCAATGTCATCAACGAATGTTATTATTTACATCCTTTCACCTTGAATTTTAATTCCGCTCTGAAGCCATACTTTTATTTCTGTTATCACTTCTTGAACAGTCGGGACGAAAGACAACATCCCCGTCTTATACCCTTTATATTTAGATTGCTTCGTCCTTGGTCTCTACTCTTACTGTGCCCTCTTGGTTATTGTACAGGTTGTATATTACCCGTCTTTCCCTATAGCTTACCCTCATTTTTCTCAGAATTTCGAACATCTCGCACCACTTTATATTGTCAAACTCCTTTTTCCGGTCGACATATCCTATGAACGCGTCCTGATTTTTCTTCCATCTTGCTCACATTATCAACCGAAACTTCAGAACTACCTGTCTGGTGACTTTACCTTTCCTAAAATCAAAGTGATAGTCATCTAATGAATCGTTAATTTTCTTTTGAGTTCTTCTGTATGCTATGTTTGTTAGCAACTTCGATGCATGATCTGTTGAGCTTATTGTGCTGTAATTCTCGCACTTCTCGGCTCTTGCTGTCTTTCGAATTGTATAGATTATGTTTGATGGTATATCGCCAGCCTAGAGTATTCTACATAGCAAAGGGAATTCTTGCCTTTGTCAATTCATGCAGTCTTCGGAATTGTGTGTATGATATTTTTCCCATAGTCAGATCGTACGTCGCTAGACTCATATATTCTACACACCAATGTGAACAGTCGTTTCCTTGTCATTCCTCCTAATGATTTTAGAAATTTCGATGGAATGTAATCCATCCCTTCTGCTTTATCTGATCTTAAATCTTCCAGAGTTACTTTAAATACTTATTCTAATACTTCATCACCTACCTCTCTGCTAACACGCCAACAGACAAGACCTCATCTCACCTGTACTCTCTCTCGTCTGCATTTAACAATGGAATTCCCATTGCACTCGTAGTGTAGCGATGCTTGCTTTTAATTTCATTGAAGGCCGTTTTGATGTTCTGTATGCCGAGTCAGTCCTCCCAGCAGTTATTTGTTCTTTGATTCCCTCACATTTTTCATACAGCCATTTCGCCCTTAATGTCCCTGCACTTCCTATTTATTTCATTCCTAAGTGACTTGTGTTTCTGTATTTCTGAAAGGTCTTGACCATTTTTGTACTTCCTTCTTTCATCGATCAACTTAATTATTTCCTATGTTACCTATGGTTTTCTCGCAGTTGCCTTCCTCTTATCTATATTCTTCTTTCCAACTTCCGTGATTTCCCTTTTTAGAGATGTCCTTCCTTTACCACTCAACTGAACTGCCTACTTCGCTACTCATTATCGGATTATCTGTAGCCTCAGAGAATTTCAAGTGTATCTCTTCATTCCTTAGTACTTCTGTATCCCATTTCTTTGCGCACTGATTCTTAGTAACTAGTCTTTTTAACTTCAGCCTACTCTTCACGATTACTAAACTGCGATCTGAGTCTATGTTTGCTGCTGGCTATGCTTTGAATCCAATATCTGATTTCGGAATCTCTACTTGTCCACGATATAATCTAACTGAAATATTTTCTTATCTCTACTAGACGAAATTTATTGCAGAACTCGATTAGTCGTTCTCCTCTCTCATTCCTTCTACTAAGAGGTAGCAGTCCTAATCCAGATATCGCCGTAACACTTCGATGTTGCAAGGCGAATAGTCAGCAGCAGAGAAAACACGAGGGAGTGGCGGACGCACGGGTGACGGACCTCCATTGGGATTTCTTCTTCCCTGCCGTTTCCTGGAATTTGATCCCGGCGGTTATTCCTCGACTCTTGTTGCGTTTTTTACTGTTAACTTTTGGTTTGCCTTCTTGACGATTCAGTTTCTTTGGTGTCTTCTGATGCTGATCTACATTTCCAAGTCCTAGGTTTGGTCATCTCGAAAATGTATTTTTTGTCCTTGCATCTGGATCTTCCGGATTTGCAAGGCCTACATTTCTCTGTAGAAAAATAACGCAGTCTAGCGGAGGTATTTATGGAGAAGTTGAACGTCAGCAATCTGGTCTACATCTCTGATGGGAGACGGTGCTCCACATGTAGCCATGTAGCGCTATCCCAGGCGTTCGACACTGCAGCTTTTGGAGCTTCTTGACATGTTTTACAGGGGGACTGTCCCATACTGTCCCACACATTCATGTAGAAGGTGGAGCAGCGCCTTGTGCAGTATCACACCGAAGTGTGGAGGCTGTGTAGCAACAGCCGGCAAGTGCGAGAATTATCTCACTGTCAGCTTCACAGCTCAAGCACCCAAGTTGCTGACAAGAATAATACACAGAACAATGGAAAAGAAAATTGAGGATCTATTTGATGACGATCAGTTTGGCTTTAGGAAAGGTAAAGAAACCAGATAGGCGGTTCTGACGAAGCACTTCATAATGGAAGCAAGACTGAAAAAAATCAAGACATGTTCATAGGATTTGTCAACCTGGAAAAGGCGTTCGAAGATGAATGGTGGGGTAAGATATAACAAGAGAAGGGTAATAAACAATATGTACAAGAACCAAGAGGGCGCAATAAGAGAGGAAAGCCAAGAATGAAGTGGTCAGATTAAAAAGGGTGTAAGGCAGGAATTTAGTCTTTCGCCCATACTGTTCAATCTGTACATCTAAGAAACAACCGCGAAAATGAAACAAAGGCCCAAAAGTGGGATTAAAATTTTAAATGGAAGGATTTCAGTGATACAAATCGCATATGACATTGCTATTGTCAGTGAAAGAGAAGAAGAATTACAGGATCTGTCTAATGTACTGAACAGTCTAAGGATCACAAATAGACAAAGATAAGGAATTATGCAACTTAGCATCAAAATAACACATGATGGGCGGAGCAAGGAAGATATAAGATCAGGTTAGCTCTGGCAATAAGGGCATTCCTGGTCAAGAGAAGTCAACTGCTGTCAAACATAGGCCCAAATTTGGGGAAGAAATTTCAAAGAATGCACGGTTGGACCACAGTATTGTATGGTAGAGAAACATCCTCCATGGGGAAGCTGGAACAGAAAAGAATCGAAGTATTTGAGATATGACGCTACAGAAGAATGTGGAAAATTAGGTAGACTGATAAGGTAAGGAATTTGGAGGTTCTCCAGAGAACTGGCCGGGAAAGGAATATATGGAAAACACTGACAAGAAAAAGGGACATGATAATAGGTCATCAGTTAAGGAATCAGGAAATAACTTCCATGGTATTAGAGGGAGCTCCAGAGTGCGAAAACTGTGGATGAAGACAGAGATTGGAATACATTCAGCAAATAATTGAGGATGTAATTACGTCTGTAAACAAGAATTAAATCTTGTTACAAAACCTGAATACAGCAAGATTCTCACAGGTTTAAAGTAAAGAAATGGTGTTTGTGAAGGTATCATGGAAAATAATACAGAAATAAATAACATGATAAAAGTCTTCATTGTGCATAAGATAAAACAGATTTACTAGCAAGTAAACTTAAGTTATTAAATACAAAAACTGGTAAAGATTTAGGAGTACCAATGTCTTTAGAATAAAATTGTAAATTTAAAAAAAATTATTCTATATAAATGTATAATCATAATTACATCTTCTGTTTGAAGTGTAAAAAATTTACTTGAACACATAATCCTCAAATAGTCTCTGCCAAAAATGGAAGACAGAAGACTGAAAGTCTTTGTACAGTATGTAAAAGAAAAAAAGAGTCAGTTGGTTAAAAAAAATTGTAGATTAAGGTCTAGATATTTCTGAAGAAATTATTAATGAATTACATAATCTGATAAGAAGAAATTTTAAGAAGAAATGTTGTTTCACTTAGTGTAGATGATTTATGGCAAGCTGATTTAGTCAAATTGGATTCCGGAAAATAAAAGGAATTACAAAAATAAATAAAGATGTTATTTTCAAATTTTCAACATTTATATGGGAAATTCCAGTTCAAACTACAACAGGTAAGAATGTAGATTATTATTCCAAAAAAATATATAAAAATGAAAATCCTAGAAATTTACAGACAGATAATGGTATGGAATCATATAATAAATATTTTCAAATATGGAAGAAAAAATATTATATTAATCATTATTCAAGTTTTACAGAATGAATAACATCTGTTGTTGAAAGATTTAATACATCATTGAAGGAAAAGATGTGGAAGAGATTTAGTCTTCAAGGAAATTATAAATGGGTTGATTTAGTTTTGAAATTAGTTGTTGCATACAACAACAAGAAAATGAAACCAATAGATGTTAATGAAAAAGTTAGAAACCCACTACTATTGTGTCTAATGGAAAAGTGAAACTTAAAACAGGGGATAAAGTTAGAATCAATAAACATAGAGGATTTTTTGAAATGGTGTATACTGCCAGCCAGTCAACAAAAATTCTTGAAATTGAAGATGTTATTAATTTTAATCCGATCACATAGAAATTGAATGATTTGAATGGTGAAGAAGTAAAAGGAAACTTTCGTGATTATGAATTGTAGGCAACAAAATATCCAGATATATATATTTTTGAAAAAGTTTTGAAAAAGAAAGGAGATAAAGAATATGTTAAATGGTTGTTCTTTTAATCTTCACATAATAGTTGTGTAGATAAAAGTAATGTAATTTTTTAAAATGTTAATAAAAAATTTCTATATAAATGGCTACATTAAGAATGAAAAAACTTGCACATTCATTTTTTCTATCATTATAGCTAAATGACTATGAAGAAAATATAGTCTCTAAATTCATAAATCAATTAACTGATGAAAATGTGAAATATGTTAACAATCTCAGTAGAGAAGAAATTTTTACTGTTCATGAATACTTTGAAAAACAGATTACTGGTACTTAAAATTATCTGGATTCAGGTCTGATGAAGATTTATTATATCATTAATCAATGGTTATTCTGTATAGGCATCCAAACAGTAAAATAATTGTGTTGACAAATGGTCCTCAAATTTTTTTGTTCTTTGTCATAAATTTATTAAGTTAGGATTGCATTCAAGTGTCATTTCTTCACAGTCTGGATGTCTGTCTATAATTTCATATAAATTTTTTTGCAAATATCTTCTTTGTGTTCTAATGACATAGTAAGAATAATCACACTCATCATCAAATAAGTTTAAAAGAACACATGTCTCAAATTAATATCCTGAGTTGGCATGACTACATGTGGTTGCATTTCTCTGATTCTATCTTCTTACTTATTTATTCGTTTTCTTAAGTTTTGAATGTGTTCTTTTCTTCAGAAAACACATAGCCATTTCTTTTTCAGTTTGTAAATCTTCAATTTGTTCTTGTAAATTGGCAAGTGTTGATTGTACTTTATATTCACCATGTTTTCTAACTGAAGGTAAAACTTCTTCAGTTACCCAGTTTTGAAAATTTTCTGCTAATCTCATTTTTTATTTCATAATTAATGAATATAAAACTTATAAAATTAGTATCTGAATGTAAGTGTAGCTGCTGGCTGCTCTACAGTTTTTTATCTTTTTTAATATATTTACTTTTCACCTTGTCCTTCAAGGTATCCTTCGAACTAACATGTTTCAGTACACCACACACATCTTTTGCTTTAAACCATGGTTCATCCTCTTTATCAATTATCACATAAACTTCTTGATTATTATAAACAATCCAGTTGCTGTTCTGAATAAATTCAAACAAATTCATCAGAGATGATTCAGATTTAGATGTGCTTGAGACTGCTTCAGCTGCCGCCATTTATTGAAATTATTTTTAATAGCCTCTTTAATTTCTTATGGTTTTTGTCAGTGGTCGATTTTTCTGACTGGTGACTTTCCTTATAATTACAAAAGTTGAATTTTTCTAAGGTAGATGAATATTCATGGTTTAAAACTGGTGAAGCAGTGTCATTATATCATTAATTAATTATTCTTATAAATAATTATCGAAAGTCTTTAAATAGTTTTGGTGGCAAATAATTCTTTCTTTCATTCAGTAATATAAAGTTACTGAATTTGGCACATAACTGATTCTTAAAAATTGCTTGCAATTGAGATGTCTATTTCTGATAATATCTATTTGATTTTCTGCATTTTTAATTTTTGCCCAAATAACATAATAATCATAATTAAAATCATATAATCTTAAAATAACAAAAGCTGGTCTTAAATTTTCAGCACTTAATTGAATAACAACATGTGGTAATAAACTCTTTATTCACTCAATCATTTCTTTCACATAAAATTTCTTTAGCTCTATCAAATTGTTCATCTGATTTTTGTTATCCACAATCTTTTTCAGTTCTTTTAAATGATTTCTTTGACCATTATAGAGTCTTTTTATATTCTCCATGTTTTAGAACTAATGGTAAAACTTCTTCATAAATCCAATCTTGAAAAATTTCTGCTGAAGGCACTTTTGATTCTGTATTTAAAAGATATAATCCCAGTTCATTGTTAAAATTAGTTTCAGGATGCTACAGGAATGAGTTGCCACTGCATACATTTTTGTAATTATCACAATGTTTTTCTCTAACATAGTCTCCAATTACCTTTTCTGTGGTTGTAAATTCCAAAAGTTTCGCCACATCTACTGCTTTAAACCATAAATTATTATTTTCATCAATAATTACATACACTTGCTTGCCACTGCATGCAAGCTAGTTGTTAATAATGTCTATGACTGACTCCATTTATGTAGATTAAAAATATATTAGATAAGTTAAAATTCTATAGTTTGCACATTCAAAATTTCATGTCAAATATTTTTCTCTTCTCATTTATTTCATTTTGAATATATTCATACCCTAGTGGATCATCATATTTCATTTCTGTAAATGGATTTAGACCAAACATATTTTTTCTGATTTCATCTCATTTTGTTGAGGATAAATCCTTACCCTCAGGAATTCCATACAGAAAAGAGAAAATGTCATTAGTAATTATTTAAAGATTATGCTGAATTTCTTTTAATTTTAGAATAATTTTCAGGCACTGGCTTCTCAGTGCCTTCAATTCCAAAATTGACAGGTTTCAGTGACTTCCTTAAGTGTGTGTTATCATAGATAACAATTTCTTTTTCATGAAATGTGCATTGTACTGCAAACTCATAAATGAAATATAAAATGCACAGTAGAAGTGCTAGCGAGAGTAAAAAAATTCTGACTGCAAATATTTTATATATACAATTATCTAGGCCACACCAACATGAAAGCAGATTTATTTATTAAGGAATAATTTTTACTTAGAATAGGAAATGAAATCAATTGGGTGCCCACAAAACTTAAATTGCTTTCTCTAAATCTTCTAATTTCTCTTGTATGATAACCATTTTTCATCCAGTTAGATAACAACCTGCTAAATCATATACTGTTTCACCACCACAAATATAATTATCCTATTCTTTTGCCCAATATTCAATATGTTCTTTATAATATTTAATATTACCTTCATGATTAATTAATATGCACTATAATTATAATTATAGTTGAACTTTCAAACCGCTGTAGATACAATGCCACTGGTCAGAATGATGTCTTGCAACAGATTATTATCAGAGAAGGGGAAAACTTATGGCAGAAGAAAGATAAAAATGTACAAAATGTAGCAATACATGGCACTGTAAGCATCATAATTTCATAGTGGTCGACTACAAATGACAAATGAATCATATAGCAATGTCTAAGGTGTGTGTTTGATGTTAAACAAACTAAACTACTGAGTGTGCATGGTTGTAGAGGTGTGATACTGTTAGTTTTGTAAGCCTACCCACTACAGCAAGGTCATATCACATCAGATATGAAAAATCGGTTTTTAATTGCACTCAGGCTAAAAACCGCATAAAAAGCATCGCTCACATCAATTTTTAACTGTCCTGGGACCAAACTCCGCATAAAAAGCATCACCCACATCGGTTTTTAATAGTCCTGAGGTCTAAAACCGCCTGAAAATCACCAATCAAAATAAAACCTGATTATTAATATTCTATGTGACTGGTGAAAACATTTTTAATATGCTGTCCACCGGTTTCTGCAACAAGATGAAATCGAAGTGTTTTCAGGGTCATGTTCAGAATGTGTTGCGCAATGCATGCCTTCAATGCAACTAAGTTTGGCATTGGAACGCTGAACACAACAGCTTTCAGATAGCCTCACAGCCAGAAGTCACATGGGTTAAGATCAGGTGATCAGGATGGCCAGCTGTAGGGAAATGGCAGCTGATAATTCTATCATTTCCGAAATGGCACTTCAGCAGCTGTTTAACAGACTTTGCAATGTGTGGAGGTACACTATCTAGCATAAAAATGATCCCATCCACACATCCATGCTGTAGGAGAGCTGGAATGACATGATTTCACAAAAAAACTCATAGCACTTACCAGTGACTGTACAGCCAGCAGGACAGGAAGCACCTGTCTCTTCAAAAAAATACTGCCCTATGTTAAATGTTGCCATAAACCAGCACCACTCAGTGACCTCTTCAGGATGAAATCTGCATGTGGATTTTCCATTGCCCATATTCGATAATTCTGTGTACTGACATATCACGTCAGATTGTCTGCTCACAAAATTTCCACGGCCTATCATTGGCCACGTCCAGGTGAGCAAGGAATTACAAAGCAATGGTCTCTCTTGCTGGCAGATCCACAGGAAGCAACTCGTGCACGTGGGTAATTTTGAATGGATAGCAAAGAAGAATGTTACATAGGATTTTACACACAGAGCTTGCGTGTATGTCTAATGTTCAGGCAGTTCTCCGTGCACTACACGTTTCCACTCTACCACTTGTCTCCTCCTGCATTGCTGTGGTCATCGAATCAAATCGTTTCCTTCCTCTACCAGGTTGCACACCAAAAGAACCCATCTTTCTGAGTTTCCAAATCATTTTCTCCAGACCCACAGCACTCATCAGACCAACGCTTTTTTTCAAACCCTCAGTGTCTGGAACTTCTGCAGAGCTATGCATGCACAGTCAACATTCTTGTAATCCAGCTTTAGAAGCAGAGCGCGGTCCTGCATTGAGAAAGTCATGGTGAACATTGCAGACACGAAAAGAGGAAAAGCTGTGTACCTGGTGTGTTTATACCAACTTCAGTGGGTCGTGCACATGGCAGGTGTTTTCATTTATGTATTCTGACACATACAGTGGCATCTACTGATCGATTTTCACACTTTTTTTTTTCTTCTGCCATACGTTTTCCCCCTTCTCCGATAATATTCCGTTGCAGTTTGATTTCATTGTGACCAGTGGTGTTATTTCTGCTGCTTTTTGAAAGTTTAACTTTAATTATACTCACCCTGTATATCCATCTTCAATCTTTTCAAATTTTTTCTTGAAACATTCTCTAGTTTTTCTTTCTTCAATAACATAGTAATGCTTTGTAATTTATATCTTCTTGTACTTTTTGTTACCAATTGTAACAACTTTAGAGTTTCCATTGTATTTATTAAATAACAATTTTAATTAAACTAATGACAATTTGCTTCAATAAATGGAGGAGTTCAAGAAGTGTCAAATTGTGCTGAATTCTAGCGATGATGTAGCAAAAAAGAACTAATTTTAAAAAGGAGATAAGTTGAATATAACATTCAAAAATCCCAGAAGCGTTTTATACAATTTCTACAGGTTATAAAGCATCCAATAATACTAGAGAAGCTATTCAATTTTTATGCAATAAAATCAGAGGTATATTAACATCTGATGAGACTATTGACATAGCAGATACCTCATTTAATATTCAGATGATGGCGATTTCTAGAGGTAGGAAAGGTAAGAAAATAACTAATTTAGCTGATGATAAAAAGACTAATAAATGTATTACTAGAATTAACAATAATGATAATCTGTGTTGTCCTAGGGCCATAATAGTGGTATTAACATACCATACAAATAATATGTTGGGTAGAGATTTAACTACGAATGAGCTTAAGAAAATTAGAGAAGGAGATATATATAAATTACATAAAGAGTTAACTGACATATACATAATCAGTTGTGTGAATACAATGAAAAAGCGTTTACTCCAGATGATATTAAAAATGTTGAATTGCTGGATATTCAAATAAATGTTACATGTGCTGAGAATTTCAATTCAATTATCTATAGTGGGTGACCATCCAGCCGCCATGTGCTGTTGCCATTTTTCTGGGTGCACTCAGCCTCGTGATGCCAATTGAGGAGCTACTCGAGCGAATAGTAGCGGCTCCAGTCAAAGAAAACCATCATAATGACCGGGAGAGTGGTGTGCTGACCACACGCCCCTCCTATCCGCATCCTTATCTGAGGATGACACGGCGGTCGGATGGTCCCGATGGGCCACTTGTGGCCTGAAGACGGAGTGCTCTCTTATCTATAGTGGTCCTGAGAAATAAAGAAAGATATATCTATACAAAGATCACAACCATTTTGATGTAATTAACAGTATGAAGGCTTTCTTGTGATTGGCATATTTCTGAAATAAATTAAATAAGCCATAACAACAAGTACAAACATAATTGCATAATAGAGAGAAAAATCTGTATACCATGCACCGGTCCAGAGCATGAAACAGTGGAAAACAAATATACTGTCAAAGCTGCAGTAGATACTGTTGTAATGAAATATGCTTAAAAAATCACGAACAACTTTGTGATACACCTTAAAATGTGAAGGATGTAAAAAGATTTGTTTGAGATCTAAAGAACACAAATGTGGCTCTGAAGTTTGTGGATACTGTAATCAAACTGTAAAAAGTAAAAATCATAAATGTAACATGCAATGCAGATTCTGAAAGAAAATTTAGCAAGGATTTACAGTCCAAGGCTATTCAAACCCTAATAAAGATGGTTGCTATATTAATGGAGAATTAGAAGATTTTTATGTTTACTAATGCTGGGAATGTAGAAAAATAGTTGCTGTTAAACAATTTGAGTGTTGTGAAGATGGATTCCCTATGAGAGTGAATTGTATCTGTACACAAAGATACAAGATTGTGAAGGTCATGAAGAAACTGGTATATATATTCCGAATCTCATGTTGGTTCACAATTTAGAGGAGATACTGTTTATAAAGTTAAGACGAATGATGAATTCTGTAGATGGGTGACATCTGAAAAAAGTATTATACATTCATAGCTCTCCATGCTCAAGGATATGATTCACAATTCATTCTGAAGTACAGTGTTGAAAAAACAATAAAACCAAATACTGTCTACACAGGTGATGTTACTGTAGATCAAACAAGTAGCATTAAAAATTAAAGATAGCTGTAATTTTGTACAGAGCCCACTTAGTAGTTATCCAAAAAGATTTCATTTTAAAAAAACTGAAGAAAAATATTTTCCATATTTATTCAATACACAGGAAAATGAAAATTACATAAAACCAATGCCAGATACTCTATATTATTGTGTTCACACTATGAAACTGAAAGATAGAGAAGCATTTCTCAATTGGCAAAACTCAAGAGTTAAAGAAAATTATATATTTAATATGAAGAAAGAAATTAATGAGTACCATAGTTCTAATGTAGATATATTAAGAAGCAGTTGTTTGGAATTCAGAAAACAGTTCTAGAGGTAGCTCACACTGATCCATTCTGTTACTTAACAATTGTAGGTGTTTGTATGGCTATTTACAGATCTAAATATTTACCTGAAAATACAATCACTGTATTGGATAAAGAATAAAAAGAAAATTAATAAAGAATCGATAGGTTGGTTAAATGGTTTAAATAATAATATCTCTCAAGCTCTTAATGGCAGAGAAGTAGAAATAGCTGGGGAAAAATAGATGGATCGGATAAAGAAAGTAATACTGTTTAACAATATCACAGTTGCTTTTGGTATGGTTGTAAAAAATGTTTCAAAAGTGAGATGATTAACAATAAAAACAAAGAAACTGTGGGTGTCCTTTATCAAAAGACTTTAACAAGAAATGCAGAAATACGAAATGTGGGATATAATATTGTAGAGATGTGGGAATATGATAGGCTTAACTCTCCAGAGCATAAGAAACTTCAGAAGTTAATACAGTTACATGAAATTGTTGAACTATTGAATCCAAGACATGCTTTTTATGGTGGTCAAACAAATGCAATACAATTAACAGTGATCAATAATACACAATTTACTCTACTTAATTTATTTGTTTGTATATCTCCGTTATCAGAGAATCTTTTTAGTTATAATTCTCAAGATTTATAATTATAGAATATTTCAGGTCAAGGTGCAGCTTATAGTTAAGAGGAGATGGGTTACAATAGATTTTTGTTTATAACGGATTTTATGGTGAAATACTGTTAGCGAAGATCTATGTGATAGTAATTTAATTTATTTAATTTGACTGATATTGGCTCTGAGGTGTGTACACATCGCCTGTTGCTCTCATTATTGATTATTCTATTTTTATTATTTTAAGGTAGCTTCAATTTAGATGATATAAGTACTAACATAGTAAGCAGATGGTGTTAGCACAAAAATAAGATCTGATGATTTGTGCAGTCTTTAACCAACTGTACAATATTATGATTATGATCCCAAACGACATAAACGAAAATATTTAGGTCATTATATTATTCTAAAAACTGTTGTGGTTTAATAATAAGTTGCAGCAGCTAGAGGATTGCATCATCCTGTTTTAACGGTACAAATAAATGAAAAACTGTTGCTTCTGTAGTGACGTAACAAGACTGTTACGCCACTTGAGGTAGCCGATTGAAAGAAAGGCACGCGTACACACACGCCGACTGGCGTCAGGTCTGGAACAGGATAACTATTGAATGGTAGCAAGAAAAGTAAGTAGCTGCTTTATACTTAACTTTTATTATGTGATGAATACAGCGTTCTTCTTGAGACAATTATACTATAACTCTCAAAGTAGGTAAGGCTAATGGCGCCTTGCTAGGTCGTAGCCATGGACTTAGCAGAAGGCTATTCTAACTGTCTCTCGGCAAATGAGAGGAAGGCTTCGTCCGTATTGTCTCTAGCAATGTCGTCGTACAACTGGGGCGAGTGCTTGTTCGTATCACGAGACCTGCCTTGTGGTGGCGCTAGGTCTGCGATCACACAGTGGCGACACGCGGGTCCGACATGTACTAATTGGACCGCGGCCGATTTAATCTACCACCTAGCAAGTGTGGTGTCTGGCGATGACACCACATTCCTCCCCCGCAAATCGGCGAACGGTCGTGAGATAAGGCTTCCGCCCGCCGTGGGGAGGACCCCATGTTGACGTATGCGATGAGGTGGGGAGCCTAACAACAGGCGAGGCTGTGCCACCCGCACCCGGCCATTCGGTCCGAGAGGAGCTAGGAAACGCCTGAAAACCTAGTCCAGGGTGCACGTCAACATGCGGTGTATGCGCCCGTAAAGAAACAGGAGGGGCCGAAGTGTCGACCTCCATTGCGTCGGGGTAGCCGACGCGCGATGACGTCATGTGGTCCGGAGCGGGCGGGAGTTCCATGGCGGAGGACAGCTGGTCACGGGAAGCGATCGGCGGCGCGTGACCCTGGGAGGCGCATGGCGGCTGCAGCGAAGCGTCGAATGCGGGCGGCGGCGGCGGGAGGACCGGCGGCTGCGGCGGCGGCGGCGGCGGCGGCTGCTGCGGCGGCGCGTCGCCATGGGGAAAAATGGAAGGCATCGTCGGTAACACCTGGGGATGAGGCGAGCCAGTAGATGGGTCCCCAGGGCGCTGACCGGACGGCACCGTCGCTGAAAGCAGACGGGGAGCGGCAGAACCCGTGCGACGACAGAGGCGCAGCTGATTGAGATGCCGACGCACCTCACCAGAGGCCCCCAAAACCAAATACATCGCGCGGCCGAGGCAGCGAAGAATGCGCCCTGCGAGCCAACGCCGTGAACCTCGATAGTTGCGATAAAATACAACGTCGCCTGGAGCAAAAGCAGGAGTCTGCCGCTGCAAAGGAACCTGATGCGGCGGATGCAGCAAAGACATCAAGGTGCGATGAGGACGACCATGGAGCAACTCAGCCGGCGAGCGACCATCTCGGGGCTGAGAGCGATACGAAGACAAAAAGAGCAACAATGCGTCCTCCCGAGAATGCGAGTCTTTCAACTTCAACATCTGTGACTTGAAAGTCCGGACCAATCGTTCAGCGGCACCGTTTGACTGAGGCGAAAACGGCGCGGATGTCAGATGTTGAATACCATTGGCCTGGCAGAATGACTGAAATTCTGCGGACATGAATTGTGGGCCATTGTCGGAAACAATAGTCTGCGGAAGACCTTCAGTGCAAAAGATAGCAGACAACGCTTGGATGGTGGCGGAGGACGTCGTGGAAGACATCCGGACAACAAAAGGAAAATTACTGAAGGCATCGACCAGAACCAACCATCGAGCATTCCAGAATGGACCAGCAAAATCAATGTGCAAGCGTTGCCAAGGGGAAGTGGCTTTTGGCCATGCAAAGACTTTCCGCGGCGGTGCGGATTGTTGTTCGGCACACGCCGGGCAAGAAGAACACATATTCGTAATCGCAGCATCTATTCCGAACCAAGTACAGTGCTGACGAGCAAGTTGTTTCGTTCGCACTATACCCCAATGTCCGTGGTGAAGAAGCCGTAAAACAGAGGACTGTAACGAACGTGGGACCACGACTCTGGACTGATCATTATCAGAACGCAACAACAAAACACCACGTCGAACAAAAAGTCTCTCCTTGTGAGCAAAAAATCGGCGAACCAACGGATCCTCGATCCGAGACTTTGACAAAGGCCATTGCGTAGCAACAAAACGCAAAACAGTAGCAAGGACAGGGTCAGCAGCTGTGGCTGTAGCTACACGACGAAAATCAATCGGAAACGATTCGACCACTTCATCGGTTTCCGAATCAATGAACATGCAAGCAAGTTCGGAAGAATCGAATGCTTTATCCTCAGCAACCGGCAAACGGGACAACGCATCGGCGTTTCCGTGCTTAGCAGTGGACCGATACAAGATATCGTAGCGGTACTGCGAGAGGAAAATAGACCAGCGAATGAATTTCTGCGCTGTACATGGAGGTACAGGCTTGGTCGGATGAAAAAGCGATGTCAAAGGTTTGTGGTCTGTGATGATGGTAAAGTGACGACCATACAAGAAATCATGGAACTTAGTAACACCAAACACGAGAGCCAAAGCTTCTTTCTCTATCTGCGAGTAATTTCTTTGCGCAGAAGAGAGCAATTTGGACGCAAAGGCAATAGGGCGATCATGGGGTCTAACTTTGTGCGCAAGCACAGCACCGATCCCGAAATCCGATGCATCTACCATCAACAAAAGGGGTTTCTGGGGATCGAAAGGCGTGAGGCAAGTATTAGAAAGCAACGCCGATTTCAACTGGCGAAAGGCGCGTTCGCATTCCGTCGTCCAGACGAACGGAACACCTTTACGGCGTAAGCGATGAAGCGGAGCTGAAATGGAAGAGGCATTGCGCATATATTTGTGATAATAGTTAATTTTACCCAACACACTCTGTAGCTGTTTCACATTGCGAGGGGAAGGTAAATCTTGTATGGCACGAAGGTGCTCTGGACTCGGATGTATGCCTTGGGCATTGATGACATGGCCCAGGTATGGTAAGTCACGAGCAAAAAACACACATTTGTCCTTCCTCAAGCGAAGACCATTTTGTCGCAAGACCTGAAATAGCGTTCGTAGGTTCGCAAGATGATCTTCTTCTGTCTGTCCGGAGATCACTATATCGTCCAGATAGTTTGCTGCAGTAGGGACCGACGCACAAATAGTTTGTAAATATTGCTGAAACAATGCAGGAGCGGATGCACACCCGAATGGCAGTCTTTTGAATCGGTACAATCCAAGATGCGTGTTAACCACCAATACGCGCCGGGATTAGTCGTCCACCGGTATTTGCAAGTACGCATCGGCTAGGTCCAACTTTGAAAAATATTTTCCCGGGCACAGTTTAGCAAAAAGATCTTCCGGGCGGGGCACAGGAAAAGTAGCAGTCACTAGTTGGGGATTCACTGTGGCCTTGAAGTCCACGCAAAGTCCCAATTTTCCGGAAGGTTTTGGCAAAATTACTAAGGGTGAGGCCCAGAGAGAAGCTTGCACACGTTCAATTACATCCTGTGATTCTAGATCGTGTAATGTTCTTGCGACCTCATCACGCAATGCGTGGGGAACAATGCGCGCTCTGAAAAATTTCGGTTGCGCGTTGACCTTCAGTTCCAAATGTGCTTCATAGTTTTTAGCGCAACCTAAGCCCGGTGCAAAAATGTCTGCAAATTCGTCACATAAGCGAGAAACACTGTCTGAAGGCACAGTTTGATTCACTGATAGCACCTGATTTACAATAGACATGTTAAACAACTGAAACAAATCTAGACCAAACAAGTTCACTGCAAAAGAAGAACGAAGAACATAAAATGACACAAGTTTTGTTTGTCCTTTATATGTTGCAAAAAGAGTGCACTGTCCTAACACAGGAAGTGTCTGTCCAGAATAACTTTTTAACTAAACATTTGCGGCACGCAACGGAGGTGCGCCCAGTTGTTTGTCCGTGTCGTGATTGAGCAATGAAACTGCAGCTCCGGTATCGAGCTGGAATGGTATAACCTTGCCATTAAAGTCCAAATCTACAAAAAGTTTATTGTCCTGCTGACGACAAGAGCGACTGTTTTGTGCAATTGGAACAGACACTCGTACAGAATCACTTGCTAACGGACGTGATTTCCGGCGACGTCGACGCACAGGTTTTGTGGGACGAACACAGTCACTGTTAGAAAGAGTGGCACTGGACGGGGTGGAAGTAACGACATGAATGTCCATGGGCGAAGGTCCACGAGCCTGAGTGTCCCTGGTTCGATTACGGCGCGAAGCAAAGGGCCTGGAATGATTGTGATTGTCTGATCTGAGCTTTTTCTGGCAAACACTTTGAACATGTCCTTTCTTATTGCAGAAAAAGCAAATAGCTTGGCGTGACGGGCAATGTTCACGCGAATGTCTAGTAGCACACCGCGGGCATGATTTCACTACATTTGTGTGCTGGCGCGGCACACCTGGCTTAGTGCGCGGCGGCAGCTGTGCGGACGTACGCGAGGGCAGTTGACCGGGCCGCGTAGCGCGAGCGCGCCCAGCGGGCCAGTTAATGTTACACACAGCTGGCGAAGTTTCAAAAGATTCCTGAGCACAGTCAAGTGTGTCCTGTCTATCCAATATGTCTATCACTTGTTGAAGGGAGGGATTAACTAGTTTCAAAATGTGCTCCCGTATGCGAACATCAGAAACGTTCTGTGCAATTGCATCACGCACCATTGTATCTGAATAAGAAAGACCACAGTCACAGTCAAAGGCACAGTCCCTAGTAAGTCCTTGCAATGTTGCTACCCACTCCCTATTAGTTTGACCGGCCGTACGTTTTGTACGAAAAAACGTATACCGTTTTGCAACTACATTAACTGTTTCTTTGAAATAGGCATCTAAAGCAGACAAAATTTCCTCGTAGGACAGAGTTGCTACGTCGCGCCGGGGAAACAACTTCACTATCACACGGTAGGTGGACACACCGACACAAGAAAGCAAAAACGGCTGCCGCTCATTACCTTGAATTCTGTAGGCGGCGAGGTGGAAGGCGAATTGACGGGACCACTCTTGCCAGGACTCGTGGGTTGCATCAAAGGGTCGGAATTGAGGTGCAACAGCATGTTGTGGCAGCGGGACCGGTGATGCGGCGGTGGCCGCATCGGTTTGAATGGCACGTTGACCCTGGACGAGCTGTCCAAGGGCATCCAATAACGCCTGCGTCTGCTGATTCTGCAAGCGATAAAATTCGGACAGTACATCTGGAGAATGTGGCGAAGCTATGACACAAATAAATTAGGGCAAAGTAAAACACAAGATCCTTTGTAGACTCGTCGCCAATCTGTAGTGACGTAACAAGACTGTTACGCCACTTGAGGTAGCCGATTGAAAGAAAGGCACGCGTACACACACGCCGACTGGCGTCAGGTCTGGAACAGGATAACTATTGAATGGTAGCAAGAAAAGTAAGTAGCTGCTTTATACTTAACTTTTATTATGTGATGAATACAGCGTTCTTCTTGAGACAATTATACTATAACTCTCAAAGTAGGTAAGGCTAATGGCGCCTTGCTAGGTCGTAGCCATGGACTTAGCAGAAGGCTATTCTAACTGTCTCTCGGCAAATGAGAGGAAGGCTTCATCCGTATTGTCTCTAGCAATGTCGTCGTACAACTGGGGCGAGTGCTTGTTCGTATCACGAGACCTGCCTTGTGGTGGCGCTAGGTCTGCGATCACACAGTGGCGACACGCGGGTCCGACATGTACTAATTGGACCGCGGCCGATTTAATCTACCACCTAGCAAGTGTGGTGTCTGGCGGTGACACCACAGCTTCCTTTGTGTGTCAGATGTTCAGAAGAAAAAATAAGTAAATGCAATCACAATTATGAAGAAAGCAGTTTTGTTGGAACTTGGGTGATTGCTGAAGTAAAGTTGGCTTTAGAAACAGAATATAAAGTTTTAGATGTCTATGAAGTATGAGATTTCAGAAATAAAAGCAACATATTGTTTGCAAATTATGTAAAACATTTCATGAAAATAAAATTAGAAATCATTCCACATGATTTTGAAAGTGATTGAGAGTATATCAAAACAATTAAAGAGAAATTAGATTTGGCTTAGGTCCTGCCAGAATCATGGAAAATCCAAGAAAATGAACTATTGCTATGATATGTCTTAATTCATTATGGAGGAAATTTGGGCAAAGGCAAAAAAGTATCTAAGGAATGTGTAACAGATTTATAGCGATTTTATGAGGTACTATTGGCTAATCGATTAGATGATGCAGATATTGATTTTGTTAATGATGATACGTTTTAGATGAAGTACAATTTCAAGGAGTATTATGTGGGAAATATTACAGCTACAAATATTTTTCCAGCAGCATTCACCTCATCGAATGCTAAACTTAGATTGTATGGTATACTAGATAAACTAGGAATAAATGTTATATAGTTTGATATTAATTCTGTAGTACATATGGATGATGGTGAAGTCAACTTAGGAAAAGGTTGTATGTTGGGTGAAGGGACAGATGAGTTAGGAGACAATAAATGGATAACAAATTGGGCTTCAACTGGCTTCAAAAGTTATTATTAGGAGGAAGAAGATAAAAGCTGTGTGATGAAGTTAAGGGCTTCACTTTAAACTATAAAAATATTCAAAATCTGAATGGCGAATCTGTGATATGATTGAGAGTGAAGTAAAGGAAAAGATACAATTAGAATACTGTCAAGTCACTAGGGATGTTGATACTAAAAATATAGTCGTCAAACAGACTAAAAAAGAATTCTAATTTCAGTATGATAAAAAAGTAGTTCTAGAAAATTAAGATACAGTGCTTTATGTACATTAAAATTGTTTATTATTTAATAAATTTAATAAGATTAAAACAATTTTTCTATATTTTCTATCGTAAAAACAAAATTCATACCATTTTTGTCATTCCAATTATATGAATTTATTACTTGATTTTTATTGCATTATCCATCTTCTACACCTCTAATTATTGAGTGAGAAACTATTAAAAATAATGAATAGACTTCAATATAATCTTCTATTATTTTGGTAAACAATTTATTGTTAAATTATAACTTGCTACTTTTTTTAGTCTTAAAAAGAGAGAATCTGGGTTTTATATTTCCTTCCATATTTCTACATCAATTTCATCCTAACTCTAAAATATCATTTTATAGTCTTCTTTATAAATTAGTTTTAATACATCAATACTGTCAATACAGTTCTGACTTCTCAAATGTTCTAGACTTAAAGGTGGTTTAAAATTTTTATGTGCAAATATTGCATTCAACTTGCTTCTCTATCGGTTTATTACTTCTGTCAATAAAAATGTCAAATTTAAATTCATCCCACATATTTATATAGATTAAAAATTTAATGGCGTTTTCAAAATAGCGATTTAAAATCGCTACCTTCAAATATACATACATTTTTATATCTATTTTGAAAGATTTTATATTTCATATTGTATTTTTGCAGGTAGGTGGATTTCATCACTAAATGAACATCCTTCTGAGTGGAAGATCTGAAATAAATAATCAAATAATTTATTTTTCATGGTGGGTGGGTTTGTTCATTAAATAATCTCTCACTGTGCTCAAAGTACCCGTTTACTACTCCTGTCACTTTAGTTGTTTATGAACACAGACAATGTTATCGATGGTGGAATTCATACATACTCAGGGTGTTACAAAACGATACCAACGAGTTTCAACAAAAACATCCAACGACACTGCTTCTGTCACGGTCTCTGTAGTGAGGTGCTGATGCAATCGCTGCCCATTTAACGTCCAGAATGCCGTCAGCTGCTGTGTGAGAGGTTCCGCCTGCATTTCCTCAGCGCACAAAGCCACATTTGAAGCTGAGAGGGTGGCCTAGCGACAGGCGCCGGCGCCTGTGAGTTCACCCCTTTGTGGCGTCAAATTGTTCCTAAGGGCATCCCCTACAACCCCTCGAAGTTCATCGGTACCATGTTGTAACAGTCTGTATATATACGTCATCTTCATTTCGTTATTTAGTGTAACAAATACGTTTTTAATGAGAAATATTTGCGTCAATAGTAAGCAGTACAGCACACCATATTATTGAGGTTAAGGGTAACGTTCTATCATTGTACTTGTGACTTTACGAACGTCGTCACGAGCGCCGGCACTTGAATTTCCCGCGGCAGGCGGCTGCTGAGCGGAGCGCGCTGCTTCGCAGCACGTGTCGTGTCCGTTCGCACATTGAGAAGGGCGCTGCGGTGGACTGGGTCGTGGGAAACGCAGCCCATATCGCTTGAATTTTGCTCGCGGTGGTGTACTGGCAGGTATTTGAACTGGCGTGGACTCGGTGGTGGATCCTCAGTCCGGGTTTTTGGCGGAAGAAACTGCACTTAACTTGTGGGCGATACCGCCGGTATATTAACGCGGTTATTTAGCATTGTGTGCTAGTATTTATGAACCTTCAGTTTTGACCGGGACAAGATGTGAAGTTAGTGAATTGCCCAGCCAGAATATCCGCGAAATAAGAGTCGTATGTAAGCGGTCTGCCGATAACTACAGTTTTCGGTTGGGCTAATTGTTATATTTTGGTTTTATTAGTCTGTGCTAAGCACCCTGCGTGCTTTTGACAATTACCTGTAGCCCGGACCAGTCCTGGAGTGTGTTCCATTTAAAGAAGTCTTTGTATATTTTCCTAATTTTATTTTACTTAATTTTTTTATTGCTCTGAGTTTAGTTCTGTTCAAAATAGCGTGATTTGGAGGGTCATTTCCTTTGCCTGCTAAATACGTGGTAAACGCTTGGGTTGTGTTTGGGTTTGGGTCGAGTAGTGCCTGCTGATTGCTCTCCTGATTTGTCTATAGTACACTGGAAGATCTGTGGCCGTATTGTAAGCGGGCAGAGGGCTTATAAAGCAATCTGTTGTTTGATGTGTTGGAGAGTAATCGCTTGTGGCGAAAGGGTTGCAATAGTTATTCAGTGGATTGACTTATTACGAACTTTGTATGTATTGTATTGTATGTTAACTGGGGGCCTAGAAACGACGGAGAAGCTCCGTCCCCGCCGCAGCGGCAGTGGTCCACAACCTCACGATGGCTACCGCAGTTCACTTCACTCCTCTGCCGCCCTACACCAAAGCCAGGGTTATTGTGCGGGTCGGCCCCCGGTGGACCCCCCCCCCCCTCCCCCCCCCCCAGGAAACATATCACACCAGACGAGTGTAGCCCCTATGTTTGCGTGGTAGAGTAATGGTGCTGTATGTGTACGTGGAGAACTTGTTTGCGCAGCAATCGCCGACATAGTGTAGCTGAGGTAGAATAAGGGGAACCAGCCCGCATTCGCCGTGGCAGATGGAAAACCGCCTAAAAACCATCCACAGACTGGCCGGCTCACCGGACTTCGACACAAGTCCGCCGGGCGGATTCGTGCCGGGGACCAGGCGCTCCTTCCCACTCCGGAAAGCCGTGCGTTAGACCGCTCGGTCAACCAGGTGGGCTATTACTAACGTAGTAAAATCTGAAAGTGTTATTTGTTGTGTGGTAATCACATGCCACATGCCTCAGTGGTGATTTGGCCAATTAACGGCGGTTAATTTATTTCTTGGTTGTCAGTTAATGTCTTGCCGACGTTGTGATCACGGAGGTAGAACTTAGATTGCAATCTGACATTAGCTGTATTCGAGGATAATTGCCTTTAGCGAGGTGATTACCGTAGTTAATAAGTGGGCTCTCTTATTAGGAATTCAGCAAAATTTTGCAAATGTCATTTGTGGTGAGGTGAACACGTGGCACATACGTAAGTTGTGACTTGGCCGATTAACGGCGGTTGATTAATTTCGATTGTGTGCTATTGTCTTGCGGTCTGTCGTTATACTGTAAAACAGACAAGAGAACTTATTATGCAATCTGACGTTACATGTATTCTAACTAAATCGCCCAAAGCGAAGGAAATATTATGTTTCTTCAATGGTTCAAATGTCTCTGAGCACTATGGGACTTAACTTCTGAGGTCATCAGTCCCCTAGGACTTAGACCTACTTAAACCTAACTAACCTAAGGACATCACACACATCCATGCCCGAGGCAGGATTCGAACCTGCGACCGTTGCGGTAACGCGGTTCCAGACTGTAGCGCCTAGAACCGCACGGCCACACCGGCCGGCGTTTATTCAATGGACTTACTTATTATGAACTGAGCAAAATTTGGAGAGGGTCGTTTTTGTAACTTGGTAAATACATAACAACACCGGCGTTCTGTTCTGGGCGTGTAACATCTGTTGTTTCGTTTTAGGTTATGCATTGTCATCCTGTGGCCCAGCGACTGTATGAGATCAGACAACTAAAGCGTATTAAAAACTTGATGTGGAATGCATCCAAAGACAACCCTCTATGGGGAAATGGTCATTATAGTTATTTAATTGGCTTGTTTAGTACGAATTTACCTACATGGATTCGTGTGTTCTTGGGACATAACGACGATTTTCAATAAAATGATACATGTTTTGGCGAAGCTATGTGTTCCTCTTTCAACACAGCACCAGCTACACCATCCAGAAACCTGATCTCGCTACACAATTGAAGCAACACAGATCTCACATTTTCAGCAATTATTACATGTAATGGTTAAATGAAATAATAATTACTGCCTCAGATGCAAACATGCTAGTGAAACAGTGATATTAGGTTGACCACTGTTTTATTTCCACAAAATTGTACTATAAATATCCGAAACATGTAGAACTAGCGGCGTCTCATACATAGTTGTGTGTACTTTAGTAGGCAACCCACAGTTTGCCGATGATTTTATACTGTTGGCCTCTAGACAAACGTGTACAAATAATAAAAGAATTTAATAGAGCAAGTTTGATAGAAGAATTGAGGTTCAACTGTAATAAAATAAAAGATCCTATAATCGAAAATAAAATTGTACAAATTAAGAACGAGGTCACACAATCAGCTGAATTATTTTTTATTTATAGCTGTGAAAAATTACTTGGGAACGGCAAAATAAAAGTAAAAATAGCGTAAAGAAAGTGTTATAAATTAAACAGAATTTTCAGTGTCGATTAAATGTCTGTGAGACATGAACGTTCAACAACAATGACGTTCAAAACCAAGGGTTGCCTAACGAGGAACAGTGCATAAATCATGGAAATTCCCTGGAAAGAAAGGAGAACAAGCAAATGATTCAGGTAGCCGACTCAAGTGGATAACGTAATTACAACTGCCATGAAAAATAAACGTGTACGTGATGTCGCCTAGCGAATCGAATGTTGATGGCTCAATGAAGTACTTTGTTTAATTCCATGAAATAAATAAAGACTGAGACAACGATATAATGGAAGGGCTGTGGATGTTACAAAAATGCAGGAACAATGTGAGTGATGATATGCGAGAAATGTGCTGAAGGCCGCAAAGCACACAATATGCTTAATGAAGTTTCAAAGGAAAGACCTTTCGGATTTGTAAGCACGTTTATTAAATGAAAACTAAATGTTAACGTTTATGCGTATCACGCATACATTTTGTGCATCAGAATTACAACTGCTTCTTGTTTTGCAGAAAAACTAATTATAGGCGAAGATGACAAATGAAAAGCTCATGAATGGGAAAAAAGTGTATATTGACAAAAAAGCTGTCTCATGGGGAACATGTGAATTTTAATCGATTCTAACGAAATGCCACTTACTTTGCGGCTCTTTTCGTTATCGTTCCTTTGTCCCAGTCTCGAACTAAGGAATTTGGTATTTATTTCTAGAATCATCGGATGTTTCACGGTGGTCTGCTTTGATGTTTGCTGCGGCTTCTGAAGAAGTTTGGTTAATTACATCTCAGACGTAAATTTAAATTCCCTGAATCTACGGAAAATGATTTCTTAACTGGTTGTTGCAATCTTATCTAAATGACTGAAACATGACCAAATGATTTTCAGTACGATTTGGTAACTGAATGCTACTTGTTAGTATCATACAGGGCTAGTGAAAGTATCGTCTTACGTTTGTATTGGAGCATTAACTCTTTCCATTTCATTTTTTTCCCAGCCCTGTTCTATTTAGTTCGGGTAGGAAATAGGATTAACGAATATCTGGATAAATCGAGAGAGGAGAGAAAACATCCTTGAAGATTAAGTTAGGCCAACCGATATTCGATAAAATAGTCAGTTCCGTCTACGAAGTCTTATCGCGGTACTCGGGATGGGGAGATTTGTTAAATTCTATATATGCAGTGATTAATCAAAAAAATAAATACTGAAATATTATTTACTCTGTACTGCAATATTATTTACTCTGTTAAGTATTGTGGGCTAGCATGAGACTCTGAAATAACCCAATACCACGATAACATACGTACGGACATCGGTTATTCCGAAGTACGCACGAAATAATATTTTATACACAGCGCGCGACTCCACGCCTCCTAACAGAAAGTTCCTGTGAGCGCTACTATTATGGAGAGAAAATATGCGTGCTTTTACGCAAATTGTAATGATTAATTTGGTTCTCAGGAGCTACTGGGCATTTATGTACCAACTTTCACAAAGAAACTGAGATATTTTTTATGCTTATTAAACGGAATATTTTTCTGTATTTACTATTCGTTATCTGCAAGGCAAAAACTGAGGAGAAACTCATCTGCCGTTAAGCGGTCAGTCTTAAACATGCTGAAGTCATTCAGTACGAAAACATTAATGAATGTAATTTGTCTTTACTTTACTAGCTTTTAAACTATTAAAAGATCAAAATAGAGAAGTCTCCCGCATTTACATTTATTACAGACTGAATTTCTAACTAAAAAATACTGTAAAAGTAATGGCCGATCAAATGCTGCTAGGAAAAGAGAGCTCCCCGCAACACGAAGTTCTGAAATAGAATTATTAATTACAATTAATGATGGCTATTATGGGAGGTGCTCACTACTTTAATAACCAACACTTTCTAATAACAATTGGACATATATTCTGATAACTTACAGAAAGACTTACTTTAAATATCAGACTGTGATAAAATGGCGGCCTTCCGCTAGACGATACAAGCTAGGAAAAGAAATCTAACCCAAAAAAATATCTCTGTTCTTCTTTATCTACATTACACAGATATTATAAATAAAAGGCTGTTTGTTAAACGCATCGTTGTTAGTGAGCTTTACAGATAATAAACTACACTGTTGAATATTTGATATTCATCGCGCACACGGACGTAGTCTTTCAGTAATTTATAGTTCACACGTCACTATTTTTTAACACACAAAATCCGTTTTAATTGTTGTCAGAATGTCAATTTTTGTGCCGTTCCGTCACAGTCTGAGCCACGTTCAGTAATACGGCAAAAAATGCCATCATTTCTTCTGATTAAGCATCTTCCAGTAAGGAACTCACTTGACGTTTTGTCAGCAGACACGTCGTCTGTATTTCTTCTGGTAAATACATATTTCTTGTGCTCCATAAAATAGCAGCAACGTTCGTGTTCCACTGTTGGGCACAGACTGTGAGAAAGTGTTCATCCCTGTTATCGGAGGGAGTAGGGGAACTTGACAAGATCACCATAAACCTTCTACTTCCATAAGACCGTCTGCATATGGACACTTCCTTCTTCGCCACTAACTTGAAAGCCGGTGGGACCTCTGTCACTGCATAACGAAGGAAATTCTATCGTTGTTTTTCTTGGCCTCGGGTCACACAAATACTATCATGACCGACGTCTTAGTAAGTTATGATCAGATGATCTGAATACGTCACACAGTAACCCGTCAATTGGACAGGTTACGAGAGGCACTCGCATTGCGAACGTATCTGCACTTTTACGTTCGTCCGCAGTTCATGGTCTAGTGGCTAGCGTTGCTGCATCTGGATCACTGGGTTCCGGGTTCGATTCCCGGCCAGGTTTGAGATTTTCTGTGGTGTCACCTCCAGACACCACACTTGCTAGGTGGTAGCCTTTAAATCGGCCGCGGTCCGTTAGTAGACGTCGGACCCGCGTGTCGCCACTATCAGTGATTGCAGACCGAGCGCCGCCACACGGCAGGTCTAGTCTAGAGAGACTCCCTAGCACTCGCCCCAGTTATACAGCCAACTTTGCTAGCGATGGTTCACTGTCTACATACGCTCTCATTTGCAGAGACGACAGTTTAGCATAGCCTTCAGCTACGGTATTTGCTACGACCTAGCAAGGCGCCCTATTCAGTTACTATAAGTACTATCTTCAAGAATGTATTCTGAACAGATAATATTGTGACTCACGTACCGTCAAGAGCGACGTTCATCATTA
This sequence comes from Schistocerca serialis cubense, assembly GCF_023864345.2. NCBI lineage: Eukaryota > Metazoa > Arthropoda > Insecta > Orthoptera > Acrididae > Schistocerca > Schistocerca serialis. The sequence continues at coordinate 610,661,450 of NC_064638.1, read as the reverse complement.
ACGGATTAAAGTTAGGTATCAAACTAATTATGTGCGCTTTCTGAATTCTCATTCCTTGTTATGTTCCAGACCTCACGTCAGTATAGTTCTTCCCTCCTCACGCCAGCCTGCGTGAGCTAAAACGCGTGCATTTCGGCCTCCACTCGTAACATGGTGTTGGCTCTTCTGCTAACACAAAATTTTCCCTACCCGGGGACTGGGCGTTTGTTTTGTCCTTATCATTTCATCATCATCACCATCATTCGTGACTGTGGCTAGATTGGATTCTGAAAAAAACTGGACTATGTCAACACTGGGAATTTGTACGGGCACTCATGTCTGCGCAGTTGAGCGCCGCACTCAAATCAAACCGTCACGTTCACACTGTGAACAAATGACTACAAGCAACAATAGGAACTGTTTGATGAAAAGGACCTTAAAATTCAAAGTCTCGTATCGAAAGAGTCAAGTTGTCATCCAAAAAGATGCCAATTCAGCCCTATAGAAACACCTGGTAGCAGCCAAATCGGAACTTCAAAGAATAAGAATAAATGAATTAGACTTACAAACGACAGTTGCTACATCAGCTTCTGCTGGAAGGAACATTTTCAAGAACTCAAGAACTGGGACACATACGTTGATGAAAATAAATTCAGTATAATTCCTCAAACGTCCTCAGTATCAATTAGCCGATATTCTTTCTCTTCAGGAAGTCAGAGAGGCTGTTGATCAGTCGAAGAACACAAAGTACATGGTATAGACTGGCACCCTGCGGAGTTATATTACAAAGGAGGCCGTAAACTTACTCCTCGTAACAGTGATGAGCCACAACACTATGACCACTGCCGCCGCGAAGATTACTGCAGTGATGGATATAAAGAAAGTATATAAGCGGAGCAGAGACGAACGGCAAATCATTGTAGCGACGATACGGGCCGCTACTGGGAAGATGCACTCACATACTTTAAGTGACTTTGACAAGGGACAGATTGTTAATGCCTGAAGCCTGAGAACGAGCATCTCGGAAACGCAGGGTTGTACAGGCTTACGTTTCGTTGACCACGCTGAGTAACTGCGTTAGCCCGGTGATAATTCGAAGCTGATCTATCTTTCTTACTTTTCTTGTTGTTTGCAAGCTACATTAACGTCATGTCGTACTCCTGCTGTATCCAAAGTAATTGTGATTTTTATACAATTTTGAGAAGGTCATATCGAGAAATTTCTCGCCAAATGGAAAAACAGTTCCAGCTTAATTTAGACTGACTGAAAATGTGAAAGTAGATCTTTGGGTGTTGAATATTCCGCAGTCTAGCGACCAATATTAAAGGTTATTTTGCGGAAACGCGACCGAGCTCGTGTCAGGTAGCTTTAAAGTCGAAAAGGTGACAGTGATGTGCAATAAACGTTAACCAGTTTCTTAGAAAGTGAACTTAATTTTAAACTTCACTGTCTGCTAAATTGACAGAGGCGGTAGTATTTAATGGCAAATAAGTGGTGTTTATCTCTGGTGCACTGGACAGTTTTTTGTGAAGAAGTTAATTGCTATAAAAAGACTGTGGTATCGTTCGCATAGTAAATCAAACAGGTTAAATGTATCATATGATTTAGAATCTCTCTGCACAAATCTGAATGCGGGAAATGAATTCAGTTTCAGTACCAGATAACTCTATTATGTTAAAAGCTGTCGAAATCCAGTATTACTCGTTCTCCGTTGATTCACGTGGCTATATCAACCAGCAGCGATCTCTTCTCAACTAACTATTATTGTGTTACTGATTGACGTTTAACTGGTGCAGTGAATGTTTTTAAACAGATTGTTTAGTTCATTGTTTTACCAAGATTGATTCGTGTCCATTAAATTAAAGTAAAAACTAATTGGCTTAGTCGCAGGCGTAATTTCACTTCACCAGAGGTATTATAGCCCTATTTTTGACAATTGCTCTGTCTTGCAAAGCAATGTTATTCATTCTGTAGATAACTATCGTTTCTGTCGTACGCATGTCAACTTATCGTACTTTAACCTATTTGATTTACTATACGAACGATAGCACAGCCTTTTAATAACAATTAACTTCTCCACAAAAAACTGTCTAGTGCACCAGAAGTGATCACCCCTTCAGTGCCTTTAAATACTATCATATCTGACCTACGTAACCAAAATGTCAATTTAGCAAAAAGTCAAATTTAAAATTAAATTCACTTCCAGAGAAACTGGTCAACGTTTATTGCACGTCACTGTCAACTTTTTAACTTTAAAGATACCTGCCACAAACTTAAGCTCGTTTCCGCAAAAGAACCTTTAATATTGGTCGCTAGACTGCGGATTATTCTTCTGCCAAAGATGTACATGCACATTTTCAGACAATCGAAATTAAGCTTCAACTGTATTTACATACGGCGAGAAATTTCTCCGATATGAACTTTTCAAAACTGTTTACAAATCACAATATTAATGCTGGCATATTTCAAATAAACGCTTTGTTATCACAGTTTTATTGACATCACACGTACACTATGTGCATCTACACAATACACATTTCATGTGTAAATGTTAAATGCTAACATGTAAAGTGTATGTACAGAATTGAACTTTCCAAAATTACAAATTCATAACCTTCTTATTTTTATTGTTAACGTATAAATGCCACAGAATGAACTCAGTTCTCCAGGTATCTTGTTTTAATGGGTAGCCGCCAACTAGGAGCCGCAACTTCCTAGTTGGTTTTTGTTTTGATTTCTGGCGACTCCGAAGACGCCCTTCGCTACCAAGTTGCTGCCGTTTCGCTCATGAAACAAAGAATTGAAGTGTTGTTCTTCATATTGACAGATTAATCGCGAAACCAACTCACATTGTATAGTTGGTGCTGGTAGAACCAGTAGTGACTTTCATAGTGTATTCCGGATCAATACAAGTTGGTCGGCTGCACGCGTGCTTCTGTTGTAAACCTCTATGAAAATTAGTTGCATGGTGAAGCCACGAGAAGGCGGCAGGATACTGGACGTCCAGATCTCATCTCCGAACGTGGAGTTCGTAGGCTTGTCCGCTCTGTACAACTAGGTTGATGGCGATTTGTGGCAAATCTGATGTCAGACTACAATACTGGAGAACGTTCAGGGCACGTTGTTGAGGACGGAGTTCCGCAGCAGATGACGACTACATGTTCCCATGTGACCACGAGTCATCGACACTGGATCGTGGATCAAGGGAAACGTGTCGCATGGTTGGATGAATCACGCTTCTTGTTACACCAAGTAGATGGTCGTGTCTAGGCATCTCCTGCCATATACTCTGCGCCTCCGGAAACCTAAAAAGCTCTTGTCCAATCCGTTTCACGCAAAATCACTATTATATTGCGTTTCGATGATGGACTAACAGTTCGGCAAGTGGTCATAATGTTTTGGCTCATCAGGTGCTTGTAGCCAAGTATGGGATACTAAAATCTTTCTCACTGCCTTAGAGATGCTTTGATAGTAGCCATAGACGAAAAGGGGATAAAGCCGTTTGCGCCAACCACAGAGAAATATCCTTACTTTCAGCTGCTACGTAAAATTGTTGCAAAACTCTAACAGCTGATGTCTCTTGCTGAAGACTGTCAGAAACACAGCAGTCTTTTACACCAAATTGAGTCAATGTCGATATGATCTTTACCGTCCAACAATGCAGGAGAAACCAAGAGAATAAAATCTCCTCCTCTATATGTTTTTCATAGATCTCGTCAAGTAGTTCTATTCTGTTAACCGAAAGACACTTTAGAGGATCCTAACTTCAGCTGTATGCTCCCCAAAATGTAAACAAATATTTCACCAGTTGAATGACACCATGAGACCACCATCCTCAATGACTGCAGCGGATCCGGAAAAGCATTCGAAATCAAAATAAGAATGAAGCAAGGATGTGTGATTGCTTCTACCTTATTTCCAGTACTTGTTAGAATTGTACACGTTGAAGGGAAACTACCATCGGCATTTGGAATTGAGCTCGGGATGGCTGATGGGACTTTCAGTCTTAGTAGATTAACAGGTATGACCAAGACAATCACAACTACTCTCATCGGACTCCAGTAAACAGATGATTATATTGTTGTGTCCTATCAAGCAATCAATGACATAGACATGGTCATCGGGCTAGGTGTTAACGTGAAGGAAACTCAAAATCTGCATCAAGCTCAACTAATGGCCACTATACAGAACAAGAAGTAGCACTCAGTGGAGAGATCCTGCACTTCCCTTATCAACCATCTGTACACTAATGTAAATATTGCCGCAGAAATCCAGTATCGCGTGAGATGTACTAGCGCTGCTTTTGCTCTCCTTTGGCAGCTATAATATGACCACTCTGACGAAGTTCTTTGTCTATCTTATCATCATTATACCAGCTCTCACTTACCGTGTGAGGCCTGGGACACCTACATAAGACATTCGAAGCCCCTCGAGAAATATCATGGACATTGCCTCATAAAAATTCGGTGAAACGCTAAGAGCAGTGTACCAATATATGCTGGAGGAAACAAACACTACCAGCAAGCAACTTCGATGGGCTGGTCATATTACCCTCATATCTAACACAAATCTACAAAAAATAATAATGTAAACCCAGGTTACGAGCGACAACGAAAAACAACGGTGACATTCAGACAGAACCAAAACGCTCTGAAGTCAAACTTTAGAAACTCAGATCGACTTCGAGAGTTGTGAAACCACAGCCTACGATCGCCCAACGTGGCGTTGAACTGTTTACGATGGCTCACAACACTTCGAACACCTATGCAGAAGAGCAGCATAGGACATGAAAGAGCAATAAACGTCGCAAGTACGGCCGTTATTACACATGGCCGCCAGGAGGCGCAACCAGCTACAGCACTAGTGGCGCTGCTCGTCATTGGGAACAGATTGATACGGAGCTTACTAGATTAGGGCAGCCCGTGGCGCCGCCAAAAGCTGGCTACGGACTGGCTGCCTTGCCACGCGACTAGGTCGGCCGCCACTGGTGATGAGAGTCTTGGCGGGGCACTGCGTCAAACGGAGCCGGCCTATTACACTGGGTCGCCAGACGGCGCAGCCAGTCCTGCCACCACCGCTCGGTTTGACCATCACGTCGTCAGTTCGCTGTGCACTAGTGACCAGGGAACATGTCGAACAACAACTATACATACATGCTCCTCCCAGCACTTTTAATGAAAAGGAGAAGGCTAAGAGAGAGGAAGATACATGTAACCCTATGCTACTATTAAAAGAATGTAAAGGGTTCCGTTATACTCTTTTTGATGAACTGTGTTTAGACGAGTTGAAATCTGGTTTCGCAGAACAGAGTGCATCAGATTGTGGAAAGGGGGCAAGGTCAATTACTGTTAGCTATACAAGAACACATACATAAAATTAAATAATATGACACCAAAAAACACACACACACACACACACACACACATATACACAAGCGCACACACAAATGCATACACGAACAGACCACAGATACTTCGATAGTTACACTCATAAGTTTGGCAGTAATATTCGATCTTTGGCAAAAACATTTGACTGTCGGCAACAGAAACCAAAACATTGCATTAAAAAAAGCGTTCAGTGCATAGTGCTGTGGAATGCAGAAAAAACAGCAAATTGGCGCGCATAGGAAGACGAACAAGACCAAAAATGCAACAGGAGCGTAATATATAAGAAACTGTCTACGCAACCTGTAAGTACAGTTCAAAACATTACTACTTAATAGGAAATACCAACCACCAGAACTATTTATAACCTATAGGCACAGTGACAAAAATGTAAATAAAATAGCTAACATATGTACATATTACAGGCCACTGATGATGCCTTGCAGAAAATAAAGGCGAAACGCGTATGGCACTAAAATTGTGTTTTATTCAGTTGCTGTCAGACGGTCCATAAGTGAAAATCATCAACATACCGTAGTATTACGCGCAACTGAGGAGGACAGGACCAAAAAATTGAAGATGACATACAACTTTATTGCTCAAACCAATGTCCAGTTTTCTCTATAAAACAACAAAGATCAGTCCACGGCTGAGGACCCAAGTAACTTCTCCAGAATAAGTTTCAATGGTTGCTTTTAAAACACCAGGAATTAGAGTAACGGCTGAAGGCCTTACTTAAATAAAATTACAATATCTTCTCGGCTAAAGGCCGAAATAATATTTCAGATCAGCTAAGGAAATTCTTTAAAGGCCAAGCATTTATAATTCCGGCTAAAGGCCATATTAAGGAAAATTCAAGTTAATTCTTTGGCTGAAAGCCCAATTAAAAAATTTTCTTTACATTATAAAGGAGAGGCTTTAAGGTAAGCATTTACACAGTACAACAGAAAAACAGCTTAAGAAAACTTGAAGTATCTTGTCGGCTGAAGGCCCAAATAATTACTCATGATTAATTAAATACAACCTTATGATAAACATTTACAGAACATGGCTGAAGTCCGTTTCAAGAATTCAAGATAATTAAAGAGAAACCTTAGAGACAAGGATTTACATATTAAAGCCACAAATTCTGAAACAAACTCGCTTAAGGCCTAAATACAGAGCAACAAAAATTTTAAATGAAACACAGCTAATCTTAAAGTTGTTATATACTAAACATAAAACAGAAAACATTAATACACGGCTGCAGGCCTGGCACAGAAACCTGGCACCAAATAAAATGTCAAATGGCTCTGAGCGCTATGGGACTTAATTTCTGATGTCATCAGCCCCCAGAACTTAGAACTACTTAAACCTGACTAACCTAAGGACATCACACACATCCATGCCCGAGGCAGGATTAGAACCTGCGACCGTAGCGGTCGCGCAGTTCAAGACTGTAACGTCTAGAACCGCTCGGCCACCCCGGCCGGCTTAAAATGACAAACACTGGTGCTCAGAAGTGTTCCAAGGGTCAGCCTGCGGAGGAAACTCCAACCACAGTTTAGGTGAGACAGACAGCCAAGCGTAACGCTAAACAATCGAGTTGCAGCACGACCTACGGACGACTGACGAACCAACCAACCGCCTAATCAATTACCTTCCACCTGACCAACAGCACGACAGCCAAAGGCAAGCGAAGACGAGGATTGCAGCAGGATTATGTCTAAATAATTGGCGGATAAACATAGTCAAGGCACAAAATACTCGAAGAGAAAAAGAGCTGTCGAACCACACCCCGTGCCTGACAGCATCAACATGGCGAGGAAAACACACTGCCGCAAAACTACGCTAACGACGAGGGCAGGCAACTGGAACGTTAACGACGACAAGACAGAAGATACTGCTGCTGCACTTCACTAACAATTACAATCATTTCAAAGGTTAAACACCATACAGGGAGACGGCTGCAAAATTTTGCCAACTCCAATACACCATCACGTTGCTGCTTGCAGGGACAGCCCAGGATGCAACAACCAGCAATCAACGAAGAGATGTCACAACGGTTGAGCTTTCACGACAGGTTCACTCATTACTCAACTCCTGTATGCAGGTGCAGTGGGCGACGAACTTAGCAGTTCTTGCAGCTAGTGCCACACAACTCCGAGCACGCGTGCACACCGCCAGCGGCCCAGGCCTGATCACACGCCCCAAGACTTCCTTGCTCCTCCGCCGCAACCGACATACTGCCCACACACACACCATGACACAGAACTATAGCTGCCACACCAAAGAAGTTAGAGCAGTACTAGTATCGATAAACGCTGCTGCTGCCACTGACGCAGACAAGTGAGCAACTCATTCAGACAGTAACTGAGGGAGGAATAAGACGCCACTCGATGGTGACAAAATACCCAAAAGGAAAAACGGCATTAACGCAAGCCGACCACAGCTCAGACAACGAGTTTTTTAATTGCCTAGGAATGTCTAAATCGTCTTTCTTTGAGTTATTGTTGTTAATAAAGGCTGATACTACCGAGAAAGAAACGAAAAGTAAGTGTAACTTATCAGAAGAAAAACTCGTAGTCACTTTGAGGTAAGTAAACCGATAAATTGTATTGAAAGTGATTAAATTTTTTGCTTTAAATACTAACAAAAGTTATTCCTCTCAACCAAGGACCGCTGCTCAAAATCCGGTAGAAGTGAACAAATAACTTCATCCCAAGCGTTTACTTTTAACTGCTTATTACTATAAGCTTCAGAACTGGTGTCCCAAATTGAGTGACATCGTTCAACCGCACAAATGAAATCTACGGTATTTTCTTGTGTAGCCAATAACTTCTGGCATTCTTTTAGTGCTTCTTCCGGCTTCACCTTTTTCCCTTTTGTCGTGTCTACACTTTCACTCCTATCCACAGTGACACTCTGCAGTTCACTAGACATACTGAAGCAAATGAAATAGTGCGCAGAAAAGTGTACGAGGTAAACAGATTGCTCGACTAGCGAGAACTGCCGAACTACCGTAGTCTGAACGACAAGTGATTGTTGCGCCGCCTGTGGCACAGTTGGCTGCGCCGTTGGCGAACTAGTTTAATGGGAAGAGCGCCTCACGTGACGTGGATGCCTGCGCCGCCTGGCGGCCAAGTGTAATAAGGCCGTAAAAACACTCCACAACAACCGGCGGTTGGCATGGACGGTATGTGCCCTCATTGCAGCGCAAAATGTTGTTCCAGGATTCGTCCCCTCAGCCAGCCGCTGATTCATCAAAGTCAATGACCCTCACGGTAGTCGAAAAGAACATTCTTTAGCGAGTCCATTCGTTTGATGATAATGAATATTACGTACACCAGTAAACGCATTATTTGATAGTCACTCGGTACTGCACGACGAAGTGTATTCGACTGCAAGCATCACCAGATCACTCGTACTAAAGTAATAAACACAGACTGCCAGACGTCGTCCCACAGGAAGTTCCCCAACGAGGAAAATAGGTACGACTGGGGAGGCCCAACATCGCGGTGGAGACAGTTAACAAGCATAAATACGTGTGCAGTCCTCAGCGAACGAGAAGAACCGTTGAACTTCCACGTATGCAGCTATACTCTGCGAAGTGCATGCGAGAAGGTAGTTCTCATTGTACCACATAAGACGGGCGTGCAACAAGTTATACAATACAATGTTTTTCGGCCAGTTTCACTTGAAAAAATTCTGAATTTGTTGTGGGACATTGTGGAATATTCCTGCTTCAGCCCCCGTAGCTTCATGTAGTTCCGATTGATGGCGACGCTATATGTAGCCTTCAAATTGGCAACTGTAACGGAAGTGCGTTTCAAGCACAAAACTGTCACTGAGTTTCTTTTGGAGGAAAATCAGAGCATCGCAGATATTCATAGACGCTCACAGAATGTCTACGGAGACTTGAAAATGAACGAAAGCACGGTGAGTCAACGGGCGAGGTGTCTGTCATCAACGCAACAAGGTTGCGCGGACCTGTATGATGCTCGCCGCTTAACAGAAGGCTATAAAGAGCAACGAAGGGCCATATGTGGGGAATTGCTTGTGCGTTACGAGGCTGAACGTGACAATTTTTTGTAGAATTTCGTCACAGGCGATGAAACATGAGCTCATAACCTCAATCTATGAAGTGACGCCATATCCCCCATAGTCCGAAGAACAAGTTCAAAGCCGCACTCTCAGCCGGTAATGTCATGGCGACGAACTTCTGGGATCCTGAAGCCGTTGTTGTGTTTGATGCGCTCTCCAGTGGTGCAACGACCAACTTTGAAATGTTTTGTGCCAGCCTCAGGGCACTGAAGAAACGATCTGAACGTGGTCGTCGCCATCATTGCCAACCAGTAGAGTGGTACCATTCGGGTATATAGCTCTCCCCTCCAAATCAAATATGTGTGAATTTCTAAGGCATCAAACTGCTGAGGTCATCGGTCCCTAGACTTACACACTACTTAAACTAACTAATGCTAAGAGCAACACACACACCCATGCCCAAGGGAGGACTCGAACCTCCGGCGAGAGGGCCTCGCAATCTGTGGCATGGAGCTTCAAATCACGCGGCCACTCCGCGCGCGGCACCCTCCCCCCTCCCACCCCCACCCCCCTCCCAGTAAGGTGACGCTAGGTGTCGGACTGAACGGTGATTGTGTTGACAAATATGGTTCAGTACCCAAAAGAGTGGGGAATAATATGATGTTTGGAACCTTGAAAAAAGCCAACCTGCTTTCAGAAAAAAAAGTGTTGCGTTACTTACTGAACGCCCCTCGTATAAGGTTGTTTCCCGTTTCATTCGTGCGTGTATCGCGGAAGGATGATTATTTAAATGCCTCTCTGCTCCTCACAGTCTGTACGGGAACGAAACGTGGAGGCTTGTAAAATATCCCTGAGCTACCATTTAAAGCTGGCACTCGAATTTATGTAAACTTGGAGTCTGTCTTCAGGCGGTTGCGGTTTTTAAGCACCTCCATGACACACTCCCACCACTCAAGCCAATCTGTGATCGTACGTGCTGTCCTTGACTGTATACGTTATCCATCCTCTGGTGTTGGTCTCAAACTCATGAGAAATATTCTACGATGTGTCGCACTAGCGTTTTGTAAGCAATGTCCTTTGTAACCTACCAACGAATCGAAGTTTTTCATGTGCTTCACCTACGACACAGTAATCACTCTATTTCGTATCGCTACAAACTGTTATGCTCAGATATCTGTATGAGTTTAATTCCAGTTAGGATTCATTGGTATCCTAGTCACAGGTACGATTGGAAGGAAAAAGAAGTTGCAGTAAGAGATATCTGCATTAGGGCAAGAGCCCTCATGTTTATACAAGAGGCAGTGGTCAGCCAGCTCCCAGCGCCTCCTAGCCGTATCGGCCACCTCTGAACTTATCGATCGGCGCCCTTACCGGTCCTGACATCTGGCGCCGTGCGGCGGAACCACGCTCAGCTCCCAGGCAGCCGCAGGCACCTCTGGCTTTAGCCTCTTCCTCCACCCACTCCCCCCCCCCCCCCCCCGCCTTCCAGAACGCACCAACCCAACCAACCATTCCATCCCTTCCCTGTGCTTCGACCTACCGACACCTGATTTACGCTCGGTACTCCCACACCATTTTTAAATCCGCGCACAAGAATCAGTTCGCGGCGATGTAATATATTATGTAAAAGCGGGGGAAACATAAAAAAATAGTTCTTTATCCCCGTTCATCTTTTTCCGACGCTAGCGACTTTCGCCTCAGGCGAAGAAACAGCGGCGGGAATGAGTGGGCCAATAAATTGCGGTTCGGAATATCAATAAGCCGTAAACAAAGGAGCCACGGGGCTGAGTTAAAAAGTGGCGATACTGCACACGAGAACTCATGTTCGCAAGCCGCCACTCCTAAACCCGTGATCCTGCGCGACTTGCCCACGGCGCTCGCCTTCTACAAGGCATGTTGCACCGAGAAACACCGGTATCTCGCCGCTATATCTACAACTATATATCTGGTCTTGTAATTTCAGCGTCAAAGACAGTCGTATTTTGCGCTCAACTAACTGTATGTTTTCTTGGTTTTTTAATGTTATTTTTCGAGATTTCATTTGGTAAACAAGAGCTCGCACTATGATAATAGCAGGAACATTCAAGTGTTTCAGATCGCTCTCTCAATATTTAGCGATCGGTTGGTGTTGTAACGGTATAGCAACATACACTCCTGGAAATGGAAAAAAGAACACATTGACACCGGTGTGTCAGACCCACCATACTTGCTCCGGACACTGCGAGAGGGCTGTACAAGCTATGATCACACGCACGGAACAGCGGACACACCAGGAACCGCGGTGTTGGCCGTCGAATGGCGCTAGCTGCGCAGCATTTGTGCACCGCCGTCGTCAGTGTCAGCCAGATTGCCGTGGCATACGGAGCTCCATCGCAGTCTTTAACACTGGTAGCATGCCGCGACAGCGTGGACGTGAACCGTATGTGCAGTTGACGGACTTTGAGCGAGGGCGTATAGTGGGCATGCGGGAGGCCGGGTGGACGTACCGCCGAATTGCTCAACACGTGGGGCGTGAGGTCTCCACAGTACATCGATGTTGTCGCCAGTGGTCGGCGGAAGGTGCACGTGCCCGTCGACCTGGGACCGGACCGCAGCGACGCACGGATGCACGCCAAGACCGTAGGATCCTACGCAGTGCCGTAGGGGACCGCACCGCCACTTCCCAGCAAATTAGGGACACTGTTGCTCCTGGGGTATCGGCGAGGACCATTCGCAACCGTCTCCATGAAGCTGGGCTACGGTCCCGCACACCGTTAGGCCGTCTTCCGCTCACGCCCCAACATCGTGCAGCCCACCTCCAGTGGTGTCGCGACAGGCGTGAATGGAGGGACGAATGGAGACGTGTCGTCTTCAGCGATGAGAGTCGCTTCTGCCTAGGTGCCAATGATGGTCGTATGCGTGTTTGGCGCCGTGCAGGTGAGCGCCACAATCAGGACTGCATACGACCGAGGCACACAGGGCCAACACCCGGCATCATGGTGTGGGGAGCGATCTCCTACACTGGCCGTACACCACTGGTGATCGTCGAGGGGACACTGAATAGTGCACGGTACATCCAAACCGTCATCGAACCCATCGTTCTACCATTCCTAGACCAGCAAGGGAACTTGCTGTTCCAACAGGACAATGCACGTCCGCATGTATCCCGTGCCACCCAACGTGCTCTAGAAGGTGTAAGTCAACTACCCTGGCCAGCAAGATCTCCGGATCTGTCCCCCATCGAGCATGTTTGGAACTGGATGAAGCGTCGTCTCACGCGGTCTGAACGTCCAGCACGAACGCTGGTCCAACTGAGGCGCCAGGTGGAAATGGCATGGCAAGCCGTTCCACAGGACTACATCCAGCATCTCTACGATCGTCTCCATGGGAGAATAGCAGCCTGCATTGCTGCGAAAGGTGGATATACACTGTACTAGTGCCGACATTGTGCATGCTCTGTTGCCTGTGTCTATGTGCCTGTGGTTCTGTCAGTGTGATCATGTGATGTATCTGACCCCAGGAATGTGTCAATAAAGTTTCCCGTTCCTGGGACAATGAATTCACGGTGTTCTTATTTCAATTTCCAGGAGTGTATTAAGGAGACAAATTTAGTATAAGAGCCAGTGGTTCTGCTGAAATATGACTTGAGAGTGGAGATAGGAGTGGAAAATGTAGGGCAGGCATGCTGGTCGTGCGTTTCAAGAGACACCGTAGGTCCTGGTGAATAGACGTGGAATGTTGTTTGAAGGCAGCTGCTGCCAGGAAAGGACCAGGCTCAGCTTTTAAACCGCATCGTGTGATTTTAGCCCGTAAAAAGATCACAACAAAGATGGAATGCTAGACTGCATTTTACTTCAACAGCTAATTATTCGGTGGTGGGATAAATCACCAAATACTCAGCGGAGTAGAAATGAAAATGGTTTGCAGTTGGGGTTGGATTCAAACAAGACTACACCCTGAATATGAATCTGCGCTTTGTTTCCTGTCAAATTTCTTGTTATGATCAAATGAGGAGCAAATAACGCTGTAGGAGAGAGATAACGGTGATGGCGGACCGTGTTATTATGCAGTAGAATGCGACAAAATATGTCGCAGCGTACAGCAGGAATCATCAAACTTTGTATGCAAAGTAATGCAGAGTGCATGTTCTAGTGGGAAAGGATGCAAATATAGGTGTGATAGCACGCTGGTGGGGCGTAATTGACGCATCACCAAACTTTAATCTCCAAGTGGAATTAAGCTGTTGAAACGTAAAATACACCTTTACAAGTAATTATTGATGGTTGTGATACATTTTCAATAAGATAATAACACTGTAAATCAACATTAATATTATTACAATTACCTTAGAGGTATAAAATTGGCGATCTGATGTTTATCTATACAGAAGAAGAGGGTCGCCAGAAGAACTGTAAAAGAGCATCCTTTATTTTTTTTATAAAATATCAACGTAGTAATTTCATACAATGTAACATATTGAGTCCAAGGATATACGTATTTTTCATCATGCTACTAAATTACTCGATTTCCGCGGCTCGTGGTCTTGCGGTAGCGTTCTCGCTTCCCGCTCACGGGATCCCCGGTTCAATTCCCGGCGGGGTCAGAGATTTTCTCTACCTCGAGATGACTGCGTTTTGTGTGTCTTTCATCATCATTTCATCCTCATTCACTCGCAAGTCGCCGTAGTGGCGTTAAAGAACTTGTGGAGAAGCGGCCGAACCGCCCCGCGAGGGGTCTCCCGGCCACCAATGCCATACGCTAATTATTATTATTACTCGATAAAATTTAATTTGTTATAATGGGGATGGGATATGAACAGTCGGGGCTGTCTTGCGTACCTAAAAAAATATCAGTTTGCCAAAAACTCAGCCCACGATTCACAGCCCTGCATTTAAACCGAGCATGTCCCGTTTAATATAAGATGTGATTCCTAAATTCAATATATACAGGCAAAGAAAGAGTAGTCTCCTTCAAAGTCATGTGGAAAGATTTATTACTTTTTCAGAGCTGTAGTTAATAGAAAATGACATTAAAAGCTAAAGTAGCGTAGATGGAAGCCTCGGCCCCTATTTGTCTGGCACAAACAGTAGCTGGACTAGCCGGTTAGGAGACGATACCGCTCGACAAAGCACTTCGTCCGCAACCTGGCGGATAGGTTTGACTCTAATATTGCACAACGTTGATAAGATGTTGTATATCTTTCTCTATCCAGGAAGAATTCATGTTCTAGACATGTTACTGCAAATAAAGGTAGCATTAGATATAAATACTTCTTTCATAAAGTTCATCAAAATGTGTTGTAAACGGAGTGCGAAAATTGTAACAAAAACGTTTTTATCCTCACTTAGCTTTGTTTATTTGAGAATCTGGTGGAGACCTTGGCATTAGCCCGCATCTCGAGGTCGTGCGGTAGCGTTCTCGCTTCCCACGCCCGGGTTCCCGGGTTCGATTCCCGGCGGGGTCAGGGATTTTCTCTGCCTCGTGATGGCTGGGTGTTGTGTGCTGTCCTTAGGTTAGTTAGGTTTAAGTAGTTCTAAGTTCTAGGGGACTTATGACCACAGCAGTTGAGTCCCATAGTGCTCAGAGCCATTTGAACCATTTGAACCACCTTGGCATTATTTCCTGCTGAGTTTGCACATACTGTATGCAGAATTTCGGGTGTTTCAGTTGTGCGACAGGGTACAGAGATGAAAGTTTAGATTAGGGTGTTTGAAGAGTACAAAGCAGATGCCGGTCTGCTGGTTTCCGCAGGTTGCGGAATACACGCGCGCAACACAGCAGCAGCATTTTAAGCTCATAACGTACACATCTTATACCACCGCAGTGCCAAGTTCTCATAGCATTCACGATAGCTTCAGATCTCTTTTTTTCACGAAAATCTTGGAGATATTTCACTTTTAAACTAATTTAACACCTAGTCACGGTGAAAATAAGGGTTTCCGTTGGAGTAAATGGCTGAGCGAAGTGGCTTAGTTGTTAAATTGGTGGACTCACTTGCAGGAGGAACGAACATCAAACCCACATCCGGCCACGTGGATTTAGACTTCGCTTGCTCTGCCTAAGGCCGTCCTCATATGGAACGTGTTTCTCATTACGAAGCGCGCCAAACGTGGTTTCCATCATGGTTGTTGCACGCTCAGAGACGAGCTAGTACAGCACACGGGACGTAATTTGTGACCGCAGCGTACTCCAGTAGCAACTGTCGGCTAAATCTCACGGGCAAACCACACAGTTTGTTTACGAAAATGGACCCGCATAAAAACGCTACGTTAGCTCGTTTAAAGCGCACATTTGCTCTTTTGTGCATGTGCTAGCCTTGTTATTCTGTACGTAGTAGATATAAATAAAAACTTTAATATCCGTGAACACCACAGAAAACAAACAAGAAAAGGTCCGTGTTAGTCAGCCTAGCTTTTAGAACTTCCATTATGAATATTGTGATATAAATTTATGATAGTCTTCCACATAAGACATGTTAACACATCTCTGTTTTAATTCAGTAGTATGATTTTTAGAGCGTGTATAATACAAGAGATTAAAAAAAAAAAAGAAACTGATAAATGTGCTAAGAAAGTAGTGCGGGTTCTCTTTTAGATAAATTCGAAAAAATTACTTAGTTGGTGCAACATTACTGTTAAATTTTCTATACTTCACGTAAGAGTACGTGCATGCGTGTAGGCTAAATAGGACAAATTCATTCCTGAAGGGAGACAGCTCTTTTATAGACGTAACATCGAATTTCTGACGGGCAATCAAAACTTTTCCGTTCGAAAAACACAATAACCCTTTGCCTATATTTCGGTGCTTATATACCCGCATTAGGGTCGCACTGTCTTGCGTACATGCTGCTGCAACGTCCTCGAAAGGAAGCTTTTGATCGCCCCTTATATATTCCAGAACATACTGCTGCTTATAAGACAGTCGCTGAATCTTTCAGAAAACATGAAGGAGAATAAAAAGATACGTGTAGAAAGCAGGACACAGGCTCAGCTTTTAGGATCGCACTCCACGGCTCTACCCAGTACACAACAGTTACTGTCAGTTTCAGCTCACGTTCTTGAACTTGTGACAAGCTGAAGGCTTTAATTTTCGATATGTCGTCGCTGACATATAATTATAACACACTGTACAAAAAAAACATACTTTATAAGATTTCAACGTGCTGGTGCCTTGTGTCCGCATACTTTTATTAAAGCAAATTACAATTAGAAAAGCAACAAGCTTCGATGCGAAAATATTTTTCTGACGCCCATCTACAAAGGTGGAATTGATCGTCGTAATAAAATAAGAGAAATGAGGGCTCGCCTGGAAAGGTTTAAGTGTTCTATTTTCCCGAACGCTGTTCAAGAGAGAAACAGTTTGAAGGTGCAGCAAATAAACAATTTTTTTTTTCAGCCTTCAGTTGCAAGGTAATTTTAATCGTTTACCTAGGTTTCGATTCCAGTAATGGAATCTTCTTCAGAACAAAAAATTAAATTATTTTGTGAGCCAAACACTGGCCATGTCACAGAGTAAAAATTAGAACGCCTAGTTTTCGAGCCGCTTACGTGTCGTCCTGATTTTTGGCCGGCGTAGCTCCGTCTACATTCGCCTTAATGGTTTTAATTTTGACTGACATAATTTTATGATTATGCGTCTTTAATGTTTTAATTTTTACTCTGTGACATGGCCAGTGTTTGGCTCACAAAATAATTTAATTTTTTGTTCTGAAGAAGATTCCATTACTGGAATCGAAACCTAGGTAAACGATTAAAATTACCTTGCAACTGAAGGCTGAAAAAAAAAATGAAAAAAAAAAATTGTTTATTTGCTGTACATTTCACAGTTGCTGACACGCTGCAATATGTTAAAGATTTGTAAAGTTTGAAGGTGGTTCGTTGAACCCTCTGGCAGCACTTCAGTTACAGCGTAGTCATGTAGATGTGTAAATCCGAGAAGCCCTTAACCATCTACATGTCGATTCCTGTCATTTTATTACTCGAATAGAAATAGTACCGAAAACGATGCATTTACCAGAGATCCTGAACGTATCGGTATTTTGAAATAGCGTATTCTCGTACACTGGCGGGAAGAAACCGCAACACCACGAAGCAGTTGTGCTACATAAACGATAGTTGTCAGGCTGTTTCTGCATCTGAGAGATTATGTCCATTCAAATTTCGAGCCAGTCGCATAAGAGTGGCCCTGCCAGCACAACTGTGACGATGCAGATCAGGTTTGCTTTAAACAGACGCTGTAACGGTCGTGATCGTTAGTTAGAGATTGCAAGTGGTGATTTGATGTTAGTCAAAAATGCCTTTAATGCGACAAAGAAGCCATTATCAACGCCTCACTCAGCCTGAACGCGGTCGCGTAATAAGGCTACGTCAAGCTGGATGTTCCTACTGCGATACTGCAGAAAAACTTGGCAGGAATGTGGCCACTGTATATGCCCGCTAGCAGCGGTGGTCAAGAGAATGTATTGTCGCAAGAAGACCGGGCTCCGAATGGCCATGTGACACTACATCTACATCTACATCTACATCCATACTCCGCAAGCCACCTGACGGTGTGTGGCGGAGGGTACCTTCAGTACCTCTACCGGTTCTCCCTTCTATTCCAGTCTCGTATTGTTCGTGGAAAGAAGGATTGTCGGTATGCCTCTGTGTGGGCTCTAATCACTGTGATTTTATCCTCATGGTCTCTTCGCGAGATATACGTAGGAGGGAGCAATATACTGCTTGACTCTTCGGTGAAGGTATGTTCTCGAAACTTTGACAAAAGCCCGTACCGAGCTACTGAGCGTCTCTCCTGCAGAGTCTTCCACTGGAGTTTATCTATCATCTCCGTAACGCTTTCGCGATTACTAAATGATCCTGTAACGAAGCGCGCTGCTCTCCGTTGGATCTTCTCTACCTCTTCTATCAACCCTATCTGGTACGGATCCCACACGGCTGAGCAGTATTCAAGCAGTGGGCGAACAAGCGTACTGTAACCTACTTCCTTTGTTTTCGGATTGCATTTTCTTAGGATTCTTCCAATGAATCTCAGTCTGGCATCTGCTTTACCGACGATCAACATTATATGATCATTCCATTTTAAATCACTCCTAATGCGTACTCCCAGATAATTTATGGTATTAACTGCTTCCAGTTGCTGACCTGCTATTTTGTAGCTAAATGATAAAGGATCTATCTTTCTGTGTATTCACAGCACATTACATTTGTCTACATTGAGATTCAATTGCCATTCCCTGCACGATGCGTCAATTCGCTGCAGATCCTCCTGCATTTCAGTACAATTTTCCATTGTTACAACCTCTCGATACACCACAGCATCATCTGCAAAAAGCCTCAGTGAACTTCCGATGTCATCCACAAGGTCATTTATGTATATTGTGAATAGCAACGGTCCTAGGACACTCCCCTGCGGCGCACCTGAAGTCACTCTTACTTCGGAAGACTTCTCTCCATTGAGAATGACATGCTGCGTCCTGTTTTCTAGGAACTCCTCAATCCAATCATACAATTGGTCTGATAGTCCATATGCTCTTACTTTGTTCATTAAACGACTGTGGGGAACTGTATCGAACGCCTTGCGGAAGTCAAGAAACACGGCATCTACCTGTGAACTCGGGTGGGAAGACCATCTAAATGTTCAAATGTGTGTGAAATCTTACGGGACTTAACTGCTAAGTTTGTGTTGTGTTTTCTGATGAAAGCTGGTTCTGCCTCACTGCCAGTGTTGGCGATGTGTTGGTTAGGATGAGGCCAGTTGAGGGCCTGCAACCAACCTGTCTGCGTGCTTCACTAACTCTGCCTACAACTGAAGTTATGGTCCGGGTGCGGTTTCATATGACAGCTGGAGCACTCTCGTTGTTACTCACGCACCCTGACTACAATTTTGTTCGGCAGTCTGGTGATTCGACCTGTTGTGCTGCCATTCATGCTCGGATCCCAACCAGATAGGACTGATAGAAGAGATAGACAAGATCCAACGAAGAGCGGCACGTTTCGTCATGGGATCGTTTAGCCGGTACGAGAGCGTTACGGAGGTGCTAGACAAACTCCGTTGGCAGACGCTACAAGAGAGGCGTTGTGAATCACGGACGGATTCACTGTTGAAATTTCGAAAGAGCACTCCCCGGGAAGAGTCGAAAAAACATACACAACTGGCCATTAAAATTGCTACACCAAGAAGAAATGCAGATGATAAACGGGCATTCATTGGACAAATATATTATACTAGAACTGACATGTGATTACATTTTCACGCAATTTGGGTGCATAGAGCCTGAGACATCAGTACCCAGGACAACCACCTCTGGCTGTAATAATACGCCTGGGCATGGAGTCAGAGCTTGGATGGCGTGCACTGGTACAACTACCAATGCAGCTTCAACACGGTACCACAGTTCATCAAGAGTAGTGACTGGCGTATTGTGACGAGCCAGTTGCTCTGCCACCATTGACCAGACGTTTTCAATTGGTGAGAGATCTGGAGAATGTGCTGGCCAGGGCAGCAGTCGAACATTTTATGTATCGAGAAAGGCCCGTACAAGACCTGCAACATGCGGTCGTGCATTATCCTGCTGAAATGTGGGGTTTCGCAGGGACCGAATGAAGGGTAGAGCCACGGGTCGTAACACATCTGAAATGTGACGTCCACTGTACAAAGTGCCGTCAATGCGAACAAGAGGTGACCGAGACGTGTAACCAATGGCACCCCATACCATCATGCCGGGTGATACGCCAGTATGGCGATGACGAATACACGCCTCCAATGTGCGTTCACCGTGATGTCGCCAAACACGGATGCGACCATCATGACGCTGAAAACAGAACCTGGATTCATCCGAAAAAATGATGTTTTGCCACTCGTGCACCCAGGTTCGTCGTTGAGTACACCATCGCATGCGCTCCTGTCTGTGATGCAGCGTCAAGGGTAACCGCAGCCATGGTCTCCGAGCTGATAGTCCACGCTGCTGCAAACGTCGTCGAACTGTTCGTGCAGGTGGTTGTTGTCTTGCAAACGTCCCCATCTGTTGACTCAGGGATCGAGACGTGGCTGCACGATCCGTTACAGCCATGCGGATAAGATGCCTGTCATCTCGACTACTAGTGATACGAAGCCGTTGGGATCCAGCAGGCGTTCCGTATTACCCTGCTGATCCCACCGATTCCATATTCTGCTAACAGTCATTGGATCTCGACCAACGCGAGCAGCAATGTTGCGATACGATAAACCGCAATCGCGACAGACTACAATCCGACATTTATCAGTCATTTCTCCTCCTTACACGAGGAATCACAACAACGTTTAACCAGGCAACGCCGGTCAACTGCTGTTTGTGTATGAGAAATCGGTTGGAAACTTTCCTCATGTCAGGACGTTGTAGGTGTCGCCACCGGCGCCAACCTTGTGTGAATGCTCTGAAAAGCTAATCATTTGCATATCACAGCATCTTCTTCCTGTCGGCTAAATTTCGCGTCTGTAGCACGTCATCTTCGTGGTGTAGCAATTTTAATGGCCAGTAGTGTATTACTTCCCGCCACCTGCGTATCGCGTAATGACCACGAGGAGAAAATTCGAGAAATTAAGAGTCAGTACAGATGCTTACCACGAATCATTCTTCCCACGCGCTATTAGAGAGTGGAACAGGTTTGGAGGGATCAGTTATTGGTACAAAAAGTACCCTCCACCAGACAACATTAGGTAGCTTGCGGAGTATGATGTATATATAGATCATTCCTGGGGGTGTTTCCCAACAGTTCGCCCACGTTGCGCTGTTGTAACCCAACACGCTGTGTAGGGTGCGCACATGTTATCTTGGTCTGCGCAATCACCAGACCTGTCTCCAGCCGAGCACATATGGAACATTATAGGACAACTCTAGCGTCATCCAGAAACTCATTAACCGTACCCGTATTGACCGACCAAGTGCAACAGGGATGGAACTACATCCCACAAACTGACATCTGGCAACTGTAGAACCCAAACATGCATGTTTGCACGCTTGCATTCATAATTCTAGCGATTACACCAGCTATCAATGTACCAGCACTTCAGATTTTCTATCACTTATCTCGCACTTATATTACTGTGATCTTGCAACGTGAATATATTATAATAATTGAAAACCCCCAGCTGCCGACAGGTGTCGTTGATATACCTCGATGGTGGGGACGGCTGAACATGTGTGCTGCACGGTCATCAAGGGTATCTGTTCTTTCAAGAGCAGTTACTATCTTCATATATACTTAAATATGTTACCTGGACAAATGTATTCCCGAAATTTCATTACTCTACATTAATTATTTTTTGGTGTTGCGACTTTTTTTCCGTTAGTGTATCTCATAGTACGTAAGTTACGATACAAAACCCACCAAACACTGGCTTCAAGTGCAGGTGAAGTAATCCAATTGAATTAGGTCCATCCCGGAGCTGAAATAGAGTACTAATGTGGAAACATTTCCATATCTTTTTATGGTTGTCTCGTATGGGTGATAGCCACATAAACGTAGTAACGTGGTACAATAACACTACAAAGTAAATATTACAGAGTTACACAAAGTAACGAACAGATACAGAGTAACGGACCACAGACCATTACCAACACACGAGGGCTGTTCGTAAAATAAGATCCAATCTGTTGCGAAGTGGAAACCATAGTGAAAATGAAAAATGTTTGCCTCGCGGAATGGCCGCGTGGTTTGAGGTGCCATGTCACGGATTGCACGGCCCCTCCCGCCGGAGGTTCGAGTCTTCCCTCAGGCATGTGTTGTGCTTAGCGTAATTAGTTTAAGTAGTGTGTAAGTCCAGGGACCGATGACCTCAGCGGTTTGGTCCCTTAGGAATTCATACACATTTGAACTTTTTGAAAAGTGTTTTATTTGCAACAGTTTGCTACACCTTCCAGGCACTTCTCTACATAGTCACCGGTCCAATTTAGACATTAGCTGTAGCGTTGTACCAACTTTCCAATACCTTGTCATAGAAGGCAGCCGCCTGTGCTTTCTGCTTCTTCTCTACGATGTAGTTCTTCAAGTTCGTTGTCTGTGCCAAAATGTTGTCTTCACAGCCCGCGGTTTAAGTGAGCAGAGATGAGTATCAAAGGGAGCCAAGTGCGGCCTATATGGTGTGGACTGAAACACTTCCCACCGAAAAAACGCTACAGTGCGCAGCTGAGAACTGTCATGGAGAAGGAAATGCACGACAGGTACGTTACGTGCGGCTGCGTGAAATCAGGCGAGACCTCGCAGCGGGCACTCATACTTAGAGGGAGACACTATTGCTTACTTGCTTAGAGTGTGTGCTCAGAATTGGAAAGAGCGACGTGACACAATCGACAGTGGTACTAGAGGCACTGTCCAACACATATGTACAAAGCTTTATCGGATTTTTACTGTCGTTTCTATTTCGCGACCTGTCGGACCTTACTTCCGGAATAGCCCTCGTAGTTTACAGCTTGTATCAGAATTCTAGCACATTCTGCTGGGACACATAGTAATATAACTGGACTGTATCTTGATCTTGCTGAACCTAGACTACATGTACAGTCTGTTAAAAACTATGACAGATGTCACATGGCCTGCTACAATCTAGTAACCTGCTCCTTGTCTGAAAGAACTTCTCGGTGTTGTGCTACGCCGTTCATTGACGTGCAATGAACAATTCCAGCGTACAAATCAACAAACAGAAGCGAGGAATAACATTGTTAAAGCCGGCCGGAATGGCCGAGCGGTTCTAGGCGCTACGGTCTGGAACCGCGCTACCGCTACGGTCGCAGTTTCGAATCCTGCCTCGGGCATGGATGTGTGTGATGTCCTTAGGTTAGTTAGGATTAAGTAGTTCTAAGTTCTAGGGGACTGATGACCTCAGAAGTTAAGTCCCATAGTGCTCAGAGCCATTTGAACCATAACATTGTCAAAATACTTGCTGGGACGATATACAGGGTCCAAGCAAAAACCCCTTGCACAATAATTACTGCTATAGTCTTTCCGACAGCAAAATATTGTGCTCCCGTTTGATTCAAAAGTGCGCACGTTAAAAAACTAGTTGTGCAACTGAATGAAGCCACGGACATAACAACTGGTACATTCAAATCTACCCCTGTACTATGTTTACCAGTGGTCATCAACGTTGCAGCGCCTGTACTCCGACGAGACAAGGTACCTTCATCAAAGTGGAAGAAATTCCGGACCATGGGTCGAGTGCAGAACCTTTTCACTCATATGAGCACAAACGATATACGAAAAAGTCATCTGAAGTCCAAGAACCCAGTCTGGGAAAATGCCACTCTGCGGAACTTCGACATTAGTCAAAATTGATATGGAGATGGACAACAAGTATCAACAACTTACAAACAGCAAATCCCACGCAACAACGTTTGTAAAGAATCTTCGTAGGAGTGTGTGGCCGCGTCTGAACAAAATAAGAACAGGCCAGGTGAGATGAAACTGCATAAAGTATCGGTGGAGTGCAACAGCTTCAGCGGCACGTGACTGTTGGAAACCGATTCAAACTGTAGATTAGTCTAATAGTTTTATTTCGGCCCCATTGAACTTACATCAAACCTGTAAAGACCCATGACAGATCTGATCGAAGTAACGGATTTTGGAATTACCTAGAAAGAGATTTTGACTAAGAAATCTAATGTAAAACTGTACAACTTTCAGTAAAGTATATTATATTTTTATGGTCTTTTATTTGTACATTTTCAAATTCTATTTAATGCTACTGAGTATCGTCATACGATAAATAAATAGTAAAGGGACCCCTACTTCTCCTCTAAATGCATCAAGTATCCCTTTCGAAGCCAAATTGGTGCTCAGTGGTAAGGGAAGGGCTTGTAAAAACCCGCAACCAGTGGTTATACAACAAATTTTATTGTCTGTGTGATTGCACGTATTCCAAATGTCATGACTTATTTCGGCCTCATTGAACGCACATCAAACCTGTAAAGACGACAAACTTAAAATAACTAGCAATCGCAATACAATAGATACATAACGCCACTATTATACTATATCTAAAACAGATCGTACCAGAGTATGTCTACTACTAGCGCAAGCTGGCCTCAGCTTCGACTGATAATCTATCTGAAACATACAGGTATCTTGGCAAAGGCATCACGTTCGAGACCTCAGCGTATTACTTTTTAAACTGTAGATCAGAACTTGTTTCGAGCCATGTCCATTTTCAACTGTCCGAACTGTCACAAAGTAACACATTTTCACCAGCATAACTATTGGTTGTACAGAAACTGTACCTTATATATTGTGCATGCGACTTACATCCAATAACGTAGTACTTACTTTCTCATAGTAGGAGAAAATCCTTCTGTGAAGATGTCGTTCGTTCATATTAACCGTCCTTGTCGGCATACAAGACAGACAGAATATGCCACACAGCGTCTGGAGCTGTAACGAGCACGCACGTATTGAACAGCAATTGTTGTCGTCAAGTATTGCAGGCATTGGAGGTGTTCAGCTTATCTCCCGGTTAGGTTCATTTAGGATTTCTGTAATTTCTGTAACTCATTTGAGGCGAATTCTGGGATCATTCTTCAAGAAGAGTTCGTCAATTTTCTCTCCCTGCTTTGTTCGGCCCGAGTCGTTATTCACATCGAGTCGCGGCAATATAAATTTATAAGTGACATTTCGCCGTCCACTTCCACCAAATGAATTTAGTCGTAGTCAGCCTAAACCAATGGAATGGTACGTAGTGTAGTACCCTTTAGCTGGTCCCCCCTCCTTTCCTCTCCTCTCGTTCTAAAGACAGTTACACAGTGTTCCAAAAATAACGTTCTTCACGTCTTACCGGGTTACGTTGAACCTCTGCACGATGTGGACTCCTTAGCATGGCTGCACGCTGCTGTGTTCTCCGAGTGGAAAAACGTCAGACGGCCTCTCTTAACACTTACTCTTACGCTCACGAAAACGTGTTACAGCGTAACAACCGTGGCACGCAACGCTGTCGGCGAATGCCACTTCAGACATCTTCTTTGCCCCCTGCTTCCCTTTTTCCCTTGTCCGCTACTGTTTCCCACGCTGTCGTGGCGCATCTTCCCAAGTTCTGAAATCGTAAAGGCCAGACGCAGAATATTTGCCTGTGTATACCATCATCTGGCTGTCGTGTTTATTTCATGATATATGTATTTGTATGCCCAATTTTTCGTGTGCAAATGCCATAGTAGATGCTAGCTGAAAGGACATCGCAAACTACGCAAAAATGATAAAGTCTCGCCTATATAGCCCTTCAGGTCAGGTTCCATTTGTAATCAGAACAGAAAATCCGAGTGGCCTGTATCAATGCAAAATTGAATGTTGAACGACCTGGTAAACATAGGCATATACCGAATTTAAATTCACTGGAATTCTGTATTAAGCGCAATTGGTCAACGGAGGTCTTGATTATGTGAACCTGGGACTTTTCCAAATTTGGAACAACGTAACAAAGAGAGAAGGTTCAGAGAGGATTCTACCGGTTGCACATGAGATTGTTTAATTTGCAACATTCTCCCCAAATTCCTGCGGAATCACGTTGTGCGTTACCATTAGCTTGCACGCAAAACTTAGAGCACATATATGAATTTACGATTTCTTGATCGCTATACGTTCTCCCATGAACATTCCACCCAACTATCATGATGGGAAACGAAGCTTCTCCTGAAAACTTATATTTGAGAGCCGTTCTCCCTGTATACCACAGAGTAGGAACATGGAACATAATATTATTTGCTATGTGCCCTCCATCGTAAGTTGCAAAGTAGCTTCCGAGTGCCAAACATAAGTAGATATTGAAATTGTAATTGGACGTTCGCAGAAGTGAAAATGAGGGAAACCTAGGATTTATAACCTGTTGATGATAAGGTGATTACAGTCGGCGCAAAAGCTCGGTTTCGACAAACATGCGAAAGAATTGGGAGTGTACATTTCAAAGGAGTCATTTTCGTAATTTTCTATTTTTGAAAAACGGCGGAGAACCAGACTCTGGATCGATGCACTGAAGTTTGAACTCGCTCCCGTGCCTTACGCATTGCGTCTTCCATTTGGTTATATAAGTGGAATTTTGGATTGTGTTTTCTAATGGTTTTCGAATGGGATAACAGGCTGTCTGAGACGGCTTGAAGTCATGCCCTTCTTTTTGAAAGTGAGACTACGAGATGAATAAAAAATTTGAATCAGTAATGTAGCTGCGGATTTAGCCATTGCCTATTTTTGGCAGAATGCAAAGTGATCAGGCCACGCAGGTTATTGTCATTTTCTGAACCATAGTACAGAGCTTTTCGATAGCTGCAGTTGAGGCTGGAATTACGTCAGTCATATATTTTTGCTGTAGGATGGCAGAGCCGCAGAATTTTTCACTTTTGATTACCATTCTGAATCGCGTTTAATTTAAACAGTTATAAGCGATTCTCACATTTTCCAGAGCGCTTTGTTCTCTACCACTTATATGCTACGATTACTTAGCGTGGAGACGTCAGTCACCGTCGTTACTAAAAACTGACATTTCGTGCTAACAAGACGTCACTTACCGTCGATACTAAAAGTTGATATTTCGTGCTAACTAGCATATACAGAAACGGAAGATGTATATTCTGTGCTATCTCCTTGGTGTAACGAATGTTTAGATGCAGCGAGTTCACGCTTATCCAAGAAATCTTTCAGATAGTGCCGTCCATGCTTTACGATTGAAAACGTAATATCTACGTAGAAGAAGAAGCACTTTCGGGTAGTTGTCTCTGAAACATCCGTCTGAGAACACTTTACAAACGTGCTGGTGGCGATAATGCACAGTTCATCGCTGAGCCGTCAGTTCGTGTGATTTTTATCAGTAGAACGATTTAGTCAGTCTCTGAAAAGAGAGAAATCACTACGAATCTCACGACGAAGGCCTTAACAGTCTAGTTTGAGTTCTAAAAGTGAGGCCAATATTTTCCATGGGAGGAAATGAGCACAGCCGTTAGACACTCGTCTGTGAGAAATGCTTCCTTCCACAACTCGGTCGCCAAACAAGGAGACATCCCGGTCTCGGTCAGACAGAGGATGCACCACGCACGAGGTAGTCAAGACGGGACCTCTCAAGGACTCTCATGATGATTCTGTCGAAAGTGAGTAGGCAAGGCCGATTTCATGTCAAGACAACATGGGAATGGGCAAAATAGAGAAGATCCACAAAATACGATCGCTATGTGGCACAGCACAAGAAGAATTTATTTTACTATTATTTACTGCCATTTGCCTTTGATATGCTACTAAAATAGGTTGTACTTTCATATATAAATTTTCCATGTTCTTGAAATGAAGCTTATTTGGCTTTTTAGTGTTTTAAAGCACTTGCTTTCTATATATTTGAAAAATTAAAAGTAATAAATGTGAGGAAATGCTCAAAATTAACAGTATATGTATTAAGAAAATATCCTTGAACAGTCTTGGTTGCGAAAATAAAGCAATACTTTCACCAATATGTTTTATCCAACAATAATTTTCATACGATTCCTATACCAGTCGACCAGATGGAGTGGGAGATGTTTTGTTAAGAAGACAGGAATACAGAAAAATAGTAAAGAGCTTAGATTGAAGAACGCTATCACCCATGCTGCCCAGGAAGAAGTGCGTCAGAGAGGCGCTGGGCCTCTAACTCGTGTTGTGCCACTCTCCATGCCATGAATTCACCCTCCTGTTTCCGAGTACTCCGAAGGTCTGCATTTTCAGCTAAGACATATCTCACTGTGACTTCTAATACGCTGCCGCACGATGTTTAACTGGTGTGTCTAGCGCTTATATCCCCAGCACCACACACAGTGCCGCCACTGACCTCGTGTCGAAAGAAGCACAAGTGCTCTCCAGGCACAGCCTGCGATGTAGACAGATCCGCAACGCACGAAGGGCGTGCGTGGAGCAGATGTATCGATTGTCCTAGCAAAATTGGTTCAAATGGCTCTGTGCACTATGGAACTTAACATCTGAGGTCATCAGTCCCCTATAACTTAGAACTACTTAAACCTAACTAACCTAAGGACACCACACACATCCATGCCCGAGGCAGGATTCGAACCTGCGACCGTAGCGGTCGCTCGGTGCCAGACTGTAGCGCCTAGAACCGCTCGGCCACACCGGCTGGCTTGTCCTAGCAGTTTCACAAGTACTTAAGGTGTTTCGTTAAACAACTGTAGATTGTGAAATTTAAGAAATATAATAGACACAATAATACGAAAAATTTGAAGTAGCTATGTGAAAAATAAAAAGTAGAAAGACAAATGGGAAGGATGGAATAAAGGCTGAAGTTATAAAATATACGGGATTGCAATAGTAGAGAATTGTGAAGGTGGTTCGAAGAACCCATTGTCAGGCACTTAAATGTGATTTGCAGAGTATCCATGTAGATGTAGATGTAGATGTACAGTGTACTCATTATAAAAAAAGTTAACAGAGGAAAGACGCGAATGTAATGTGGAGGCTCATGCAACCTTTTAGATTATGTTATAGATTATGTAAAAGCCTTACATGATGAAATTGGGCAAACACTATAGAGCATACGACGAAAAGAGGTTACCCTAAACACCTCATAAACGATATGTATACAGACACTAAGATAATGATTAAAACAGGTGCAAGAATTTCAGATATGAAATCTGTTAATCGCAATGCCACACCACTACAGCTTATCACCGACGTTGTTTAATATATAAACTGACAACATCTTACGAAGATGGACGCAAGAAGTACATCCTGGGTTGCGGATATCACAATATGGACCATAAACACTTGCCGTTTTGCAGGCGATCGGTTTATCGTATGGACGATGAAGCTAAATTACAAATTTCCACAGAAAATTTGCAGCTATTGGGTGAAGAATACACTATTCTCTAGGAACCATACAAGTAGCGGCATAATAGAGATATAGGCAACAAGGTTCATGAGTTTCAGCATATATGTAGTACTTCTAATAGAACTTTAAACAATGAAATTAGAAAGAAAGCAAAATTCTTCTTCTTCTCTTTAGGTACAGGGTGGCCCAAAAAGGATGGTCACATTTTAAATAACTATAACTCCATCAGTTTTACAAATTAATTTTATTCAATTACGTAACTAAATGCTCCCAGGCACCCAATTACAAGAACTAACCACAAAAAATCATGTACGGAAAATGACTTCCGGAAGATGGTGTCCTTCCTCGGTGATGCATTCCACAAGTCTTTCCTCGAAATTTTCCATCACTTTCACTACTGTTTCTTCTTGAATTGCCATAATTTCCGCACTGATTGCCTCTTTCAGATCAATTAAGTTTCGGGGCTTCTTTACGTAGACTTTTGACTTTAGGTATCCCCAAAGAAAAAAATCACAGGCTGAGAGGTCAGGTGATCTCGCGGGCCAGTGGACATCTCCAAAACGCGAGATGATGTGGTGGGGGAACATCCGCCTTAAAACACACATGGAGTCATTGGCTGTGTGGGCCGTGGCCCCGTCCTGTTGAAACCAAATTCGATCTCGATTTACATGTAACTCTCGCAGTTTCGGCACCAAAAAGCTACGTAGCATGTTAACGTAACGTTTCGAGTTCACTGTGACTGTAGCGTTGTTCTCCTCAAAAAAATAAGGACCAACAATCCCCAATCTTGAAATTCCACACCAGACTGTTACCTTAGCACTATGAAGAGGCTTTTGGTGCAATTCTCTGGGATTATCTGCTGCCCAATACCTGCAGTTTTGTTTATTGACATAGCCGTCTAAATGGAAATGGGCTTCATCTGACATAAGAAGCACAACATCATTATTAGAGTACAAAATGTCAAGCATTGATTCACAAAATCGTCTTCGCTGCTCAAAATCACGATCATACAGCTTTTGCGTGATCATAATTTTGTATGGGTGAAACTGTAACTCACGGCTTAAAATACGCTGCAACGAACTACGGCTGAGGCCTAAAGTTTGAGCACGACGCCTAGTGGAACGACGCGGGCTTTGCAGCACTGACGCTCTAACATCATCAATGTTCTGTGGAGTAACTGCCGTACGTGTACGCCCTGTAGATTTACCACTTTTGACAGACCCTGTTGTCCGGAATGCAGTCACCCAACGTGATATGGATCTGCGATCTGGAATGGGTCCATCACGCGCTACACCAAAACGTTGTCGAAACAATCGTTGCACAGTAATAAACGATTCATCATTTCTGAAAAACTGTTCCACAGCAAAAACACGATGCTCGACCGTCCACTGCGCCATCTCGTTGCAAACTGGGTGTAATGGCCGACTTGCAGACGGCCGGCAGTGGTCCCCCCTCCTCACCTTTCAATGGTACTACGCAGTTCAAATCCGACCATCCTTTTTGGGCCACCCAGTATTAGGTAAAACTGCCTGTTATGGTCTTCCTCTATCTCTTCTTCAGGAGTCTCTCACTCTTAATTTGTCCTAGGTGCTCGTTCCATTTTCTACCATAATCTGGAATTTTATCAGTTAGACTAAATATTTTTAGTCCTTCTCTAATATCTTGACTCTTCAGCATGTCTTCTATTGCGCACATTTTAGATCTTCACAGGAATTTCATTTCTTGTAACATAATTGCGACATATACACAACTACGACATAAAGTCGCGATGGAGGCAGTCGACCTTGTCGATAATTAGCAGTGTTACTACACAAAGGTAAGTAAACATTTATATCTACGTGCAGCATGTTTGCCCTAGGTATCTGAAGATGGCTAAGTCCCAAGCGCGTCGTACTACGAGCATTAAAGTCATTCTGTCTTTAAAATGTGACTTTTTGATTAGTGACCAATCCAGACTTTATGCAGTACTACTGTTAATTCATTGCTTGTCAAAGTACAGTTTCTTGCTTTTTGGTAATTACTCATGTCTCGCTTCCATAGAGCTGTGTGAGACTGCAACAGTTTTGTAGAATTTAATTTGAGTATCGTTCCTAATTTTGTTTTTAAGGTTTATGTTAATTGTTCCACAAGTCCGGCTGAATTTACTAAGATTAATTTCCATATCCTTGCTGTAGCCATGTGCCGCATGAGATCTTAGGTAACCGAATTCGTTTACTTGTTCTAAAATCTGTTGATCTGCCACAGTTCTGGCTCTCATGTGTTAGTTTTTTCTACTGAGGTCCCCGCATCAAATTTGTCGTTTATCTGTTTCAGTAAATAAATTCTTTTCTGAATGTCCTCTTCTTTCAACAATAATAATAGAGAGAAAGTATGGAACAAAATGACCAATCGTGGATATCCGAAAAGTCTAATACTTCCGATCAAACGTTTATATCAGAAGGTGGCTGTCACTCTATATCTCAACGAAAAAAAGGACTGAGATACCAATTAACATTCGAGTACAACAAGGCTGCCGTGTCTCTCCAATTTCGTTCAACATTTACATCCGTGAAATAAAGCATGTATGGAAAACAGGATTTCAAAGAGGGGTACACCTAGACAGGAGAACTCGTTTAAATAATTTGCTGTATGTTGACGATGCAGTGATTCTGGCAGATAAACGTAAAGGAAACAAAAATAAAATTGTGGAAAACTACGGCAGTGACGTTTCTGCTGTACATGAGAGGATGCGCGCAAAATACAAATCGTTGAAATATGATTTCTAAGAACAGTGGAAGGTGGCACACGAGAACACTGGATGAGGAATGAGAAGAACTGAATGCTGAAGGGATAAAAAACATAATGGAGAAATGCAGAAGACTGACAAAACAACAGTTGAGATACAGTCCGAGAGGAACATGAAAGCTTGATAGATCCAAAATGACATGAGCTCAGCAGAAACGTTTGAAGACACAACAGGTAGTTAGACTAACTACTGGAAATGAAGATGACGATCATGATCAGAATATGAGCTCTGTGAGACGGGTGATAAATTACGTCAAAGAACAAAAAATTATCTAGCAGGGAAGTAAATCATAGGTATGTCCGGAAACAGCTTTCGGCAGCTAAGTATTTATACTCTTTTATTCCTTTTTCTTCTAAGCTGTCATCTATTTGAATTATGTTATTTTTGTTTTATTCGAGATATCTGCAGTTTTTTTTTTTTTTTTTTTTTTTTGCTATACATGGTTCCTTAACATGTCTAATGAATGTTTCGTGGTAACCACCGACACATGCTGATTTAGACTTAAGGCAAGACATGTGTGCGGACGTCTGAGACAACTTATTACATGCCTCCCGTTCGTTGACGTTATGGGGCTCGAAGTCGATTGGCGTGGCCTAGAAACGTGCTATATGTACACAGTGGGCGGATCCTGGCGACCACGGGCTTAATTTAGCGCCCTACTTTGGTGCAATTATCGCGATAGACACGCCCAATATGGAATTTCATTAGGCCTGCAACACGTACGGTCTCCAGCAGCACTTTCCCTCTCTGCTCTCTTGCTCGTTATCGTGGAACGCATCCTTCAACGGTGTCAGTTGACACACCAGTGACGATTTAAGCGACGTCCTCTGGGTACGGGTATCCGCGTCCGTCTGTGAGGATGGTTGCACAGCAGTCCAGACAGTCTGGCGCACAATCATCACCAAGCCTTCCTCGCTCTCTATTGAGTTCTCTGCCTCCCTCTTCAGTCCATATCGTTACTTGAATTATTCACTTTTCCGGTTGCTTTCGTCTACTATCCTCAGATGAGGATTCCATTTCAAAAGCTTCTTTGCGCATCAACTGTCTTTACTTATCACGTGACAATATCATGTAAGTCATGGTTTCCCAATTTCAACAGCAAATATCTTCCCTCTGTCATTCCCTCGTCTGTGAATATCTACACCTGTGACACGCTAAATACTTCTTTAATTAAATAAATATTTCACTTATTTAAACCTGTTGTATAACTCATTTAGTTGTTAAAATGGGCAGAGTCATGTACATGTTTTTGGTTGCGCCTTTTATTTGCCCATTTGTACCTGGGAGATGAATCTGGAAAAGGTTTTTACGTTTGACATGTTCCGTTTCTTATTTCTGCTTTCCCAGAAACTGTGCTCTGCAATTTTGAAACGTCCTCGTTTGGAAAAATTAATGAATTACTGTGCGGATAAACCCCTTACGTTATTTGATTTTCAAACAGCTGAGCAGAACTGAACGTACTCAGACATTTCTCTCTTTACTTATTCTGGTCAACACTAAACTGACACACAATATTTTTTAGCGCAACGCAATCTGACTTTCAATAATGCCTAAAAAAGAATGGCCCTGACTAACAATAACCTATACCTTTCATGAATCACTTACCACAAAAATCTTCGTTACTCGAACTACTGCAATACAGCTAGCGCCAATACTGCCAGTTAAATAAAAGATTCTAACTACTGAAGGCACTAACTACTGATAGACATAGTTAGCAAATTAAAGATTTTGATAGAGAACAGACAATGTATTTACCTTAATAATATTCAAAAG
Organism: Schistocerca serialis cubense; assembly: GCF_023864345.2. Lineage (NCBI taxonomy): Eukaryota > Metazoa > Arthropoda > Insecta > Orthoptera > Acrididae > Schistocerca > Schistocerca serialis. The sequence continues at coordinate 610,627,712 of NC_064638.1, read as the reverse complement.
TCATCATATATATATATATATATATATATATATATATATATATATATATATATATATATATATATAAAGTTCATGATATACAGTATTACAAATTTACTCTTTCTACATCTACATCTACATCCATACCCCGCAAGCCAACTGACGGTGTGTGGCGGAGGGTACCCTGAGTCCTCTATCGGTTCTCCCTTCTACTCCAGTCTCGTATTGTTCGTGGAAAGAAGGATTGTCGGTATGCTTCTGTGTGGGCTCTAATCTCTCTGATTTTATCCTCATGGTCTCTTCGCGAGATATACGTAGGAGGGAGCAATATACTGCTTGACTGTTCGGTGAAGGTATGTTCTCGAAACTTTAACAAAAGCCCGTACCGAGCTACTGAGCGTCTCTCCTGCAGAGTCTTCCACTGGAGTTTTCTATCATCTCCGTAACGCTTCCGCGATTACTAAATGATCCTGTAACGAAGCGCGCTGCTCTCCGTTGGATCTTCTCTATCTCTTCTATCAACCCTATCTGGTACGGATCCTACACTGCTGAGCAGTATTCAAGCAGTGGGCGAACAAGCGTACTGTAACCTACTTCCTTTGTTTTCGGATTGCATTTTCTTAGGATTCTTCCAATGAATCTCAGTCTGGCATCTGCTTTACCAACGATCAACTTTATATTATCATTCCATTTTAAATCACTCCTAATGCGTACTCCCAGATAATTTATGGAATTAACTGCTTCCAGTTGCTGACCTGCTATTTTGTAGCTAAATGATAAGGGATCTATCTTTCTATGTATTCGCAGCACATTACACTTATCTACATTGAGATTCAATTGCCATTCCCTGCACCATGCGTCAATTCGCTGCAGATCCTCCTGCATTTCAGTACAATTTTCCATTGTTACAACCTCTCGATACACCACAGCATCATCTGCAAAAAGCCTCAGTGAACTTCCGATGTCATCCACCAGGTCATTTATGCATATTGTGAATAGCAACGGTCCTATGACACTCCCCTGCGGCACACCTGAAATCACTCTTACTTCGGAAGACTTCTCTCCATTGAGAACGACATGCTGCGTTCTGTTATCTAGGAACTCCTCAATCCAATCACACAATTGGTCTGATAGTCCATATGCTCTTACTTTGTTCATTAAACGACTGTGGGGAACTGTATCGAACGCCTTGCAGAAGTCAAGAAACACGGCATCTACCTGTGAACCCGTATCAATGGCCCTCTGAGTCTCGTGGACGAATAGCGCGAGCTGGGTTTCGCACGACCGTCTTTTTCGAAACCCATGCTGATTCCTACAGAGTAGATTTCTAGTCTCCAGAAAAGTCATTACACTCGAACATAATACGTGTTCCAAAATTCTACAACTGATTGACATTAGAGATATAGGTCTATAATTCTGCACATCTATTCGACGTCCCTTCTTGAAAACAGGGATGACCTGTGTCCTTTTCCAATCCTTTGGAGCGCTACGCTCTTCTAGAGACCTACGGTACACCGCTGCAAGAAGGGGGGCAAGTTCCTTCGCGTACTCTGTGTAAAATCGAACTGGTATCCCATCAGGTCGTCTATTTCGATATCTACTATTTTGTCATCTGTGCGACAATTTAGAGAAGGAACTACAGTGCACTCTTCCTCTGTGACACAGCTTTGGAAAAAGACATTTAGTATTTCGGCCTTTAGTCTGTCATCCTCTGTTTCAGTACCATTTTGGTCACAGAGTGTCTGGACACTTTGTTTTGATCCACCTACCGCTTTGACATAAGACCAAAATTTCTTAGGATTTTCTGCCAAGTCAGTACATAGAACTTTACTTTCGAAGTCATTGAACGCCTCTCGCATAGCCCTCCTCACACTACATTTCGCTTCGCGTAATTTTTGTTTGTCTGCAAGGCTTTGGCTATGTTTATGTTTGCTGTGAAGTTCCCTTTGCTTCCGCATCAGTTTTCTAACTCGGTTGTTGTACCACGGTGGCTCTTTTCCATCTCATTTCTTATGGACACACGTCCAGATCGTCCGCTCTCAAAATTCTGCCATCTCTCTCCCCACATCCACCACTGCTGGCGGCTCACCTCCAACTGCACAACGCTACGCGCTGTTCACATCCAACTGCCCAACACTACAATAGTAAAAATTCCAACAATACAAAACAGCCACAGACTGCACACACCACAGCCAGTGATTTGCATACGTGGCGTTACCAACATAAAAACCTAAACAGCCTACCTACAATTTCTCTTAAGTAAATGTATTTTGAATACGAGTCCATCTTAGACTATTTAACATTAAATTGGAAGAGAAGTCAAGCTAGTATAATGATTTGTCTAGTTTTTATGAACTTCACTTTCTGAAATATTTTTACTCGCCGAGGTAGTCGTGTCTGTTAAAACGCTGCTTCCGGGACGGGCAGGTGTGCCGGCCCAGTATCGAATCCTCCTGGTGGATTATCTACCTTGGTTTTTAGACGGTTTCCCACAGTCCACTAGGCGAATACTGGTCTGATACCCAAGTTCCGCCTTAGTTACACTATTCGCAAACGTTTCGAGAAGTTTGAATAACAGTACACGCAGACGGTTGGGGTGTACATACTCCGTCCATGGTGACAGGAAGGGCATCGGGCCATCCCTTAAATTAACAGTGCTTTATCCGTAAATAACCATTCCGAGCGTGTGCCGACATGGCACAAAGGCACAAGAAAGAGAAAACGATTTTCTGGGATATTTCTTCGGACGATTACTTTAAAAATAGCTGTTTAAAAGACATAGTGCTTCATTGAGGTTCACGAGACTATATCTTCTCCATGAATCTAAATAGAAACTTGGGATGGATTTTAACTTACGCATAGAACTACATAGTTTTTATTATCAAAAGCATCATCTGATTTCAGAGTTTCTCTTCCAGGAAAGCAGCGCAGAACATTTGAAGCTCGATGGAGCTTCTCTAGCGCGGTTCACTTCTCTGCTTAAATGGCACATCGCCTCACCATTGAACTCTAAATGTGAAAGGAAATTATTATATTCTCTCTATGTGCCCAGAATGAATTCACAAAACAGTAAACGATGTTATTTATCGCCATCATGAAGAATTTATAACAACGGAATCCCATATCGTTCGAAACGCAAATGTCGTCGCAAAATACATCAGAGACAGGCATGACGACTGGCTAATCCTCGGCTGTAACTACGCATATACTGTTCCAGAATACGTGTGAAACCAAGTTGAATGCTGTTTGCGTCTTGAACTAGCGCACTAGGGGGACCTGTGGATTTCCCATTACATAGACAAGCTGTCTATTGAAACTGTTGGTGGTACTGTTGAATACTGCAGGATATAGGATGGGGAAAGCCGTACAGCCGTACAGCGCCGCACCTACGTTACTGAATAGCACCTGCTGAGATGGAGAAAGCAAAACTCCTCTTGTTGCTGTGTTATCACCATCTCTATTCGACCTATACAGAGTAATGAAGGAGAGAGCGAGTTGGCTAGCCGTACCAACAATGCACTTTCCTGGAACCTCATGAACTGACGCCAAGGTATGTTTTAGATTTGATGCTAAATTATGAATTCTATGTTTACCCGTTATGAAGATATAGTCGTATGAGGTTAGCTGAAACACGCTGTACTATAACATAGGCGTGACAAAAAATCACGAAGGAGGCTTAGAATTCTGTTGAAAAATATATGAAGTATGCAACATGCTGAATAGTTCGTCGGGGGAAAAAAATCATTGACTGAATGCAAATTGACTTTATTAATCCAATATTACGCGGTTCGTTGTTTGCCATCAATTTATATCTGTCGAAACAAAATAAAACACGTAACTACGTAAGAATGAAAAATGGGTTGGAAAACTAATATAGACAAACAATTAAAAACTATACAATAATAAGAAGACATACCCTGGAACTGCACTTAACTAGTGGATGTAATAGTTACATGTTGTAAAGATGAAAGACCTCATCAGACTGATACCAGAATACTGATGATTATATGAGAATACAAGTTTTGGACGCCAGATGACACTACGAGAATGGGCGTGGCGTTCTACAGCACCATCGTATGGAATTACATGTGACTTACAGACAACATTAGGCCAAGAAAATAAAATGCGTTGTACAATAACAATAATAGAAGTTTACAGAAGATAAAAGTGATGCAAAAGAAATTACATAGTATAAGGCACAGCAATTTCATTGTGACAATTGACAAGGGTACAGGTGTCTGACTTGCACATGCAAGTGTGATGCTACATAGTGACATAATTATAATTGGTTGTATATACAAATATAATGACAACAGTCAAAATAAAAACTAAGATTGGCTGCAGATGACAAACGCAAAACGGAAGACATGAACAGTAAAAAAAAAAAAAAAAAAATTGGCTCTGAGCACTATGGGACTTAACTCCTGAGGTCATCAGTCCCCTAGAACTTAGAACTACTTAAACCTAACTAACCTAAGGACATCACACACATCCATGCCCGAGGCAGGATTAGAACCTGCGACCGAAGCGGTCGCGCGGTTCCAGACTGTAGCGCCTAGAACCGCTCGGCCACTTCGGCCGGCATGAACAGTAAATTTCTCTGCATGTCCCAAATGAAAAGCATCATAGATCAGCGCTAAAACAGCTACATGCACTGTATGGTGTAAATATTTACTAAATATGACACATTTAGGGCCGGCATATTAGCACAACAAAGCAAAATAAAAATCACTACAGCTTGTAAAGTGGCAGCTTGAATTAATGTTAATTTCGCAACTTACATGAGATTTTATACGCCGTAACAGGTAGATGGATATGTCACCTGACATACTTCGGTGATACTGAGCAGATTTGTCTATCAAAACGTACAGTAGGTAATGCCCAAAGGGATGACACTCGATTCGATGGTATTAACACGCTGAACCCACATCCTGCATGTCAGTGAGCAAAAGGTGAAAAAAGCTGCCGGAAGAAAAGTTTTGGTTTGGGGACAGACGCGAGTTGTGCCTTCACAGCCCGCATACAACGAAAGGCTTCTAACATGGAGTGGTGACCCGCGGCGAGAGAGACAATGAACACGTCGGACGATACGTCGAGGGGAGCAGGTAGCGTCCCAGCGTTGCTTGCGACGGAGAAATTCTTTGGAAATCTGCATTGGGGTTTTTCCAAATGGATACATACAGGCCAGAGACGCATTTGATCATGTGAATGGCCAGTAGGACTCTTGTGATAGACGCATCTAACTTTTAGGCGTCAGGAGCGGCCACAAAATATCCAATTGCCTGAAATAAACCCGGAAGGGGTAAAAGAGGCGATATTTCGACACAGTTTAAAGAGAGGCCCTGTTGCGATTGGCGGGGTAGTTTCCACAAGATGAAAGGAACGCTCCCATTGGTCTGAAAAAGCAGTGACGTGAAGCACGAAAGGTCGCAGATGGAGAAGAGCTTGCTACGAAAGACACAATACCGAAAACTTCGGGGACGCTCCTGTGAACCAGTGTCAAGTGTAGAGCAGGCCGCATCACGCTCTGTACGACGCCAAAAGAGGAATTTTTGTGTGAACACTAGTTTCACTTTGGTTGAAATTCACCTAGAAATTAGCTGAAGAGTCACTGAGCTCCGACAGCAGGGAAACGAAACAGCAATGTAGTTAATTGTTCTTGCGAGAACTGCGAGAGCGTTGAAGGATATACACTGCTCCATATATTCACGTGTATATCGACATATTTTCCAGACAAGGGATGAGTGCATGTTTTCTTGCCTAACTACAAACATAAGACAATTTCAGCTGACAAAATCAGCAAAGATATTGATTAGCTTTTTATAGGATTTTCAAAGGGCGTGAGCAGCCTTCAGTCCACAGCACATCACAGCTAAAGGTAAATGCCGCTGGGAGAGGCGTAAAATTATTGTATCACCAGCTTGCGTCCGCTGTGAACACGAGCAACCTAGAGTAATCTTTTGCTCATCTTGTCACACAAACTAACCATCCTCCATACATTTGATTGTCATCCTAAATAGTACCGAACTTAGAACCAGAAACGGATGATTTGTCGTAATATTGACCACCTCAGACAAGGTTACACCGTCTAAAAATAAGAAAAATCTTGTAGAGAACTTCCTATTTAATGTGATGTTGTGTTCAGTGTTATTTCTCTAAACAGGACGTAATACGTTGTCTTGACAACTGTACTGAAACTGCCATGTCACAACCTATGTAAACCCGTGTGCTTCTTTGACAACAATAGAGAAATTTAACTAATTTTCCAGCTAAACAGCGATGTCCTCTGTCACATAATAAGGGTCCACTCTTAACCCAAGTAACTTATTGTAGTGACGCTAACGCACTCACAGGTTTTTTTTTGGCTTCTTTGACAACAATAGAGAAATTAAAGTAATTTTCCAGCTAAACACCGATGTCCTCTGCCATAGAATAAGGGTCCACTCCTAACCCCAGTAATTTATCGTATTGATGCTGATGTCTGACTAAAGTGAAAAGGAATGGAGTGTCAGAAGCTGCTATGAACGATGGCCGTGGTGCCATCCACGGTAATAATTAGAACAGATACTGTGTAAATTTTGTTTACACTAGACGAAACAATGTTAAAATGACCTATTGTCCCTGGTTAAACTTGAAAGACATAAACCTAACAATAAGCTGTTATGAGTACACATGTAAGCTGTAAGTAATATGATAAAAGGTGAGGGGGGATGGGGGGAAAGGGGTAGTTAAAAAATAAGGTCTTGCTAAGAAGACACAGGAGAGAATAGAGATGTTGACATAAGAAAGAGACAAATCAGAACTATGTATTCAGCAAATCACTGTGTATGTCAAAGAACCATCTACCATTCGAGTCAATTCGCTCGTTCAGGACATTGCGTGGATTATTCCTAAGTACTGGGTGATCAAAAAGTCAGTATAAATTTGAAAACTTAATAAACCGCGGAACAATGTGGATACAGAGGTAAAAATTGACACACATTCTTGGAATGACATGGGGTTTTATTAGAACCACTCCATATTGCTAGACGCGTGAAAGATCTCTTGCGCGCGTCGTTTGGTGATGATCGTGTGCTCAGCCGCCACTTTCGTCATGCTTGGCCTCCCAGGTCCCCAGACCTCAGTCCGTGCGGTTATTGGCTTTGGGTTACCTGAAGTTGCAAGTGTATCGTGATCGACCGACATCTCTATGGATGCTGAAAGACAACATCCGACGCCAATGCCTCACCATAACTCCAAACATGCTTTGCAGTGCTGTTCACAACATTATTCCTCGACTACAGCTATTGTTGAGGAATGATGGTGGACATATTGAGCATTTCCTGTAAAGAACATCATCTTTGCTTTGTCTTACTTTGTTATGCTAATTATTGCTATTCTGATCAGATGAAGCGCCATCTGTCGGACATTTTTTGAAATTTTGTATTTTTTTGGTTCTAATAAAACCCCATGTCATTCCAAGCATGTGTGTCAATTTGTACCTCTCTATCTACATTATTCCGTGATTTATTCAGTTTTCAAATTTATACTGACTTTCTGATCACCCTGTATATCCAAATCTATATCTTTCGACTCAAACTGCAAGATGGACATCGCACTTTCAATTTGTCCTTTGTATCTTCGTGTAATGGTCAGTTACCTTGTACCAGTCGGCTCTTGTCTGTTACCTCTGTAACATGTAACTATTATGTCCACTTGTTACTTGCAGGTCCAGGGTAAGCTTTTAGTCGTATGTCTGTGATGGTTTTGTAACCCACTATTATCTGATATGTAGTTATGAGATTTGTTTTATTTCTCCTAATGATGGAAAACACCGTAACGCGCAAAATTGGATTAACAAAGGCTTTTTGCATTCAGTCAATGATTTATCCTTCAGCGATGTTTTTAGCATTTTGCAGATTACATATAAAGTATACTATGACATATTTTGAACTAGCCACAATTACAGAAAGAGCAAGTTCAGCGCCATAGCAACTACGCAGTGTTGCTCAGCCTTAGATATCAGAAGAGGGTCCTCTGTCTGTGACCACACCATCTGGTTTTTCCGTTCGTTGAAACTAACAAAGATCCTGTAGCGCCTACTTTTTGAATTTTCTAATCACAACAGTGCGCCTTTGTCTTGAGTAGACAGCTTTCAATACTTGGAAATGTGGTCAAAATGTTCAGAGAAACATATACCCACCCACAAATGGAGGAAGAATACTTACATCGCTCTGACGGGGATCTATTGAAACTCGAAAAGATTCTTAGTGTGAGACTGGAATTACGTCCTCAGGGTTAGATTGGTCCTATTAAGTACCTGGAGACTCAACGAGCAGTATTCCCAGTATGTTTTGGAACCAGATCGTCTCTCTCCTGTTGGACAGACTTACCACTCTGTATCGGAAAACTTTAGTTGCGAGGCGGGAATCGTCCTGGAGCAGAAGTGCGGTGGCGGGGGAGGCCCCTGTGGCCCGGCTGCAGCCAGCGAGTATCCGCACAGCACGTCGCACGCTGTTGCCACGTTTAACGCACCGGTGCTCGCTGCGGCCCCGCAACTTCGTCGGGTTCTCTCGCTCGTTCGTTCCTTCTCCTGTTTGTGCAGCGCGGACGTGTTAGAAATATCGATTGTGCAATAGCGCCCGGCTCTAAGTTCCCGTCCGCGCGCAACCGCGAGCAGCATAGACTATTAGCTACGGCACACACTGGCGCTAGGCCACCTCCAACAGCTCGTGCTTCCAACAGGAGGTCAGAAGGACGACCCAGCCATCTATGAGCACCCTATTCCGGCTTAGTTTGAAAAAGTAAGGCTAACAGAGAGAAAGCTTATGACAGTATTGACTGGAGTATTCTCTCTGAAGTTTTTAAGGTAGCTAAGATGAATTATAGGATGTGATAGGTTACCTATTACTTGTATTGAGATCATACTGCACTCATAAGAGTTGAACAGCATGAATGGTGGTAGGTGTGGAGAAGGAAATGAGAGTGTATTGTAGCCTATCCCCAGTAAGAGTCAGACTGAACAACCAGTAAGGAAAACTAAGGACAAATTTGGAAAGAGATTTTCAAGGTGTGGAGGTATGCCATTGATAAATTTATTCAGTCAGACACCGCAAAATACGTAAGAGATCAAAGTATGGATAATGTGTTGAATGAGACAAAATTAATATCGGCAAAGGTATAACAAAAGGTTTTGGAATGAATACAATTATCTCAAGTAATACTAAGGCAATTAGGCACTAAAAGTAGTAGATAAGTTCTGCAATTTATACAGAAAAAGGAACTGACGATAGCTGAAGTAGAGAGGGGAGAGTACAATAACAGTAAAGTGTATCTTAAAAAGAGAAAATTGATAATATGGAATATAAATTTAAAAGGCCTGATATCTCTTCTGACGGTATTTGGAGTGTAGACATGTCTGGAAGTGAAACTGTATAATAAATAGTTCACACAAGAAGAGATTAGAAGCTTTTGAAATCTGGCGCTACTACAGACTGCTGTAAATTAAGTGAGCGTATTGGATAACGAACGAGGGGATACTGAATCGGATAGCGGAGAAAAGAAATGTGGGCATAACTTGATTAAAAAAGATTAGTTAATAGGACCCATCATGACGCTTCAAAGATGGTAGTATGTGTGTGGGTAAAACTTGTAGGTGAGTCAAAGGCTTGACCATAGTAATTAGCTTCAAATGGGGTTAGGTTGAACTAGCTATACAGAAGTGAAACGGCTTGTGCAAGATATACTAGTATGGCACAACTAAATAAATTTAGGCTATCCAATCAAACCTTGCAGTGGTATGTTAACTGAATTACGTTAAAAGCGTCGAGTAGGCGTCCCACTATTTGTAGAAATATCACCTCTGCAGAACAAGTCTCAAGTTCGTGATAAGATGGAAGAAACCCAGTCGTCGCCACTTCAACTCTGCAACTCTCCATGCTAGTCTATAGTGTGCAATCTCTTCACTTCCGCCAAATCCACCAGAAACAAACGCAAAATAATTTTATTTAAAAAAGCGGATAAAGTGTCACTAGAAGCCTTCCTAAGAGACGATCTCCATTCCTTCCGAAATGACTATGCAAATGTAGACGAGATGTGGCTCAAATTCAAAGATATAGTAGCAACAGCAATTGAGAGATTCATACCTCATAAATTGGTAAGAGAAGGAACTGATCCCCCATGGTACACAAAACAGGTCCGAACGCTGTTGCAGAGGCAACGGAAAAAGCATGCGAAGTTCAGGAGAACGCGAAATCCCGAAGATTGGCTAAAATTTACAGACGCGCGAAATTTGGCACGGACTTCAATGCGAGATGCCTTTAATAGGTTCCACAACGAAACATTGTCTCGAAATTTGGTAGAAAATCCGAAGAAATTCTGGTCATATGTAAAGTATACAAGCGGCAAGTCGCAGTCAATACCTTCGCTGCGCAGTACCGATGGTACTGTTACCGACGACTGTGCCGCTAAAGCGGAGTTATTGAACGCAGTTTTTCTGAAATTCCTTCACCAGGGAAGACGAATGGAATATTCCAGAATTTGAAACACGAACAGCTGCTAGCATGAGTTTCTTAGAAGTAGATACCTTAGGGGTTGCGGAGCAACTCAAATCGCTTGATACGGGCAAGTCTTCAGGTCCAAATTGTATACCGATTAGGTTCCTTTCAGATTACGCTGATACAATAGCTTCCTACTTAGCAATCATTTTCAACCGCTCGCTCACCGATAGATCTGTACCTGCAGATTGGAAAATTGCACAGGTCGCACTAGTGTTTAAGAAGGATAGTAGGAGTAATCCATCGAACTACAGACCTATATCATTGACGTCGGTTTGCAGTAGGGTTTTGGAGCATATACTGTATTCAAATATTATGGATCACCTCGAAGGGAACGATCTATTGATAAGTAATCAGCATGGTTTCAGAAAATATCGTTCTTGTGCAACGCAGCTAGCTCTTTATTCGCACGAAGTAATGGCCGCTATCGACAGGGGATCTCAAGTTGATTCCGTATTTCTACATTTCCGGAAAGGTTTTGACACCGTTCCTCACAAGCGACTTCTAATCAAGCTGCGGGCCTATGGTGTATCGTCTCAGTTGTGCGACTGGATTAGTGATTTCCTGTCAGGAAGGTAGCAGTTCGTAGTAATAGACGGCAAATCATCGAGTAAAACTGAAGTGATATCAGGTGTTCCCCAGGGAAGCGTCCTGGGACCTCTGTTGTTCCTGGTCTATACAAATGACCTGGATGACAATCTGAGCAGTTCTCTTAGGTTGTTCGCAGATGATGCTGTAATTTACCGTCTAGTAAGGTCATCCGAAGACCAGTATCAGTTGCAAAGCGATTTAGAAAAGATTGCTGTATGGTGTGGCAGGTGGCAGTTGACGCTAAATAACGAAAAGTGTGAGGTGATCCACATGAGTTCCAAAAGAAAACCGTTGGAATTCGATTACTCGATAAATAGTACAATTCTCAAGGCTGTCAATTCAACTAAGTACCTGGGTGTTAAAATTACGAACAACTTCAGTTGGAAAGACCACATAGATAATATTGTGGGGAAGGCGAGCCAAAGGTTGCGTTTCATTGGCAGGACACTTAGAAGATGCAACAAGTCCGCTAAAGAGACAGCTTACACTACACTCGTTCGTCCTCTGTTAGAATATTGTTGGGCGGTGTGGGATCCTTACCAGGTGGGATTGACGGAGGACATCGAAAGGGTGCAAAAAAGGGCAGCTCGTTTTGTATTATCGCGTAATAGGGGAGAGAGTGTGGCAGATATGATACGCAAGTTGGGATGGAAGTCATTAAAGCAAAGACGTTTTTCGTCGCGGCGAGATCTATTTACGAAATTTCAGTCACCAACTTTCTCTTCCGAATGCGAAAATATTTTGTTGAGCCCAACCTACATAGGTAGGAATGATCATCAAAATAAAATAAGAGAAATCAGAGCTCGAACAGAAAGGTTTAGGTGTTCGTTTTTCCCGTGCGCTGTTCGGGAGTGGAATGGTAGGGAGATAGTATGATTGTGGTTCGATGAACCCTCTGCCAAGCACTTAAATGTGAATTGCAGGGTAATCATGTAGCTGTAGATGTAGACTATTGCATTCTATGTACATTTTCACCTGCTTAGTGTAGTCAGGTCTTTGGTTCACTCTACAATTTGTACCCGTGATACTTCTTTGCATTACCAAACTACGGCTCTTTGATACCTCGTGGTATGTCCTCTCAATCGACCGCTACTTTTTGTCAAGTTGTGCCATTATTCTCTTTTCTCCAACTCAGTTCGCACCTGGTCCTTAGTTATCCCATCTCATCTATTCTGCAGCAGTTGTCTGTAACACCACATTTCAAAAGCTTCTATCCTCTTTTTGTTTGAACTGCTTTTGGTCACGTAGCGCTTTCTTACAAGCCGACAAATGACCTCAAAAAAGACTTCGTATCACTTAAATTAGTATGTGATGTCAACAGAGCACCCTTTTTCAGAAACACTTAAATGCTCTGTACTTCGTTCTCTGTCCGTTATTTTGCTGCCCAAATACCAAAACACATCTACTATTTCAGTGTCTCATATCCTAATTTCATTCACTTAGCATCGTCTGATTTAATTCACCCTTGTTTTACTTTTATTAATACTCGTATTATAGAGTCTTTCCATGGAAAGTCTTTGTATGTGCGGATCCACAGCTGTTGTGAATGTCTTGAGGGAAGTCATCATACTGCGTAGGTTATTGTTTTATTCTGAAATGGCCACTTTATTTCATAATTGATCAATTAGCTAATTTAGCCCCATTGGACATTAAGGTGGCTTGATAGTGCACAACGGAGCAAAAGAAAGTGGTTATCTCGGAACAAAACAAGATCCTACGCAAAGAAATGACTTCCCTCGATCTTTTCAGGATACTATTCATACTGTTCAACTGAGCTTCGACGTCCTCAGCAATCTATGATAGAATTACAATGTTTCCGACCTTCTTCAGACGATATTTCTTTTCCCTAGTCTTAAATTACCCTTCAAAATTCTTTCCAGGTTTCCCTAATTGGTTCCTAAATCTACAGACGGTAACTGCTCTGATTTCTGCAGAAGCTGCAGATAAACATTCGCTGCTTTATTTTATACACGCTACTTTCAGAATTTCAAAGAGTGTGATGCGACGGAGATTTTTTTTGCTATAAAATCGATTCGACTAGTATCCGTAGTATCCTTTTCATCTGTCGTCCACGGATATAATGCTGATTTGATGTATATCTTTTTCCATACAAATGATAAAATTGAAGCTATAACTAAATGTATGCAGTCTTATTTGTAAATGTTTGTGCTGTTGGTGCACTATTATTTAATGTTAATGTAAATTTTGTGCCTTTGCAAATTCTCCGCTAGTATAAAATGTATATCTGTGTCATTAAAGAGGATTACGAAGACAGTTAATGTTGGAAAGATTGTGTATGTCATAGAATTACGATGTGCTTGAATACAGAGTCAGGGCCACATTGTCAGCATCTTGGTCCACTGGGTACCGTAGTGATGTTCTTCTGTCTCCAGTAGTTACGACTATCCGAGGCACGAAGACAATAAATTTACTCTTTGGAACCGTCACACGTTAAACAATAAGAAGATGGCGTATTTGGGTCAGAGTGCTAGAACGTAAACTCCCACACATCAGCGAAGCATATACGTTTTAATTAAATGTAAGTAACAGTTATTTAAAGCAGGAATTAAATAACAAAATCTAAATTAGACAAATATTTCAAAATTTTAATAATAGAATCATCGCTAGAGTAAATATACGGGAGTCGACTCGAGACGATTGTCATTTGCGGAGGGCCCTTCTTTGTCGCTGCCTGCCAAAGTGACGTGCTGTGAGATTATTGATGCCTGTCGCCATTAAAATATGGCGCTAGCCACGGCCAGGCAGTTCGTTGCACTCATTAAGCTGTTCATTTTACAAAGGTTATTGTATACAAGACTGAATTTGCCACTGGATTTGAATTTCTGTCTTGGTTGTTCTTTTGAACTGTTCTCTCGAGCTCTCGACGTCTCCGCTTATCTCACATTTCTTCAAAGTACGACGTCATACTCTGGTTATCTGATGTTTTGTGCGAAGTTATGATATTTTTAACTTAGTAACAGCTTCGATACACTTCTGTACGTCCTGCACCCGACCAACTTTCGTGATTATTCCGTACTGATCGCGCAGTTTTACTTGACCCCTCTGTCATCGGCTGACTGAGTGCTGCTCGGAATATTTGCGGTCGCTGCCAACGTTAGTTATGTAACAGTATTGTGTGCCTTAGTAATAAGTAGCAGTTGCGAATATAGTGTTGATCCGTGTGCGACATTGTGCGTTGTGATTGATAATATCATTAAATTTCCTTTACTTTACGTCTGTGGTCACAAATTTTTTGTCATCACACTACCGGTTTCGGTCTGTAATGACCATCTTCAGATCTTTTCTGTAAAAACATCCTAATGTATGTTTATATAACAGATCAGAAGATGGTCATTATAGGCCGAAACCGGTATTCTGATGGTAAAAAATTTGTGACCACAGACGTAAAGTGAAGGATATTTATTCTATATTCAGGTCACTGTTTTTATTCGCAACCATGTCGCAGCTTGTCTACATCTACATTCATCTACATCTACATTTATACTCCGCAAGCCACCGAACGGTGTGTGGCGGAGGGCACTTTACGTGCCACTGTCATTACCTCCCTTTTCTGTTGCAATCGCGTATGGTTCGCGGGAAGAACGACTGTCTGAAAGCCTCAGTGCGCGCTCGAATCTCTCTAATTTTACATTCGTGATCTCCTCGGGAGGTGTAAGTAGGGGGAAGCAATATATTCGATACCTCAACCAGAAACGCACCCTCTCGAAACCTGGTGAGCAAGCTACACCACGATGCAAAGCGCCTCTCTTGCAGAGTCTGCCACTTTGCTAAACATCTCCGTAACGCTATCAAGGTTACCAAATAACCCTGTGACGAAACGCGCCGCTCTTCTTTGGATCTTCTCTATCTCCTTCGTCAACCCGATCTGGTACGGATCCCACACTGATGAGCAATACTCAAGTATAGGTCGAACGAGTGTTTTGTAAGCCACCTCCTTTGTTGACGGACTACATTTTCTAAGGACTCTCCCAATGAATCTCAACCTTGTACCCGCCTTACCAACAAATAATTTTATATGATCATTCCACTTCAAATCGTTCCGCACGCATACTCCCGGATATTTTACAGAAGTAACTGCTACCAGTGTTTGTTCCGCTATCATATAATCATACAATAAAGGATCCTTCCTTCCATGTATTCGCAATACATTACATTTGTCTATGTTAAGGGTCAGTTGCCACTTCCTGTACCAAGTGCCTATCCGCTGCTGATCTTCCTGCATTTCGCTAGAATTTTCTAATGCTGCAACTTCTCTGTATACTACAGCATCATCCGCGAAAAGCCGCATGGAACTTCCGACACTATCTACTAGGTCATTTATATATATAGTGGAAAGCAATGGTCCCATAACACTCCCCTGTGGCACGCCAGAGGTTACTTTAACGTCTGTAGACGTCTCTCCATTGATAACAACATGCTGTGTTCTCCAGAATGGGATTTTCACTCTGCAGCGGTGTGTGCGCTGATATGAAACTTCCTGGCAGATTAAAACAGTGTGCCGGACCGAGACTCGAACTCGGGACCTTTGCCTTTCGCGGGCAAGTGCTCTACCAACTGAGCTACCCAAGCACGACTCACGCCCCGTCCTCACAGCTTTACTTCTGCCAGTACCTCGTCTCCTACCTTCCGAACTTTACAGAAGCTCTCCTGCGAGGCTTGCAGAACTAGCACTCCTGAAAGAAAGGATATTGCGGAGACATGGCTTAGCCACAGCCTGGGGGATGTTTCCAGAATGGGATTTTCACGTAGAGCACTTGCCCGCGAAAGGCAAAGGTCCCGAGTTCGACTCTCGGTCCGGCACACAGTTTTAATCTGCCAGGAAGTTTCATATCAGCGCACACTCCGCTGCAGAGTGAAAATCCCATTCTGGAAACATCCCCCAGGCTGTAGCTAAGCCATGTCTCCGCAATATCCTTTCTTTCAGGAGTGCTAGTTCTGCAAGGTTCGCAGGAGAGCTTCTGTAAAGTTTGGAAGGTAGGAGGTACTGGCAGAAGTAAAGCTGTGAGAACGGGGCCTGAGTCGTGCTTGGTAGAGCACTTGCCCGCGAAAGGAAAAGGTCCCGAGTTCGAGTCTCGATCCGGCACACTGTTTTAATCTGCCAGGAAGTTTCATGCTGTGTTCTGTTTGCTAAAAACTCTTCAATCCAGCCACACAGCTGGTCTGATATTCCGTAGGCTCTTACTTTGTTTATCAGGCAACAGTGCGGAACTATATCGAACGCCTTGCGGAAGTCAAGGAAAATAGCATCTACCTGGGAGCCTGTATGTAATATTTTCTGGGTCTCATGAACAAATAAAGCGAGTTGGGTCTCACACGATCGCTGTTTCCGGAATCCATGTTGATTCCTACAGAGTAAATTCTGGGTTTCCAAAAACTACATGATTCGCGAGCAAAAAACATATTCTAAAATTCTACAACAGATCGTCGTCAGAGATATAGGTCTATAGTTTTGTGCATCTGCTCGACGACCCTTCTTGAAGACTGGGACTACCTGTGCTCTTTTCCAATCATTTGGAACCTTCCGTTCCTCTAGAAACTTGTGGTACACGGCTGTTAGAAGGGGGGCAATATCTGTTACAGTAGAGAGCCAGCAGTCAACTTTTGTGTCACTTCTGTGACGCATTAACCAACTAGACGCCCATCCCTTTTATAAGCTGTAGATTGGCTGCTCTGGGAAAAGGAGGCGGGACTTGTTTCTGCAGCCAGTGTGCTGCTAGCCTGACGCAAGCTTTCGTTCACAGCAGGGACCAACGAAAAGTATGCGATCAGTAGAGATACAAAACCGTCAGTACCTGCGTTCATTGGGTTGAAATTATTACAGTCTTCTTAAAGTCTAAGGTCTGGTATTTTATCTGTCTCATACAGCTTGCGTACCGTGTTCTTCCAACAATCTCATTAAATCTGAGGGAATTTCATCAAATTCCAGGTTCCTTGTTTCGACTTTGAGTTTTCAGTGTTTTGTCATATTCTTCACATACTACTACATACCTCATCTCACGATGCTTGCTCTTCCTTTTCCACAGGGATGCTTCGGCAGAATCCGACCTTTCCTTGAAATGAAATGCAGATAGAACGTGTGAGGCACACGAGTAGATTTTCATTGCTTCTGGACAGATACAAAAAAAATTCTTGTTTTACTCCACTGGAACTGCAGACTGTTCCTTAGCACATCAGGCATTACAGCACCTGCAAGCGACTTCACGGCTCGCCGTCGCAGATCAAGGAAGAAAAGCTACCATAATTGCAGAGCCGTTAAAGTAATCGCCTTTGCGTCCGAAATCGCCGACTCGCCTGGTGCTCTCCTCGGGCAGGGCCGTAATAATAGCTCCCCGTCCCTCCGCCATCCCCGACCCGGCCAAGTAAGCTGATAGTGCTGCCATCTGCGGCGCAATTTCGACTGGGTGGAACGGGCAGACATGTTGGCTGGAAATGGAAATATAAGTGCGTTTGCGACCGTCCTGAAATATTAGGCCGGAAACATGCGCGCGGTACCTATCCGCTCAATTCCGCCGGCATTAGCTGGGCGGCCGCTGCAGCTGCTGGTGCTGCGGTAATGCGCGGACAGCCGCGAGCCGCCTGAAAGGAAACGGATTCGCTGCCTGCCTGGACCGGCACGGTGCCGCGCCGTTCCCTTTGCTGCGTCTACCTTATGCTCATTTGTCGGAGTGGTTGCGAAAAATCGGAGCTTTTCAGACGAGCTATCCCTCCGGCAAGAACTGCGCCGCTTTTTTTCTTTTTTTTTTTTTACCTTTATTTTCCCCTGGGTTGTAGAGTGCTCTCGGCCGCGGTGATGAAAGGCTCGCTCCATTGGCAGTTTCCTGTGAGATGCAAATAGCAGACAGCGGCTTTGTGCAGATCGTATGCACCGAATCAAACGTGTTCCTTATTAATGGCTTTATTTCCAAATTACAGGTAAAGGAAATGTATACATTCTATGGATCAATCCGTCGTATTTATCAGTAATACAAATTTACTTTTGCATTACTTAATAGATGACTAAATTTTGACATCACTTAGAAATAAAGTTAAACATAATTTTTAATAATTACTATTTGTGGCATCTCCAAAACGAAAATAATTCAGTGGGAAAGAGATAGAAAAGGATTGAGTGCAAAATAGGAGGAACCAAGTTAGAACAGGTGAACCGTTTCAAGTACTTAGGACGCATATTCTCACAGGATGGCAACATAGTGAAAGAACTGGAAGCGAGGTGTAACAAAGCTAATGCAGTGAGCGCTCAGCCACGATCTACTCTTCTGCAAGAAGAAAGTCAGTACCAAGACCAAGTTATCTGTGCACCGTTCAATCTTTCGACCAATTTTGTTGTATGGGAGCGAAAGCTGTGTGGGTTCAGGTTACCTTATCAATAAGGTTGAGGTTACGGATATAAAAGTAGCTAGGATGATTGCAGGTACTAGTTGATGGGAACAATGGCGGGAGGGTGTCCACAATGAGGAAATCAAAGAAAAACTGGGAATGAACTCTATAGATGTAGCAGTCTGGGCGAACAGGCTTAGATGGTGGGGTCATGTTACACGCATGGGAGAAGCAAGGTTACCCAAGAGACTCATGGGTTCAGCGGTAGAGGAAGGAGAAGTCGGGGTAGATCAAGGAGAAGGTATCTGGATTCGGTTAACAATGATTTTGAAGTAATAGGCTTAACATCAGAGGAGGCATCAATGTTAGCACTGAATAGGGAATCATGGAGGAATTTTATAAGGAGGACTATGCTCCTGACTGAACGCTGAAAGGCATAATCAGTCTTAAATGATGATGATGATGATGATACTATTTGTGGCGCACGAAATGGTGGAAGTGAAAAGTGGCTGGGATTGTATGGGCACAAATCCTTAAAAAGCTTTAAATACATTTATTAATCAGTTTCAACAACTCAAAACGTATGCACAACATGACACAGGCAAGACGCCCTTTCTCTCCATACTAATCAACCAACACAGGCAAGGCGTTCCACATTCACTTTCAGGAGATGCATAAACTTAAATGGTTCAAATGGCTCTGAGCACTATAGGACTTAACATCTGAGGTCATCAGTCCCATAGAACTTACAAGAACTTCAACCTAACTAACCTAAGGACATCACACACATCAATGCCAGAGGCAGGATTCAAACCTGCGACCGTAGCAGTAGCGCGGTTTCGGACTGAAGTGCCTAGAACCGCACGGTCACCATAGGCCGGCTGCATAAACTTAATACAGACTGCACTAGAGCACATGATAAAATAGCTTACCCCTTTGCATTTCTCCGGCATTAAAACAAAGGGGGCACGAAATAATAAACCATTAATAATAACAAACAGCAAAAGAGAACAGAAAACACAACAATCAATGTTGTAGTACAAAATCTGAAAATATATCAGATGAAAGGCCGACACCCAAATTAACCAAAACAACGCAACGGAATACGAGTAACAGAACAAACATCCCTCTCTCTCTCTCTAAAAAATTGGTTCAAATGGCTCTGAGCACTATAGGACTAAACTTCTGAGGTCATCAGTCCCCTAGAACTCAGAACTAGTTAAACCTAACTAACCTAAGGACACCATACACATCCATGCCCGAGGCAGGATTCGAACCTGCGACCGGAGCGGTCGCGCGGTTCCAGACTGAAGCGTCTACAACCGCTCGGCCACACCGGCCGGCTCTCTCTCTCAACTCCAACCAAACAGACCTCGGAAGGCCCACCGGTACCAACCAGACATTGTGTCATCCTCAGCGCAAATGTGTCACTGGATGAAGATAGGGAAGCGCATGGGTCAGCCAGCACGCCACTATCCCACTGTTTTCGTGACTTCTAACCGCCGCTACCCGTCGTCAAAGGGTAGCGACTTTGACTGGTAATCATAAACGTCAGTGGTCCGGAGGTCGAAACTCGTCACCGCTTAAATTTTCGTTAATAATCAGATCTGCTGGCTGAAAACTACCGGCATAAGAATTCAGATGATTCGGCGAAAGGCCTTATCAAAGACGGTGGGGGAGCGGACAGAGATTCAGGGCACTCTCTTGTCCTTGGGATGGAAAACTGCCCGTAAAGGCGGAAAATCAGCAATGATCAACGGCATTAGGATCCAGAGATCAATGGAAACCACTGCATTAAAGGCACAGAACGTGTAACCACAGGACCTGTGACCTGTAATTGAAAAAGTGTCATGATGATCTCTCCATTGGCAAAAGATCCCGGAATAGGTCCCCCATTTGGATCCCCAGGAAGGCACTGCCAAACGGGAGGCGACCATGAGAAAAAGATTGAATAACTATCGAAAGGATAACGTTCTACGAGTCCGGGCGCAGAGTGTCAGAAACTTGAACGTGGTAGAGAAGCTAGAAAATCTGAAAAGGGAAATGCAAAGGCTCAATCTAGATACAGTAGTGGTCTGTGAAGTGAAATGGAAAGAGGACAAGGATTTCTGGTCAGGTGAGTATAGGGAAATAACCGCACCAGCAGAAGATGGTATAACAGGAGTGGGATTCGTTATGAATATGAAGGTAGGGCAGAGAGTATGTTACTGTGAACAATTCAGTGACAGACTTATTCTTACCAGAATCGACAGCAAACCACCATCGACAATGATAGCTCAGGTAGATATGCCGAGGTCGCCAGTTGAAGATGCAGAGGTAGAGGAAGTATATGAGGATATTGAAAAGTCAATACAATACGTCAAGAGAGATGAAAATCTGATAATCATGGGGCACTGGAATGCAGTTGTATGGTAAGGAGTAAAAGAAAAGACTACAGGAGGATGTGGGCTTGAGACAACGAATGAACCAGGAGAAAGACTAATTGACTTCTGTAATAACTTTCAGCTAATAACAGCGAATACTTTTTTCAAGAATCACAAGAGGTATACTTGGAAAAGGCCGGGTGATACCGGAAGATATCAATTACATTATATCATGATGAGGTAGAGATTCCGTTATTAGATACTTGATTGTAAGGCGTACCCAGGAGCATATATAGACTCAGATCATAATGTAGTAGTGATGAAGAGTAGGCTGAAGTTTAAGAGATTAGTCAGGAAGAATGAATAAGCAAAGACGTGGGATACCGAAGTACTAAGGAATAACGAGATATATTTGAAATACTCTAAGGCTATAGATACAGCACTAAGGAATAGCTCAGTAAGCAGTGAAGTGAATGGACATCTCTAAAAAGGGGAAATCGCAGAAGTTGGAAACAAAGACACAAACATAAAGTGCGTAACTGTGAAGAAACGTCGGTAACAGAAGAAATACTGCAGTAGATCGATAAAAGTAGGAAGTACACTAATGTTCAGAGAAATTCACGAATACAGAAATCCAAGTCATTGAGGAATGAAACAAACAGGAAGTGCAGGGAAGCTACGAAGAAGGGGGTCAATGAAAAATGTGCAGAAATCGAGAAAGAAACGATTGTCGGAAGGACTGTCTCAGCATGTAGGAAAGTTAAAACAGCCTTCGGTGGAATTAAACTCAAGGATGGTAACGTTAAGCCTGCACGGGAATTCCACTGTTAAATGTGGAGGAGACAGCCGATAGGTGAAAAAAAAATACATTGAAGTGCTCTATGAGAGGGAAGATCTGTGTGATGTGACAGAAGAAAAACAGGAGTAGTTTTAAAACAGATAGGGGATCCAGTATTTGAATCAGAATTTAAGAGAGCTTTGTGGTACTTAAGATCAAATAAGGCAGTAGGGCTAGACAAAATTCCATCAGAATTTCTAAAATCATTGGAGGAAGTGGCAACAAAATAGCTATTCACGTTGGTGTGTAGAATGTATGAGTGTGGCGACAGACTTTCGGAAAAGCATCATCCACACTATTCCGCAGAGCTGACTATTGCGAAAATTTTCGCACAAACAGATTAACAGCACATGCATCCAAGATGCTTATAAGAATAATATACAGAAGAATGGAAAGGAAAATTGAGGATCCGTTACATGACGACCAGTTTGGCTTTAGGAAAGGTAAAGGCACGCGAGAGACGATTCTGACAATTCGGTTGATAATGAAAGCAAGACTAAAGAAAAATCAAAGCACGTTCATATGATTTGTCGACCTGGAACAAGCGTTTGACAATGTAAAATGGAGCAAGATTTTCGAAATTCTGAGAAGAATAGGTGGAAGCTATAGGAGTGGACGACCAAGAACGAAGTGCTCGGATTAATAAGGGTGTTAAGACAGGGATATAGTCTTTCGCCCCTACTGTTCAAACTGTACATCGTAGAAGCAATGATGGGAATGAAAGAAAGGCTCAGGAGTTGGATTAAAATTCAAGGTGAAAGGATATCAATAATACGATTCGCTGATGACATTGCTGTTCTGAGTGAAAGTGAGTGGAATGGACGGTCTAATGAGTACAGATTATGGATTGTGAACAAATCGAAGAACAACGAAACTAATGAGAAGGAGCAGAAATGAGAGCAGCGAGAACCTTAACATCAGGATTGGTGGTCGCTAAGTTAAAGAATTCTACTACCCAGGCAACAAAATAACCAATGACGGACGGAGCAAGGAGGACACCAAAAGCACACTAGCACTGGCAAAGAGGGCATTCCTGATCAAGAGAAGTCTACTAGTATCAAACACAGGTCTTAATTTGACGAAGAATTTTTTGAGGATGTAGGTTTGGAGCACGGCATTGTATTGTAGTGAAGCATGGACTGTGGGAAAACCGGAACAGAAGGGAGTCGATCCATTTGAGATGTGGGGCTGCAGACGAATGTTGCAAATTAGGTGGGGCGGTAAGGTAAGGAGCGAGGAGGTTCTGCGTAGAACTGGAAAGGGACGGAATGTGTTGAAAACACTGACAAGGAGAAAGGACAGGATGACACGACATGTGTTAAGATATTAGGGAATGGCTGCCATGGTACTGGAGGGAAGTGTATAGAGCAAACTCTTTAGAGAAAGAGCGAGACTGAAAAGCATCCAGCAAATAATTGTGGACGTTGATCGCGATTACTACTCCTCGATGATACTCAAAAAAACATTACGATGATATTCAAAAAGCATTACGTAGTCAGAAGACCATTAACTCTAAAAACAATGCGTATAAATGATAACGATCTACTAGCTTATTACATTGCTCTACCTGTTCCTCTGCAATCGATGCTCTGTGCTGAGAGCAGTTTAATAAGTCGCAGCTGCAAAATACTAACGCGAATTCCTTACAGTCGAATGGAAAAACTAGTAGAAGCCGACCTCTGGGAAGATCAGTTTGGATTCCGTAGAAATGTTGGAACACGTGAGGCAATACTGACCCTACGACTTATCTTAGAAGCTAGATTAAGGAAGGGCAAACCTACGTTTCTAGCATTTGTAGACTTAGAGAAAGCTTTTGACAATGTTGACTGGAATACTGCCTTTCAAATTCTGAAGGTGGCAGTGGTAAAATACAGGGAGCGAAAGGCTATTTACAATTTGTACAGAAACCAGATGGCAGTTATAAGAGTAGAGGGACATGAAAGGGAAGCAGTGGTTGGGAAGGGAGTGAGACAGGGTTGTAGTCTCTCCCCGATGTTATTCAATCTGTATATTGAGCAAGCAAAAAAGGAAATAAAAGAAAAATTCGGAGTAGGTATTAAAAACCATGGAGAAGAAATAAAAACTTTGAGGTTCGCCAATGACATAGTAATTCTGTCACAGACAGCAAAGGACTTTGAAAAGCAGTTGAACGGAATGGATAGTGTCTTGAAAGGGGGATATAAGATGAACATCAACAAAAGCAAAACGAGGATAATGGAATGTAGTCGAATTAAGTCGGGTGATGCTGAGGAAATTAGATTAGGAAATGAGACACTTAAAGTAGTAAAGGAGTTTTGCTATTTGGGGAGCAAAATAACTGATGATGGTCGAAGTAGAGAGGATATAAAACGTAGACTGGCAACGGCAAGGAAAGCGTTTCTGAAGAAGAGAAATTTGTTAACATCGAGTATATCTTTAAGTGTCAGGAAATCATTTCTGAAAGTATTTGTATGGAGTGAAGCCATGTATGGAAGTGAAACATGGACGATAAATAGTTTGGACAAGAAGAGAATTGAAGCTTTTGAAATGTGGTGCTACAGAAGAATGCTGAAGGTTAGATAGGTAGATCATATAACTAATGAGGAATTGAGGAGAAAAGAAGTTTGTGGCACAACTTGACTAGAAGAAGGGATCGGTTGGTAGGACATGTTCTGAGGCATCAAGGGATCATCAATTTCGTATTGGAGGACAGCGTGGAGAGTAAAAATCGTGGAGGGAGACCCAGAGATAAATACACTAAGCAGATCCAGAAGGATGTGGGTTGCGGTAGGTAATTGGAGACGCGGAAGGTTGCACAGGATAGAATAGCATGGAGAACTGCATCAAACCACCCTGAAGACCACAGCAGCTACCTTTAACTTTACAAAATTGACGTCATGCTGATTACCAAGTTAATGTAATATGGTTGTAATATTCCGGCTGCGAGTATCAGCGATGATACGCCACAGAAATTGAAACGACAACGGTCTTTGCTGTGACGACAACGCTGTTTGTTGTAAAAAAAAAAAGGCATCTAGCTTTTGTTTGGCAATTGCTGGAGATAAGAAACGCCGATTGGACATTGTGTTTTTTTGAGGTTAGATAAGTTTGCATATAGACGTAATTTGAAGTGCAGAGGTCAACTTGTAATCGCAATTATCAAGAATATAAAAATTGTCTTATGAAAAACAAGGTAAATATTGTCTACGATGTTGGATCCCCGGACCTTCACAAAAACTATTTGTGTGTTTAGCATTACAGTACATAATGATTTCTTGTCGAATTAACAATACTGGGCGAATCTGCTGCTATCACGGTCCGAACGACGCGCAACATTTTGCCGCTAGCTTGTGTATTCAAGACGTTCCCTAACCGACCAGTTTGTTAGTCAGAAGGTACCAAACTGCCACCGTCGTTCGACCTTCTCATTCTGAAAGCGTTTCCAGAAAACCTTACGGCGACTGTGAGTACTTTACCTGCCAAGAGAGACGGAGTCTTCATCGCGAGATGTAGCAGTTTTCTCCGACTTTGACTGGCGTTCCCTAAGAAGCAGAGAAACGTAAACCTCCGACCGCCAACTCGTCCTATACCTAATCCGATCTCTCCTTACAGCAGCGACGAAAAAAAGTGCTACCCTCACCCGACGGCACCTACCTTCGGTGATTTGACGGCAACCTGTGGGTACACCATGGCAAGGCCATTGGCAACAGACGACACAAGGCAGGTTAATCTCTGCTGGCCTCAGTAAGTGAAAACGGTAAGACTGTGAAAGCCAAGGACAGATCAAAATTCAACTTAAAATCAGAAACAATGAAATACGAATTCTTCACTTTATAACATCCAGCACATCCCCACAAGTAGCTCGTTGTAATTGCACTCTTAAATCGACCAAGCCAGACACACTTATCTGCACTACAAAGAGCTGCTTACCTAGAAGTTAGCTAGTTGTACCGATTAGTGGCTCCACTCTGACGCTGCTTTGATCTCCCTGGCGGTGGCGCTCACGATCAGTCGTCGTGCTGATGGCGACCACTGAGCGAACCGTTGCCAAATCGTCCTCGACAAGACACGCCAGCGAACACAAATAAAATTGTGTTTACTACAAGGCACACAGTGCAGTTTCAACACAGAGAATATAAGAAAGAAACCACTAGCAAAAACGCGTTGTTGCATAAATTAATTAGTAAAATGAGTGAATCTACATTGGTGTGCAAAACCGAAGCACGAAAGTAACTTACGCATGATATACTATCACCTCTCGCCATACGGGAGGACTTAATGCTCCCAGGAACACTGTCGTAAATGAACATTTTGATGGTCCAGGTAGTATAGAGTGGGATGGCATATGTTGTCTGAGTGTACTGACTTCCAAATGTGTGAACATGGTACACACACTGGTGCATGCTGTTGTGGCGCTGTGCTCCTGAACGTGAAGTCTGGATAGCAGGAGAGAGGTACTAGTGGCAACAAAGTAGTAGGGAGTTGGAGTTACGAGCGCAATTTTGATATCAAACTAATATGCAAATTAATTAAATTGATTAATTAATCACTCCTGCCCACCCCCACACCAACCAAGCCCACCCCCACCCACCAGATGACGTCACGTGTTTTTCTCAGCGTGCACGTGTGCCCCAGCCCCCTTCTGCCCCTACCCCACTCCTCCCCCACCTCACCCCCTCACCAAACCTACCTATTGGCGGGAATTTCGAATTTTTGTGGGAATTTCGAATTTTGGTGGGAATTTCTTTGCCCCAGGGCTCTGTTGATGTCACTCTCTGCCCCCCAACCAGGAATTGGCAGGAAATTAAAATTGGCAGTATCCTTTTCAGGACTCAAACCCTTGTGCTCTTGGGCAGGAAGCCCAAGTGCACCCCTCTAACACAATTAAAACACCAGAAGTGCTTGGAATCGATGGGAAAGTAAAAATGGCTGTGCCCTTTCAGAGACTTGAGCCATGACTCTACTGAATGGAATGCCCCAATGCATCCCCAACACAAGGAAACTGTTCCGATGCGGGTGAGGAAGGTTAGTTTAGTGTACTTTATTTATTTTGTTCGGGAAACTGACACAAAGATCGATCTTAATTTCGTAATTAATCACAAAGATTGGGCCTAATTACACAATTATATGCATAGCGCTACATAAGGATGGCATAAAAGCGCAATACCGCTCAAAAACTGCCGATACCAAACAACTGGTTTATACTGCTGGCAAAAAAATTTCGCAATACCACTCGAAACTAGCGACAGGCACACTCAAACTCGACCCAGCACCTACAAGCTGGTGGGAAAAAAGGCTGTGGTGTAAGGTACTATCTTTATTCTTTTTTGCAGGAATAATGTTCAACTGACAAGATACTAGTGTTGGACAGATAGAAGCTTAAAACGTGCATTACCTAAAAGCATACAATATCTATTGTTGATTGACATCAGAGTTCGCTTCAGATGCCTGCTGCAAAATCACCCTGCGGCCCAGGTAACCGATGCCAATACACGATACCACAACTGATCGAAAAAATGCATCACAGTTGTAATTACACTTCGAAATTTTTGTGAAAAAACCAGGACTCATAAGGAACAGGTCATAATGCAGCATATGCACTGGGGAAGATGGTCGTCAAAAAAAAGAAAATCTGCAGAGGGGGTTCGGTAGTTGAAAATGCGTTCTCCTTGATAGGTGTCCACAAACAGCCGAAAATCGAGGTCCTCTTCCTCCCTCCCCCACTCCCCCTCCCTCCATCCGCCTACGGGGGGACACAGGCTTGTTGAAATGGCCAGCTGCTCTGCCGAGCGTCTCGTAGTTTCTCTGCACCCTCGCTGCTCAACCTTTCCTGCCATCTTCTGCGGTCGCTGGCCGCACTCGGCTTTCCACCATCTGGCCGCCACCTTTGGGCAACGCTCCTATGTCAACACAATAAAGTGCAACTTGTTCATCTAAAATATAGCAGCAGAGCCCCTTGCACCACCCCCTAGGCAGAGAGTGTGCCCGGCGACCACTCACAGAGACATCTCCCCCCCCCCCTGCCGCCCTTTCTCCTCCACTCGCGATATGCGGCATGTCTTCAGGCGGCGGTCCTAGACAACACAAAAGGGAAATTAAGTAGCATAACGCCACCACCAAGAGAACGTTCCAGATGGCCATTTCAAAAGTTGGCTACGTGCGAAACAGGAAGCCCCTACCGCCTAAAGCGAGCGCATGCCCACGCTGGCAGCCCACAGAACTGTGGTAAATGACTGCCATCCCGACCGAGAGAGAGCCGCGGCCTGTCAGGGAATCCGCCTGCAGCAGCGCGTCGTTCTGCGTGGGAGTATTTAACATCAACTCGGCTCTTATAATTAAGCAACTATTGAAAAAGAAAAACACATTCACGACCTTAATAAATATCCTCTTTCCACTAAAATCGGCAAAGTCCATTTACTTCTAGTTTTATAAGCAAAATCGGTATAGTTTCTGCGTTCGACTGTAGTCGCATCTGTAACTGGGTAACCACTTTTGAAGCTAATCAACTGTCAGGATGAGCATTACTGCAAAGGGCATTTGATCTAAAGCATTATGACAGGGTGAAAAACACTAAATAAATTACTTTTTCTCTCTTAACAACATGGGCAGGGTGGGTTCTTCCTTGGCTCGGGAATGAGGTAGAATGAAACAGCATTTTACATAACTTTTAGTGAAATATTTGTACTACGGTTTCCTTACTGGATTGTTCTGGCTGGGAGAGCGGCAGCTGTGTCGTTTGTGAAGCCTTCTGCTGCGTGGGCGACGGCATCTGATTACGCCTGGCAGTGTATATCTCGTGTCACTGTTTCGCCCAGTTGACTGGAGATGCGCATCGTGGAGTGGCCCGTTTAATTATTGAGAACGAAGTCGTGAATTGGATGGTGATATCTTGGATGTGGCGTCCCAGTGTTTCTCTTCTCTATGCGCCTGCGTGTGTTGTGTTGTGCGTCGGCCAGCGGAGCGGCGCGGTGGGGGAAGGCCAATGTCCCAGACTCGAACAACGGACTCCAGCTTGACAGTCTTCGGCTGTCAGATCTTCATCCCAGCTCACAGGTGACTGCTGATGTGAGGCCGTTTCCTTCCCGTCCTCACAAGTCGCCCGGGTACGTAAAAATCAGTCTTCAAATACCTTCTAACTTCTGTCTTCTGGCGGCGAGGCTGCTGCTTGCTATTCCATTACAGCGGCGGACTTGGTGCTTCTGTGTACGATGTACTCTCTTCCTGCATGATGGTCTTCAGCACCGACTGAACTGTACTGGAACTGAACTAAAAAAACTACTACTCTGTCGGGCCCACTGCGTCTCGTGTATTTATTTACTTCAGTTCACTGG
The DNA here is from genome assembly GCF_023864345.2 of Schistocerca serialis cubense. Lineage (NCBI taxonomy): Eukaryota > Metazoa > Arthropoda > Insecta > Orthoptera > Acrididae > Schistocerca > Schistocerca serialis. Next base: position 610,598,758 of record NC_064638.1, on the reverse strand, counting down.
AGGTGATCGACTTCATGGTCATTGCCTCTTCTGTCACGTTGAAAAGCTTCTCGAAGAATGTTCTTAACATCAGCCATTGGCTCTTGGAATGTAGGCGAGGGCCTTTGATCACATGTGATAATTGAGAAACACGTGAGCCGGTCGGGCGATGCCCTGACGGCTGAATCGACAGCGCCCACTTATGTGGGGACGGCGATGGCTTCTCCTGAACGTGCTTACTTCACGGTCATTGCCTGTTCTGCTCTGCCCGCTGTTTGCTAGTGTGTAATTCTTCTAAACTAAGTTTCTCATTTATTTTCTAATTTATTTACCTATCTTAAGTACCACTCAACATTCCTCCATTGTTCGGAGAAATTCGTCCTCGAATTTACCACTCGACATTCCTCCACTCCTCACACAGCAAAAGCACTAACACAAGCAATGAAAACGCTCAACTTAGATGAACACACGCGTTTCAAATTATGTATGTTGAAAATACTTAATCATTTTACTAAATCACTGTACGCTCATGAATCACATAGTTCACACATAAATCGTTATAATAAGTGTAACAAATCTTGATGAGAATGAATAAACAAAAATAGATTTTTCGCTTAGAAAATTACATAGCTACCCCTGTTTAATCTACCCTATATTAATGCAAGAATATATATTCTACAGTATTGTTTATTTACGGTCGCAGGTTCGATTCCTGCCTCGGGCATGGATGTTTGTGATGTCCTTAGGTTAGTTAGGTTTAACTAGTTCTAAGTTCTAGGGGACTAATGACCTCAGCAGTTGAGTCCCATAGTGCTCAGAGCCATTTTTTTTTATTGTTTATTTTAACATGAGAGTGTTTAAGAAAGACTGAAGTACAATAAACAAAATTAATACTCTAATGCTCAAAAGTAACCACTAAAGTACAGCAGTTAAGAGTGTGGTATTAACAGGGATTCGATGAAGTGGTATATTATTATTTGGCTTACTTTTTCGTCTTAAATAAAACAAAACTGTACAAAGCAGAAACACCAACACAAAGGTTCCAGATATACCCATTCCTAGCATTATAATTTTAGTTTTGTGTTCACTTTTTAACTTTAAGACATGTTGCATCATAACATTGGCATCAATTTTGCCTTGCCGTGAGTTTATGAACATATCTAATGACTTCAGAAGGGAACTGTCAAGGGAGTCATTGAGGTAGGATACGTTGTGTAGGAAATGCTTGCATGGCGTTTTCTGAAAAAAGCAACAACATGGTTATGGACCTACCAACCAAGTAAAAACAAAAACAAAGAAAAGAAGGAATACATTGTTAACTACAAGATCTACATGTTTCTACATTCAACTTTTTTTCTTAAAAAATAAACCATTATCATTTATTAATTATTTACATTTGTATACCATCCACAGTCTACTATGATTCAACTAGGACATTCGCACCCTTGGTCGAAGATTGTATGGTGCCATGTCTGTAAGTTGTGCAGGCATGGCCACTCTTTTTCCTTTTCGGGCACGTCCTCCACCCTTCGGAAAAGTAGACACTATTGTTGAAGGAATTACATCTGGAGCGCCCTTAAAAGGTTTTAAAAGACTTGCATGGACAATAGAAGTTCGGGTGGGTACTTCCAGTTTAACGTTGACTGGTGACGTGATCTCAATAATTTGATAAGGACCTCTGTAGTTTGTTACAAATTTTTTCGTTTTTCCTTTCACAGTGTATGGAGTTGACAGCATCACTCACTGACCGATTTTGTAATTTGGATATTTAGCTTGGGCATTAGCTAATCTTTCCTGTCGTTCCAAAGCCTTTCTATTAGATTTTTGAACCTTTTTCCATACATCCTTCATTATTCGACAGAAATATTTTACTGTTTCTCCGACTTTTACGTTTTTCTGCCTGGTTACATCAAAAGGGGACGGCATTTTCCTCCCAGAGACCACTTCATAAGGTGACATGCCAGTTGCTTCATGCGTTTTGGCGTTGTATACCGACACGATTATTGGTAAATACGTACCCAATTAGACTGTTGTTCATTAATATAATAACTAAGCATCTTGCCAATTGTCCGATGAACTCTTTCTGTGCGTCCGTTGCACTGAGGGTGTAACGGAGTACTGCGTAATTAACGTATTTTTAGTAAGTGGCATAGCTGTTTCATCAACTCGGACATAAAATTAGATCCCTGATCCGTGATAATAGCTTCAGGTACGCCAAATTTAAGTATCCAGTTGTTAACTGAAGCTTGGGCAACTGTATTTGCTTGCTGATCTGGGAGACTCACCATAGCTAGATAGCGTGAAAAGTGATCTATAATCCTAAGAACATACTTATTACCAGCAGGTGTTTTATGAAATGGTCCGCAGATATCTACTCCACAGATTTGAAATGGGCATGAAGCCTTGGGGAGCCTCTGTAAGGGTATTTTTAAACGAGAAAGTTCAGCTCGTTGTGCGCACGCAATGCAATTACGAACGTACAGGGTTATTACAAATGATTGAAGCGATTTCACAGCTCTACAATAACTTTATTATTTGAGATATTTTCACAATGCTTTGCACACACATACAAAAACTCAAAAAGTTTTTTTAGGCATCCACAAATGTTCGATATGTGCCCCTTTAGTGATTCGGCAGACATCAAGCCGATAATCAAGTTCCTCCCACACTCGGCGCAGCATGACCCTATCAATGAGTTCGAAAGCATCGTTGATGCGAGCTCGCAGTTCTGGCACGTTTCTTGGTAGAGGAGGTTTAAACACTGAATCTTTCACATAACCCCACAGAAAGAAATCGGATGGGGTTACGTCGGGAGAGCGTGGAGGCCATGACATGAATTGCTGATCATGATCTCCACCACGACCGATCCATCGGTTTTCCAATTTCCTGTTTAAGAAATGCCGAACATCATGATGGAAGTGCGGTGGAGCACCATCCTGTTGAAAGATGAAGTCGGCGCTGTCGGTCTCCAGTTGTGGCATGAGCCAATTTTCCAGCATGTCCAGATACACGTGTCCTGTAACGTTTTTTTCGCAGAAGAAAAAGGGGCCGTAATCTTTAAACCGTGAGATTGCACAAAACATGTTAACTTTTGGTGAATTGCGAATTTGCTGCACGAATGCGTGAGGATTCTCTACCACCCAGATTCGCACATTGTGTCTGTTCACTTCACCATTAAGAAAAAATGTTGCTTCATCACTGAAAACAAGTTTCGCACTGAACGCATCCTCTTCCATGAGCTGTTGCAACCGCGCCGAAAATTCAAAGCGTTTGACTTTGTCATCGGGTGTCAGGGCTTGTAGCAATTGTAAACGGTAAGGCTTCTGCTTTAGCCTTTTCCGTAAGATTTTACAAACCGTCGGCTGTGGTACGTTTAGCTCCCTGCTTGCTTTATTCGTCGACTTCCGCGGGTTACGCGTGAAACGTGCCCGCACGCGTTCAACCGTTTCTTCGCTCACTGTAGGCCGACCCGTTAATTTAATTTCCCCTTACAGAGGCATCCAGAAGTTTTAAACTGCGCATACCATCACCGAATGGAGTTAGCAGTTGGTGGATCTTTGTTGAACTTCGTCCTGAACTGTCGTTGCACTTTTATGACTGACTGATGTGAGTGCATTTCAAGCACGACATACGCTTTCTCGGCTCCTGTCGCCATGTTGTCTCAGTGCGCTCTCAAGCGCTCTGGCGGCAGAAACCTGAAGTGCGGCTTCAGCCGAACAAATCTTTATGAGTTTTTCTACGTATCTGTAGTGTGTCGTGACCATATGTCAATGAATGGAGCTACAGTGAATTTATGAAATCGCTTCAATCATTTGTAATAGCCCTGTACTGCGCAACATCCTGCTTTCTGGTTTGCCATCAAAATCGCTCTGCTACGCGTCTTTCGGTCGTCCGCTGTCCACCGCGTCCTGCAAGGATATGATCGTGGGCCTCTGCCATTATTTCTTGTCTAAGGTGTTGGGGAACAACAATTCGCGGTCCAAGTTTTGTTTTACGGCATCTTCAAAGCAAAATTGTTTTTGAGTTGCGTATTTTTTGCATTCTGTATAGTCATCTTGTGCCTTTCTCCAGTCCTCAGTATCTCTCCCTGTTGCTTCCAAAAGTGCTATTTTCCGACTTAGGCAATCTGCATTCGTGTGTTTTTTGCCTGGTTTATGGATAACTTCGAAATCCATTTCGGAAAGACATAGTGCCCAACGGGTAAGACGACTAGATAGATCCTTTAACCCAAACAACCATTTTAAAGCCGCGAGGTCTGTAATAACCTTGAATTTCCTACCACAGAAGTAGCATTTAAAGTATTTTATGCCGTAAATAACACTTAACAATTCTTTCTCCGTTGTGGAATAATTTCTTTCTGCCGTTGTTAGTTGTTCCGAAGCGTAGGCTATGGGGTGTTTCGCGCCATTAATATTCTCACTCAAAACAACTCCTACTGAATGACCACTTGCGTCTCAGGATAAAATAAATTCTTTATTATAATCTGGGTAGGCTAATACTGGACTGTGTGTTAACTGACCTTTAAGGGTGTGAAATGCTGATTCACAATCTTCAGACCAATGAAATTTTGCACCCTTTTTCAATAATTGGGTTAAGGGTCGGGAAATTTCAGAAAAATTTTGAACATATTTTCGGTAATACGATGCGAGACCAATGAAACTTTGTACTTCCTTAACGCGTTGTGGTTTTGGGGAAGTCCTTAACTGCCGAAATTAATCGAGGATCTGTTTTAATTCCTTTGTCACTAATGACATGCCCTAGGTATGTAACCTCTGTCAATGCAAAACTACATTTTTCCATTTTTAATGTTAATTTAGCTTTTCTAAGTCTCTGAAAAACGTTACACAGACGCACAGCATGTTCTTAATGTCTTTGGAGAATACAATAATATCGTCTAGATATGCACAACATTGCTGAGTTTTGAGTCCTCGCAATACTCCATCGAGTAGTCTTTGAAAAGTTGCTGGTGCGTTTTTCAAACCGAAAGGCATTCTTTTAAATTGCCAGTGGCCTCCAGGGGTAGAAAATGCTGTTTTACGCGTATCTTCAGGTACAACTTCCAATTGATGATATCCGCTACGTAAATCGATTGTTGAAAAGTATTTACTATTACTCAAACTGTCAATTATATCTGCAATGTTTGGAAGAGGATAAACATCTGAGATGGTTTGTTTGTTAAGGTGTCTGTAGTCACAACAAAATCTATATTGTTTCGCACCATTGGGAGACTTCTTTGGAATAATTACAATATCTGAATTATAAGGCGAATCAGAATGTTCTAAAATTCCATCTTTTAGATGCTGTTCTAAAAATTCATCCAGTACTGGCTGTAAGTGATGCGGAACTCTATAAGGCTTCCTATAAACTGGGGGACTATTTCCTGTTGGGATCCTACGCTGTGTGATATCTGTTGCTGGCAGTGGACCTTGTGCATTAAATAAATCTTGGAACTCAACTAAAACTGCTTCTGTCGTGTCTCTATCATTTCCTGTCAAACGCTCAATCTTCTGGCGTAATGCGGTTTTATAGGCGTCAGGTTTCTGACCATCAGTAATATCTGACCAAATGAAATCTTATTCAAAAGTACTGACTGTAGCTACTAATATTCCTTTATGCAACTCCTTGTCCTCCACTCCGAAATTGTCAATATGTACCTGTACTTTTCTTTCTCCCTCAACGTCTTGAACCCGTACAACACTTCTACGTACATAACAAAGTGATACATCTAATTCCTCATTTTCCTGTAATGGCTCTATTAGACACATTGCATCTGTAGGTACCTCGGGGTCGACGGCCATCCAGAAAAGTTTTCCTGAGCCAAATGGTATCTTATCCCGCGAATCAACCTTCAAGGACGTTGCACGCAATGTAGTTGTTTTCACCTTCCGGTTGGGGAAATCTTGCGGCAGCGGGCCCTTTGCAGCCCTGAAAGACTATTCCGCTAAGTTCTACAGTTTTCTGTCTGAGGTCGATTTTAGCGAGATGTTTATTCAGGAAATCCGGTCCTAGGATCGCGTCGTACCCGTCAATTACCTTTGTTATCACTTCTACATCTTTTTGAAATTGTACACCGTGAATATAGAAAATCAATGATGTACATCCTAATGACTTCACTGTACTTCCTCCTACCACACTCAATCTATACCTTGGAGGGTCATATTTATTTTCTCCAACGCATTCATTACTCGCTATTGATATGTTTGCGCCTGTATCCACCAGTATCCTTGCCTCTTTATCCCGTATGGTAGCAGATAACCAGCATTCCACCTTCACATTCGCTTTAATGGGTTGAAATTTTATTGGGAACGCCTGGCGGCGGCTCCGACATTCCCGTTTGAGTTTAACTGATTTCTATTTCCAAAAACTTTCTTAGACCTGCATTCCTTGAATGTGTGACCTATTCTTTGACAATTAGTGCTTTGAGATTGTCTGCAGTTTTTTGCTATATGTCCCTGTCGATCGCGCTTAAAACATCGTACTCCTGCTGAAAATACATTTCGCTGCCCCTTGTATCTGGTGGAAATGTCTATTTCTTCGAAAGCCGTCGCCACAGATACAGCTTCCGCAAAATTTTCAGGAAACTCTGCCCTGACATGACAGGACGTTTCAGGAGGTAACACACGTAAAAATGTATCCAGAGCTCTATCTTCTGCCTCTTGTAAAATAACTTTATTTGCTTCATCACTAGTTGTCAACTGATAGGCGTTAATATTAACTTTTCTAATCCTATCCACAAAGCTTTCTAACGACTCGTTTTGCCTCTGAGTGATACTGTTTAATTTTTACCTATAAAATCTACAGCTGTTCTGTTTTTGAAAACGTATAAGTAATCCTTTCTTCAATTCCTCAAATGGTGGAGCATTCCGTAATTCTTCATGGTATAATACGTGTGCTTTAGCCTCTCCTATCAATCTTAACGTTGTCATTTGTAAGAGCTGTTCATCTGACCATGATTCTAACTTTGCAGCTGCTACTAAATCATCAAAAAAGTCTGTTATTTCCTCGCCAGGTTTATCTCAAAAAGGAGTTACCAAGGCTGCTGCTGAGGAATCTAGGGTGGGAGGGATTCAACAGGTTTGCCTAACCTCACACAACTGTTTAAATATTGCATTATTATCATTTTTAAGCTGTGCTATTTGATTAACTAAGCTCTGAATAGTTTCCTCAGTAGAAACCGCTTGTGGTGCTGACTCTGACTTTGTACGATTTCGTGTCATCGTTTTACAGACTATTAGTTACACAATCTTACTACGCTGAATTAAAAAGATGTTTAGAAATTTTCGACAAACTCTTCAAATTATGAGAGAAAATACACTTCTAAATAAAGAAAACATTACAACTGCTATGCAGACCTCTATCCTTTCACACATTAAACAATACTAACTGTGGACCTTTAGTGACTTGTCATTCACACCTCATATTGAGCCAAGGGTTTTTTCTCTGACACCAGATGTAACTGGGTTTTCTCTTTTGATGCTAGTCAATTGTCAGGATGAGCATTACTGCAAAGGGCATTTGATTCTAAAGCATTATGACAGAGTGAAAAACACTAAATAAATTACTTTTTCTCTCTTAACAACATGTGGGCAGGGTTTGTTCTTCCTTGGCTCGGGAATGAGGTAGAATGAAACAGCATTTTACATAACTTTTATCGAAAGATTTGTACAATGGTTTCCTTACTGGATTGTTCTGGCTGGGAGAGCGGCAGCTGTGTCGTTTGTGAAGCTTTCTGCTGCGTCGGCGGCGGCGTCTGATTACGCCTGGCAGTGTATATCTCGTGTCACTGTTTCGCCCAGTTGACTGGAGATGCGCCGCGTGAAGTGGCCCGTTTAATTATTGAGAACGAAGGTGTGAATAGGATGGTGATACCTTGGACGTGGCGTCCCAGTGTTTCTCTTCTCTATGCGCCTGCGTGTGTTGTGTTGTGCGTCGGCCAGCGGAGCGGTGCGGTGGGGCAGGCCAATGTCCCAGACTCAAACAACGGACTCCAGCTTGCCAGTCTTCGGCTGTCAGACCATCACCAGCTCACAGGTGACTGCCGATGTGAGGCTGTCTCGTTCCTGTCCTCACAAGCCGCCCGGGTACGTAAAAATCCCTAAAAAAACTACTACTCTATCGGGCCCACTGCGTCTCGTGTATTTATTTACTTCAGTTCACTGGAGGTGAACGACTTCACGGTCATTGCCTCTTCTGCCACGTTGAAAAGCTTCTCTAAGAATCTTCTTATCATCACCCATTGGCTCTTGGAATGTAGACGAGGGCCTTTGATCACATGTGATAATTGAGAAACACGTGAGCCGGTCGGGCGATGCCCTGACGGCTGAATCGACAGCGTCGGCTTATGTGGGCAGGGCGATGGCTTCTCCTGAACGTGCTGACTTCACGGTTATTGCCTCTTCTGTTCTGCCCGCTGTTTGCCAGTGTGTAATTCTTCTAAACTAAACTAAGTTTTCCATTTATTTTCTAATTTATTTACCTGTCTTAAGTACCACTCCACACATCTCATTTTGTGACTTCCAACAAAGTGCACTGCCATCGATCACAAATACTGAGCAGAGACATTCCCACACTGTGTAAAATCAGGAGGGGGAAAAAAAAATGTTCAACTATTTTGCTGCGTAAACTAACGATCACCGCAGAATGTCCTCATTATTTCGAAACCGTCATCAGAGTAAAGAAAAAGCGATAATTTAAACTCCAAAGAAAAAAAATCTATATTAAGCAGTATCTTTCAGCCTGTTGAACAAATTAGACAACCTGAGAGCGTCTCTTGCGTTCAGTGTCTGCAAATAAACTGTCATGCACGTGAAGTAACATTAGAGAGTGCAGTGTTTCATATCTTTGGCTCACATCTCGGAAGAAACAATTTTATATTTGACAACAAGAAGCTATAATTGAAGAGAACGTAGCTGTTTTGTTCACTATGCCAGTCCTCGTTTATGTCCGCAGCTCGTGGGCGTGCGGTAGCGTTCTCGCTTCCCGCGCCCGGGTTCCCGGGTTCGACTCCCGGCGGGGTCAGGGATTTTCTCTGCCTCGTGATGACTGGGTGTTGTGTGATGTCCTTAGGTTAGTTAGGTTTATGTCTAGGGTACTGATGACCATAGATGTTAAGTCCCATAGTGCTCAGTGCCATTTGAACCATCCTCGTTTACCAATGCAATGCTGTATTATACTAGCGTTTACGAAACAAATCGTGAGGGCCTCTCTCTCCCTGTGTAGGTGGGAGATTGAAATCTCGTTAAAAGATTGCAAAGAAAGAAAAAAGAAATGCTTGTCAAGAATCATAACGTGGCGCCCTAGCCATCTCTTCCACCCGCCAGTCGGCATGTCATTGATATCAGTTTGATAGGCTAATTAAATTGACCATGAGAGTCGCTTTGTATGGCGAGTAATATTTTTTTCAGCTGTCGGATTACACTCGCCAAGTAGGACAACTGGGAATCCATGGAGGGACAACGATGCTGTTTTCGAGGAATGCTATTGAGAAATGACATCTGAAGCTGACCACAGAGGGATGCTACAACCCACAACATAAATTTCACGTAATGACCGTGCTATTAAAAACATGATCATAATGCCTATGTTACCAGCACCCTGCATAAAAAGCGGTCTTGAATCTATAGGCCCACACAGGCCGCTGACAGTGTTACGCTTTCAGGCAGGAATGCTGCCCGCAATTCGGAATCAAGTCTATCCATTCAACCACATATTTGCGTTGGATCCTGTAGAGACGTCTTTTACCGATTACAGCCACTGGTGAATCATATTCGTGCCACTCCCATATCTCAAAACAAGTCACCTTTTTTTAGAGCCTATCTGCTAAGGATCCTATACACCAAGAACTCCAAAAAAATGGTTCAAATGGCTCTGAGAACTATGGGACTTCTGAGGTCATCAGTCCCCTAGAACTTAGAACTACTTAATCCTAACTAACCTAAGGACATCACACACATCCATACCCGAGGCAGGATTTGAACCTGCGACCGTAGCGGTCTCGCGGTACCAGACTGAAGCGCCTAGAACCGCTCGGTCACACCGACCGGCACCAAGAACTCCAGCGCTGTTTTTAGACAGTCCCTCTGCATCTTGTAACTGCTCCTAAGTCTCTGCCCCGCCCTCCCTGCAGCTTAGTCTATGTGATCGTCCTAATTTAAGTCTGGCCTGTACGGAAGTCAGAGAGTGCTAATCTAAGACCTTCTGCATCCTGTGGGGAAATGGGACGAGCTAAGGCAACAGGAACGCGTTTTGATCACTCAGTGAGAATGGAAACATGGAAACTCCGCCAACCACGTCCGCTGTGTAAGGCCAGCGCCAATCGAAGCTTTCCTCTGCAACACGAGGTAGAAGGAAAGATAGTACGAGCAATTACGGTGTTTTTTGTTGGGGACATTAGGAGGACTACACATCATGCAATACATAGAGGAAGGACAAAGATTTTGCTATTGCATTGCGACACATCTCCAGACTACATACTGGTAGTCCGAAGGAGATCTCTGTCTCTCGAGGTGCATTCATGTCTTTGACCCAACCATATCTGGCGATCCTATTCAAGATAGAGGTATCGATCCATTGAAGCAGATGGTTCGTGATCGAAGTCACTTGCACAGACCAGTGTAAAGTTTGATCACCTGTACTGTAGGATGGCCATATCCAACAGAGTATCAATAACACAAGAGGGGTCTTCTATTGTAGCTTCATTAACAGTTTAATACATTGTTTTTTCGGTTGTAACACACCCAATCAGTGTACACTGCGATACTCTTTGTTTTTAGTACCATGACAGAGATCCGTGTCAGCTTGTAATGTCCCCACAGCAAATACCCTCTACCATGCACCAATTAATCATTTTCAATCAAACCATCCACATTCATTCACTTTGGAAAAGTTATCTTATCTGATTTTCTCGTAATATATGCGGCGACAGCTCGTCGACGCCAAAGCATTTTCTAGTGCGTTTATTCTTTGAAATAACAGATGCATATATGCATTCTCAATGGTTGTTAGAGTGGTAACTAGGACAGCTTCTGGAGTATCTGTTGAGGGATTGACGTGTTTCTGAGAATATTCTGCTTTTCTTATCGCTAAAGCGAGCCAATTAACATTTGTGCCGGTAGCGGCTTGTTTGAAGAGAAAGAGACTGTAAAAGGAAAATAATTAAGGCGTGGAATCACCGGAGATCTGGACATGTAACGGAGATGGATTTAATACACAATTTCCTCCATAAATAAGGTTTGTGACTTTTGTTCTGGAGTGAATGAACGAATGAGTTTTTTCTGAATCATTTGATGATCACGTTGGCCCTGTAATTAGTGGGGAAGTTTCAGCTGTGTCGCAGAGAGCCTGCAATCACTGAGTCTGTGTTAAATCGTTCAAAAAGGCTTCATACACATCTGGAATTCGCAATCTTTCGTAAAAGGAACAAATTGTACAAACAATTGATTCTCCCGACTGACTGCAGTGTTTAACAGTAGTAATAAATGTAAAGATCTCTTACAGCAAGCCAGCCGCTGATTACCAAGACGAAGGACTCCACCAAAGATTCTATTTGGTTGATTTCACGTAATGAAATATTATATTAAAAACTGTACATACATAAAGGAGAGAAGGAGAGAGAGCGAATGAAAATAGAGAATACTAATAATCCTCCATTAGTCTAATTTTTCGCCTGTCTTATCACGGATCAGCCAAGAACTGGGAGGGCCTTACTTTACTGTATAGATTTATGTGTGAAGGTGAAGTGATCTTAAAGGCAACAGATACACGTCTATACAGCAAGACATTACACAGAGATAGAGGCTAGCTGCATTCATCATCTATTCTTAGATAAAGAGACGGCAACTTATTATCCGAACATTAAAAGCTGCTGCTAAACCGACATTACCAAGCTTTGATCCTCTGGCTCTCACAGAAAACTGAACTTCACATGGCATACACCACACAGCTCCCACAACACAGGCTGGTAGAAATAAAACACAGAGGTGATGTTTCTCATTGACAAAAAGTGGAAGAGATCGCAACATACGGAAACTGGAAGAGTTTGCGGCATTGTGGAGTTCTTCCAACAGCTATTCGAAGGTTAATCTCATCTTCCCATCGACAGGGTAGTGGATGTCTCGGTGCTCCGTTTCGAAAAGCATTGTTCCTTCATTTTGCAGTCATATGCATGATTACTGTTCAGGTGTTGACCATCGCCGGAACGTGCTGTTCACAACACGCATGAGGTAGCACAAACAAAAAGTGATCTGTTTTCTTACAAGGGAAATAAAAATAAAAACATAAAAATAAAAACATAAAAATAAAAACATGAAAATAAAAACATAAAAATAAAAACATAAAAATAAAAACATAAAAATAAAAACATAAAAATAAAAACATAAAAATAAAAACATAAAAATAAAAACATAAAAATAAAAACCTGTTGGGGGAATCTTAGCATATGGAAATAGGACGAGTCTGTAGCAATGAGGAACTCTTCCAAACAACGGTATTAAGGTGTTGACCTCTACATTCAATCCCATGTTCTACAGGGACAAATAGCAGATATCGAATGTTCCGCCGAGGTTCCCTCCATCTCAATGGAGTGGTGTCAGTCAATCACTGTGCAGTAATCAACAGCATACCCAGTGGACGGTCGGGATGGGGGGGGGGGGGGGGATACTATTGATATGGGGCGATATGCTGTACACACACAGCAGTTGATAGCGAGATCAATTTTACCCAGAAGTTGGAGAGAGCAATATCTGCCACATTCTGCAACCTGTGTAGAAACAGAGTGAGCAGTGTTGCGGGGTCAGTGGGTCGAACCCAGGACTCCAAATGGCAGAGCTGAAGCCGGGACCCACCCTGTGGCTGATATGCTCACTGTCATTATTCTGTCGCTTCAATGCTGTTGTAACGTTTGAACGTGTTCCAATACTTTATTAACCATGATAGATCCATCCTGTGCGTTAATAAAGGAATGCAACGTTTGGAAACCTCTGGGTTTAACGTGGAGTTTAAATGTGCCACATTCTGCACTGTTAATATCTCTAGAACCCCTTCCGTTCACCAGGGCTAATAAGCAGCATTCCGTTTGTGCACCTAGAAGCGCATTACCTAATTTCACTGGGACTGCTCTCCGACGGCTGAAGCAATCCGTTCTCGTTTAACGGCTGCTGTCGCCGAGGTTCCCCCCTCCTTTTACTCCTGCAGTTCACTGCCTGGTGACCCATTTTCTCACATGAGTAACACCGCCACTGACGCTGACGTTGCCTCCTAATATGCCGTACCTGGTCACAATCAAAACACTTAATTTCCGTTGCCAGAACTTTAGTCTCCACCCTTTGCTTCGTCGTATAATCTACCTCCTCTAAGTACGTGGTGTTCCTTAGGGGCGCCGCAAGATCCCTGGGATTCTCCGTTCTCACCCGACGTGACATCTCCGGTGGTACTCCTCACAAAAACACACCTGACGCCCTGTTCTTGGCCTCTTGTAACAGCACTCTATTGGTCTCCCCATTCTGTGACAGTTCGAACGTTTGTACATTCAGTTTTAGAGTCCTGTATGAGAAAACCTCCACAGTCTCATGTCTCCTCATAACTAAGGCACTTAATTTTTCACGAAAAATACTGGTACTATTCTGTTTTTGGTACCTCTGGCGTAACCCAGCCTCAGGCTCTGAAAACGTCCCCACATTGTTCAACGTTTCGTGGTACAATATGTACCACTTGGCATCCCCTATCAAGCGTAACTTCGCCACTCTCAACATTACAACATCCGACTACCCACTGGCCTCAGCCATTGTGATAATATCATGAAGGCATACAGAAACATTCTCCATTGCTTTATCCGAAAAGGGTTAATCAATGCCACGATTGCCAGGTCAAACGGTCTATGACGCTCCACAACCTGTAATGTACTTTTACCCGACGTCCCTTCCCCTACTTGCAATACCTCAAATCTCCCTGCTAATTCTTCATATTTTTCCTTGTCCCTTATCCTCGCCTCTGATAATACCCGAATTTGCTCCGTTAGAGCGGCTACAGCTTCCTCTGTAGTCACTGCCGCAGCCTCTGCTACTGACCGTGCTTCCATCATTCTTTCTTATAGCTCCACTGTTACGATTAAGTTCACTCTGCTACTCCTTACACTTAGTTCTTGTGGCGAATCACCACCCATCTACATTCTAAACAATCGCGCGCCAAATGACAAAATCTCTCACAAATAAAACAACTCTTTGGCACTGACTTTCTACACAGTAATCCGTGATCTGTCAGGATACAAAAATTACATCACTTGGGCGCTATGTTATCATGTCCCCCACTTCCCCTGAATCCAGATAAATCTACAGGCTCCTCCGGCCTTACAAAAGACACCTTTAAAAAATCTATCGTAATTCATACTTAACCCTTCAAAACACAAAAGATTGACACATAAACAATAAATAAAACGTCACTCACCCATCCACATCGTGCAGGTAAACAGTCCTGCTTTCCTCCCTTTACTGGTATGGACGAACACCTCCCGAATGTCAAGATGTAACAAGAAGTGCACGACCACCCATCACGAATGCAACCAAACACCTCAACTACCCCTCTGCACAGGCACACCTCAATGCTACTTGCTCGACGTAAGATGTGGGAATGGAAATCCGGTACCAACGTTCTAACCGGCACCACTTCTGACACCACTGTTCTACATCTACATTGATACTCCGCAAGCCACCCAACGGTGTGTGGCGGAGGGCACTTTACGTACCACTGTCATTACCTCCCTTTCCTGTTCCAGTCGCGTATGGTTCGCGGGAAGAACGACTGTCTGAAAGCCTCCGTGCGCGCTCTAATCTCTCTAATTTTACATTCGTGATCTCCTCGGGAGGTATAAGTAGGGGGAAGCAATATATTCGATACCTCATCCAGAAACGCACCCTCTCGAAACTTGGCGAGCAAGCTACACCGCGATGCAGAGCACCTCTCTTGCAGAGTCTGCCACTTGAGTTTATTAAACATCTCCGTAACGCTATCACGGTTACCAAATAACCCTGTGACGAAACGCGCCGCTCTTCTTTGGATCTTCTCTATCTCCTCCATCAGACCGATCTGGTACGGATCCCACACTGATGAGCAATACTCAAGTATAGGTCGAACGAGTGTTTTGTAAGCCACCTCCTTTGTTGATGGACTACATTTTCTAAGCACTCTCCCAATGAATCTCAACCTGGTACTCGCCTTACCAACAATTAATTTTATATGATCATTCCACTTCAAATCGTTCCGCACGCATACTCCCAGATATTTTACAGAAGTAACTGCTACCAGTGTTTGTTCCGCTATCATATAATCATACAATAAAGGATCCTTCTTTCTATGTATTCGCAATACATTACATTTGTCTATGTTAAGGGTCAGTTGCCACTCCCTGCACCAAGTGCCTATCCGCTGCAGATCTTCCTGCATTTCGCTACAATTTTCTAATGCTGCAACTTCTCTGTATACTACAGCATCATCCGCGAAAAGCCGCATGGAACTTCCGACACTATCTACTAGGTCATTTATATATATTGTGAAAAGCAATGATCCCATAACACTCCCCTGTGGCACGCCAGAGGTTACTTTAACGTCTGTAGACGTCTCTCCATTGATAACAACATGCTGTGTTCTGTTTGCTAAAATCTCTTCAATCCAGCCACACAGCTGGTCCGATATTCCGTAGGCTCTTACTTTGTTTATCAGGCGACAGTGCGGAACTGTATCGAACGCCTTCCGGAAGTCAAGAAAAATAGCATCTACCTGGGAGCCTGTATCTAATATTTTCTGGGTCTCATGAACAAATAAAGCGAGTTGGGTCTCACACGATCGCTGTTTCCGGAATCCATGTTGATTCCTACATAGTAGATTCTGGGTTTCCAGAAATGACATGATACGCGAGCAAAAAACATGTTCTAAAATTCTACAAGAGATCGACGTCAGAGATATAGGTCTATAGTTTTGCGCATCTGCTCGACGACCCTTCTCGAAGACTGGGACTATCTGTGCTCTTTTCCAATCATTTGGAACCCTCCGTTCCTCTAGAGACTTGCGGTACACGGCTGTTAGAAGGGGGGCAGTGTGTCGAACCCGTGACCCCACATGGAAAAGCTGAAGCTGGGACCCACCGCGCCGTATTTTGTCAGGAGGTCGAGCAAATTCAAGAGCGTCAAGGGGCAGTGCAGAGTGATACAGCGGTATTCGGTAACATCGGTTTATTCAGATAATTTACAGTACTCGATAGGAGAAGCGTAGTGTCAGTGTGCTGCCCGCGCTCTATCTCGCGAGTCCAGCTGGCTCAGCAGACTCCTGGTAGGCCGATGCCGCAGCTGCCGTCATCAAGGCCGCCCCGCTGGAAGTCGGCTGTGCTCTCCCGGTCGCCGCCCGCCGATGCGTTGCGACTTGCGCCACGCTGTTGCCCGCAATTCCGGAGACTGCTACAGTCCCTGGTCCTCGCCACCCTCCGTCTCATTTGGCCTACTCTGTCCGACCATGGGACGAAGGTGGATGTACTGGTCACCTGTGGCTCTCGGGCTGCTCCCAGGTCAGGTCCAGACTCGAAGCCGCGCCCTCCTGGACGTTCTGCCGTAACTTGCCGCTAGTCGTGCTTGCCAGATGGCAACACCCGCCACCGTCTCTGGTGCTGTTGCAGTGCTGCTGCGCCTCCCGCAGCGTACGCCTCGTCCGGACCCCGGTACGCCAGGTGGGAAGCGAATGTGGCTCGTACACTCAAGTGGAACCGAGCCCCTCCAGCAGACCGCTGTCACTGCCCTCTTTCAGGCAGACCGTGCGATCTCCAAGTTCCAGGCTGCCGTTCTGTCCGGCCCTGGTGTTGTGTCCCTGGAGGTAGAATGTAGCCCAAACAAGCACATGGAAAATAGAATACAAGTTTATGCAGAATACTTATAACACTGCTGCCAGACTGGCCCCTATAAGTGAAGACCAGCACAGGTCCATCCCGACGTTCAACTGGCCTGGCATACTGTGCCACAAGCTAAAACTGTCCGTCTATTTACATCAGTTTTTCCCTCGCTTCTGACGTAATGTCAGAGGGAGAGACAGAAACTATGGCAGGGATAAATTCCCCACACGTCAGCTACTTAAAAATCAGCACTCTTGGCTCCGGTGTAGTGCCCTGCCTCATACATTGCAATCCTGCAACTGTTTTTGGCTGTCATCCTTTATTGTGAAGAATTTTAACAGTTGCTGCTGCAGCCATGTTTAAAATCTTGAGACACTGCAATAACTTAAAGCAACGCTGTAGTTTTCTGCCTCACTGTTGCTCTACTCAAAACAAACTGTGCGTGCAATACTGCCGTCGCAGCTCGGCATCTGCGAGTGCCATGTTTACCTTGCCTGGCCCACTGGCCGTTGACTGTTACCACACTCTGCCAGCGGCCCCAGATTTCATCGCCCAACCGTGCCTTCATTGAATTTTGACAAAATCTCCCTTTCCTTCAACTAGGACCAATACTAGCGCAGCAAGAGTTAATTCTATAGGCTCACAGTTCAGAAATTATACAATGCTCGCATCAGTCTTACATAAAATGATCGTTACTAATGGGGAACGCCTCTTACAAATAAAGGGACAGACGCATAGCAACCGTGTTTGACATATGAAATTACACGTCATTCCGCCACTAACTCCGTAATCAGGACATGTGTCAAGCAGGTATATACACAGGGATTGTAAAACCTCAAGAAGACCTGTCGGTAACATAGAATCACCGTAGTTATGAAACTAAAGACTTGATTTTATGCCCAAGATGCGGCAGGGGAATGGAGTACGTCGCATAAATCTTCATTCGTCTAGAGGAATGAGTCGAAAGAGGGTTGAAGTCCTCTGATAACCGAGAGGTTGCGAGGTGCCGGGGCTAGCAGTGTGTTTAACACTAAATTCTAGAATCTACACATGTAAATGATGCTCTAAGCCCCCCTTATTCTAACTCCGACTTTTGCTGTTGCACAAGGATTAAAAAATATACGCGAACTGACTAATCAACCCTGCAAGTGGAGTAGAAAAGAGTTTGGCACCTGCAATAATTTAATTTGATAAATAAGTTAAATAAAGGAAGGTTTCATTAACGTAGTGAGAAATGATGGGTTGCTCTACTGATTAACAGAATGAAAGTTCTGTCCAAAATAACAATATGATTTATTAAGACTAAACACAAAATAATAAACAAAAACACATGAAACATTTATAATACATCAAATTGGCTCAAATTGGATACACAAACGCTGTGAAGGTGAAGTTGTCCCTAAACTAGATTGTGAGGTTTATGACGAAGTGGTATGTGGAGCCAATTCCTTGCCACTCAAATCTTAAGAGAGACACACAGCTAACCCAACATTAATTGCTGCTACTCAAGACAGAACAAAGTTAGAAAAAGACGAACAGGCGCACTCTGCTGAGCTCTATCACCTAGGAAAATCCCTATCTGCTGGTGCTGCGGACATACATTACCAAACTGTCTTAACTGCCAGAACACGATCTGGCGTACCGGAGGCGATGGCTGGTTGCTTCGACGTCCTCGACCGAAAGGCGAGAGCCAACTACCTAGAGCACCCGTACAGGCTGAACACACAACATTCCCGCCCCCACGACAGTAGCTGTGGTTAAACGTTCCAATCAGCAACTCGAAAACCGGCGGAAAATTCCACTCCATTGCCGGAGCACTACCATTCCACCAATGGAGATTCTTGGCTCCAATTTCTGCGCTGATTTTGCTACGTCACGGAGCTATGCCCTGAGCCAGCCAATCACAGTTACTATTTTGCAGAAAGCGCGGGAATTTTCCCGCCACAACTGCCTGGGTACACAAGTCATTCCTACGCCTCGCTGGTAGCCCGCCAGAAAGTGTTTTCGCTAAGATTCTGCGAAGTAACGGAACCTCTAGCCCAGCCGCTACTTCAGACCCCTCCGGGCGTGTCTTTTGACAATGTCGGCGTCTGCAAAGCATTCACTCGACTTCCTCACAGCCGTCGGCTTAACCCTTTCCAGATGCAGCAGAGCCCGCCTGTCACCGGACCACCCGGGTGACGAGAGACGCTGTGTGGGAAGTCCGCGTATGAAGGAATAGCAACTTTTCACCGCATGCAATTAGAGACGAAAATCGTAAGATAGAAATATGAGAGGGGGCTCATGCCACCTCTCAAGGTTTACTGTTAACGATCGCAAGTGGACAGTGCTCAATGTCACACATGGAACGCGCAGTTGTATGTGAGTCAAATCCTGGTTATGTCACAACTGATGCATCCGGACAGAACAACGGTAAACAATGGTCAAATGACCTGCAGCAACATGTACCTCACTCTCTAGAATGCATCATCAGTCGACCATAATATCATACCTCGTTACAGCTCCAGCATCTCGTCAGTTGAATATTATTCCTGCAAAAAAGAATAAAGATAGTACCTTACACCTCTGCCTTTTTCCCGCCAGCTTGTAGGTGCTGAATAGAGTTTGTGTGTGTGTGTCGCTAGTTACGAGTGGTATTGCGTAATTTTTTTGTCAGCAGGATAAACCATTTGTTTGGTATCGTCAGGTTTTGAGCGGTATTGGGCTTTTTTGCAGTCTGTGTAGCGCTAGGCATATAATTGTGTAATTAGGCCCAATCTTTGTGATTAATTACGTAATTAGGATCGATATTTGTGTCAGTTTCCCGAACAAAATAAAGTACACTAAACTAACCTTCCACTCCCGCATCGGGACAGTTTCCATGTGTTTGAAATAGTGACAGCCACAAGCCCACACACATTGTCAGAACTGAACTCAAGTAGTACCAGGCAAAACCCTCATAAATAACACATTTATATACATATATAGCAACGGGAAACCAGGATACGGAGTCAAAAGAGCCACCACGCGACACCAAGTGACGTGCACACTAATCGGATGCTCACC
The DNA here is from genome assembly GCF_023864345.2 of Schistocerca serialis cubense. Lineage (NCBI taxonomy): Eukaryota > Metazoa > Arthropoda > Insecta > Orthoptera > Acrididae > Schistocerca > Schistocerca serialis. Next base: position 610,578,867 of record NC_064638.1, on the reverse strand, counting down.
GCGATTTCTCGTAAAATCTAGTGCCCATTGAAAAATGCTTGCTTAAAGAGCGCCGAGAGAAGGATGTAACGAAGATTACTCTAAGATTACCCACGGGTATCATCCAGCAGACGCCACCGCTTCCAGTATTTGCAAAAGTCAGACCAGACTCCAACCTAGCACCACAATGGACACAAGCTGCTTACGACTTCAATAGCAGAGGACACGCCGAATACTGTGCGTCCTGCTGAAGTAGCTTTTAACGAGCAATGTTCACGGCTACGACCAACACTCGGCCCCACCAAACCCGCAGTGAGCGAAGGCACCACTCTGGCCAAGGGGCCATGGCAGACACTTGGCCACAACAACACTCCGCCTCACTTGCGCTACTCTGCCACGGCTCAACCTCCCCCCCTTAAACACAACATAGGGAGAGGGTGACAACTCCTGAGCTACCTGAACTTAACTTGGCTAAGGTGAACCCGATACTGCTTACCCGAACAGTTATCCTTGGCCGAAAGATTTACCGGGCCTAAAATACAAGCGCGATGAGGCAACGCCCCAGAAAACGGGGAGTAAATTTACTAAGATTCCCGCCACGCACCTGCCTCCCCGGGAAACTGCGGACAAACTTGATCCCCTGGCCTCCCCTTAAATGTTTCTCGATTACAATTATAACGCTCAAGTATTTATTATGGGCTCTGAGTGTATTATGTCTGTCCTGATTCTAGTTTTCCTTGATAACTTGAGGACTAAAATCCGCTGGAATAAGATCTTGAATTCAAAAATGGCTCTACGCACTATGGGACTTAGCATCTGAGGTCATCAGTCCCATGCCCGAGGATGGATTCGTACCTGCCACCGTAGCAGCAGCGCGGTTCCGGACTGAAGTGCCTAGAACCGCTCTTCCACAATGGTCGGCAAGATCTTGAATTCCCCACAAGTTCGAAAGAGGGGAATTAATGGGATAGGAAAGGATCAAGGAGGTGAGCGTAGCTCGCAAAACTTCATGACTGGCGGTATTAAAGACAAAACTAAGCCAAGGAAGACTGGTAAGTAATCGACGTGGACTTAAGATTTTGGTTAACTCCCTCCGCAAAGGCCCCTGCGGAAATTACGGGGTGGTCATGATATGCTTGACACCGTTCTGAAAACAGAAGGCCTTGAAAGGAGCCGAAAGAAAAGCAGGAGCATTATGGCTAACAAGCTGCTTAGGTGCGCCAAAAACACTGAAGACATTAGTTAAATGAGAAATAATAGTGGCAGCGGTAACGTTGCGGCTCGGGAGGAGCCAAGTAAATCTGGAGAACGCTTCGATAATAACTAGCACATATCGATGACCCTTCTTAGTACGAGGTAAAGGTCCTAAATAATCAATGTAGAGCTTGTGCATAGGACAGGACTCTCGTTCAGTACTCAACAAACCCTGTTGAAGAGCATTTTTGGGTTTGGCAACATTACACATGCGACATTGGGATATCATATCTCTCACATTGCGGTCCATGGAGAGCCAAGTTAAATGCTCCTTGATTTTTTCGGGAGTCTTATAAGTACCTAAGTGGACACCCACCAACGAATCATGAAAAATAATGAAAAACCGGGCGCAACAAAGCTACAGGCAAACAGATCTTGCACTGCTTAGCATCGCCCACCCTCTTACAGAGAATACTACTCTTAACAAAATCCTCATCCGACAGCTCTCCTGTCAACACACGTTGCTTAATCGGGGCCCAAACAGAGTCCTGATCCTAATGCTGAGCAACATCCTCAAACAAGAGGGGAATTTCACCCAACACCGTACAATTAAGACTGTCTCCCTCTACCTGCTGGTTTCCCTTACTAGGTATAGTTTCGGCGCACATCTGGCTGAGGACATCCGCAAGGATATTTTCAGAGCCTCTCATATGTTCAAACTGAAATGCCGAAATACGTACCGCCCACCTGGCAATACGGCCAGTTTTACGCGGCCTAGCCAACACCCAACTCAAAGCCTGATTGTTGATTTCTAACTGGTAAACCCGATGTTCAAGGTAGAAGCGGTACTTCCCTAATGCAAATAAAACGGGCAAAGCCTCGCACTCGCAGAGTACTTAAGTTAGACATCAGTTAACCGACGAGACGTGTAGGCTAATGGCTGTCTCTGCCCCTCAAACTCCTGGAGGAGAACAGCTGAAATACCAGCATTAGAAGCGTCACTTTGAATAACAAACATTTTATTAAAATTGGGTACTCCAAGAACCGGAGGACTGGCTATTGCTGCCTTAATGTGCTCAAAGGCAGCCTCCTGGGCGGGTCCCCATTCAAAACGCGCGCCCTTCCGGCGTAACTGATTTAAGGGTGTCGCCAACTGAGAAAAATTGGGAACGAAACGCCTAAAGTAGTTCGCAATGCCTATGAATTTAGCAGTTCCCCGCTTATCAGTAGGCGGAGGCAAAGCCCGTAAGGCTTTAGTTCGCTCTTGGTCAATGCGACACTATATGACCTTAGGAAGATACGTACTGCTCGGCTAGCGTCATTTTACTAGGCTTAACGGTCAGTCCGGCTCTGTGCAATCTTAAAAGAACTTGCTGGATATGCTCCAGAAGGTCCTGAAACGAACGGCTATAGATAACTAAGTCGCCCAAGTAATTATACACACACACACACTAATTTCAAGTCGCCAAGGAAATTATCCAGCAAACGGGTAAGCACAGCCACGCGAGTCGCTAGCCCAAAAGGAACTCTAACTCAAACAAGTTCCAATCAGCACAAAATGCGGTAACATGTTTACATTCTTCAGCCAAGGTAACTGATGATAGGCCTGATTCAAATGAAGAACCGTAAATCAATTAGCTCCAGCAAACTAACTAAAGGAATTATGCAGATCAGGTAGAGGTACCGATTCATGGACAACCTTAGCGTTTAAACGGCGATAGTCAACCACAGGTCTGAAATCGCGCCCCTGATCTTTAGGTACAAGAAATATTGGGGAAGCATAAGCAGATGTAGAAGGCTTAATCACTCGTTGTAGCATCTGAGATACTTTAGCCTTGAGTATCTTCATCTTAGGGGGTGAGAGGCGATATGGGGACTGCCAAACTGCAACAAATCGCGTAACTGAAGCCTGATGGGGCAATAGATGGGCCAGATCAAACTCGTTAGCAACGACCTCAACGTCCAACGCTCCGACAGTTCGATACGTAATAGGTTTAGCGCATTCGTGAAGGCCAAACTTCTCCTCAGGAGCGAACTTAAAGGAAAAGGTGTGCCTGGAATAATCCAAGACCAGCCCAGATTTATTGACGAAATCACACCCCAAAATTAGATCAATCGGCAGTTCCTTAACCAAGCGTAAGGACATAGGCCAGGAAAAATCGCCGACCGACATATTCCCCCGGACCCAGCAATGCAGAGGCAACACTTAGCCATTGGCCACCTGACATCTCTGCACCGCCGAAGGGACCGACCGAAGTTTCGTAAGATGCCCAAATTCCAAAAACCACACGAAACTCAATAATGAAACGGAACTACCAGATTCCAAAAGAGCACAAATCAGCTCGACACCTACCCGAGAACAAACGTAGGGCAAGGGCGGTGATGAGGGAGCGACCACACGAGTACAGTAAGGTCTGAATGCTCGATCCCGAATTCGCAGCCCAGCCTGGTGTCATCTACTGGCTCTGGGTGCACGAGGCTGAACACAAGAGCGCACCAAATAAGCCATACTGCCTCATCTGAAACAACGCCGAGGCTTCCCTCCTGATTGCTTCAACGGATGTAGATACTCCGGAATCAGCGCCGACGACCCGCCCCTTAACCTCGTGACTACATTGTTATGTGGTGATGCGGATGCTGCTACGACCACGTCATGGAGCTCTTCCCAGGTTGAAGGCTGCTTACGGAAGACAAAATGCGACTTATCAGCCGCGCGCATTCCCTAAGAACAATAGAGACCAACTCTTGTTCAGGTAAATCAATTAACAAGGCCAAAGAGGCTGTCTGAACTATCAACATACTGATGTAACTGCTCCTCACCCCGCTGTACTTCCTAAATGTAACGACACTCTGATGGTCAACCTTTGCCTTATTACGAGCTCCCTTAATTGCTGCAAGGAAAACCCTTCTGCCATGGCTCGCAAGAGGAGGTTCTGCAACTCACCTCTAGCTAATGGGTACAACAACGACAAAATTACTCGGTGCGGAACGCGAAAGGCAGCCACATGTTGTTCTAAGCGAACCAATAACCATAATCACTTTTCCATCTAATCAAGTCGCTCCAGAACCAATTCAGTAATATCTCGGAAGAAATAGGCCAGAGGGTTAGGCAACTTGCAAATACAACATCTAACTTGACAGAGGATGTAACAGTACAACCCCCGGATGGCTCTCACCCTCTCCCTGACAGCCCAAGTCCCGATCTTCAATCCTCCTCCCATCCCAACTCCACACAAGTAAGTTCAAACTGTAATGCGGTCACCTAAGTTCCCAACCCAACGGTTAATTTTCTATAATGATCTTCCAAAGCTAACGTGCCTAAAGCCTCTATCCGATTAGTTAAATGCATTAATTGTTCCCGCACCCTATCCAACTGACTGTCACTACGTTGGGTTTCCTCCAAAACACAAACAGTGTGCTCAAGGCTTCCAACAGCCTCAAACAAAAATTCAATTGCCGCTCCTGTCTCACCCACCACCGCCGACGTGACGTCAACCAGATGAAGAACGGCAGCGCGCAAACGGACTACTAATTCTGGAACACTGCCCTCGATCGGCTGGCGCATTATTGCCAACTCGCAAACAAGGTGGTCCTTTCTGAGCAGGCCGATCCCCGAACACTGACTACCATTACGATAAGAACCTGAAACACGTAACAGCCAAAACAGTATGGTACCACAGAACACAAAAACAGAACAAGAGTGAAACTGACAGCAACTTGAATGGCAAGCACAAGCGGAACCACGCTCTGCTACCAGTGAAGTCCCCTGCTATACCCGCAGGACAGGACAGATAGTTTAATTTGTAGAAAGGGGCCAAAATGAGTGGCTGTCAGTTGCACTCTAACATACTGCTTTATTCATTTGACAAACATTGCAAGAGTAAAGAAAACATTTAAAACAGAGCAAGCCAAACATTAATTTTAGAACTTAATTCCCGGCTAAATGCGCCATTCGATCTCAAGCCTCAAGGGCAAAACAACTTTAATTTAAAACCGGCTGAAGGCCAATCACTTAAGACTCAAAAACAAGAATTTGAATTTTAAAAGGCAGAAGGCCTCATCTTAAAAAGTTTCTCTAAATTGGGCTGAAGACCCAAACAGTCTGACACCTTAAGGGCAAAACAACTTTAACTTAAAAGCAGCTAGAAGCCATACATAAACAACTAGGACAAATAAGAAAAGGCAGCACATCAAACGGCACTCAGTAGTTTCCAAGGGTCGGCCTGGAATTCAAACACTAATGCTCGCTTAGGTGAGTCAGGCAGTCGGCCCAACAACTCTCAGTGAGACGGCAACCCAACCGACAGACAGTCAATGGACCAAGCGACAGGATATCTTCTGCTCCACCGACCAGCACACAACAGAGAGCTCAAAGGAACAACGCAGAAGGTATATGCGCCCACGACGGATTACACATTCAGCTGTCAAACTACACACCATGCTGGACAGCGACAACACGACGAGGAAAATACACTGGCTGAATTTATGTCAACGGCCAGGGCAGGTAACCGGAACGTTAACGGCCACAAGGCAGAAGATTTCACTGGTGCACTTCGATTCAAAAATAATAAAGTTAAACTCTACAGGGGGGCAACTAGAATTTCGCCGACTTGAAAACACATGTTGTTGCTCGGGGGAATGTCCCAACAGCCCACAACGAACTTCAAACGACACAGTGTTAACAGTTGCGGCTAGCTGGTAGATTAAGTAAAGACTCAACTTTCGTGTCCGGGGTTGGTGAACCACGGACTTCGTAGCAATGGGAGCAGCACCTCACACTCCGACCGCGCGTGGATGCCGCCAATGGCCCCAGCCAGATATGTGCCACAGAGATGTCTTTGCTGCTCCACGCCAACTGACTAACTGCCCGCACACGGCACAGGCAGAAACTATAAGCGCGAGGCCAAAGATAGTACAAGGGTGCGAATATCGATACACACTGCTGCTGCGACTCGCAGAGAGAGAGGATAACAGCAAAATCTCGATAACCGCGGGAGACTAATCACAGAATAGCCAACAAGGTTTAATGTAAAGCATAACACGAGCCAGCCACGGCTCACATCCCAAAGGCTTATGAAAAAGCGTGCCTGAAAGCCACTTTCATGGGTGATGGCTGTTTTGGACGCTGAAAATACCTTCATGGGTGGAGCTAGATTCGTCAGTCCATATCGTGTCATTTATAAAATGTTCGTTATCCTCTACTTGGTGCAAAACCCATTCACAGAACTGTACTATTCGAATGCGGTCTACTGGCAGCTGATGTTGAGTTAACACGCAATAATATTGATGCAGTTCTTCATCGTGTAACATTTCAACAGCCAGTCTCTGAGATATCTGGAACTGCTTTGCAACATCAAGGGTATTTCACCTGTTTGTGGAGTACGTCTAGTCCTTGAACCACCTCTATCCATTACTTGTGAACGATGATTACAGGTTTTCCGAAGGCGTTGCTCCAGGCGACGAAAAACATGTTTATTGGGATGGCGCCTTTGAGAGTACTGTGCAGCAAACGCACAACCAGCAGCAACAACCAAAAGCATATCGACGTTTTCATCGTTTATGTACTACAAGTACTTACAGAACCAATTATGATTGTGCACATCACAGTTAATAGACACATGCATGCAGTTTAATGGATCCCACTGTCATGTGACAGGCTATTTTCATGTGACAAAATGATATCCTGCTTATCAACGACGATAACTAGGGAACGTAATTCTAAAAAATAAAAAAAGGCCCCGACGAATATTCGGACCATAGCTCCATGAACAAGTGGGTTTGATAGTCCAGCAGGCTTCTCCGTGAGCTACGACTGCTTGTACGACAATGCTGGATGATACGCATTCCCCTGCAAATTCTAATGCGCTGCATAATGTAACAGTGTTGCCAACTCCGCGTTTTCATACACGTGTTTTCAAAATACACCTAACCTGACTTTGCTAGACAAACTTTTGTCTTGAATGTGGATGAGGAATCCCATGCTGACCTCTGATTGCGCACTTTTTGTTCACCCGGTATAAAGTGAACAGTAAGGGTGAAAATCTATATTGCTATCTTAAATCCTTTTTAAATCTGGGAACTTCGTTCTTGTTCTTCCATTATTATTGTTCCCTCTTAGTTGTTGTATATATTGCATATTATCCGCCTTTCCCTATAGGTTACTCCCATCCTTCTCATAATTCAGAAAACATCTTGCACTCTGTTACATTGTCCAATGCTTTTTAAGAGTCGACAAATCCTGTGAACAAAACTTTGCTTCCATTATTAATCGTTATGTAATAACTGCCCCTCCGGTGCCCTTAACATGCCGAAAGCTAACTGATCATCTAACAGATCCTCAATTTCCTCTTCGATTCTTCTATATACTATTCTTGTCAGCATTTGGGTGCATGAGCCTTTAAACTGCATGCTCGGTAGTTCCCGCACTTACCTGCCCTTTCTATCTGCGAAACTGCGTGGTGCTACTTTTCTACGTCTGATCATGTGCCTCCAGACACTTAGATTCCACGTATTACCTTGAATTCTCAGTTGATTGCCACTTCCCACCAATGTTATCATAAATTGCGAAGGAATGTTATTTATCCCTTCCGCCTTATTTGATCGAAAGAATTCCAAAGATCTGATAGACTCTGACTCTAATACTGCATCCCTCGCCTTCCATATCCGTTCTCATTTCTTCTCAATCACGTCGTCGGACAAGTCTTCCCCGTGTAGAGGCCTTCTGGTTTCTCTTTCCACCCAGTCGCTCTCTCCTCTACACTTAAAAGGGAAATCCAAATCGCGCTCTTTTAAAGTGACTACAGGATAATACTGAGACTGTTGTGACTCTATTCATTTGTTCTGGTTCTATAGTCACTTGTGTACTACAGGTGCAGAATAAGATTAGTGTTTAAAAATATAGTATGTGCTTGGAAACAGTTTTTCATTGTTATTATTGAGACTGTGGCCATTATTATGTAATAATTATTTATGATCAAAAGAGTGTTTATTTTTATATTAACTGATACGCGTTTCGGTTGATATTATTTGAGTTTTATGTTACATGTGTTTGTTAATAAACGCTATTTTAAAATGAGTGCACACTAGTACAATTCCACCTCAATCCTTACTCAACTCAAATTCCAGTGCCATATAGTAAAGAAATCAAGGAGAAGCTGAAAAGGGAAGTCCAGGGAGAAGAAATACGGTTTGACGTTTGCTGATGACATTTAATTCTGTCGGAGACGCCAAAGCACTTCAAACAGCAGCTGAGTGAAATCGATAGAGTCTCAAAAAGAAGATATAAGTTGAAATCTCAGAAAAAGTGAAAAAATGATAATGCAGAGGAAATAAATCACGTCATTCTGAAGGCAATGGGATATAAAGAAAAAAATAAATTAGTTTACCTATTTTGCAGCTAAATAACTGACGATGGCTGAAGCAGATAGGATATAAAATGTAAATCAACAATAGTACGAAATAGTCTTTGAAAAAAGGAAGTTATTAACGTCGAATATAAATTTGAGCGTTAGGAAGTCTGTTCTGAAAATATTTATCTGGATTGTAGCGTTTGCAGAAGTGGAAGTTGGGCAACTAACAGTTCCGGCAGGAATACAACAGTGACTTTTGAAATATGGTGTTACAGAAGAATGTGGAAGATTGTGGAGTGATAACGAATGAAGAGGTGCTGGATCAAATGGGGAAAAAAGAAATTTATTGAACATCTTGACTAAGAGAAAAAAAATGGTTCAAATGACTCTGAGCACTATGGGACTTAACATCTGAGGTCATCAGTCCCCTAGAACTTAGATCTACTTAAACCTAACTAACCTAAGGACATCACACACATCCATGCCCGAAGCAGGATTCGAACCTGCGACCGTAGCAGTCACGCAGTTCCGGACTGAAGCACCTACAACCGCTCAGCCACCACGGCCGGCGGCTAAGAGAAACGGGTGGTGAACGGGAGGGGTGAGGGGGGAAGGGGGTAAACATGGTAAACATGGTAAGAAGAACTTTTCTAAGATTAAATGCTATTAAATTACTTGTCCTATTTTATATGCATGATATCAAGGGAATATATACCTATGTCGAAGTAGCATATACAAAAGTCAAAGTAACTTTCGGTGAAATTAAAAGCAAGACATCAACACCAAGAATACAACTGGAATTAAACACTGTAAGGTGTATGCTTCGCCGGCGATGGGCGAGGCATGACAGAATCTCTGACCAGAGAGTAATTTATTGTTAGTTGTTGCTTGTCGTGAGTCTGTGCTAGTCTGCGCGAGTCGACAGTAGAAGTCAGTCTGCGCTTGTCTGGGCGAGTCTGCAGTAGTAGTCAGTCGGATACGGTAGTAGGGAGTCGGCATGCGTCGGCTGTGTGCTCTGGTCGCGACTCTGGTCAGGACCCTGGACGATGAGTATTGTTGTAGAAGGTAAAGAAGCAGCGTTGCGCATATTTAATAATATATGTTAATTGTAATTTAATTTGTTCAAAAAAATGTCCCAATAATAATTTTTATAAAATAACTTTTTTAAAGAAAAGTATTCATTTCAATTTAAAGAATTTTTCCACTCTTTTGAAGAAAAAGCATTCATTTCAACTTAAAGAATTTTTCCAATGCATTATCATTGCTTCCAAGAATCAAAAAAAAATATACGCCAGCATTGCACGAAGCTGTGACGATAAATAAGAGCAGATATAGTTGCAGTTTATTGAGGTAAGAATTTTGCTTTTGTTATTCAGAATACTGGGCCGAAGGTCAGCGCTCTGTCCTTATAAAATTTACCAGATATTATTATTTCTGTTAGGAGGTTACATTTCGTTCATGGTTCATCAATTAATTAATATTATTGTGGTTTATGGTCAATTATCATTCCTTAATTTTTGTGGGGAGTTTAAGCTTGGTTCCATTTCACATTTTTATTAAACATTATTTTTGTGGGGAGGTTACGCTAGGCTCCATTTCCGTTTTCATTTAACAAAATTTCGTGCGGAGAGGTTACACTTGGCGCCATCCGGCCAGGATCGTATTTCTTTGTGAATCTTCTTCGAAGTAGTCATATATCTGCTCTTATTTACTTAAATGTAATTAGCATTTGGCGCAACGCATTTTCTAATTTGTCACTCTTTCTTCCACAGATCATCGGCAATTTGTTGCTCTTTGTTGTATTTGTGTTTGTTGCATTTTGCATTGTGTTTGTTTCATTAGTGAATAATTTGTTTTGTGAAAAATGCCGCGAAAAACTGTTAACAGTACATCGCGATGTACAGTGAGTGAAATAGCCGAGTCAAATAACTTGACCGCTAGTACTTGCGACACTCAGTGTCTTAATCACAGTCCTCTATATTTACAGACAATCAGTGTGAGCGGATTATTAATAACGATTTTGATCATAATGATGAACAAATAAATTCAGTTGTGTCGTCTGTTAATTTAACGACAATTGATGACGCGGGACGTTCTGTTACAATGAACGCTGCCCAGCTTGAAACACCCGGTTTGCAAAATTTACGTAATAAACAGACAATTTTTTTAATGAAAATGAACAATGTACTCAAAGTACGGCAGCTTTATTTGATTCCGGTGTAGTGATTAACAGTGCACATCCGATTAGCAAACATTTTCAAGAATCACAGAATATCCAAATGGATACACAAAACGTGACAATTGCAGGTACGCCATTAAACAGCACAAATAATACTGTAGCCAATTTTGACATGGATCGATTCATAACATTAATGATACAACTTAACGAGAATCTCAGACAAGAAATTAGAGAAAACTTCTAACAACTCAATGAAAAATATGACAGGCCGATCGAAATAATTAATGAAAGTTTCAAACTGTCGAATGAAAAACACGACAACCTTAACGAACAGAACAAACAACTTAGTGAACAGATTACAGCCGTTACCGTGCAACGTAATGATACTAAAGAACAATCACGTGAAGAAAGTAAGGCTCATGCTAGGAACAGTAATGAAGAAATTACATCTGTTGCACAAGAATTAAATAATACACATGCAGCCACAACAGAATCAGTTAGAGATGAAATTAGTGCAGTCGCTGAACAATGTCCTAAAAACGCAACACAGTTATGCGACAAGTTTAATTTAAAGTCACCGGAACTTTCCCACACTCTGGATACGGAAGTCGATAAGAAATGTGAACAACAGAACAAGCAAATTGACGAACGTATTAAAGTGACAGAAATGAAAAATGTTTCAGTCACTAACACGTCACAACATACGGCACATTCCGAACATTTGTCACACTTACACAGCCAGTATAGCTTAAGCAATTTACAGAGACTACGCGACTTAAAATCTGAAAAGCTACGGGAGTTAAAATCCGAAAAGACACAGACAAACAGATTCTTATGTAATCGTGAACCTGTTCTTAAATTCAGAGACGATAACGTTGATTATAAGCAGTTTTTGTCCGCGAGAAAATTTTATGTATATAAAAATGACAGAGCACAGGTACACGCATTGAACTGGATACGTCGATTTATTTTTGTACTTTCACAGCAATTTGTTTTTGAATTTTCACCAGCATTGCCTGAAACGCAAAAGCCTGAGTGCCACCGATTACTCAAATCAGTTGTTAGACTAGTGTAATTTTCAATGAAGACTACTATGTGACTTAATGTCCTTCACCTTCTGACCTAATTACCAGAAATTACTGTAATATCCATTTGTCCTGTCTATCCTCATGATCATGGAGCACTATATTTGGTTTTTGCACTAATTCTACGTTGGTCTACTTTACAAGAACATGGTGTTGACACGACATGCTGTTCACCACCTTGAGCGATGGAGATGTTATTATGGTCCCACTGTTTGGCGTACCTAGTGTACTACCAAAATGATAGCATGGAATATTATTACGACATTTCAGTGTCTTGGCTACACTGATTAATACTTCAAGGAAAAGAGCTTCAGATTGTCTCACTTGGTGTTATGCTTCTGTAGAAAGATATGGACTTTCAGTGCAGCTGCGTGCAACTTAAAGTGCTACAACCATGACGCAATCCTTCCCATTCCTCTCCTAATTCTTGTAAAATGATAAAGACATATACAGTGCGTGTGCACATCATTTCATTTGTTAACAAGATCAGTTGTCCTGAAAATACTAAAGACTTCTATAGTGCATGTGCACTTTATTTCACTACTTGATATGTTTATTTGTTGTAAAAAATGCTAGAGAGTTTTACAGTGCGTGTGCACTCTATGCCATTTGTTAATGTATACATTTTGTAATTCCCAAATATGTTCTGTATTACAGTGCGTGTGCACTTTCGTCATTTTGTACATGATTTGTATTCATTGCTTATACATTTTGCGATTTGCTGATATGTTCTGAACTACAGTGCGTGTGCACTTTTGCCATTTGTTAATATGTTTTGTACTCATTGTGTATACTTTTTGTCATTGCCTGATATGTTCTGTACTCAGTGCATGTGCACTTTAATTCACTCCTTGATATGTTTATTTGTTGTAAAAAGCTGCTAGAGAGTTTTTCAGTGCGTGTGCACTCTTTGCCATTTGTTAATACGTTTTGTACTCATTGTGTGTACATTTTGTGATTCCCAGATATGTTTTGTACTACAGTGCGTGTGCACTTTCGGCATTTTGTTAACATGATTTGTATGCATTGCATTTTGTGATTTGCTGATATATTCTGAACTACAGTGCGTGTGCACTTTATGTCATTTCATTTGTACTCATTGTGTATACATTTTGTCATTGCCTGATATGTTCTGTACTCAGTGCATGTGCACTATATTTTATTTCATGTTCTGCACCTATATGTATGTACATATTCTGTGATTGTAAAGTTAATTAATTATGAAAAATTTGTTGCTCATGGCAAGTCCAATTGACTCACCATCGCTGCCAAATTTTTGCCCCACCAGTGGAGGGTTATGTAAGGTGTATGCTTCGCTGGCGATGGGCGAGGCATGACAGAATCTCTGACCAGAGAGTAGTTTATTGTTAGTTGTTGCTTGTCGTGAGTCTGTGCTAGTCTGCGCGAGTCGACAGTAGAAGTCAGTCTGCGCTTGTCTGCGCGAGTCTGCAGTAGTAGTCAGTCGGATACGGTAGTAGGGAGTCTGCATGCGTCGGCTGTGTGCTCTGGTCGCGACTCTGGTCAGGATCCTGGACGATGAGTATTGTTGTAGAAGGTAAAGAAGCAGCATTGCGCATATTTAATAATGTATGTTAATTGTAATTTAATTTGTTAAAAAAATGTCCCAATAATAATTTTTATAAAGTAACTTTTTCAAAGAAAAGTATTCATTTCAATTTAAAGAATTTTTCCACTCTTTTGAAGAAAAAGCATTCATTTCAATTTAAAGAATTTTTCCAATGCATTATCATTGCTTCCAAGAATCAAAAAAAAAAATATACGCCAGCATTGCACGAAGCTGTGTCGATAAATAAGAGCAGATATAGTTGCAGTTTATTGAGGTAAGAATTTTGCTTTTGTTATTCAGAATACAGGGCCGAAGGTCAGCGCTGCTGTCCTTATAAAATTTACCAGATATTATTATTTATGTTAGGAGGTTACATTTCGTTCATGGTTCTTTATTTAATTAATATTATTGTAGTTTATGGTCAATTTTCATTCCTTAATTTTTGTGGGGAGGTCACAACACAGAGGAGAGAGCATATTAGTTGGAATAGTACATTGTAGGTCTTACAACAAGGAGAAACTGTCTGATGTGACAAAAGAAAAAGGATACGATATGGATGATATAGGAAATCCAATATAACAGTTTAACAGCACTTTGAAAGACTTGTGATAAAATCACAATCGGAATTTTTGTAATCATTGGGGGAGGGGCGGCGGAAGAAGCGGAAACTAAAGGACTATTCAAGTTGACTCGTAAAAGTTATGAGACTTTCGGAAAAATTTCATCCACTCAGTCCCAAAGATAGCAAGGGCAGATTCATACGGGAGAACTACGGTATAATTGGCTAACAACTCATGCATCCGTGTTGAAGACAAGTATAATGTACAGAAGAATCGAAAGACAACTGGAAATTTGTTAGATGACAATCGTTCTGGCGTGAGGAAAGGTAAACACACCAGAGAGGCAGTTCTGACATTGCGCTTGATAATGGAAACAAGACTGTAGAAAAACAGAGAAACGTTCATAAGAGATGTCCACCTACAAAAAAGTGTTCTATGATGTAAAATGGTGCAAATTGTTCGAAATTCTTAGTAGAACATGAGTAAGCTCTAGGGAACAACGGTTAATGTACAATAAGTGCAAAAACCAAAGCAGAAAAAAAGGAATGGAAGGTCAAGAAAGAAATGTTCGGATCAGTAAGGGTGTATGACCGGGATGTAAGCTACTGTTCCATCTGCACGCCGAAAGAGGAATAATGGAAATAAAAGAAACGTTCAGGTATTAAATACTTAGAGAAGTGTATACTTCATGACACGCTTCGTAATAAAGTACCCTTGGAACGGATGGCCTCCTGAGATCTCAGGGAAAAAGAGAGAGAGAGGGAAAACAAAAGATATCCAATCATTAAACTCAGATTGTTTTTATAGATACTGAAGCAGATTCACATCACGGGAATCAAAATTAATAAGGATCAATAATGAGTGACAATAGCTAACCGGTGCACTTCATGCGAGTGATCAAAAGCGTACATCGTCAAACAATAGTAACAAACACAGGGAGAAAAGTGTATATGAGATTCAAGGAGTGAGACGAGGCTGACGCCTGTCATTCGCCCAGCGTTTATACTGAAGCTGTCTGCAGACAGTGGAATTCAGAGGATTATCCAGGAATTGAGATACACGCGATCAGTTAAGTGCATTACTACTAACTGCAGATGACGATGTAATATTACAAGAAAGTGAAGATATCAGAATATTGCATAAAACAATTTTGTACAAAATACAACCTTAAAACTACTTACAAGACCAAAGTTATGGGCTTTTCAGATAGATTCCCAGCACAATCAGAGACAATAATTAATAATAAAGTAGTTGAAGAGATGTAAAGTTTTAAAAATGTGTGTCGCGACATAAAGTGTGGTTTTAATAATTATACAGATCAAAAGCTGAACGAAGTTATATGCGATTAAAGAAAATGAACACTCCATTATTAGATTGTAAAATATACAAATATCAGATATTATATCTCTCGCCTCGTTGGCCGAAATTTACAGTACTGCAGCGACATGAATGAAATGCATGTATCCCCTCCGGAAGGCGCTCAGCTGAAACTAAATTTCACCGAATATTAAGATGAGAATCTGCAACACAGTGATATGCCCAGCAATCAAGTACGGTTCAGAAACCTGGATCATGACAAAACGCGTAAAGGTAAAAGTATTAATTATTGAAAGAGGAGCGATGAGGGAGATATGGTGACGAATCTTAGATAAAGGAGAATGGAGAAGGAGGAAGAATGACGAAACCTGCCTCTTGATGCAGCAGCCATCAACACTACAGAAGCTGAAGAGCGAAAGAGTCCAATGGATAGGCTATGTACTCCGTATGCCAGAAGAAAGACATGCGAAAAAAGCATCTGGGGGGGAAACCAAACACCAGACGTCACAAAGGACGACCGGGGCAGCGTTGGGAGGACGATCTGGCGAAGGACCTGGCAGCCCTGGAGATTGGAAACACTTGGAGGAACCGGCCACAAAACAGAATGGAATAGAGGCAGTTTGCGGAAGCAGCGCGTAGTCTTCAGGGCCTGTGACCGCTTGATTTATATGTATAGCGACATCGTTAGTGTTGTAAGGGAGCGTGAGTTGCATGGAGAAAGGGAAAGAAGGGCAACAGACTAAGATTCCAATTCCAGAAAGACTGAAGTGCTACAAAAGAAGGAATGCTTTTAGAAATGACGAATGTCATTTAATGAGAAAATAAATACATACACTGAAACAACATGTGAGCAGAATGAGATTAAAGACTAACAAAAAATATTTTTAGTTATATTTCTGAAGAAAACTTTGCTTAAAATCTATTAGGTGACGCGACAGGGAGATGCCTGATCCTTGAAGACGATGACAATGAGGACAATATTGTGGAGACAAAGCTGAGGCCCGATCGATGTTTAATCAGTCAGATCGCAATGTGTGGATGTCAGCGAAAAGCACCGGCTTCACGAAGATCGACGATATTTGGATTACTTGGGATGATACTGCTATCTCGATGATGAATGAATGGGGCGAATCGTTGAATAAAAATGCCGTTTGGTATTAAGCGAGCATGACAACGTACGATAGATTCTGGATAACTGATCTGCAACTAGAGTAAATGTAGCACATCGACGCTATATGAGTGGGCACCATGTTTCTCTGTCTGCTCTCGGACAGACCAATGGAAGCAGTGTGTTTCATCCAGATTTAGGATAATTTTGAGTCCTAATTCGCTACAATAGTGGCACATCCCACGAAGAACCGTCTTCCATGCAGTGAAACCCACCGAGATTTTTATTCATTTTATTAACACTTCCCTCCCTTCCACATCCCACATCGGACTTTCCCCTTTCTACTCCATTTTCCTATTATCTTAATAACACATCTCAGTCTCCAACTCCAAGTTGTTTCTTACCATCCACCTAAACACCTTCGCTCATTTCCACAGTTAGAACGCACCTAATCGCTTTGTATGATCTTACAGAAAGGCTAACGTTTCCTCTCCCTTCTCCCCCACCCCTCGTAACTACTATTTCCTCAGTGCAGATCATTCAACTTTTAGTGAATGTGCAGTCCTCCACTTTACGACCTTCATTGTCCTACACATTTTTTTTTAACTTTTTTAACCTTATTTTTAAAAAATGTAAATACGAAAAAGCCAGTAGTTGCTTTACTTCCATTAATAATAGCCTCCTTTAATTTTTAAATTACAGCTTTAATTCCATTAATGATATCCTCCTTTAATTTTTAAATTACATATTTCACTGAAAGAAATTCTCTCTGTTTTACGTGTTTTAAACCATTAGATTGAAAAACAGGATGTTTGAACCACTGATATTCCATCCGCCGCCCATACAGGACAAGGCGGGGGGCGGGGGTGAAACCACAATAAGAAACAGATTTTCTACGTAGATTAAGACATTTGCCGCGATGTTTTATTTGAAAAAGACACGGCTGATTTCCTTGCATTTCCTTACCTAAGTTTGAGCTCCTTTTCAGGTGGCCTCTTCGCCCAGGCAACGTTAAATAACAATCCTACTGCATTCTTTACTTCGAATTCCAATCTAAACACCATAATTTATCTTCCACAGTTCTCTTAGTCGGTTAGTCTTTTACCTCTCATTCCGTACATTTTACGCTCTACATATATATTCAGTTATTTTCTCGTTACCTACATATTCATTCTCCTTAATCCTAAATGAATCCCTTCTTATGGAGCTCTTAACCCATCACAGTAATGTTATCTTTGCTGTACATATTCTGCGTTCATCTTTCGCTTTCTTTACTCAACTCTCCCTTCCATACAACATCAACGATGCCACAATATTTCTTATGAATTTCCCCTATGGGAGATAGAATAAATGAAATTTAAAATTTGTATCTTTAACAGTTTTAAAGCAGGGAGTTCTTCTGAGATTGCCGCACATAGCTTGGAATCTGTTCTGCTCTTCACCCAGATCTTGAGCAGAAAAATAGTTCATATCGCATTCCAAACATATATCAACCTGAAACTTCCTGGCAGATTAAGACTGTGTGCCCGAACGAGACTCGAACTCGGGACCTTTGCCTTTCGCGGGCAAGTGCTCTACCATCTGAGCTACCGAAGCACGACTCACGGCCGGTTCTCACAGCTTTACTTCTGCCAGTATCTCGTCTCCTACCTTCCAAACTAGCCCTCCTGAAAGAAAGGATACTGCGAAGACATGGCTTAGCCACAGCCTGGGGGATGTTTCCGGAATGAGATTTTCACTCTGTAGCGGAGTGTGCGCTGATATGAAACTTCCTGGCAGATTAAAACTCCGCTACAGAGTGAAAATCTCGTTCTGGAAACATCCCCGAGGTTGTGGCTAAGCCATGTCTCCGCAGTATCCTTTCTTTCAGGAGTGTTAGTTCTGCAAGTTTCGCAGGAGAGCTTCTGTAAAGTGTGGAAGGTAGGAGACGAGATACTGGCAGAAGTACAGCTGTGAGTAGGAGGCGGGAGTCGTGCTTCGGTAGCTCAGATGGTAGAGCACTTGCCCTCGAAAGGCAAAGGTCCCGAGTTCGAGTCTCGTTCAGGCACACAGTTTTAATCTGCCAGGAAGTTTCATATCAGCGCACACTCCGCTGCAGAGTGAAAATCTCATTCTGGATGTATCAACCTGTTCTTTTTTTTTTGTTATTAATTACGATCTTCAACCGTATCGGTTATCTGTCTTGGAAGCTATAATTTTATCAAATGTAAGGGAATTCTAAGAGCTTTTTTTCAGACAATATACTGAAATCTCCAGTTCCTTGTGTTATTACTCAGTAACCTCTAATTAGTAGTACATTTAAATGGTTGTCTCTATACAATTAAATTCCCGGATAATCCTCCGGTTTCCTCTTTCTAAAGACATAGTCAGTATAAACGTTAAAATGAGTGGTTGAATTAGGCAGATGTTGCATTGATACAATTAAGCATGGTGTTGACGATTCCTGAACCTACTGGAGAGTCTGGAACATCCTAATCAAAGGACCGTTAGGCCAAACTCCTTCGCGTCTCACCCACTTTTTTTTAAGTGGCACACCACGAATTCCTCTCCCAAGATAACTGTCTTCATTCCTTAGTATACCACATAATTTTCAATATTCTTCTGTAACACCACATCTCGAACGCTTCCATTCTCTTCTGTTCCGGTTTCATCACTACTCAGATTCACTACCATAAAATGCCGTGCTCTTATCGTACATTCTAGAAATTTCTTCCTCAAATTAAGGCCTGTGTTTTATACCAGTAGCCTTCTGCTGCTCAGGAATGCCCTCTTTGCCTGGGCTGGTCTGCTTTTTATTTTTACCTTTCTTCATCCGTCATGGATTACTTTGCTTCCAAGGTAGCAGAATTTCCTAACTTCATCTACGTCGTGCCCACCAATTTTGATGGAATTTTGATGATAAGCTTCTTTCTGTTCTCAGGTCTCCTACTTCTCATTACTTTTGTCTCTATCCGGTTTAATCTCAATCCACATTCCTTACTCATTAGATTGTTCATTCCGTTCAATAGATCCTATAGTTCTTCTCCACTTTGATAGAGCGTAGCTATGACATATGTGAATCTTATCATTGATATCCTTTCACTCTGAATTTTAATCCCACTCTTGAACATTTCTTTTATTTCCTTCATTGCTTCTTTGATGTGTAGATTGAACAGTAAGAATGAAAGAATTGTGATAAATCTTAGTTTGTGTTAGCCATAAAGTATGTGTCATTTACTAAATATCGGAAGACTGTGCTGAGCAAAGATGCAATGTAAACATTCACGCAGCAAAAAGAGAAACGTACGCAAAGGAAGATGAACATATATATCTGTATTCTAATATTTTCGTAAGCCAATATCAAATTTTTCGCTCTTCAACTGTCTGTCTCTTCCCGTCTGTGATTCTCGGTAGACGTGTTGCGTGTGTGACGGGCAACTATGTCTATTTGTGTAAAAGTTTTTCTGCAATATATCTTCCGGAAAGAGAGGTAGTTTCTTTTATTTCTAAATTGCTCATCCTGAAAAAGGTACCAGAATACACCGTAGCCTGCAATATTCAGATATAACGGTGACCTTACTTATGGTTCTATTACACCGCATTCTTCATCGCGACGATGGACAGCGTTTCCTTTTCTTCAAGTAAGAAGAGGTAAATATCACTCTCTTCAAAGGAGAGTTAATGTATCAATCAATGGTAATCTTAGCGAGAGAGTGTGGAGGTATGAACACAAGCGCGTGAATTGCTGCTGGTGAAAGTATCTGCCAGCCACACAAGTCCAAATAATTCACATTATTTACACCTCCTTACGGCACCAGTACTTAAAACTGGCGACCGTAAAAAGGACGGTGCCAGGTACAGATAACAAAAGCAATTAAAATATGTAAAACAAGTAAAAAATGCCATTGAATTAACTGTATTTTGTTTTCTTTATTACATGAAACGAATAATACTGCCAAAAGAAGGAGGAAGGATCACGAAAGAAGGATATGTATGGATGGAGCATAAAATTTGTACGGAAAGTACCAGAAAAAAATTGTGAATCACATTGAGAAGGTAGGAAATTCTAACTTACAGTTTATATGGCTGCACTTGGTAGCGCCTCACTTGTGTCTAATAGTGGCAGTAGTACCTCTCCCTTCCCATCCTAAATATTGGAGCATTTTAAATTGTAGTAAAACTGTGTATTTATTAAAAACTGTTTTTTGCCTGTTTATTTTGAGTAACTGCAAGTACGACAACAATATGTTCGCAACATGTCACAGGATAATTTAAAATATTTTCTCAGAGAATTAAGAAAGATATAGTCATTTTAAAATTTTGCGATTAGTAAACATCAAGGACAGAAATGGATACAACAGATAAAACCACTATTGACAGTTCAGTAACTAATGTACAAGCACAAAATGTCGCTGCAACTAATGCGACAACAAATGATAGTAAGCATGAACATGTCGGTGAGTCAGACGCCGCGAGTACTATGTAAGCTCATCTATGATTGTGAACAGCAATGCTGTATTTTAAGAACATGACATTACTTACGGTAAACGAAATAAATTCGCGAATATCATTGGGAAGCTTTTCTTAACACGAACCTAGTCAAAGGTGCAGTAGCGCAGTTTCTAATAGATCTAAAATTTCCGCATCGGGCAAAACGGACCCGAATGTCATCATATACGACTCAATAGGTGTTCAAAGTGATACCCCAGCACTGATACAACCTATGCAAGCGGTGATGAAAACTGTTAATGATTTTAGGAAAGAACGAACAAAAATTTAATGAACGAACATTAAATTTTTATGGTCTAACAATATAATTTAACAATTTAACATAAAAAGTTGAAGATTCTTCAAAACAACAAACACAGACATTTAATGACTTGAGGAATCACATTGCGTAAAAATCTGGGAAACTTTCAAATGAACAAATACCAAAATTTGATGACATTGTAGGGAAGCAGCCTACTCACGCTGTAGTAAATTCACATCAGTTTCCATTGTGTGCCAGCCAGTCTGCTGTAACTAGCTCTGACGTCATAAATGTTGTGCAATACCTTAAAAATCAAGCAAATGACCTAAAACTTTTCTAGCCTGTCAGGAATAATACTAAATTAATGTGTGTTAAATATCAGTTCGATAACTTCAGCCATTTTCGAAATTTGGACGTTTTTCTGAAAAAATCATTGGCGCAACAGAAAAGAGCTAGAGACTTCAAAATTTATATTTAGATTCATCTTTCATAATGATTTAATAAAAACAGTACTTTGGATTTCACAAATTAAGATTTTAGTGGAAATTCATGATTTTCTGATTTTCATCTCAAAACTGAAGGAAGCAAGATAGATTAAGTAGGCTAATAAATAAGGCTAGGATGTTTAGATTTGGAGGTCTGCTATGACTATGAAGATGTGAAAAGTTTCTTTTGAATACCTATAAAATTATAGCGATAGCGGATCTCAAAAGGGCCAGTTCAGAGCTCATCTATTGCATGCAGTGTAATTTAATTAATTCTCTCGCCCAAAATATTTAACTTAGCCACGTCAAAATTTTATTATCAATACTTACCTGTGTGCTGAATGCACGTTTCAATTATGAGCTTCATCGGCCATCAACAAAAGAAGCTATAAATTATTATGTAACTTGAAGTGGTGCGTTACTAGCCCAGCGGCTAGTCGGGAGAGCCAATTTGATCAGGCGTTCCCTTAGCCGCCCACACTGCGGCTTTATATATAAGAACGCTGTGCGAGGAAGCAAGGCCCCAGTTCTCTTCAGACACTGAATGACACGCCATCTGTGTCGGGAGTCGCGTCGCATCAGTGTCACTGCTACAAACAGCCTTGGGTGCCGTATTAAGTTACTAGAGATACGCGGAACCATGAAAACATTTCAAGTGAAGTGTTAATTCTGGGATGATTTTCATTATCTAGCTTCAGTTTGCGTATTGTCGTATTTTCACGTGCCGTCGCGGGACAGACATTCTACCAATTATTTAGCGTGGCGTTTGATGAAATATTTTCATCAAATTATGGCGAGCATTCTTTTTAACATTTAATTTGGACATTTATAGTTGCATCAGCGCATTAGACTCTGAACTGCTCTGTTAGTTAGGTTGTAGGGATACTTGTGTTTTTTATCAGTGAATTTCAGAATATACTCAACTATTTTGGAAAACCGTTTTTGATTAGAAATCCCGGACAATCTCCTAATTCCTCAGAGCTATAAGCTGCAGCTATAATGGTATTCTCAGATGAAGTGGGCACTAGGATCTCTAATTACTGGCTCCACATTTTGTTAAATCACTTTCTGGGTGCTAAAAAGTAAATAGAGAGCCAGTGTTGAGAACGGCGAAAGACAGCATTAACAACATTCTAAAAGCCAGAAACTGATTCGACATGCAAGCATTTATACAGCAATTAGATTTATTTTTACAAACTTAACCGCCGCCCCACAACATGTCACAAGTTGTGCACTGACTTGTCAAATGATTCAACGTGTAAGTTGTCCAAAATGAGAAAAGATTTGAAAGTGGATATATTACAGATTTGTAGATAAGCTAGGTAAAAACCTATCGGATATTGACAGGGCACAATAGGCAATGGCAGGTAAGCTGAAAAAACGTGAGCGACATATAGATTAAAATGTAGAGGACTCAGTCAGAGGTTAATATAACTGTAAAAAAGATAGAAGATATTATTACCGAGTTTTAAACTATAAGATTTGCCTAAGGAAGTACACGAACTGCCTGTTGAACTGAATAATTTAAAATTGAGCAGTAAGCTCGTAAGGAAAATTCAAGAAAGGATTGATAAAGAAGCAACGAACTTAATGGAGAGGGCCAAATCAGGATTACTAGATACGGGTATGACATTATTGCAGAAGTTACTACGCTAGCACAGAAGTTAGTGCAAGAGCACAAGACCTATGTAGAAGAGATCGAAGAGGTAGTCAAGGTGAAGGAGAATGAACTAATTGCCAGGACTGAATCTGATTTAAAGGCAACGTAAGAAAAATTGTGGAACAGTTTAACTAGTGGTACTGATATCATAAAGGAGCCACTAATCGGTTGCAATCAGTCGCAGTCAGGCAGAATAGACAGCTGAAATACCTACCCGCCGTTTATCACTAGTCCTTCAGGAGAATAGGAAGGGGAGTATTAAATGCAACAGGCACTGCCAATGTCAGTTAACATTTGCACCGGCATACTCAAAGTATATCCGTGTGCGGTCGAACAATGCAAAGGCAGTAGCAGACGGTACCTCATCTGCCTTTCTACTCTCCATGAAGAATAGTACACAGCCTTTGTATGTGGAGGTAGAAGCTATGAATTTTTGTGTTGCTGTTCGGCTTGAATGTGAGTGCATGAATCTTCATTTCCGCGTTAGACAAAGTTTTGAGTGCGGAACTGCTTAATAAAGTCACTGTGTATGTCGATGACTTGCTAACAGCAGCGTCTACCTGGGAAGGGAATTTGCGACTTTTGGAATACATGCTACACAGATTCTCAAAATACAGTGCCACAGCAACTTTCAAGACGTCTGAATCTGGGAAGTAAAAGGTCAAATTCCTAGGACACATCGTATCACCCCAAGGTATTTTGCCATAACCGGGGAAACTGGATGCAGTCGGACATTTTGCATTGGCTCAGAACAAAAAACAACTCAAAGCTTATCTAGGCTTAGTGTATTTCTTTAGAACATTTGGTCCTGACCAATTGCTGAACAGCGACGCCCCGTTAAATTTGTTATGGAAGAATAACCCGTGGACATGGACCAGTCAACGTGAAAATAATTTTCAAAACATAAAAGAAGCTCTACTCAATGCAAATATACTGCATCACCCAGACTTGACAAGAGTTTTGTTTAATCACTGATGCTTCTTCACAGGGTCTGGGAGCATGCCTATTCCAAATCACTGAGAGATGGACAACAGACATCAAAGATAATTAGCTTTGCAAGCTCGACTCTTACTGAATGTTAACGATTCAGTAATGGAGCTCGAAGCTACCTCTATAGTGTGGGCTTTTAAGAAATTCTAACATTATTTGTGGGCAATACACCTTCTGTGACCACCAAGCGTTTTCTTTTCTCTTGAGGTGCAAATTACTGCACAGAAGAATAGCCAAATAGTATCTTTACTTGCAGGAATTCAGTTTCAAGGTAGTGTACATCAAAGGAAAACAAAACATAATTGTTGATGTCTTGTTGAGGCTACACCAAAGGTAAAATGAATTTTTAGAATTCATCGAACAGAATTCTGAAATCCATATCCTACTTATGCAAGAGAAAACACACCAAACCTGTCATGCAAAAATTTGCAATAGTGTGAAGCAATTGAAAGAAGAAGATCCACGCTAGAAAAAGTAAGACTCAAACTATGTGAAAGGGATGATGATAACTTTAAAAATTTATACCATTTATTAAGAAGTACTATTTCAGCGATGAATACCTAACCAGGAACAGTGATGAGTATGTCTATCTGAAAAGTTTGTAGATGTATTCATTCTTTAGACTCACGTATGGGGTCATTACAGTGTTTCTAAATGCACCGGTAAGATAAACACGTACTGGTATTTCCATGACACGTACCGTCGAATTCCCCAAGTAATTCGAAAACGTATGACTTGTCAAAAGAACAAGCACTGCAACAAATCAAAATTAACTGAACTGTATCCAATAGTTCCCACAAAACGTTTAGAATTAGTATCATTACTCAAAATAAAAGTGGGGTGTTAAGTTCAAATGGTTCAAATGGCTCTGAGCACTATGGGACTCAACTGCTGAGGTCATTAGTCTCCTAGAACTTAGAACTACTTAAACCTAACTAACCTAAGGACATCACAAACATTCATGTCCGAGGCAGGATTCGAACCTGCGACCGTAGCGGTCTTGCGGTTCCAGACTGCGGCGCCTTTAACCGCACGGCCACTTCGGCCGGCGGGTGTTAAGTATGTACTCGTAATTGCCTTACATGGTGTTCTTTCCAAGCATGTTAAGTTGTTTACAGAGATGTCAGAGACAGCCAGTTCTAATATTAGAAGAATTACAGACGACTACCTTCAGAGAGTGGGGAGCCGCAGATGCTACTAATTGATGATGCTACATCCTTCACATGTAGCAGATGGAAGGAAGCACGACCGCAAATAAAATAAAACACACACTGATATCACTATTCTACCCATAACAAGGGTGTTTAACCAATTAATAGTTTTATACGTTGCTACACATCACAGAAACATACAAAATGGATCAAGTTTGTCCCGCCATTTCAGCAAATCATTAATAACTTGCCACATACTTCGATAGGTTTTACACCAGATAATTTAATGTTTAAGGAACGGGGAATCGACAAGTGGGAAAGATCACTGTCCAAAACATCCAAAGAAGCTATGTCATTTGAAGAAAAAATACGCCAAGCCTTTATTAATCTAGAAGAAAAGCCTGGGGATCGAAAAAAGTCTTACGACAAAAGATTAGAACCCACTGTACAATTCCATACAGGACAAGAAGTATTATTGCGAATACACCCGAAGTCTAGCAAACACGGAAAACTTAACCGTAAGTGGCAATTCTTATACATTGGCCCATTTGTAATTGCACAAGTCCCTCATCCAGCACCTACAAGTGGGAAGGACAAGGGCTTTTATCCACACAAGGATCTAAACGAATTTGTATGCTGAACGGGTCTGACAAAAGGTTAAACCAATCCGTGAAGTTATTGTGCTTACAAATAGTGAAAATATTTCACTATAAATTACGACAGATGTTCACTTAGTTTTAGGGTAAATTTCTCTCTAGCTATTAATACGTGTGTAAATAGAAGTAAGGTAAGTTGTAAGTTATTTAAGAGTTTGTTCACTGACAAAAGGATGTTGTGAAATAAGTAACAAGCTGAATTTAATCGCCATGATGCGAATTCACTACTAAAATATATACACCTTCCAAATGCAAACTGATAAAAGTGCTGGGGAGAAATAAATGATGTAGCATTACGACGAGACACAATGTGCAAGTGTAATAGATATTTGCATCGCAGCGCAGTGACTACGAGCATGCACGAAGACCAAACGAGTCCAACACGCTGCTTAACACGCCAGACGCTCAGCTAACATTAGTAGCTGTACAACATGTAGCATATACCCGAAAGATTATGAATATAAATTGATTACTAAAGCAAATACCGAAGAATAAAACTAATATAAGAAAAGAGAACTAAGATAAGGAAATATTTACATGGAACGAAAGAAAATGAACTAAGGGAAGAAGTCTACACACTAGGTTATTATTTATAGTATATACACAAAAACCTACAGTATGGCTATATACAAAATAAACTAAGCACTACAGAAACGGAAATCTGTATGTCCCATAAAAGAATGAATAATTCTAGTTAATTCCTCAAGAGAGTTGACCTCGGTAGCACAGACCAGGCTTTTGACATGACTCCACACACAGAACTCCATGGGATTAAAATCCGGAGACCTTGAAGGCCATGGCACAGATCCTGTTCTATTTCTTCAATGTTGACCATACGTCGGAGTTAGAAGCTGGCGCACTCATAAATGAAAATGTGCTGCAGCACTGCTCTGCCTGTGAGTGGACATGTGGCTGTTCCTTCAGCAAGGTCCGAACAGGCACACGGGGGGGGGGGGGGGGGGGGGGGATTTATTAGTGACTGGGAGCTCCAATGTTAGGTGGATGATGGAGCCCCTTAGGGAAATAGCGGAAAGGTCGGGGAAGAAGGCCAGTGTTCACTCTGTCTGCTTGCCGGGGGGTCTCATCCGAGATGTGGAAGACACCCTGTCGGCGGCGATAGAGAGAGCACTGGGTGCACCCGACTGCAAATTGTTGTTCATGTCGGCACCAATGACTCCTGCCGTCTGGGTTCAGAGGTCATCCTCAGTTCATACAGGGCGGTTGGTAGAGTTGGTGAAGGCAGAAAGCCTCGCTCGAGGGGTGGAATCTGAGCTAACTATTTTTAGTGTTGTTCCCAGAAACGATCGCGGTCCTCTGGTTTAGAGCCGAGTGGAAGGCTTAAACCAGAGGCTCAGACAATTCTGCGGAGATATGGGGTGCAAATCTCTCGACCTCCGCTATTGGGTGGAGAAATGTAGGGTCCCCCCTGAATAGGTCAGGCATGCATTACACGCAGGAAGCGGCTAAAAGGGTAGCGGAGTACATGTGGAGTGCACATGTGAGTTTTTTAGGTTAGAGAATTCCCTCCCTAGGCCCGACAAGACGCCTCCTGAAACGCGACAAGGAAGCAGTAGGCAAAACGCAACAGGGAATGACAATATTAATGTGGTAATAGTGAACTGCAGGAGTGTCTATAGAAAGGTCCCAGGACTGCTCTCATTAATAAACGGTCACAATGCCCACATAGTATTAGGGACGGAAAGTTGGCTGAAACCAGATGTAAACAGTAATGAAATTCTAAACTCAAATTGGAATGTATACCTCAGAGACAGGCTGGACAGTGAAGGGGGAGGTGTGTTTACAGCGATAAAAAGTGCAATAGTATCGAAGGAAATTGATGGATATCCGAAGCGTGAATTAATTTGGATAAAGGTCACGTTTAAAGCAGGCTCCCACATGGTAATTGTATGTCTCTATAGGCCCCCTGGCTCAGCAGCTGTTGTGGCAGAACACCTGTAGGAAAATTTGTAAAATATTTCAAGTAGATTTCCCGACCATGTTATAGTTTTAGGAGGAGATTTTAATTTACCAGATACAGACTGGGAGACTCAAACGTTTATAACGGGTGGCACGGACGAGTGAAATTTTTTTAAGTGCATTATCTGAAATCTACCTGGAACAGTTAAACAGAGAACTGACTCGTGGCGATAACATATTAGACCTTCTGGTGACAAACAGACCCAAACTATTTGAAACAGTTAACGCAGAACAGGGAATCAGCGATCATAAAGCGGTTACAGCATCGGTGATTTCAGTCGTAAATAGAAATATTAGAAAAGGTAGGAAGATTTTTCTGTTTAGCAAAAGTAACAAAAAGCAGATTTCAGAGTACTTGACGGTTCAACACAAAAGTTTTCTCTCAAGTACAGATAGTTTTGAGGATCAGTGAACAAAGTTCAAAACTGTCATACAATATGCATTAGAAGAGTATGTGCCAAGCAAAATCGTAAGAGATGGAAAAGCGACACTGTGGTACAACAACCGAGTTAGAAAATTGCTACGGAAGCAAAGGGAACTTCACAGCAAACATAAACATAGCCATAGCCTTGCAGACAAACAAAAATTACACGAAGCGAAATGTATGTGAGGAGGGCTATGCGAGAGGCGTTCAACGAATTCGAAAGTAAAGTTCTATGTACTGACGTGGCAGAAAATCCTTAGAAATTTTGGCGTTATGTCAAAGTGGTAGGTGGATCAAAACAAAATGTCCAGACGCTCTGTGACCAAAATGGTACTGAAAAAGAGGATGATAGACTAAGGGCCGAAATACTAAATGTCTTTTTTCAAAGCTGTTTTACAGAGGAAGACTGCACTGTAGTTCCTTCTCTAGATTGCCGTACAGATGACAAAATGGTAGATATCGAAATAGATGACAGAGGGATAGAAAAACAATTGAAATCGCTCAAAAGAGGAAAGGCCGCTGGACCTGATGGGATACCAGTTCGATTTTACACAGAGTACGAGAAGGAACTTGTCCCCCTTCTTGCAGCAGTGTACCATAGAGCGTAGCGTTCCAAAAGATTGAAAAAGGGCATAGGTCATCCCCATTTTCAAGAAGGGACGTCGAACAGTTGTAGAATTTTGGAACATGTATTATGTTCGAGTATAATGACTTTTCTGGGGACTACAAATCTACTCTGAAGGAATCAGCATGGGTTTCGAAAAAGACAGTCGTGTGAAACCCAGCTAGTCTATGAGACTCAGAGGGCCATAGACACGGGTTCCCAGGTAGACACCGTGTTTCTTGACTTCCGCAAGGCGTTTGATACAGTTCCCCACAGTCGTTTAATGAACAAAGTAAGAGCATATGGACTATCATACCAATTGTGTGATTGGATTTAAGAGTTCCTAGATAACAGAATGCAGCATGTCATTCTCAATGGAGAGAATTCTTCCGATGTAAGAGTGATTTCAAGTGTGCCGCAGGGGCGTGTCGTAGGACCGTTGATATTCACAATATATATAAATGACCTTATGGATAACATCGGTAGTTCACTAAGGCTTTTTGCGGATGATGCTGTAGAATATCGAGAGGTTGTAACAATGGAAAATTGTACTGAAATGCAGGAGGGTCTGCAACGAATTGACGCATTGTGCAGGGAATGGCAATTGAATCTCAATGTAGAGAAGTGTATGTGCTGCGAACACAGAAAGAAAGAAAGATCCTTTATCATTTAGCTACAATACAGCAGGTCAGCAACTGGAAGCAGTTAATTCCATAAATTATCTGGGAGTAAGCATTAGGAGTGATTTAAAATGGAATGACCATATAAAATTAATCGTCGGTAAAGCAGATGCCAGACTGAGATTCATTGGAAGAATCCTAAGGAAATGCAGTCCGAAAACAAAGGAAATAGGTTACAGTACACATGATCGCCCACTTCTTGAATACTGCTCACCGGTGTGGGATCTGTACCAGATAGGGTTGATAGAAGAGATAGAGAAGATCCAATGGAGAGCAGCGCGCTTCATTACAGGATCATTTAGTAATCGTGAAAGCGTTACGGAGATGATAGATAAACTCCAGTGGAAGAAGAACATACCTTCACCGAGGAGTCAAGCAGTATATTGCTCCCTCCTATGTATATCTTGCGAAGAGACCATGAGGATAAAATCAAAGATATTAGAGCCCACACAGAGGCATACCGACAATTTTTCTTTCTACGAACAATACGAGACTGGAATAGAAGAGAGAACCGATAGATGGACTCGAGGTACCCTCAAACACACACTGTCAATTGGATTGCGGAGTATGGATGTAGATGTAGATGCGTGAACCACATGTTCAGTGCGTTGGTTCACTGGGACATCGTCACGTCCATCGGGAAGTGCAGTCCGCAGAAACCGCATGTACTGCTGTCCGATTACTTTCCGTGGTAGGAAGTGTGCTCCAGTTATGCAGTTTCTGAGCAGTCCTTCCCAGACGTCCACAGAACAATGCTGCTGATGTGTGATACGTGTGTTCCATTAGAATTGATATCAGCCCAAATGTAACAGTATTAAAAATACCGTCACAGGTAAATTCAGTAAGAGCATATGGACTATCATACCAGTTGTGTGATTGGATTTAAGAGTTCCTAGATAACAGAATGCAGGATATTCAGGGTACACTGCTGTTGCACCCATCGGCAGAAATTCTCTCTAGGAGGGAAATCTGCATTGTTGCGGGCTTGTACTCGCTGGAGATAATATGGGTAGAGTACTTGGCGATGTAAATTTGACCATACACTGTTATGACTCAAAACACGCTCTTGGATAGCACTCCTCCTTGTTGAAGTACTTGGACGTTCATGTACAATGCGTAACACCCTTTCCTCAACATCGGGTGTTGTGGATCTGGCTCTACCTCGTACATGGTGTGCAAAAACTCCAGGTTCCTTGCAAGCCCGCATATAACCGGCTAAATGTACACCTTTTGGGTTGCCTGCGGAGAGGAAACGCTTCTTCATACAATCGTGCGGCCTCAAGGGCACCGCCATTCGCTTTGCCATACATGAAGTGCATGTTAGCGTACTCCTCATTGGCGTAACCTCTGTCCATGGTGCCTTCACGTTCATAACTGATCGCGAGGCCGGTATGGCACAGTGCACAGAGGGACAAAGGGAAGTAATTGCGTATGCGTAAACAAACAGATGGTCGTTGAGATACCAATATAAATATCGCTCTTACAGTTGGTTACCAGCTCGAATTAATGCGATACCTTGGCAACAGTTGATTTGTGGACCCGCTTTTTAACTACATTTGGCCTGCACTTTGCATGTGTGAATTACTGACTGCCACTTCTGAAACACACTGGGTATGTGATCAGTGTGAATGGCACGTTGATTGGCCTTGGAGCAACTACGTACTTTTTTTTTACGGGGAATGACGAAAGGACACGTCCCAGAAGCTGATACCAAAAGAAACTAGCCTCACTGCAATAAAGTAATTTTTATGTATACATATGTGTATGAATGTGATAGTGTGAATGTTATGTGTGCATATAAACAAGTATGTAAAATGTTGAGAAGTCGAGGTCCTGTATTAAGAAAGGATAAAGAAAGAGAGAAAGGGGTCGGATTGTAAAGTGAATAATGGTGGTGGTGGTAGTTAGTGTTTAACGTCCCGTCGACAACGAGGTCATTAGAGACGGAGTGCAAGCTCGGATTAGGGAAGGATTGGGAAGGAAATCGGCCGTGCTCTTTCAAAGGAACCATCACAGCATTTGCCTGAAACGATTTAGGGAAATCACAGAAAACCTAAATCAGGATGGCCGGAGATGGGATTGAACCGTCGTCCTCCCGAATGCGAGTCCAGTGTGCTAACCACTGCGCCACCTCGCTCGGTAAAGTGAATAATGAAAGTAACAGATGTCAACGTCGATTACACGTGTGCAAGACACAATTACACATGATCACGACTTATCTGAATGTCCTTCCACGAACATTTCTTTTGACACAGCTTTCGTAGTCAAGTATTTACATATACAGGGTGTTACAAAAGGTACGGCCAAACTTTCAGGAAACATTCCTCACACACAAAGAAAGAAAATATGTTATGTGGACATGTGTCTGGAAACGCTTACTTTCCATGTTGGAGCTCATTTTATTACTTCTCTTCAAATCACATTAATCATGGAATGGCAACAGAACGTACCAGTGTGACTTCAAACACTTTGTTACAGTAAATATTCAGAATGTCCTCCATTAGCGAGGATACATGCATCCACCCTCCATCGCATGGAATCCCTGATGCGCTGATGCAGCCCTGGAGAATGGCGTATTGTATCACAGCCGTCCACAATACGAGCACAGTCTCTACATTTGGTACCGGGGTTGCGTAGACAAGAGCTTTCAAATGCCCCCATAAATGAAAGTCAAGAGGGTTGAGGTCAGGAGAGCATGGAGGCCATGGAATTGGTCCGCCTCTACCAATCCATCGGTCACCGAATCTGTTGTTGAGAAGCGTACGAACACTTCGACTAATATGTGCAGGAGCTCCATCATGCATGAACCACATGTTGTGTCGTACTTGTAAAGACACATGTTCTAGCAGTACAGGTAGAGCATCCCGAATGAAATCATGTTAACGTGCTCCATTGAGCGTAGGTGGAAGAACACGGGGCCCAATCAAGACATCACCAACAATGCCTGCCCAAACGTTCACAGAAAATCTGTGTTGATGACGTGACTGCACAATTGTGTGCGGATTCTCGTCAACCCACACATGTTGATTGTGAAAATTTACAATTTGATCACGTTGGTATGAAGCCTCATCCGTAAAGAGAACATTTGCACTGAAATGAGGATTGACACATTGTTGGATGAACCATTCACAGAAGTGTACCCGTGGAGGCCAATCAGCTGCTGATAGTGCCTGCACACGCTGTACATGGTACAGAAACAACTGGTTCTCCCGTAGCACCCTCCATACAGTGACGTGGTCAATGTTACCTTGTACAGCAGCAACTTCTCTGACGCTGACTTTAGGGTTATCAGCAACTGCACGAAGAATTGCCTCATCCATTGCAGGTGTCCTCATCGTTCTAGGTCTTCCCCAGTCGCGAGTCATAGGCTGGAATGTTGCATGCTCCCTAAGACGCCGATCAATTGCTTCGGACGTCTTCCTGTCAGGACACCTTCGTTCTGGAAATCTGTCTCGATACAAACGTACTGCGCCACGGCTATTGCCCCGTGCTAATCCATACATCAAATGGGCATCTGCCTACTCCGCATTTGTAAACATTGCACTGACTGCAAAACCACGTTCGTGATGAACACTAACCTGTTGATGCTATGTACTGATGTGCTTGATGCTAGTACTGTAGAGCAGTGAGTCGCATGTCAACACAAGCACCGAAGTCAACATTACCTTCCTTCAATTGGGCCAACTGGCGGTGAATCGAGGAAGTATAGTACATACTGACGAAACTAAAATGAGCTCTAACATGGAAATTAAGCGTTTTCGGACACATGTCCACATAATATCATTTCTCTACTTGTGTGTGAGGAATGTTTCCTGAAAGTTTGGCCATACCTTTTTGTAACACCCTGTATACATATTATAGCACAAGGGAACTGTATCCCGCCATGAAAAGTATAAATTAATGACACTGAAGTACAATCATTACAGGTACTTTTAAGTAAATGATACTAACAAACATGTGTGACACCATGAAGTTACAATTTTATATACAGTGCTGCAAAAACTGAGTAAACAGTTGTCGCAAAACGCAAAAAAAAACGTTCACACAGAATTTGCTCAGTTATTGTGTGATGTGTAAACGATAGATTTCAGCAGAAGATGATAAATACTTCTTTCCATTCCACATCACAACTTCCTGTAGATTCGTAGACCACCTCCTGGTAGAACGTCAGAGGCGTGGCTAAGTATAGTTATGCTTACTTGTGTTCGTTAGCAATCTAGAATTATAAAAGCTTGATCTAAAATAGATAATGGTAGTAGTTCACGCAAATCATCAAATTCCATATATGTATATCGTTTTATCAGACCTGACATGTTTAGGAAATTATTCATGTTGAATGATACCTGACGTCTTTTACTGCAGCAATGTACTGGTATTGTTCAAGCCAGGCAAGTGGGCGTACCCCATTCACCAAGTTTCTAGTCTAATTCTGTATGTACTTCACGCAAAAAAGCCTCAAGTTTTGAGTTTAGTTTTGTATTATTTTCTTCCTATTTCGCCGTATCTTCTTTCATCATCCTGACCAATTCGGCCAATCACATATTATTGAGGTCTGTGTTAGCCAACGTATTTTGTCTACGGGCTATTGTGTCGGTTTCATCCGCGCTCGCATTTGGATCCGACGTCGCGCTACCTGTCGGGCACATAGCTGCACATTTTGTTAGTTCAGCAATGCCGCAGCGCAACTGAAATCGGGGATATTCCCGTTGCTTGTCTCACCATCCTCTCTCTCCGCAGCTACCTGATTAATGGTAACTTCCTCTGCGCCTGACCTGTTAGTCCTCGCATCGGTCCTTGAGCGACCACGTGTCTCCATTTTGGATACTGGGATCACAGTTTCGCCCAAAGTATGTAATTAATATAGCTTCGCTCACGGAAAAACAAATTCCCTATCTTGACTATGCAAATCACGACGACTAATTTTTCGTAGGCTAGCACAGTCGTCACATGCTGCCTCACACATTTATTGCCAAATGCAATGTAATTTAAAATTACCCCAAAATACATGAATATAACACACAAAGAAAATTGCCCCCAAAATCACACAAATAAATATCACAAAGCAACATGGTATATGCAGTGCAGTATTTGCAATGCTGATTATTCACAAATTGGAATTGTGACGCCTGTGGACTCTTAACCATTTATTAGTACATCCTAGCAATCTCACAGCACCACAAAAGGATTCCAGATTTGAACTAGTTCCTGGCAGGGTCGCCATTATGAATGATACCTGTCGTCTTTTACTACTGCAAGGTACTGGTAAGATCCACTACACAAAATATCTCTTTTCTGAGTTGCTAAATCCCAAGAATAACTATGCTAATAGAGGCTACGTTTGCTTGCCTGCAAAAAGTACCAAACACAAAATTTCTGATTACTGGGCCAAATTTATTTAAATATTAATTAATTAAACTGAGCCGGCCGGTATGGCCAAGCGGTTCTAGGCGCTTCAGTCTGGAACCGCTCGACCGCTACAGTTGCAGGTTCGAATCCTGCCTCGGGCATGGATGTGTGTGATGTCCTTAGGTTAGTTAGGTTGCGACCAAACCGCCGAATCCTTCCGTCAGTGAAGGGGGTATGTTCTCAACTGATTCGGTGGTTTTAACCCCCTCCCCTAACGGAATGACGGAAGCTATTAAATTCACTTGCGTGTACATTTTGACCGTTACTGGCCAGTATTTTCCTAATGATTAAAGCACACTCCTAACCAGACTATTTCCCCAAGAGCTGTGATGATTGAACGGGTTTGATCCACGGCCTGCAATGCCCTATAGTTCACACGGTCACACTACCTACCTGACCCACTTAACTTGGCAGTGAGCTTATGTATCCAATCATCACTGCTAGCAGCAGTGGATAATCCTAGCAGCACGACGAGAGCAGCAGACTTACCATCGAATCCTCCTGAAAATACTTATAACTACGGTCGCCAGCTCTGAAGGAGCAAAAGAATAAATCAATTTTTGGCCTGTTTCAAAGTGAAATGGCTTGAGTTGAATTTAAACTTAATTTTGAATATTACTATTACTGATCATTCAAGGTGATTCAACAAAGCAAATACTCTTTTTGTGTGTTGACTTGGTAATTACTACCAAGACTATTTATGCAACTTGGGTTCACAAAATTC
Organism: Schistocerca serialis cubense; assembly: GCF_023864345.2. NCBI lineage: Eukaryota > Metazoa > Arthropoda > Insecta > Orthoptera > Acrididae > Schistocerca > Schistocerca serialis. The sequence goes on along the minus strand of NC_064638.1, from coordinate 610,543,043 downwards.
CATCCCTCAACTTTATGCAACGATTTTGGATATTACTCTTTGAACAATTGATATAGAATTACTTAAGTGATGTTACTTGAAAGGTTACTCAGAAAAATTTAAGTTAACTATAAATAGGCGACTCAGTCTGGTGTGACCATTGCTCTTTTCAACATTCTTACACGCTAAAGTATTCTACAACAAAAAGAACTGTAAATGAAAGTGGCGATGGTGGCCTCAGTCTGATTTCACTATGTTTGAGGTTACTACACTTTACAATGAACAACATGCGTCGTAATTTTACTCATTACTATATACTGTCCTCTGTACTTGCAGAAAAGAAAACTGGTATTCTCCTTTTGCATTTCTGTAAAGTTTGAATTAACAATTACAAGCAGTCTTTCCTTGGGTAGACGTGCCGGTGCTGGTGGCGAGATGTATGTGGATAACGCAACTCTTTACACCTCATGCCCTTAATGGCGGCTGGAACCACGAGCCGTAGCACTCGTATAAGCTACTGCACGTTCGCCATAAAATCTGGGCACAGGAACTCCTACAATCAGCCCCAGTGGCATAGAGGCGGCTTCGATAACTATTCGTCGCGTTTTGCTCCACAAACGGCGACGATATTCGCCTCTTCGCTGTTGCACAATCTCTTTTGCGTGAACACAGTTACACACGTCCGATCACGTCAACACTCTCCAGGCCATTCTATTGTTATGTCCCTGTGTCTCCAGCTACCACTAGCGACGCTCGTATCACCAAGAGTGGGGGCCCTCCCCTACCACATTCTTACCGATATCATTTAGTGTTTAAGAAATTTTATGTTTATTACCCTGGAGTTCATACCAGTCATAATAATTTACTACTAGCGCTTTACAACATTAAATTATACAGTAATAACTTATAATTACAAAGGAAAAGAATACATTTGAGGCCGAGAGCTTAGTGCATTGTCTGACAGATAGCGCTAATTCCCGGTTTCGCCAATAGATGGCATCAGGGTGCACTCCCTGGCAGTCTCACGCCAGCGCGCCCGATTTCCACGGGAGGGCTCCAAATTACTGGCAGCCTACCATCATTTCAGTTCCGTTACAAGGTGTAAGTAGTTCTAAGTTCTGGGGGATTGATGACCTCAGATGTTAAGTACCATTGTGCTCAGAGCCATTTGGACCATTTTTTAAGTAAACTGATAAAAAGGCGCCACCTCACAGATCATTTGATGATTTAATAACATTTCAATCCATATACTGGATACACAATAATCAGGATAAATTTCACTGAAACATTGCTAAGAGAAGGTGTGGACTGACTGATTTTCAGGATCCTGACTAGGGAGTGGAATGGCGAGTGGAATGGCGCTGTGAGGTGTAATAACAAATAATTTAACAATAATTAACAGTAGCACACACACAGAAATTAAAATACTGTTACTTTGAATGCTAACACATGAATATCGACACATAGTACACTGTACAGTGCAGCATCTGGACCGACACATGTGGGGCAAGACTGCTAAATTACTTGATACGATTTATCAAGATCGCACACACCATGTACACATTGATCACTCACACAGCTAAAGACTGCTTTTAACGGTCAATTCCAGAAAAGAAAGTCAACTTCTAAAATTCCGTACAACTCATTAATTTTGTAAGTTCACCAAACAAGAACACATCTACTCTGTCATGAAACTGAGGCTTCAATTCGAACACGAGAGGTATTTACGTCGAACTGGAGCCTCATGGTTTACAAAGGAACACACGTGGTGCACAAGAGTATGGGCTACTAACTCCATGGGAACGAAACACAAATTGGACTGTATTGTATTGTATTGAACTGGGGACCTAGAAACGACGGAGAGGCTTCTCCCTGCTGTAACCCTCAGTTGTTCACAACCCCACAACAGGCTACAGCACTCCACTCACCCCACCGCCGCACCACACCGAACCCAGCGTTATTGTGCGGTTCGGCTCCCAGCGGATCCCCCCCAGGGAACGTCTCACACCAGACGGGTGTAGCCCCAGTGTTTGCGTGGTAATGGTGTATGCATACGTGGAGACAGTGTGTGGGCAGCAAACGCCGACATAGTGTACCTGAGGCGGAATAAGGGGAACCAGCCCCAATCAGTCCGAGGCAGATGGAAAACCGCCGTAAAAACCATCCAAAGACTGGCCGGCACACCGGACCTCGACACTAATCCGCCGGGTGGATTCGTGCCGGGGACCGGCACGCCTTCCCGCTCGGAAAGCAGTGTGTTAGACCGCACGTCTAATAGGGTGGGCAGTTGGACGGTAAATTAAATAAAATGTAATGCAAGCATTCCACAAAGCAGACGATACGCTCATACTTAATACGCTAAAGTAACTAAAACTGTACATCACGTGGTGGAAAGCTCGTCCACGCCAAGTTACAGTTGCACAAAAGATCTCATCGAATAAACTGAATGCTACTGAAATTAACACCGTTCCCTGATTGAATTAGTTTGTTGTCAATGCCACGCACTAGAGTGACTATCGAAGGCCCAAACAAAGCTCTCACACACTTCAACTCAACAAACAGAGATGCTACTCAGAGTATCAGTACCCACCGCGTCCTAGGGACGAGTAACCTAATCGTCTTTCTCCTCCGGTGTCCACACACGGTGGCCGGAAGTGCTCAGAGAGCATAAGCGGTTTCTACCTATACCAACTTCACAATAGGTGCTGACTATGTGGCCATTAATGCCTCTCTCACCCGGCGTAACCGTATTCGAAGTTCTACAGAATGGTAGGCTACATTGCTCTTAACATTCATATAACTATGTAGCGATTCACATAGAGCCGTTACAATGTAGCCAAAGATTACGCCATGAGTTTAAAAGTTAAAGGGAGTACTAGCTCTTCATAGAAGTTGTAAGCATAAATGATTTATTAAGGATGAGAAATGACATGAAACAACTTGTCACGGAAATGTTACCTTATGCGTTAAGCGAACATAGAAAAGGACGTAACAAATTCATGTATAAATTGTATATAAGTAAAATGTATTAGACCTTGCATGTCAGCTAATATTAAAATGATATTATAAGGAACAAATTTAATTTTTTAATTTCTTTATGTAAGTCATGTAAGATTTTACGCACTTGTACAAGCACATATAAGGAAAATTGTATGTGAAAAGGGTATAGGAAATGAAAAGGAACCTCAAGGAATACTATCCACATATAATATGTTTAGCGTGTGTTGAATGAGAAATACACATTTGGGTGAAGCAGTGATCAAACATGCGTGTACCTACAATGACGAAAACGTTCCAAGTGCTCTTTGTAGTGGCGTTCAACGTCGAACTTTATCCGCGAAGCAGGAATGAAAGCAAGTAATTTATGGACTTATCTGGATTATGGTGAGTTCTCGATGTGACGCAAATGATGCGGAATGGCCTCTGGGACACAAATATCTACATCTACATCTACATTTATACTCCGCAAGCCACCCAACGGTGTGTGGCGGAGGGCAGTTTAGTGCCACCGTCATTACCTCCCTTTTCTGTTCCAGTCGCGTATGGTTCGCGGGAATAACGACTGTCTGAAAGCCTCCGTGCGCGCTCGAATCTCTCTAATTTTACATTCGTGATCTCCTCGGGAGATATAAGTAGGGGGAAGCAATATATTCGATACCTCATCCAGAAACGCACCCTCTCGAAACCTGACGAGCAAGCTACACCGCTATGCAGAGCGCCTCTCTTGCAGAGTCTGCCACTTGAGTTTGCTAAACATCTCCGTAACGCTATCACGGTTACCAAATAACCCTGTGACGAAACGCGCCGCTCTGCTTTGGATCTTCTCTATCTCCTCCGTCAACCTGATCTGGTACGGATCCCACACTGATGAGCAATACTCAAGTATAGGTCGAACGAATGTTTTGTAAGCCACCTCCTTTGTTGATGGACTACATTTTCTGAGGACTCTCCCAATGAATCTCAACCTGGTTCCCGCCTTACCAACAATTAATTTTATGTGATCATTCCACTTCAAATCGTTCCGCACGCATACTCCCAGATATTTTACAGAAGTAACTGCTACCAGTGTTTGTTCCGCTATCATATAATCATACAATAAAGGATCCTTCTTTCTATGTATTTGCAATACACTACATTTATCTATGTTAAGGGTCAGTTGCCACTCCCTGCACCAAGTGCCTATCCGCTGCAGATCTTCCTGCATTTCGCTACAATTTTCTAATGCTGCAACTACTACGAAGTCTATATGGCCACGATCGGAAACTTAGGTTTCTCTGCCGCGGCATCGAACTTCTTAACCAAACACACATTAACGTGCGCTTATCCTACGGAGTTACTCTCTGGACGCTATAACGACGTCAGTTCGTCGTCTTCTACAAAGTTATGAAGCCGAGGCTGAGCTCCTCTCCACAGTTGCACCGATAGTACCGCAAGGGCCGCTCACAGCGAACACCGCTTAATGTGTGGAGATGTAGCCGCACCAATTAATAGTGGCGGTTACGTCTCAATAATGGAGCAATAATGCCCTTTGTCGAGTCATCCTCTCCTAAAAACTCAACTTTTAAGGTTTTGTAAATTTCATTTAAATTTAATTGCAATATAAATAAAGCTGATACGTGCAGAGTATAAATAAGATATAAATTTGGCCACAAATAAAGGGATTTTATCCCAAACCAGGTCAAAAAAGTAGTGTAAGTGGTACTTTCATGTGATGTTTATTTATTTATGTTATGTATGTTTGTAAAAAGAACTTCTATTGTATACTGTCGCTAGTAATAATAGACAACGCCAGTATACAGTGGGGAGGAGAGGGGGGTGGGGGGAATCCAGTTACAATAGTTTGTATTTTGGTTTAGCCATAAGTATCGGAATACTGTGCTGGGAGATGCAATATAAGCATGCCCGCGCCAAAAAGATATATGTACGAAAAGGAAGATGAACATATATCTGCGTTCTAAATGTTTCCTTAAGCCGATATCAAAATTTTCACTCTTCAACTGTCCGTCTCTTCCTGTCCGTCATTCTGGATGGATTTGTTGCGCGTGTGTCGGACAGCTATGTTTATTTGTGCAGAAGATTCTTGCAATATATCTTCTGGAAAGTGAGGTAATTTTTGTTATTTCTAAATTGCTCATCCTGAGAATGATACCTGGATACAACATAACCCGCAATCTTCCGGTATAACGACGACATTACTTATGATTGTATTATACTGCATTCTTTAACGCGGTGGTGGACGGCGTTTCCTTTTCCTTGAAGGAAAAAGAGGTAAATATCACTCTCTTCAAAGGAGAGTTACTATATCAATCAATTTAGACTGTTTCAGTGGTAACCGCAGCGAAAGACTGTGGAGGTGCGAACTTACACGCGTGAATTGCTGGTGATTAAAGTAACCGCCAGCCACACACGTCGAAATATTTCACATTGTTCCCACCTCCTTATGACACCAGTGCTTAAGTTCCAGAAAAGACTGCATCACTGTCTTACACTTTTTAATTTGAGCACTTCGTTCCTGGTCTTACAATCTTATTGTTACCTCTTGATTGTTGTGAATCACCCGTGTTTCCCTATAGCTTACTCCTATTTTTCTCAGAATTTCGAACATCTTGCACCATTTTACAACGTCTGACGCTTTTTCGCGGTCTATATGTCCTGTTAACATGTCTTGATTTTTGTTCAGTCTTACTTACATTATCAACTGTAACATCAGAACTCCTTCTCTGGTGTCCTACCTTTCCTTGACCGTCGTCTAAAATATCCTCAGTTTTCCTTTCCCCTTCTTCTGTATGTTATTCTTAGCAGCAGCTTCGACGCGTGAGCTGTTGAGCAGACAGTGCGAGCCGGCCGGTGTGGCCGTGCGGTTAAAGGCGCTTCAGTCTGGAACCGCGTGACCGCTACGGTCGCAGGTTCGAATCCTGCCTCGGGCATGGATGTGTGTGATGTCTTTAGGTTAGTTAGGTTTAATTAGTTCTAAGTTCTAGGCGACTGATGACCTCAGAAGTTAAGTCGCATAGTGCTCAGAGCCATTCACAGACAGTGCGATACTTCTCGCACTTATCTGCACTTGCCATCTTCGGAATCGTGTGGATGACATTTTCCTCACAGTCCGACGGTACGTTGCCAGTCTCATAGATGGAATGTTATCTATCCCTTCTGCCTTATTTGATATCAAGTCTTCTTCCAAATTCTGATTCTAACACTGCATCGCCTCTTTCTTCCATATCCACTCCAATTTCCTCTTCTGTAACATCAGATGATTCCTCCAACTGGTAGACGCTTTCATTGTACATTTTCCTCCTGCCTTCTCTCTTCTGCCTTTAAGAGGGGGATTCCCATTGCACTCTTTATGTTACCACACTTGCTTTCAATTTCCCCAAAGGTTGTTTTGACTTTTCTAATTCCGAGTTTGACCTCCCGACAATCGTTTCTTTTTCGATTTCTTCGCATGTTTCCTGCAGCCATTTCACCTTGACTGCCGCACTTCTTATTTATTTGATTCCTAACGAATTTGTATTGCTGTATTCCTGTCTTTCCCTGAACATTTTCGTACTTCCTTCTGCGTTTTTAACTTAACCATATTTCAGAACTCATAAAGAATCAAAAACGAAGGAAGATTACAGTTAAATGTTCACAGAGACGGACTCAGTGTTGCTTTGGGGAAGGGATTCATTACAGCGTTTTCATACCATTTTCTGCCTCTTCCTCCGTGGCAATATTCGTTACTCTCTGAATTCAACACACACGTCGAAAGTGGGAATGTTTTCGGCACAAAGAGATCAGATCTCTTCCCCACCGTTGCCAAAACTTAAATTTCACACCTTCTAAGAAACCCTTCAAGACGACATGCTCTTTACAATTGAAAAACTCCTAGACATGTACCACGAACCTGTCTTTTATGATTACTTTATGTATTGCAGACTTCGCTGAAAGATACTAGATACAATTCTGCGCTGTATTTAAGTAATGTTGGGCTGTCGAAAACGATATCAATGCACCATTTTCTAAATGAAAAATGTTTTTTCCACAGCTCCGCGAAGGGAGCTTCCATCCTTTCAGCTTCGCCTTTATTCTTTCTTCGACTGCTCTCTGTTAGCTATTTGTAAAAAGGATTGCTGATGAGTGTACTCCTGACATTTCCATCAGGCGCAGCTTCCACTGAGTCTCCAGTAACAGAAGCACGATCCTCTCCCTGCCTGGAATGGAGATTAAATCCGGGCTCGATTTCCGTTCCGGCTCGCAGTCTTAAATTTCTCATTCCACGTACTCTATCCGCTTCTCGACTGAAGTCATTTCGCTCTCATTTGTGATTGTTTCTTCCGCAGAATATTACCGAGAGCGGGAAGATTCGCAGCTAGGGGTAAAATAACAGAGGGTTCAGTTTGTGTGTGTGTGTGTGTGTGTGTGTGTGTGTGTGTGTGTGTGTGTGAGTGTGTGTGTGTGTGTGACTTGCTGGGCATATGATACTTAAAAAAAACCTTCTCGTCGTACTCTGAAATAGCGTTCAATGTGGGCAGGTTTCCCGGGAGAAACGATGAAATATTTTACTCCGTCATTGTCAGAAGGCACATTGTAGGTAGGGTAACCTCTGTATGGAACACTATTCCTTGAATATGATAGTCAGGTTCCGGGTGCCCATGTTTTAACAGCGTGGCTTCTGGTATCAGTTTGCGTCTCCAATACGACAGACGCCATTCCATCATTCGGAAGAAATTACTCTAATGACTAATGAATTAACCAAAAGAGTAACATGCAAGGAAAGAACAAATTTGGTTGTACGTACCGCTCGTAAAACATGTAGCGTGTACGTTTCTTAACTGAACAATAATTAAAAACTTCCAATAGTACAGGCTAGTAACTTCTTCAGGAACATATCTTATGCTTGAACTAGTAATCAAATATTTTTATTTCTGTTTTGCTTTCTTTTATAGTTATGTGTCATATATACTAAAGGTGTTGGAAATATCTACTTAATGAAAGAATTGGTCCTATATGTTGAGTTTGTGGGTAGATCTGCAATTCCTCCAATGGTTTCTGGTCCCAACAGTCTCAGGGAGCGGTTGAATAAGATACTAAATACATCTATTCTATTAAACTAACTGGAAACCGGAAATAAACCGAATATGTTTTTTGCGCATGATGCCTATGTTCTTTTATGAAAATACTTTTCAATGGTGATATTCCATGTTCTAAAATGTAAAATTTCTGACCTTCCTTGAGGACTCCAATTGATCTACATTGTCGGTAATATAAGGCACAGCGTATCTGAGGGCCTCGTTCATTAATTCACTCATATTTTACAGTCGTGAGAACGACAGCCAGTGCCTGTCTCGATGTGGGCTGGTGACTACCAGCTATACCTGTATCAGTCCTTCTACTCAGAAACAAATGTGAACCGCTAGGCAGCTCTTGCCCATTGCCTGATGACCACATGACGGCCGTCGGGTGCAGCAAACCGCTGCTCCAGCACTGCTCTACCTGTTAGGCCACAGCGCACCTTTGCAACCATTACGTCACTTCAGAGTTACCACATATGGACTGCGAGACACTTGGGTCGTCTACACAATAACATGCCGGATCCAGGTGTGTATAAATAATTTCCATTGCCCCAGCCTGCAAAGGGTGCTGTCGAGCAGGTCACTGCTGTGGGGTCCAGAGAAGCAGAAACTACTGGCCACCGAGCTTCTGACGTCACCAGACACTTCCTACTGGAGATGGCTGCCTGGATGACACTACGTTCATCTACATCTACATCTGCATGCATACTCTGCAAATCATTTTTAAGTGCCTGGCTGAGGGTTAATCGAACCCCCTTCACAATTCTCTATTATTCCAATAAAGTGTAGCGCGAGGAAACAACGAACACCTATATCTTTCCGTGCGAGCTCTGATTTCCCTTACTTTATCGTGGTGATCGTTTCGCCCTATGTAGGTCGGCGTCAACAAAATACTTTCGCATTCGGAGGAGAAAGTTGGTGATTGAAATTTGGTGAGAAGATTCATCGGCAAAGAAAAACGCCTTTGTTTTAACGATGTCCACCCCAAATCCTGCATCATTTCAGTGACACTCTCTCTCCTACACAAAACGTGCTGCGCTTCTTTCAACTTTTTCAATGTACTCCGTCAATCCTACACTATGTGATCAAAAGTATCCGGACACCCCCAAAAACATACGTTTTTCATATTAAATGCATTGTGCTGCCACCTGCTGCCAGGTACGCCATGTCAGCGACCTCAGCAGTCATTAGACATCGTGAGAGAGCAGAATGGGGCGCTCCGTGGAACTCACGGACTTCGAACTTGGTCAGGTAATCGGCTGTCACTCGTGTCATAAGTCTTTACGCGAGATTTTCACACCCCGAAACATCCCTATGTACAGTGTTTCCGATGGGATAGTGAAGTGGAAACTTGAAGGGACACGTACAGCACAAAAGAGTACAGGCTGACCTCGTCTGTTGACTGACAGAGACCGCCGACAGTTGAAGAGGGTTGTAAGGTGTAATAGGCAGACATCTATCCAGACCATCCCTTAGGAATTCCAAACTGCATCAGGATCCATTGCAAGTACCAAGTTAGGCGGGAGATGGGAAAACTTGGATTTCATGGTCGAACGGCTGCTCATAAGCCACACATCATGCCGGTAAATGCCAAACGACGCCTCGCTTGGTGTAGGAAGCGTAAACATTGGACGATTGAACAGTGGAAAAACGTTGTATGGAGTGACGAATCTCGGTACACAATGTGGCGATCCGATGGCATGGTGTGGATATGGCGAATGCCCGGTGAACGTCATCTGCCAGCGTGTGTATTGCCAACAGTAAAATTTTGAGGCGGTGGTGTTATGGTGTTTTTCATAGAGGAACTGGCACCCCTTGTTGTTTCGCGTGACACTATATTGATGTTTTAAGCACCTTCTTGCTTCCCACTCTTGAAGAGCAATTCGGGGATGAGGATTGCATATTTCAGCATGATCGAGCACCTGTTCATAATGCACGGCCTTTGGCGGAGAGGTTACACGACCGTAACATCCATGGAATGGATTGTCCTGCACAGACTCCTGATCTGAAACCTACAGAACATCTTTGGGATGTTTTGGAACGCCGACTTCATGCCAGGTCTCAGCGGCCGACATCGATACCTCTCCTCAGTGCAGCACTCCATGAAGAATGGACTGCCATTCCCCGAGAAACCATCCGTTACCTGATTGAACGTATGTCCTCGGGAGTGGAAGCTGTCATCAAGGTGGGCTCACACCATATTGAATTCTAGCATTACTGATGGAGGGCGCCACGAAATCATTTTCAGCCATGTGTCCGAATACTTTTGATCACATAGTGTACCTGATAAGGATCCCACACCGCGCAGCAGTAATCTAAAAGAAGACGGACATGCGTAGTGTAGGTAGTCTCTGAAGTAGACCTGTTACATTTTCTAAGTGTCCTGCCAGTAAAACACAGTCTTTGGTTAGCCGTCCCCACAACATTTTCTAAGTGTTCCTTCCAATTTAAGGCCGGCCTTAGTGGCCGAGCGGTTCTAGGCGCTTCAGTCTGGAGCCGTGCGACCGCTACGGTCGCAGGTTCGAATCCTGCTTCGGGCATGGATGTGTGTGATGTCCTTAGGTTAGTTAGGTTTAAGTAGTTCTAAGTTCTATGGGACTGATGACCTAAGATGTTAAGTCCCATAGTGCTCAGAGCCATTTCAACCATATACAATTTGAACCTTCCAATTTAAGTTGTCCGTAATTGTAGTTCCTAGGCGTTTAGTTGAATTTACGGCCTTTAGATTTGACTGATCTCTCACGTAACCAAAGTTTAACGGATTCCTTTTAGCACTCATGTGGATGACCTCAAACGTTTCGTTAAGTAGGGCCAATTGCCAATTTTCGCACCATACAAATATCTTTTCTAAATCGTTTTGCAATTTGTTTTGATCTTCTTATGGCTTAAGTAGTTCGGTAAGCGACTGCGTCATCCACAAACAATCTAAGACGGCTGCTCAGATTGTCTTCCAAATCGTTTATATAGATAAGAAACAGGAAAGGGCCAAAACACTACCTTGGGGAATGCCAGAAATCACTTTTGTCTTACTCGATGACTTACCGTCAGTCAGCCTACTACGAAGTGTTATCTCTCTTATAGGAAACCACGAATACAGTCACATAACTGGGACAATATTCCATAAGCATGCAACTTCGCTATAAACCGCTTGTGTGGCACAGTGTCAAAGTCTTCCGTAAATCCAGAAATACAGAATCCATTTAAAATCCCTCTTAAATAGCTCTCAACACTTCGTGCGGGTAAAGAGTTATTTGTGTTTCACAAGAACGATGTTTTCTAAATCCGTATTGACTGTATGTCAATAGACCGTTTTGCGAGGTAATTCATAATGTTCGAACACAATATATGTGCCAAAATCCTGCTGCATATCGAGGTTAATGATATGGGTCTGTAATTTAGTGGATTACTCCTACTACCTTTCTTGAATATTGATGTGAACTGTGCAACTTTCCAGTCTTTGGGTACGGATCTTTCGTCGAGCACACGGTTGTGTATGGTTGTTAAGTATGGAGCTATTGCTTCAGCATACTCCGGAATAAACCTAATTGGTATACAGCCTGGACCAGAAGACTTGCTTTTGTTAAGTGATTTAAGTTGCTTCACTACTCCGAGGATATCTACTTCTTTGTTACTCATGTTGGTAGCTGTTCTTGATTCGAATGCTGGAATATATACTTCGTCTTCCTTGGCGAAGGAATTTCAGAAGGCTATGTTCAGTAACTCTGTTTTGCCAGCACTGTCTTCGATAGTATCTCCATTGCTATCGCGCATTGATTGTTTCTTGCCACCAGCAGACATCACATACGACCAGAATCTCTTTGGATTTTCTGCCAAGATTCCAGACAAAGTTTCCAAACTATTATAAGCATATCGCATTGAAGCCGGCCAAAATTTTGAGCTTCTGTAGAAGATCGTCAGTCTTGGGGATTTTGCATCTGTTTAAATTTGTTATGTTGTTTTCGTTATTTCTGCAACAGTGTTCTGGCCCATTTTGTGTACCATGGGTGATCAGCTCCGTCGTTTGTTAATTTAATTGGTATAAATCTCTCAGTTGCTGCCGATACTATTTCTTTGAATTCAGACCACGTCTGGGCTACACTATCATTGTTTATATAGAAGGACTGGAGATTGTCTCTCAGGAAGGCGTCAAGAGAATTTTTATCTTCTCTTTTGAATAGGCATATTTTTTGTTTGTTTTTTAAGGATTTGGGTGTTATAATATTCAATCTCGCTACGAAAACCCTGTGTTCACTAATCCCTGTGTCCGTTTTGATGCTCGTTATTAACTCAGGATTATTTGTTGCTAAGAGGCCAAGAGTGTTTTCACAACCGTTTACTATTCGTGTGGGGTCATGAACTAGCTGCTCGAAATAATTTTCAGAGAATGCGTTTAGCACAATTGAGGATGATGCTTTATGCGAACCCCCAGAATTAAATATGTACTTTCGCCAACATATCGAGGGTAAATTAAAGTCATCACCAACTATAATTGTGTGAGATGGGTACGCGATTGAAATCAAACTCAAGATTTCTTTGAACGTTTCAACAATTGTATCATCTAAATTGGGAGGTCGGTAAAAGGACCCAATTATTATTTTATTCCGGTTGCCAAGAATGACCTCTCCCTATACTAACTCACAGAAACTATCTACTTCAATTTCGTGACAAGATAAACTACCTCTAACAGCAACAAACATGCCACCGCCAACTATGTTTAGCGTATCCTTTCGGAACACCGTTAGGTTCTTCGCAAAAATTTCGGCTGAATTTATTTCCGGCTTTAGCTAGCTTTCAGTGTCTATAACGATTTGAGCATCAGTGCTTTCTATTAGCGCTTTAGCTCTGGTACTTTCCCAACATAGATACGACAATTTACAACTGTTATCCCGATGGTTCCTGTATCTACGTTCCTCTTGTGTTCGTCCTGTGCCTTTGTGACTGAAACCCTTTTCGTGTTTTCCCGAGACCCTCTAACCTAAAAAGCCGCCAGTCCACATCACACAACCCGTGCTATGTAGCCACTTGCTGCGTGTAGTGGACTCCTGACCCATTCAGCAGAACCCGAAACCCAACCATCCTATGGCGTAAGTTGATGTATCTGCAACCTACACGGTCGCAGAACCGTCTGAGCCTCTGATTCAGACCCTCCACTCGGTCCTGTCGACTATGGTAAAAATGGTCAGCTCTGCTTTCATCTCGCAAACAAGACTGGCAGCCTTTACCACTTACGTCAGCCGCTCCAAACCAGAGAGGATCTCCTCTGATCCAAAGTGACACACATCATTGGTACCGATGCGAGCACCACCTGCAGTTCGCTGCACCCTGTGCTCTTCATGGCATCCGGAAGGACCTCTTCCACATCTGGAATGCCTCCACCCGGTATGCACACGGAGTGCACACTGCCTTTCTTCCTCTCCTTGGCAGCCATGTCCCTAAGGGGCCCACTAACACACCTAAAGTGGGAGCTCCCAACTATCAATAATCCCACCCTCTGTGACTGCCAGGATCTTGCAGGCGGAGAGGCTTCCTCTGAAACAGGACAGGCGACTACATCTGGCTGAGCGACAGTGTCGGCCACAGACAGCACCTAGAACCTGTTTGTTAGACTAACCAGGGATGCCCTATGAGCTGCCCTTTGGGAAGTCTTTCACCACCTGCCACGCTCCGAGCGACCTCCCACTTGCCCATAGGTGAGTGGTCAACCTCAGAGCGAGTAGTAACTGGGCAAGCCACTGATGAGGACCCATCAGAAGTCTCGGACGTGCTGGACGTCTATTGTATCCCCGTGGCTGGCCCACAATAGTGGTGCCCATCCACTGCAGCTTCAAGCTGTGTAACCAAAGCCATCACGGCCTGGTGTTGAGAGCAAAGTGTCATCAACTCGGCTCACATCAACACACAACAGTCGCGGTCCCTATCCGTACTAAAGACCTTGGAAAACTAAACTACCGAGATAAATATATTATCGGTACGTGCTGCGGAACTCTACTAGAGCCGACCACTGTGGTCGAGCGGTTCTAGGCGCTACAGTCTGGAACCGCGCGACCGCTGCGGTCGTAGGTTCGAATCCCGCCTCGGGCATGGATGTGTGTGATGTCCTTAGGTTATTTAGGTTTAAGTAGTTCTAAGTTCTGGAGGACTGATGACCTCAGAAGTTAAGTCCCTTAGTGCTCAGAGCCAGCCAACTCTACTAGAGACCCTAACGAAAGCACAGGAACTGTATCTAATAAATTAGATTAATACACAGAGATTTAAATACCTAATTACCGAAGCACTTAGGTGAAAATAAACAATTCGCCCCTGATTAGGAACTTGTAATACGTCACAAAGTCGGTTTACTTTCCGATGCAAACGAAAACGAGAGAACTGTGGCTATTAGATATTAAATGAACACGAAGAAACTCAAGAAACTAAACTATCAAAGCACATAGATGAAATTATACAATTCGCTCGTGGTTAGGAACTCGTAAAACTCACAGAACCGGTTACTTCCCTGTCGGTGCGTCTACCTTAGGCAGTCGCTGCTGCCTGATTCGCTGGCTGACTGCGTGTGCTGCAAACCAGTGCTGGGCTGGCCAGTGACACCATACAAAGGTCATGCCGCTGGGTGACACATTTTCTACGATACCATCAATTATTTGGCAATGCACTGTTGTCACATTTACCCCCTACCCCCTGACCCAATTGCCCTGACAGGAAATTATTAACTCGCAAAATCTGTACCTAGACCAGTTGCCTTAATTATCAGATCCAAGATGGTGGACCTTAGGATGGCCTCCATGACGTTAGACGCCAAGATGGCGATCCAAGAAGGTGGATCGTGAATACTAGCTCAGCCTGTATAGTTGTCAGGTCACTTGTGCTTAAGTACAGAATTCATTATGCTACTCCAAGACCACTCGTCCTACTGGGTTTTCTCGAGCCCTTTGATGTCAGAAACTAAGATGGCGATGAAAGATGGCGGAATCGAGGAAACTTTCACAGCCTCTATCAGTTTGCCAAGGCCCACGATATCGGAATCTATAACGCTCGGATCTAGATGGTGGAATTGTGAATACTGGAACATCCTGAATGGATGCAAGAGCACCTGTTGAAAGTATACAATCCGAGATGACAGAACTGGGCATATGAAGGCAGCCAGCATATCGGCAGGTCACTCGTATTAAATATAGGATCAAAGATAGCTACCAGTAAAAAAAAGCTGGTCTCTTTGTTTTGCCATGATGTCACAGGGCACGTGTCATCCAAGAGCTCAACTTCAATTGGCGACAGATTTAAAGAGTACAGTTCAAAATGTCACATAAACAATTTCCCCCACTCCACATGCCAAAAGCAAGAACGCAGTAGCCCTAATTTTTAAAATGATTTGTGTGTGTGTGTGTGTGTGTGTGTGTGTGTGTGTGTGTGTGTGTGTGTGTGCGCGCAGTAAGAATGGGTCAGGAGCAATTGCACCTGTATTTAAACAAATAGGGAGAGCTCCCACCAAACCCACACCACCGCCTCTGCCAACCACACATCGCATTAGCCACCCCTGGTAGTTGCAGATTAGAGTCAGCAAGTCCCACGTATAGACTACAAGAGCCCGCATGTCAGAAGCTAAAAATTATGGGAAATTCAAATTCCAAGAATATCTTAGATGTCTCTCCCTGCCCCACTCCCACCTCCCGTAGACTATGGGTACCAAGTGACTAGTTTGGATCTATAAAACCCACTTGCGATAAATTTAAAACAGGGGTAAATTCAAAACTCCAACTGAACTCTCCCCTAAGACTAATTGCTCTAAGTGTAAAATGACAATAGTTATGTGATGGCCGACACAAGTGCTGCAGCACAGTGTTATTTCAGTTGTCTTGGAGGGTAATTTTAAAGCAAGATGCGTACATGACCTTTAGCGAGAAATTATGCTGTGGTTCAGGATGTGGAAAGGTCAGGTACAATGTTTTTTAAGATTCACCACAAAAGTTAATACGTGAAATGTGTGGCAGCCAATAAGCAAACCAGTTTCGCCAACAGCAGCCCCCACAGATGCACCAAAAATCCCAAACTAAGCTACACCAGACATTTTGCCTGTAAAGTTGAGAATAAAACAAGTTGATATGAAGTGACAAGCTCATTCACAACCATCAAAAACAGTACAAATACAGATGATGAGAAAGAACGACATCTTACGAGAGTAATGGTCGGCAGCCTTCTTGAATACCGCATCTAAAGAGATTTTAACATCAGTGGGTGAGCTCAACGCCACCTAATGGGTGGTGCTGAGTGCAGCAGCTCAGAGCGCTACCAGTGGTCCAGTGACTACAAGAGCGTACTGTTCGTCCATAAACACACAACAGACAAATGCGTCAAATGGTTGTAAGGCACCTCACGGGTTGAGTCTGTCGCTGGAACCAGTCACCCACCCAGGTGACTCAGCAACCACACGATTGAGCATGAATGCAAAGCAATCAGCTATTAGAATGTGAGCGATATTCTAGCAGAGTTTGCAATCTTTATTGAAGCAAACATGCCAGTGTTTTTGCAATGAAGGTCACGAAAAACAAGACGGAGAATGAGATAATTTGATGCCCATGTGAATATAACGAATGTAAACTTTACTGCCTCAACAGATTGGGCCAACAAATGTTGCATAATTCCCGGTGCTTTTAGAGAAATATTACCTATGAACAGAGAGTGCAAAATCTGTGATATGCATTGTCTGAACTAGCGAAGTAATGATATTTAAAACCTAAACAAAGGTTAGGGGCAAAACTTACTGTGTACCATATTCACTTGATTTTGTCGTCAGTTGATGAATCTAAAGATGTGGCTGATTTACAAAAGGCTTTCGTGTTCATAATCGATGCCATTTTATTTGGTCAGAGCCTCTAGCTAGTAAGTAGGAGAGCTAGGTTTGAATTCCAGTCTGGCACAAATTTTCAACTTTACCCATTGATTTCGGTCAAAATCAGCTCACAGACAAGGTCTGTAATTCCTTTGTGTCTTATTTGTTATCAATGAGTGTTTTGGTGAGCTTACATGACAAGCACAAATGTAAAACTCTGAACTGCTAAAGGCATCACTATGTTTCAGATTTGTCACAAAAATACGCTAACCACCGTGCAATGCATAGTATTTTCCAATAAGAACTGTAGCTGTGAAGCCAAGGACCGATTCATTGGCGCTTACACTGGCCACCAGAGATAGGAAACTGCATGGCTAGCACAACGAAAAGCAAGGCAGAAAGATTCAGAATGAAGGTATGTGAACTTACGACGTAGATATACCGAAACAAAGAAAGACAACTATCGAAAACGATAAAAGGGAAAATGTACATAGTACAGTGCATAGCAAGTCAGTCAGTTTGTGTAGAAATCAGCGAATTTTGCGTCAGAATCAGTTCGTATAAAACATTCCAAGAGAGAAGTCCTCTGATTGAAAAGGGAAAGTTGCTTCGTGTGCAGTGTGCCCACCCACCTATAAGCGCAGTAAAGACAGAGGATGTTTCCACAGGATTTCTAAACCATTACGATGAGTACCGATGTGGTTCCTTCAACAACGTCACTATGGTTCAAATGGCTCTGAGCACTATGGGACAACATCTGAGGTCATCAGTCCCCTAGAACTTAGACCTACTTAAACCTAACTAACCTAAGTACATCACACACATCCATGCTCGAGGCAGAATTCGAACCTGCGACCGTAGCGGTCGCGCGGTTCCAGACTGAAGCTCCTAGAACCACTCGGCCACAGCGGCCGGCAACGTCACTATCAAGGGGTGTTTAACTCATGGATACACCAGAGTGAACAGTGATGCTGGATGTCAAAACTCTCTTTCTATGCTGACGAAAACTTCTAATGGAGCCATTGCCAGTCTGTGAAAGGTTGTGACTGAAACCGAGAAGAGGTACCACTAGCTCGCAACTAACAGTGTACTATCATTCTAGGCTTGAAAGCGGTCTCATTAGAATATAATCTCCATCGTTAAACCTCACATGAGGATGTAAAATTGTTATCGTGCGATCTGAAGCACTCAAATGCCATTGCCCTTTTGTGTGCAGCATATGGTATGAGCGTGAGACGTTCTCATATTATACTAGTTGAGACTTTTTAAGATTTTAGTCGGGGAATAAACAACTGGAATACAGTGAGTTATGCCGAATGACAAGTGCCTGACATTTCGATATACAGGGTGTCTCAAAAAGTATGCTACAACTTCATTGTGTTACAGCACTCAAAGTAATTAACATATTCACATCCTATTTGGCTTTTGCGAAGGACGATCTCAACAAGTTTTTTTTTTTGTTTCAAATTATCTTGCGTAATGACAACGTTTCAAGAAAAGGCTCAGTGTGTGGAATGGTTTATTTAGGCGAAATCAGATTTTATCGCCTTCTAGGTCGCCTGAAATTACACTGATGGCCTTCTTTCTACGGGGTATGTCAAGAACAGAGTCTACCAAACGCTTGTCAACATTCTAATAGATGCTAATGTCTTCACAATTGAGCCAATATGTTGTGGATATGTTGTAGTGGAGTTTGAATACAGACTGGATGTTGTGTGTGTCACCAAAGGCGTACATGATGAAATTCACTGATTCGCATAAGAACGTTGTGAAATAGTGTATCACATAAGCTAAATATTGTATGAATGTCTTAATTAGCTTGAATGCTACAACACATTGAAGTTGTAGAATACCTTTTGAGACACCCTGTACAAGCACTATTTAGCAGATACAGCCATGAGATTTTTTGATAATGATGTTGTGTAGAGAAAAGTACCATCATTACACAGTCCTAAGCAGTTGCTGATACAATGTATGACGATCGCTATACCATAGAGAAAGATCCTGATAGTATCTCATTAGAAGATTCGCAGTGAACATCACACAAGTAATTACCGGTATTACCGTTAAAATCCAACATCAGCGTGAATGAATGCGTTTCAGAACAATGCAATACGTATGTAAAGGAAATCGCTTACAAGACACTGGAGCCGCAAGTTCTAGAGTACTGTTAAAGTATTTTTGAAGGTCTGACAACAAACATCGAACCCATAGATGAGCAGTTAGGATCTTAACAGGTTCATACAGCGTGGAAGTATAACAGTTTCTTGGGGAATTTAAGTGGTATTCCCTGAAATAATGATGGCGTTCTTCTCGCGAAACTATGTTGGGTAACGAGGTGGGTACATCTTAATGGAGGAAAGACATTGATGATAGTGCATACGTACAGAGAATTTGATTGTTTTCCATACACAATTGCAGTGATATTGTGTCGCTTTACATAGAGAACTCTGAAACCCAGCTGTTATCAGTACACTTCTTACTGGCCAGTGCAATCAAGTGATCTCATTGGCAGGTACAGACGTATGCAGACTGCAGTGTTTTAAGTCTGAACTTAATAAAAAGCTGCAGATGTCGTACTAATGCCATGAACAAGAACAGAAAACTAGTTCATACTGAACTGTCACAATAAGTGTCAAGCAGCTAGCTAGAAAAGTGTACACATAGTGCTGACAGAAACTCACCATTTATATCAAGGTCTCAAAATCGCCATAAAACTGAGCTGAAAGGTCCACAAATAACTCTGTAAGTTGGATAAAGTAAGAAGTGATATGAAGTATAATTTCCGAGTACCTCTTAGTCACAAACTTGGTTCTGTTTCTCTCCGTACATATTCTACCTTAATGATGGTGCTTATAATCGATAATATCGCACCTAGTGAGCTTTGAATGAGGGCAGACAGGGAACTGTCGTCGCTGATCACTAGAGCTGTGTAGAGATACAGAATCAAAGAGTTGTGACAGCGTACACAGTTCGAGGGGAAACTTCATCTGCTAAATATACAAAAATCGTTCCGTAATTAATGCCTCCTATTTTTTTGTGGTGACTCTGGATGTCCGCGACAGGTGTGGTTGGTTCAAAATGATTCAAATGGCTCTGAGCACTATGGGACTTAATTTCCGAGGTCATCAGTCCCCTAGAACTTAGAACTACGTAACCCTAACTAGCCTAAGGACATCACACACACCCATGCCCGAGGCAGGATTCGAGCTTGCGACCGTAGCGGTCACGCGGTTCCAGACTGTAGAGCCTAGAACCGCTCGGCCACCCCGGCCGGCAGGTGTGGTTGGTGTAGTGCTAATGCTTTGTATCTTTCTCTTCCATTTACAGGTGCTTCCATTGTTCTGCGTTAGTTGGCGCCAGCAGAAGAGTGTTTGAAAATGAAGTCTTATATGGACGGGCGTATAAGCTGAGGAAATTCGAGCGATTGAAATCTACCGAAGCTTTCTAAGGGTATGTGGAGATGATACAACAGACGTAAGCAATGTGAAGCGATGGGTATGGCATTTTCAAGGTGGTGAAAAGGGTGTGCATGACAAGCCACGACCTGGTCGATCCTTTATAACTGTCAATCCCCGCAATGAACAGTGTCCTGATCAACTGATCCGTGCTGGTCGGCAGATAACGACCAGAAAATTGTGTGCAAAGCTGAATGTCGGCTTTAATCCCTTGGAAACAATGCTGACACACGTTGGTTATCGCAAAGTATGTACGAGATGGGTCCCGCGAATGCTTACAGAAGAATAAAAAACTCATCGACTGGAAATTTGTCGGGACATGCTGGTCCAATATGAAGCTGAAGGTGACAATTTTCCGAATAGCATCGTCACCGGTGATGAGACATGGTGTCACCACTGCGAGCCGGAATCGAAAAGACAGTCCATGGAATGGCGACGTGCGAAGTGATGTGCACAGTTTTCTGGGATGTCTTCTTGTACGTCCTGGAGCACTCTGCAAGAGTCAATTCGGCACTCTACAAGGCGACAATGACTAACCTGAATGCCCGAATTTCCAGGCTAAGGCCAGAGAAGAAGAGCAACCTTCACCTGCAAATGATAACGCCATGTGCCCACACGAGTTTTGCGACCACGCAGTTCATTGCAAAATTCGACTGGATTGTGTTGCTACATCCAGTGTACAGTCGCGATTTAGCACCTTCAGACTTACATCTCTTTGGACCTCTGAAAGATGTATTACGTGGCGCACATTTGCAATACTCGGATACTGTTGTCAACGCTGTAAGGAAGTGGTTAGCCTCAGCTGGTTTCAAGTGAGGAGTGCCACCTATCTATGCCAAGAATGTGATGGTTCAGCGTGATAGGTTATCACAGAACGGCGTCAACAGTGGGACAGGAACTGCAGACAGCAGGCAGCGATATATAGAAAATTTTGTTATAATTTTTCTGTAACGTAGGTCACTTTGTATTTACTTTACTATAATACGCTACAGATGCCTCCAAAGAATTCAATTTGGTCTTGCCAATCGAATTATTTGTTAACAGCTTTCGCCCCCTTTTTATATATATACTTCCCAAGTATGTTTCTCTCCAAAAGCTTTCATGTACAATTTTCAGTACTGTTTAGTATCTCTGATACCTGCATATCCCATGCTTAATCAAGTCACAAGTTTTTCAGGTCCCTATAACTATCTTTAACTGTACAAATTTGTTGCTGGAGGCGAATCACTCGCTAGATGACAATCTGCACTGTCCAAACACTACAGGTCTCTTGAGGACTCTTCTGTGACGGCTGTCTCAGTGTCTCATCTGTGGTTCCAGGCCACTTAGGAACCTTCTGGTTGACGCATTGCAAACTTAATGTACCATCGAGGACAAGATAATTGGATATGGAACGCTAGTTGGAACTGGACAAGAGTGCAGAAGTCAAGCAGTTGTACTCTGTCGAAGGAGCCATCATAACATTCATTTCAAGAGATTTAAGGAATTTCAGACAACTCAGTTCTAAATTTAAATGCAGTGACTAAACCTGTGCCTTTATTTAAGGGCACTCAGTACAACGTTACTGACTAAGAATAAGTAATAACTTTTTAATGATGATAATAATAATAATAGACTACCAAATAACCCACAAGTCGAAACAACAATAACAACTATCAACACAATCATACACAATAAAATAAATGAAAATAAAACTATGGAAGAGTTACAACTACTGGTTTATATAGGAGCACTCACTACACTAAATGCACACTAGGCAGAGATCAGAACCAACCAACACACAGAAGAAACCCACAAAACCAGCATGGCTACATAGGCTACAGATCAGAATAGAAAAACTGAGAAAAGACATCAGACAGCTAACACAATTTATAAGAAACGAAATATCAGACAAAAAACGAAAAAGGTTAGGTAAAATCTCACAACAAGAAGCGATAGAGAAATTAGATGAAAAGAAGCAGAAATTACAAGCATTGGCCAAACGACTTAGAAGATACAAAAAAAGTGAAAATAGAAGGAAACAAAACCAAACATTCAACACAAACCAAAAGAAATTTTACCAGACAATAGATAACACACACATTAAAATAGACAATCCACCAAACATAACAGACATGGAACACTTCTGGAGAAACGTATGGTCAAACCCAGTACAACATAACAGACATGCACGGTGGATGCAAGCAAAAACAGACACATAGAAGATGATACCACAAATGCCTGAAGTGATAATTCCGCAACATGAAGTCACCCGAGCAATTAATTCCACTCACAATTGGAAAGCTCCTGGAAAAGATAAAATAGCAAATTTCTGGCTAAAGAAGTTCACCTCAACACATTCACATCTAACTAAATTATTTAACAGTTACATTGCAGACCCATGCAGATTTCCTGATACACTAACACATGGAGTAACTTATCTGAAACCTAAAGATCAAGCAGACACAGCAAACCCAGCAAAATATCGCCCCATAACATGCCTACCAACAATATACAAAATATTAACTTCAGTCATTACACACAAATTAATGACACATTCAACACAGAACAAAATTATAAATTAAGAACAAAATGGCTGCTGCAAAGGAGCATGAGGATGTAAAGAGCAACTGATAACAGATGCAGAGGTGACATATCAAGCTAAAACTAAACAAAGGTCACCACACTACACATACATTGATTACCAAAAAGCTTTTGATGGCGTACCCCACTCATGGTTACTACAAATATTGGAAATATACAATGTAGATCCTAAATTGATACAGTTCCTAAACATAGTAATGAAAAATTGGAAAACCACACTTAATATCCAAACAAATTCAAATAAGATCACATCACAGCCAATACAGATTAAGTGTGGAATATACCCAGGAGACTCATTAAGTCCTTTCTGGTTCTGCCTTGCTCTGAACCCACTATCCAACATGCTAAATAATACAAATTATGGATATAATATTACTGGAACATACCAATACAAAATCACACATTTGCTATACATGGATGATCTAAAACTACTGGCAGCAACAAATCAACAACTCAACCAATTACTAAAGATAACAGAAGTATTCAGCAATGGCATAAATATGGCTTTTGGAACAGATAAATGTAAGAAAAATAGCATAGTCGAGGGAAAACACACTAAACAAGAAGATTACATGTTGGACAACCACAGCGACTGCATAGAAGCGATGGAAAAAACAGACGCCTATAAATATATAGGATACAGATAAAAAATAGGAATGGATAATACAAATATTAAAGAAGAACTAAAAGAAAAATATAGACAAAGACTAACAAAAATACTGAAAACAGAATTGACAGCAAGAAACAAGACTAAAGCTATAAATACTTATGCTATACCAATATTGACCTACTCATTTGGAGTAGTGAAATGGAGTAACACAGACCTAGAAGCACTCAATACACTTACATGTCACAATGCCACAAATACATAATACATCACATACATTCAGCAACAGAAAGATTCACATTAAGCAGAAAGGAAGGAGGAAGGGGATTTATCGACATAAAAAACCTACATTATGGACAAGTACACAATTTAAGAAAATTCTTTATAGAACGAGCAGAAACTAGCAAAATACACAAAGCAATCACTCATATAAATACATCGGCTACACCATTGCAATTTCATAACCACCTCTACAACCCTTTAGATCACATAACAACAACAGATATGAAAAAAGTAAGTTGGAAAAAGAAAACACTACATGGCAAGCACCTGTATCATCTAACACAGTCACACATCGATCAAGACGCATCCAACACATGGCTAAGAAAAGGCAATATATACAGTGAGATGGAAGGATTCATGATTGCAATACAGGATCAAACAATAAACATCAGATATTACAGCAAGCATGTTATTAAAGATCCCAATACCACAACAGATAAACGCAGACTTTGCAAACAACAAATAGAAACAGTAGATCACATCACAAGCGGTTGTACAATACTAGCAAATACAGAATACACCAGAAGACATGATAATGTAGCAAAAATAATACATCAACAACTTGCCATACAACATAAACTAATAAAACAACACATTCCCACATACAAGTATGCACCACAAAATGTACTGGAGAATGATGAATACAAATTATACTGGAACAGAACCATTATAACAGATAAAACAAAACCACATAACAAACCTGACATCATACTCACCAATAAAAAGAAGAAATTAACACAACTAATCGAAATATACATACCCAATGCAACAAATATACAGAAGAAAACAGAAGAAAAATTGGTAAAAATACATCCAACTGGCTGAGGAAGTCAAGGATATGTGGCATCAGGATAAAGTTAACATTATACCAATTATACCATCAACTACAGGAGTCATACCACACAATATCCACCAGTACAACAACGCAATACAGCTACATCCAAGTGTATATATACAACTACAGAAATCTGTAATTATTGATACATGTTCAATTACCCGAAAATTCCTAAATGCAATGTAACATATATCGTACAGTTAAAAGGAAGTCACGCTCGATCGAGGTCCGCGTCACTTTCCATTTTTAACCAGACATAAAGTCTGAGAAAGGAAAGAAGATAATAATAATAATAATACTCCAACAGGAATAATGAATATCTGCAGAAGAAATCTGAACAATTGAATGTCTCAATGAGGAAACTTCGCATTATGTATCATTATTATCTCATTCAGCTGAATTCAGACAGCATATGCAAGGGAATTTTTGAACACGTTGAACGGAAAATATCTCCTTACTGTAAGACGCTTCAAGAACACAGAAATGATCTCAAAGAGATGAAGAACATGAAATTTACGAGACAGATTTGTTTCTAAAGATGGTTTCAGGTTCCCATCTATGGACAAAAAGAAATAAGGAAATTAGAACAAAGCGGTTAGAGGGTCAGAAACAACAGCACTCCGATTGAATGACAAATTGTTGGGGAAATCGGAAATTAAATTAGAAGTAGTTATTTATATGGTCCATAGAAGGCCCAAAATGAGTAAGAAATAATGATAACTTGCAACCGTAGGAAGTGCAGATATGATGATGAACAAGGTCGAAAAATTAGAGTATTATGACACAGTGAGCTCTAACATATAGAAAGTCAGTTATACTGATTCACCTACAGACTTCAGGAAATGGGAGAGGTCTAGCAGTAAAAGACAGTACTTCGTTCTTATGGAGTGAAAAAAAATGTTCAAATGTGTGTGAAATCTTATGGGACTTAACTGGTAAGCTTACACACTATTTAATCTAAATTATCCTAAGAACACACACACACACACATGCCCGAGGGAGAACTCGAACCTCCGCCGGGACCAGCCGCACAGTCCGTGACTGCAGCGCCCTAGACCGCTCGGCTAATCCCGCGTGGCTATGGAGTGAAGTACGGGTACAAAAATGAAGGCAGTTGTTACTGTTGTAAATTTGGTTACACCGGTTTGGTGGTGGGAGTGATAAGAGGGTATAGGAAGTGAAGAATGACTACTCAGAATTTATTAACTAAATATTACAAAATTCTAAGATTTTAAATTCTATAACTTCATGCAACAGAAGTACATAAATTAACTTAGGAGTTCACATTTTTTAAATATAATGTTAGCTGCCATCACTCCTTGGACGTGAACATTATTATGCAGCGTAATCATTGTAACCGGTTCAGAATGGCGCCGCTTGTGAGCACCATTCTAGGCCCCATGTGCAAACAACGCTCCGAGTTATACGTGGTTTAATGCAGTGCAGCTATTCACAACGTATTCCCTCTTGGAATCCGGCTACATTCAAGTAGGCACGCAAGATTAAATTGAGCAGCTTGGTTTCAAACATCTACAGCGCAGTGCGCTATGCCGAACTCCAGGGCACATGGAAACAAACGGCTTACAGCGGGTACATCCGCAGTCTCTCCACTACCCCGATAAAAGTTGAGGTAAAGATCCACGTTCTGGTCCAAGACGCCGTGTCATCTTCTACCAATGGCATTAATGGACGCGGTATGAAGGAGCACGTGGTCAACACACTGCTCTCTCGGTGGTTGTCGGCTTTCTTGACCTTGCAACCGCCACTAATATGTCGAGTAGCTCCTCTAGTCAGGCTGAATGCACCACGTTCCAGTCCTCCCGCCAAGGAAAAATAAATGGCAGAACCGGGAATCGAACCTGGGTCCTCTGCATGGCAGCCAGCTTTTCGGACCAAGCAAATACAGAGGCCAAACTTCCTTGCCCCCCTTCCCATATTGCAAAATAGCACTCTGAGTTCATACTCATTAATTCTTACTCTGCAGGGCAACCTTCCCGCTCCAGGACTCACACCAGAGTGCTCACTTGGCCACTCCGGCCTTCCTCCTTGGCTTTGCGGCATAAGAAGCGCCCATGCGCGGAGCCAAAGATAGAAAATCGTTCACAACAACAAAAATTTGTCGCTAAGAGCAACAAATGTAGACCTACACAAGCATAAATGTCACACATATTAAAATATTCTGGGCTATTACGCCGATGTCGAATGCACTTCTTCGAATGAACTTCTTGCTGAAACCCGTTTCGCCCTCGTCTACAGAGGACATCTTTCATTGGAGTTGTAGCTTTTTTCTAAGGTCCCGTGCACAGGCTCAATGGCTACTGGCTGAAGCAAAAACCATTTCCAGTGCAAAGCTGCGTCGTCATATGTTTTGAAAACTCGAAATGCAATTGGCGGTCGTCGGTTGCTGTCGTCCACTATTGCTATTTCTATCAACCTGTTGTGGAAGGTGCAGACCGCTGTGGCCGAGCGGTTCTAGGAGCTTCAGTCCGGAACCGCGCTGCTGCTACGGTCGCAGGTTCGAATCCTGCCTCGGGCATGGATGTGTGTGATGTCCTTAGGTTAGTTAGGTTTAAGTAGTTCTAAGTTCTAGGGGACTGATGACCTCAGATGTTAAGTCCCATAGTGCTTAGAGTCATTTGAACCATTTGCAGTGTAAGACTGGTACACATCTACTACATCAGATTTCACAAACCATACGGTTTGAAACCATCGACATGCTAATTAAAATTAGTGGGGTGTTTAGTAATGTTTACGGCCCCTCTGTACAGCCTATCATAGTACCCGCTTCCGGTTGCCCGTACGTGAATCTTATCAAATGCGAGGAAGTGCTGAAAAGCAATACCTCCGAATTTTTTATGTGAAAACTCTTAAAGCATTTTAAATAAAACAAACGTTATTAACGTTCTACATCTTTAGTCTTCATATCTACGTATTTATTTCTCAACATAGCCACCCTGGCGACGAACACATTTCTCCCAAGGAGAGACCAGTTTGTTGACACCGTCACTATAGAATGTTTGACGCAGCCACAACCCTACCTCTGCTTGCACTGCTTCATTACTATCAAAGTGAAGTCCTCGAAGGTGTTCTTTAAATTCTGGAAACAAACGAAAATCGGATAGGGCCATGTCGTAAACGTAGGGAGGATGATCGATGAAAGTGTATCCAACCGGTCTGATTGTTGCAGATGGCCTCGTGTGTGATCTGGCACTGTCATGGTGAAGGAGAGCACTCCAGGTGTGGACGAACTCCTCTTATACGAAACTCCATTACGGCAAGCTGTTTTTCGCGCATCTCAAACCGCCGTGTCACACGCTACAATTCAGGGCTTCCTAGTGGCAGAGAGATGAAAATATGTAGATATTAAGAATAAAGATGTAGAATGTTAATAGCGTTTCTTTTATTTAAAAAGGCTTTAAGTGCTTTCATATAAAAAATTTGGAGACATTAGTTTTCATCATTCCCTGGTAGAATCCGGTAGTTTCATGGCTGGAAAGGATGCTCCGAAACATCTCATCTCTCTCTCTGTCTCTACTTCTACATTATGGTCGTTTTTCGAAAGTTCGTTTAGTAGTACCCACGTACAAGTCACCACAACTAACGATATCTGTAAATCCTGCTTTTTTCCATGGGTCTGAGAGGATCCTTGGTCGACTTTAGATGTTCCTGTATATCTTGCGTAGATCTGTAGAGAACAGCGGCATTCCGTTTCGTCAAGATCTTTCTTATGCTACCAGTTACGTCTTGGCAGGAAAACTGTGCACTACTACAATCTTTTCGTCGCTGTCGTAAGGCTATTTTTAATTTCAGAGGTCGAATATTCACCCTTCAGCAACGTATTTTGAGGTACAGGACTAAGAGGAAATAATGAACGTTTACAAATACAGAGGAGGGCAACACGAATGGACAGATTTGTTTGACACAAGTGAAAAGAGACACGTTGAAGAAACTGAACTGTCAGACGCTTGAAGACAGACCAATATGTCGAGAACGGCTACCTGCATAGTTTCGAGAACTGGCTTC
The DNA here is from genome assembly GCF_023864345.2 of Schistocerca serialis cubense. Lineage (NCBI taxonomy): Eukaryota > Metazoa > Arthropoda > Insecta > Orthoptera > Acrididae > Schistocerca > Schistocerca serialis. The sequence continues at coordinate 610,514,398 of NC_064638.1, read as the reverse complement.
AAATGATGACTCTAGGAATATATTACAATCCTGTACGTATGGTTCTCATAGGGATCGTGAGGACAAGGGTAGATTAAGCACAATGCATGCAGAAGCATTTAAGTTATCAGTCTTTCCATGCTCCGTACATGAATGGAACTGGAAGAAGCCCTGGAAAAAGGGGCTAGGGGAAGTGCCCGGTGCCATGAACTTCACAGCGGTTTGCAGAGTGTGAGTGTAGATGCAGACATTCCAGTTTTTCATAGAGCAGCTCCTGTTCACAGGTGCTCCTCGCTATATCTGCCAAAGTTTTTATAACAGCTCGCTTTTGTCGTTGGTGATGATTTGAATCACTGTGTAGGTAACGATCTGTGTGTATGAGTTTTTAGTGGCCCAAGGTAGTGTCTGCACAGATGACCATGGCCAGTAGATGCACAGACGGCACGCAGGGCACACTTGGTGAGAGCAGCAGTGGTGGGGGCTGCGGGCAAGCGCTCTAGGGGGAAATGCCGAGTGCTGGAGGGCAAGTACTGTTCTAAACTGAAGCCTAAACTCAATATTTTTTGTAAATATTAAGCGGTGCACCTCCATGCCCACACTTGAACGGTGACCATTCAAAAACATCTGTCACCTCTGCTCTGTCTAAAAAGAATTCCGCTGAAAATGCAACAAATGCAGTGATTTATTTTCACCTGGATTGTTAGACATTTGATATTTTCAGAGAAGCGTCACGAGCGACGAATGTTGAGTAGGATCTACGCATTTCTCTTGTTGCCATATTAAAATTTGCTTCTTTTGCCAAAATGCAGCAGAGTTTATACAATCTCACCTCACTAACATGTTGTGCAGACGCAATTGCGAGAGAGTTCTGAAGTAGTGGTTTATAAAGTTTTTTAAGTGAGGAACTGAGGCAAACTAATTTCAATATCTTATGAAAGAGCACATCCTCGGTCAAAAATAAACGTGTACTGTCTTCATATATGCTGTTCCAAAACCCATAGCATTTCTCGCTTCACCAGCTGTCGATGGCCCTTAAAATTACATTCTTTCATCGAAAAAAATCTGTAGTTAGTGGAATAAGACGGTAGATAATGACGTTTTGCATAACAAGCATATGACAAAATACTCTCCTCTTTGCTTGTTATCATTTGCCAAAATCTGATTTCGATATCTCAAACCGTTTATGAATTATGAGGGACGTTGCGGATATTTCACTCTGGCTTTGTCGCTGGCGCGGCGCGATCGCGAATGAGTGTGCTACGGAAGATCAATTTTCTCGAGATTGGTGATAGATAGAGACCTCCACCCGAATGTAAAGAAAAATTCAATACGTTAGCTAAATGTCATATGCAGCAACATATTATGTAATACGCACCGAAAGGAAAATCGTTGCGAACCTTATCTTTCATTGTAAGCTTTCTCGAATTTCGCGTAGTGTCTCACTTCCACGTAAATATCGCAGTAACTACGTCCATTAACGAAATAACGCACATGTCATCATGAACATGATGTATAAAGCTACAAGTAAAGCAAATATGACAGGTTTTTAGCAAATAGTTTCCGTAAGATCGTTTGAGAAAAATTGCAGGGGGTGAACCTCGAATCTGTCGTCGCCGACAGCCCGGTAGGTGGCACTGTCGGTCTGCCCTTCCGAACAAACGAATGATCTCGTCCAGCGCTACGGACGTAAACTCATCACTGCACATTGGCCACCGCAACCGCGCGGACTCTGCCGTTGTCATTCTTGAGGATTAGCGCATGTGAAATCTCGTTTACCTTCTCCTCCCTCATGAAATGAATCTCCCGATTAATCTCACTGAGAAGTTTGTGAAGCGACCCGGTTCCTTTCTGCCACGTTTCCGCAACACGAACGTATAATCGACATAAGGGAACCAGCTATTAGATTTGTTTGTTGGCAGTTCCTTCTTGAAAAACATTGCTGCTGAATTTGGTATTGGAATGGTATTGGTTGTCGAGGACGCTCGGACGTAACTGTCACAGACACAAATGTGTGGCTACGACCTGTCAATGGCGCCTGCCCGCTGATGAAGTTATCGCCGTTTGTTCATACGCATACAAAGACGATAGACGAAACTGGTGCTTAATCTGAAGACATTATAGCACACACAGAAGAAACGACGCAGTTCGACAGAGTAATTGTTATATGGAGCAACAGGCAGAAACAGCCTCGGACAAAGTAAAGCTCTTAAAATGCCTACGTGACAGTGCTGCACACGAGCGACATACGAATCCCGCTGAAAAGCAATTTACGTATTATTCCAGTGTATAAAACTTGCGATTTCTTTTTTCCAATATCTCGACAGAATTTATGTTAAAATGATAATCAATTTGTGCCTTATTGTGAAAATAAATCCTTTTTTACTTTCTGGATCCAACCTGTGCTAACTTTTTATTCCACACATATTTGAAAATATTTTTGGTTAATTCATTGTTTTGCATTCTATATAAAAGTCCAAAAAATACCAGTTTCCTTCTTCTCCGTATTTCTAATATGTTTGTTATCTTTCGATGCCGGCCGAAGTGGCCGTGCGGTTAAAGGCGCTGCAGTCTGGAACCGCAAAACCGCTACGGTCGCAGGTTCGAATCCTGCCTCGGGCATGGATGTGTGTGATGTCCTTAGGTTAGTTAGGTTTAATTAGTTCTAAGTTCTAGGCGACTGATGACCTCAGAAGTTAAGTCGCATAGTGCTCAGAGCCATTTTATCTTTCGATAAAGTTCGTCAGTTTGTATTTCCAATATTCCATAGTTCCCTCTTTATGTCTGATATTTTTGTAACGATTCACATTTGTAGTATTTCTAACTTATCTAAATTACTGTTTAATACTGGAAATTAGCTTGCATACTGACATTCTGGCTTCACTATTGTAATATAATGCCTTATTTTTGCCTTTTTAGACAGGCATCTTTATTGAAAGCCAATGGCCTTACGGCAGTGATAACACCGGTTGCCGTTAGATCACCAAAGTTAAGAGTGTAAGTAGGCTGCTTAGGTTTTTATGTTGGTAACGCCACGTAGCGGTCTCTATTAAAATCGCTGACTGCGCTGTGTGCAGTCTGTTGCTGGTTGGACTCGTTGCTGGAAGTTATTCGCCAGTGTGGTGCTGGGCAGTTGGATGTGAACAGCCCGTAGTGTTGGGTAGTTGGAGGTGAGCCGCCAGTAGTGGTGGATGTGGCGAAAGAGATGCCAGAGTTCTGAGATGTTAATGTGAGCGGACGATCTGGAAGTGTGTCCGTCAGAAAAAGGAAATTTGTTAAACTGGATGTCACATATATAATGACTTTTGAACACCATTAAGGTAAATACATTGTTCTCTATCAAAATCTTTCATATGCTAACTATATACCTATCAGTAGCCTTCAGTAGTTGGAATCTTTTATTTAGCTGGCAGTATTGGCGCTCGCTGCATTGCAGTAGTTCCAATAACGAAGATTTTTGTGAAGTAAGTGATTCATGAAGGGTATAGGTTATTGTTAGTCAGAGCTATTCTTTTGTAGGGATTGTTAAAAGTCAGACTGAGTTGCGCTAAGATGTTGTGTGTCACTTTAGAAATGATCAGAATAAGCAAAGGGAAAACAGTCTCAGTACGTTCACTTTCACTCTGGAGTTTGAAAATCAAGTAACGTAGAAGTTTTACCAGTACAGTCATTCTTAACATTCAAAGGGAAAGTTTCAAGCACTGGCCACGCGGGATTAGCCGAACGGTCTCAGGCGCTGCAGTCATGGTCTGTGCGGCTGCTCCCGGCGGAGGTTCGAGTCCTTAGGATAATTTAGGTTAAGTAGTGTGTAAGCTTAGGGACTGATGACCTTAGCAGTTAAGTCCTATAAGATTTCACACACTTTTTTTTTTCTTTTCAAGCGATGTCGGACTTGGATGGGTGATCGTCCGGGTCTCGTGCTGTTGGCAAGAGGAGTGCGCTTGTCCCATCTGAGGAGAGGCGGCTCCGGTCACGAAAACTAACATATGACTGGGACAGCGGTGTGCTCACCCCCTGCCCCTCCACATCCGCATCACAGGACGCCTATCGGCTGATGATGACACGGTAGTCGGTCAATACCGTTGAGCCTTCGGAGGCCCGTTCGAATGGAGTTCAGTTCAGAATTCATGTTTCCAGAAAACTCCCTTCGTTTTCCATACGCCCTTTCTGTTTTATGTACCCTTTCTTCTATAGCAGCTTTTTCCAAACCATTTTCCTCAGCTGTCTGCCCAAGATATTTAAAATTTTTAAACTTCTCAGAAATTATACGCATTTCAATGACTCTTAAATTTTTTTTTCTTCAGAAAATCCTTCCAAAAAAGCAATTTGTATTACAGAAGGTGACACATTTTCACGAAGTACGCTACTGGCCATTAAAATTGCTACACCACGAAGATGACGTGCTACAGACGCGAAATTTAACCGACAGGAAGAAGATGCTGTGATATGCAAATGATTAGCTTTTCAGAGCATTCACACAAGGTTGGCGCCGGTGGCGACACCTACGACGTGCTGACATGAGAAAAGTTTCCAATTGATTCCTGATACAAAAACAGCAGTTGACCGGCGTTGCCTGGTGAAACGTTGTTGTGTTGCCTCGTGTAAGGAGGAGAAATGCGTACCATCACGTTTCCGACTTTGATAAAGGTCGTAACCTATCGCGATTGCGGTTTATCGTATCGCGACATTGCAGCTCGCGTTGGTCGATATCCAATGAGTGTTAGCAAAATATGGAGTCGGTGGGTTGAGGAGGGTAATACGGAACGCCGTGCTGGATCCCAACGGCCTCGTATCACAAGCAGTCGAGATGACAGGCATCTTATCCGCATGGCTGTAACGGATAGTGCAGCCACGTCCCGATCCCTGAATCAACAGATAGGGACGTTTGCAAGACAACAACCATCTGCACGAACAGTTGTTAGCAGCATGGACTATCAGCTCGGAGACCATGGCTGCTGTTACCCTTGACGCTGCATCACAGACAGGAGCGCCTGCAATGGCGTATTCAACGACGAAACTCGGTGCACGAATGGCAAAACGTCAATTTTTCGGACGATTCCACGTTCTGTTTACAGCATCATGATGGTCGCATCCGTGTTTGGCGACATCGCGGTGAACGCACATTGGAAGCGTGTATTCGTCATCGCCATACTGGCGTATCACCCGGCGTGATGGGATGGGGTGCCATTGGTTACACGTCTCGTCACCTCTTGTTCGCATTGACGGCACTTTGAATAGTGGACGTTACGTTTCAGATGTGTTACGACCCGTGGCCCTACCCTTCATTCGATCCTTGCGAAACTCTACATTTCAACAGGATAATGCACGACCGCATGTTGCAGGTCCTGTACGGGCCTTTCTGGATACAGAACATGACCGACTGCGGACCTGGCCAGCACATTCTCCAGATCTCTCACCAACTGAAAACGTCTGGTCAATGGTGGCCGAGCAACTGGCTCGTCACAATACGCCAGTCACCACTCATGATGAACCGTGGTATCGTGTTGAAGCTGCATGGGCGCCATCCAAGCTCTGTTTGATTCAATGGCCAGGCGTATCAAGCCCGTTATTAGGGGCAGAGGTGGTTGTTCTGGGTACTGATTTCTCAGGACCTATGCACCCAAATTGCGTGAATATGTAATTACATGTCAGTTCTAGTATAATATATTTGTCCAATGAGTACCCGTTTATCATCATCATTTCTTCTTGGTGTATCAATTTTAATGGCCAGTAGTGTACGAGGGGCGTTCAATACGTAATTAAACACATATTTTTTGTCTGCCAGTTACTGTTCAAGAATGCAGCATTTGTTACGGGACATCGTGGTATATTCCCAATAGAGCCCCTATAGTTTCTTAAAGCTCCAATAGGTGGCAGCGCTACATGTAGCCTTCAAACTGTCGCCTGTGACAGAGATCCTCTTCAGGCAGAGAGCTGTCATTGAGCTACTTTTGTCGGGAAAACAGAGCACATCGGATAGTCATAGGCGCTTGCAGAATGTTCCCGGAGACCTGTCAGCGAAGAAAAAAACGTTGAGTCGCTGGGCGAGGCCTCTGTCGTCCTAGCAGCAAGGTCGCTCAGACCGATGTACCGCGTGCCGGCCGACTGCACTCACCTCTGACTCCGGCACCCTGCAGCCCGGATCTGCTGCCTTCCGACCTCCATCTGTTTGGCCCAGTGAGGAAGCACTCCACGGGAAGCAGTGCGTGGATAATGAGGAGTTAGCTGACGTAAGGCTGTCGCGTTGAACATAGATTGTGTTGAAAAATAGGACTTTGTAGCCAAAAGAGAGGGGAATAATATGGTGCACTGGAATCCTGAATAAACGCAACGTTTATTCAGAAAAAATGTGTTGTACGACTGAAACTTCCTGGCAGATTAAAACTGTGTGCCGGACCGAGGCTCGAACTCGGGACCTATGCCTTCCGTGGGCAAGTGCTCTACCATCCTTTTTCTCTTAATCCCATTTTGTTCGCTTTTGTTCGTTGCATCTACTCGGAGTGGAGGTCGTAAGACATCCGTTTAAGTTCATTGTTGATCGATTAAGTCAGTTTTTTTATTACGGAGCTTAGCTAACCCTCTGACCGAACACGCTGAGCTACCGTACTAGCGTTCTACTTTGTTCGTTGCATGTAATCGTGGCGGACGTCTCATGACACCCGTTCAGGTTGTTCGTTGATCCGTTCACTCAGGTTTTTTTTTTTTTTTTTTTTTTTTTACAGAGGGTAGCTAAACCCTCTGACCGAACACGCTGAGCTACCGAGCCGGCGTTTTCTCATTTTGTTCGCTTTTGTTCGTTGCATTTGCTCGGGGCGGACGTCGTAAGACACCCGTTGAAGTTCGTTGTTGATCGATTAACTCAGTTTTTTTTTATTACAGAGGGCAGCTAACCCTCTAACCGAACACGCTGAGCTACCGTGCCAGCTTCTTTTTGTTCGGTGTTGATCACTGTGTTTGGTCGTTGTGGACGTCACATGACATCCGTTCAAGTTTGTTGTTGATCCTTTCACTCAGTTTCTTTGACCGAACACGCTGAGCTTCATTGTAAGTAGGTTATTTAGGTTTTCTTATTGGCAACGTTACGTAGCGCTCTGTATGAAAATCAGTGGCTGTGCTGTGTGCAGTCTGTGGCTAGTTTGCATTGTTGTCTGCCATTGTAGTGTTGGGCAGCTGGATGTTAACAGCGCGTAGCGTTGTGCAGTTGGAGGTGAGCCGCCAGCAGTGGTGGATGTGAGGAGAGAAATGGAGGAGTTTTGAAACTTGTAAGACTGGATGTCATGAACTGCTATATATATTATGACTATTTAGGTAAATACATTGTTTGTTCTCTATTAAAATCTTTCATTTGCTATCTATGCCTATCAGTAGTTAGTGCCTTCCGTAGTTTGAATCTTTTATTTAGCTGGCAGTAGTGGCGCTCGCTGTATTGCAGTAGTTCGAGTAACGAAGATTTTTGTGAGGTAAGTGATTTGTGAAAGGTATAGGTTAATGTTAGTCAGGGCCATTCTTTTGTAGGGATTATTGAAAGTCAGATTGCGTTGCGCTAAAAAATATTGTGTGTCAGTTTAAGCACAGTCATGTATAATTGTTCAAAGGGGACGTTTCATCATATCAGCGCACACTCCGCTGCAGAGTGAAAATCTCATTCTGTTGTACAACTGTATGAACGCACCTCGTGAACCAAAGGCGTCTGTGAGTACAAGACTCTTTATTGGTCGAATCTTGTATTCGCTCACTTTCCGAATTATCGGGATTTCCGTGTATCCGGATGACATACAGTCCCATCTAGTCTGAACAAACGTTTTCCACTGTGCTCCTATCGGCAGGGTAGAAAACCGGCAGACTGAATGTTTATCTTTCGAGGCACAGAAATTTTGAAACAGAGCCTCATCTCTGACACCTGGCGGCAGATGATGTCTCTGGAGCCTCCGAGCCGCCAGCTGCTCCCGCGACGGAGGAGGCGGGAAGTGTAGCTCGCGGCGCGCGGAAACTTCGTGAGAAACGCTGGCTGGCTGTGAAGGGGCGGTCCCGGTACGGGACCCGGCGCGCAGAAGAAGGGCCGAGCAGCCGGCGCGGCGTATTAGTATTCTCAAAGAGGCTGCTGCGGAATACACACGGCCGCGGAGTGCGCCGGCGCGCGCGCCCCTCCCCCGGGAACAAAGAAGCGAACCTGATGGAAGCGGCGGCTGGGGGCGCGCCGGAATAACTCCGGTATAGGCGCAGGGCGGAGGGTATGCCGGTCACGCGCCGGCCGCCAGAAACAGAGTAATGAGCCGCGGCGCGGGGCCCGGCCAGCCCTCCCCCAAACGAGACTACTTGGCGGCAGAGGGCGCGGGCAGGCGCCTCCCTGCTTCGCCTTTTGCTCTGTTTCGCCGCTCACAGCGTAATCGCTCGCCGGAAGCCTGTCTTGTGGTTCTCTAATAACAGCCCGGCGGCTGCCGCTACAGTTTCTCACTGTTTTGTTTTCCTCTAGTGTTACTTTTTTCCCAGTCTGAGTTGCCTGTCGTTTTTACGTAAAAATCTCATAGCCAGTTAGTTACATAACTCAGACGTTTGCATGTTGTTATACGTTATAACCAACTTTTTCTTCCTTTTTATTGTTACATCATCCCACTCGACCTGTACGGGCGCAAGTTGGGCTGCTACTGCTCTCGAATCAATAGCTTTAAAATACACACAAATACGAAACAAATACACTGACGGAAGTGTAGGCATATATGGGGCATCATCGGACGACAGCTTCAGCGTCATTCAGAACCAGAATTAACCGGCCCTGTATTGACTGAACAAGTGCAACAGGCATCGAACTCCATCCCACAAGCTGACTTCCGGCACCTGCACAACGCCACGCATACATGCTTGCATTCAACATTCTGGCAGCTACACCGGTTATTAATGTACCAACATTTAACATTTGCAATGGCTTATCATGTGCTTACTTTAACCTTTGATCTTGCATTGTTCATCACTTAAATATGTTACCTAGGCTAATTCTTATGTATATTAAAGCTACAAACACCGCTCTGACTGTATAAAATTTATTAAAACCACGACCTGTTTCACGTCAGTTTATGTGCATCCTCAGGTAATATGATTTTATCGACAACATTGCTTAACGCTTTTGTCGAAGCCTCTCGCCGTCCTTCACATTGCTGATAATCCGCTAGGATCGCTTGTCAGAAAGATAAAGCGGGCTGTCCCAAAATATCAGCTGGAAGCAGTGCGGTCTTAGCTTTAAGGAACATTGTGTTCCTCTGAACATTGGCTGCGGTTGCTCGCAATTCAAGAGAACTAGATAAATGTATTCCCGAAATTTCTTGACGTTAATTACTTTTTGGTATTGCTATTTTTTCCATCGGAGATGATTAAGTGGTGAAAACATTTGTAAATTTTTTTTTTTTTTTGAAACCTAAGAAAATATATATTCTGTATTGTACTACATAAACCTGTTAATCATACTAGTTTTTTAAATTAAAATCTAAAGATAAAAGAGAAATGTAAAAGCCAAAATATACGAGCGGCGTTCAGTAGGTAATTCAAAAAAAATTTTTTCTGAAAGCAGATCGGTTCCATTCAGAATTCCAATACACTCTTTGTAGTGTTGGCAGAAGAGCCAACATTGTTTTTCTAGAGGAGGCCAAAATGCACGCGTTTAATTACACGCTGACTGGTGTGAGGTCTGGAACAGGACAATATCTTGAGAATTGCAACTAAAGTACGTAGTTGATATAATACTTAACTTTAATCCACAATTGTAGAACATCTCTCGTTACGGTACATGCTTCATAATATTAATTATCAATTGAATACGGCGCCTTGCTAGGTCGTAGCAAATGTACCTGAAGGCTATGCTAACTATCGTCTCGCCAAATGAGAGCGTCTTTGTCAGTGAACCATTGCTATGACCGTCGGCTGTACAACTGGGGCGGGTGCCAGGACGTCTCTCTAGACCTGCCATGTGGTGGCGCTCGGTCTGCTATCACTGACAGTGGCGACACGCGGGTCCGACGTATACTAATGGACCGCGGCCGATTTAAAGGCTACCACCTAGCAAGTGTGGTGTCTGGCGGTGACACCACACTCTTCTGGCTACAAAACCTATTTCTCAACATAATCTCCGTTCAACGCGACAGCCTTATGACACCTTACTGGAAGGGCCTGTATGTCCACATGGTACCACTCTATCGGTCGCCGATGGAGCCAGCATGTGGCTTCATCAATAACCTCCCATCATCCACGTATTGTTTCCTGCGGAATGTATATTTCACTGTGCCAAACAGATGGAAGTCGGAAGGTGCGAGTTCCGGGTGAAAGGTCTCTGTTGGATTTCTTTCATGTTAATTTCTTAAATCTGTTGTCATTTACGGCATAAATTCCTCTTCTAAATTTACTGTGGTGTTTCTGACTATCTGGGAGGAGACTGAGCAGTGAAACGTGTTACTTTTACACGTAAACAAGAACGATCTGTCACACTACTACACTTTAAAACACAGTTTATGTGTAATTCATGTCACACAGTCTCATACGGAACCTACATCCGTTTTCTTTTATATACTGTATATGATAAGATACTGTCATCCCCCTTCCCTTCTGTGTGAGAGGATGAATGAGCAAATGTATTTCTAGTTGCATGCTTGATGGTAGCAGACAAGCCTGTCTGCTAGAGAACAGTAGGACCAACGTTGGAACAGGTAGCTACGCTTTCTAAAACCAGAGAGGTTTCTATTCTTAGTATGGCCCTGTCCGTCCCTTGGCATGTTGATATAGGAAGCTGCCTCTCTGGTCACTTCCGTTATGTATCGGTTAATCACGCTCGGTAGGGGCCCAGGTCAGTCGGTCCGCGGCGAGCGTCTGAAGTGGTAAGATCTCCGGCTAAGCACGTCTGTGCTAAGTCTGTAGGGCAATGGATTTCTTAAGTTCAGCCTAACTGAAAATTTAATTACTTTTATTTCAGGTTTGGATCTAAAATATCTAATGTTATCTTAAATTGCAACACAATGTATTTCGAGTGTGAAGTTCAGAATATCTTCCAGTAGTTGCTTTGTCACTACTTTGTGAGTAAAGTGGAACCACGTGTTGATCAGTAACTCTAACAAAGATCATCAATCTTAAATGCGAATGTGCGTGAGATTGTAACGTCTCGTCTTGACAATATTTTTCAATATAGCAACTTTTCTTTATGTTCAGCCAAGCGGGGTGTACTTTGTGAGACCAATACCACGTGCTTATACAACTGTTTGTTTGACCCATCAGGTTAATAGTAAGACGATAGTAACCAGTTCGAGGTTTTTCTTTTGTAAATAGCTTTTCGATCTAATTTATTTTAAGTATCAAAATTATTGTGGAGTTACACTCTTTGTGTAAACCAAGTTGACCACGTGAAGCATGTGTTGTAATCATCAAAGTAGCCCTCAGCTATTCTTTTCGGGAAGATTTCACAGAGAGTTAGTATGAATTTAGTATACCAGTGTGTGGTAATTACATGACGGACAGGATTGCGCTACGAACGTAACTTCTTTGGGTGAAAATTGAATCGGTTGGTTGTGGTTAATTTCCTCTTGCACATGTTTCAACGTTCTTCGTGTGTTATTTTATGAAAGCAGTGTTGTATGCAGTCTCCTAATCTTGGCTCCATATTTGATGTGTCCCGTAAGATTACAAACTCACATTTTCAGAATCCTAAATAAGGCACCAGTTTAGTTATGAATCAAGTTTAATATGCTGAAATTTCAATGATCCAATGTTAAAATAAATTTCCAAATACAAACTGATTTATTTCTTTTTATTTAAATTCTCTTATATATATATATATATATATATATATATATATATATATATATATATATATATATATATATATATATATATATCAGCGGTTGTCGTATGACTATTAAAAGATTATAATTAATGTTAGTCTGGTGGGGAATTTGGTAAGCTAGACTGGATACCTGGTGAAACAGTTGCTCAGTAATGCAAGGTTAACTTCCCCAGACAGCTCACAGCTTTTAACCCGCTTTTATTGTCTATCAGCACCGCTATCAGAACAAATTAATGCAACAACATTACACATGGCGACCCTGTTCTGTGATTCCGCTAGACTCTGGAATCTCTGAAACGTTAGATTGCGAGCATTGTATAATCTTAATTTTTTTTCCCTTGCAGCGCTCAAACAACTTCTGCGTTGTTTCTGAGCAGACTTTCAGAAGATTCACGGTGTTGTTTAGTGGCATTGTGTTGTTTGTCTTGTTTTGTTTTCTATATTCGTGTGTTTTATATGTATGTGTTTTTCTTTCTCGCTTGTAAATTGCACTGACTTCGATCAAAGTTATAAATTTGTTTTGCGTGTGAAAAAGTGCTTCGTAGGTTCGGTACCTTTCGTGTGACTGTCGTAATTTTTGGGGGATACATTTATTCTGATTAGTGTGTTGCGTACTGGGTATAAATTGAACTAATTCAGACACGTAACCAAGCTAAAAGTAGGCGGTCCAACAACTTAAGCAACATGGACCAAGGGGATAATTTGATTTCGAATATTAACACGTCGGATGGTTCCAAAAATGCAATCGGGAATACTTCAGAGGAAATGCAAAACAGGACGAACAGGCTCACAGTAGAGCCAGAAATTAATTTGCCTCCAACTAACCAATTGATTTGGCAGAACTCATAAAAGCCTTATTGCATCAAAATAAAGAAAATGCAGAAAAATCGTTCCGAGAACAAAAAGAATCATCCGTAAAATCGATCCAAGAGCTAGGCGAACAAATGACGCAGAAATCTGAAAAATCGATCCGCGAGCTAGGCGAACAAATAGATGAAAAACTAATCCAGCAGACAAATAAAGTCGATGCAGAGAGTGTCCGATGATATCTCACAAAGAATAAACGATCTGGCAAGTGAAATAAAAAGTGATATTATGAAAGAATTAGGCCGTACATTTGAACAAATCGATGATCGTCTGCAAGCCTTAGAACAGGGCAATTGGAGTCGCGATGCGGAATTGAAAGAGAGCGAGGAACAGCTACTTAGGAATTTCCAAGGTCTGAGAGAAGAATGCCAAAGGGAATACCAGCAGGTACCCTCCAGGGTCCAGGAGTTTGAAACGCATTTTCCCGCATCCGTTGGCAACACAGTAGTGGACAACAGTCAAGCGATTCACGCACTCGAACAGCAAGTAGAACAATTGAAGCAGACTGGGGCGGAGGACAACAGACAAATACATGATAAGATTGCGGCATTAGCGGACATCGTAGGCATGGTGAAGGTGACGGAGAGCGATAACAACACTACACCAGTAGCAGTCGTAGAGACCGAAGAAGTGCGTTCGCTTCTTAGATTTCAGAAGGGACAGTTCGAAGTGAACAGGCGGCACAAAGCTGTAACAGGCGAATTACAAGAACGCATGGCGCATCTGTAAAGCCGCATGGGGTGTGATTCCGAACTCGCCAATAGCACTAAAAACAGCTGTATGAACAGTGCAGAGAGGGACTCCGGCCACGAGGGAGATTTTGACGACAGGGAAGAATGTATTTTGAGGGGCAGACATGAGAAAAATAGAAACATTCAAGGGCCTCGCTGGGAGGAAATGCGGGGATTTGAGGTATTTCGAAATTCGCAAAGAGGAATACATTCACGAGCATGGCTCGAGCAATTTGAGTTCTGTCTTCCCCCCAACTGGGCAAGTTCACATAAGATAGAATATACGTGTGGCTATTTAGAAGGCGAACCGGTGATTCGCATGAGATCGCAGCGCGTCACTGCAACTGCACTCGGGAGTTTCGACAAGCCTTTCTGTCCGCGTATTGGTCGGAAGCGGCACAAGATAGGGTCAAGTATGGCATAATTATGCTGACAAATTTGAACCAGTCTGGTTTCGGCAGCCCAGCACGCCTATTCGACCACATGCTGTAGGCAAATCGATTTCTATACGATCCATACGGGCCTGCGGAACTGATTAGGATATGCATCACCAAATTGCCGATGCACTTGCGCCACGTCATTCTTGCGGGACGATGCAAAGAGGACGTGGAAACGTTTAAGACACTTCTCCAAGAGTTGGAATTTAATACAACAGAATGCCCACCTAATCAGGCACAAAGTTATTACGGGGCACAGCAGCACGATCGCAGTCGTGGCCGTAGTACTGACCAACGGCGTGATTGGTCGTCGCGACGCGAACGGAACAATAATCGGGACCGGCCGTATAGAAACTGGGGTAACAGTCGCGAACACAGGTGGAACAACGGAAATGATCGAGGACGTGGACAGGATCGTGAACGCAACAGTTACGGCAACAAGAATCGATACTACGGTGAACACGGTGGGAATAGGACTGTAGGTGGAGACCCTCATGATGTTGAAATTCGGCCGGCTAACCCTAGACATAATCCAGCAAATGGAAATGAACAAAACCGACAATAACAAACGATCAGCGCAGAAGGCGCGCAGTTGGAACAAATGAGCGACATGGCAAATGAGTACATAGGGTTTATAGAGAAGATGGTGAGGAGAAAGAATTGATTAATTTACATTTGTGACATCTGCATTTTGAATAATATGTTGGTAAAAGTAATGATAACGATGTTACTATGTGATTTATTGATGTTTGTGGTTTTTTTTCTTTCCTTGTGTAATTAGGATTTAGGTTGGTCCAAATGTGAAGATAAAAGGTTTCTTTGTGAACGAGTAAAATGCTGTTTATGGTTTTTTTGTGTAAATTGAAAAAGAGTCGCTCGTGAGAGAAGCAAGATCTGTGTTGAATTAATGCAAAACTCAGGGGAATATCCGATCTGTGGGCATTATGGGTCTGGCAATCCCAGGTCCCCAACTGTTAGTAGCCTTGTTTCCGATTTTCTGCTTTCAGTGCTACTATCTATCTATTACTGTTCTATATCTGTCAGGATAAATGAGGATCTCTTACTATAGTATGCATGCTGTACGAATATTTTAAGATAGGAGAACTGTGAGAAAGGAAGGAGTAAGTTTGGAATCTTGAAAACAGGATGCAGTAATACGATTGTTTAACCAATGGCTTCCCAATATGCGCTAATATGTTAATATTGATGACATATGTTTTTTTTGTTCTTTATAGCTGAGTACTTAAAGTGCTGTCTGTGGATTTCGTAACTAGATTGACTCCCTTCAAGGTCAAAGAAGAGTTGTGGTTTGTGTAATTTACGTGGCCCTGAAATATTATTATGGTAGTCAAATGACGAGCAGTTTGTCAGCAAATGGAGAATGGAACAGAAATATGGATCCTTTTTGTATTCTTGATTGATGTTGAGCCAGAGCCTGAAAAATTACTCTGCGTTAATGCTTGTCCTAGAAAAGTGACGTTTATGTGTTTTGCTGATGCGGTGAGCATTATAGCTTACTGTTATCGCTGGTGCGGGATGCACTGCAGCATGTATGAGTTGTACTGAGGAAATTTCCCTCTTGACCGTAGAGGAAGATTAAATAATTTTGACTAAGGGGCCGAAGGAAAGCTTGGTTTAATGTAATAAGGATGAAGCAAAACATTTGTCATTTAAACTACAGGAAGATTCGGATCTTTTGTGTCAGTTGTAAGTTCAATAGGATGTTAAGATGAAACTGTTTTACAGAATTGAGGAGACCACAATTTTTCCATTCATGAGAAATGAATCCAGAATAACCACTACAGGCGAAATAACTGATTTGGAAGCGAAAGGTAACTTAAAGAAGGAATGAAATTGCAGCAAAATGTGTAAGAAAACGTAGTATAAACTGTATGATGAAAATATTTTTACCCCTCTCAGAGTCATCTATGTTATTAATTCTTGTGGTAATGTAATTTTAGATGAAATTGTCTTACTGTTTTATATATAAACATATGAGTATGATAAATGTATAATTGCAAGTCTTTTATCAGGTGTCTCAATTGGTATAAATGTTTTGGCGTCTAAATAACCACTGTTTTTTTACTATGTATGTTTAAGGAAAGTTTCTCCATATTTATCATGCGACAAGACATATGCTGCAAGCGTCAGGAAGAGGACGAATTAGAACAATGTTGTAGTGGTATAAACACTGTGTTGACGTAGTATTGAAGTAGCTTGTTGGATTAACTAGTAGTGGATTCAAGTAGAATTTTGAGTAATACATGTTTATGGGTAGTTAGTTTGTAGTATAGACAACAGGTGTGCATGTGTGTGTGTGTGTAAATAACATGTGAACCCTATGCTGTCCTGACCTATCCTTCCACAAGGCATAATCCTATTCATTTTAGTGAATTAATAAGTAGCATTTGATTTATTAAAACGCAAGTGAACCATATTAGTGATGTGAATTTAGATATTATATTGTCAGTTCATTTAATTTGTATACTGTCAAGTCATATCATTTTAATTTTTTATATTGTCAAGTCATTTAACTTTTATTTTTATATTGTCGATTCATCTAACTTTTTTATATATATAAAAATATAAGTCTCACTTTTGTTTTTAAAAATTGTGAAAGACAATACTAACTGGTATTATGTATGACATTTTGTAATTACATAACTATGATGAACAATTTCTGTGAATGCAGTTGAGAACGTGAAAGCGAACTGGCTAACCTCTTACGAGACAGTGGGAGCAGCGAGGAGGAAGACTAGTTGTAAACAGGCGGGTTTCTCAGCAGGACACAATGTCAACCGGGCCACTTCCGGAGCGCGGTCGACAACAAAAGAAAGGGTACGGGACAAACACTTTCTCTTGCACCCAGAGCTAATGGCCGGCCGCACCAGTGCGACCCTTTGTGGAGGCGATGACCTGAGATGGCCGAGCGGTCCACAGAGCGGAAATCCATCTGCTGGCAACGCACCACACGCACGCGACCGTGACGAGATGGCCGCGGTGAAACGACAGAAGACAGGGAATAAAGGGGCGTGGAGCCTTTTGACAGGTACTGACCAGAGAAACTTGCAGGCGTCAACGACGACTACCAACATTTCTTGGCGGAAGCCCACTGTCAAGCGACAGTAAATCATTATTTGGTGTTCTCTGGTTGCTAAGGGTGGCACAAAGAAGAACCACTAAGTGTCATCCTTGCCCAGGAATATCAAACTGGCGAGCCAATTGAGGATAACTCAAGAATTTAACAACACAAGGGGCGTGGAGCCTTTTGACATGAACTGTCCAGAGAAATTGGCAGACTTCAACGACGCCTATCAACATTTCCTGACGGATGCCCACTGTCAAGTGACAGTAAATCATGGTTTTGTGTTCTCTGATTGCTAAGGGTGGCACAAAGAAGAGCCATTAAGTGTCATCCTTGCCCAGGAATATCAACCTGGCGTGTCAAACGAGGATGCCGCACGAATTTGACAACACAAACATGGAACCAATCATGGAACCCCCCCCCCCCCCCTCTTGTATTGTGTATTGTGCCTCGGAACAGTGGAACTGCTGAGTGTGCCAGTGAACAGTGAATATACTGTTCTTAGTCCAATGCATATACGTGTGTTCTTTCAGAGAAATTTTGATTGTATATTTTGCAGGGGTTCGATTTATTGGTGTTTATTAGACTGACTCTTGTATTTTGCAGGTGTTCTATTTATTGTTTTTTTTTTCAGATTTTGACTCCAGTATTTTGCATGTGTTTTATTTATTGGTGTTTTTTTAGACGTTGAATATTGTACTGTCAGAGCTGTTTTATTGATCAATGTTTGTTCTTGTGTGATGTATTAGATTTGTGATATTCTGTTTCGTAAATTCATTCCTGTGGCATTGCTTCGTTTATCAGTCAGATAGCTATTCATTCTCATTGGACTGTGATCGATTAGCCTTTGCATGGGGCACATTTATAGTGAGGAACACCATAAGGGTAACAATCACATAATTAATTGTAGTTTCAGTATAATGACACTGTGATCATTGTTTGCTAACTGAAATATAGTAGTCCCACAAAGTTATTTTAATTCTACAAATTATTAGTTTTATAAAATATAGAATTTTTTGCGATAACCACTTTGTAAAACATGTTTTTTTTTTCTCTTATCATTTTTTTGCTTTTGCGGATTGTGCATTCTAATGTTCTGCTTTATAATACTGATGTTATTTTCATGTTCTTTTTTTAATTGCTATGACACCTTTGCTATTTTCATAAATTTTACTTGTTAATAAACAGTCATAAATTTTCCTGTGATCAGTTGGCTCTTGCAATGAGCAGATACTGGTGAACTCCATAATTGTAACAACCAGAAATTGTTTTCATATTAATGACACAGGAACCATTGTTTTTACTTGCTTACCGAATTAGGTCTACACTATCTTTTAAATAGGTGTCACAGAATGTGTTTTTCTCTTTGAAATTGGTAGATTCTAAAGATGTGTTGAAATTATTGTGTTTTAACAAGTAGCTGGTGACCTTTTGCCTTTTCTTTATATTTTTGGTTTAAGTTGGGTGTGAGAAGCCTGTTTGGGAATGTCCTAGCATGGCCAGAAAATTCCCTGCACAGTCTTTTCCCGGACCGTTGGGGATATGAAAGGTCTCTGTTGGATTCCTTTCATGTTAATTTCTTAAATCTGTTGTCATTTACGGCATAAATTCCTCTTCTAAATTTACTGTGGTGTTTCTGACTATCTGGGAGAAGACTGAGCAGTGAAACGTGTTACTTTTACACGTAAACAAGAACGATCTGTCACACTACTACACTTTAAAACACAGTTTATATGTAATTCATGTCACACAGTCTCATACGGAACCTACATCCGTTTTCTTTCATATACTGTATATGATAAGATACTGTCATCCCCCTTCCCTTCTGTGTGAGAGGATGAATGAGCAAATGTATTTCTAGTTGCATGCTTGATGGTAGCAGACAAGCCTGTCTGCTAGAGAACAGTAGGACCAACGTTGGAACAGGTAGCTACGCTTTCTAAAACCAGAGAGGTTTCTATTCCTAGTATGGTCCTGTCCGTCCCTTGGCATGTTGGTATAGGAAGCTGCCTCTCTGGTCACTTCCGTTTTGTATCGGTTAATCACGCTCGGTAGGGGCCCAGGTCAGTCGGTCCGCGGCGAGCGTCTGAAGTGGTAAGATCTCTGGCTAAGCGCGTCTGTGCTAAGTCTGTAGGGCAATGGATTTCTTAAGTTCAGCCTAACTGAAAATTTAATCACTTTTATTTCAGGTTTGGATCTAAAATATCTAATGTTATCTTAAATTGCAACACAATGTATTTCCAGTGTGACGTTCAGAATATCTTCCAGTAGTTGCTTTGTCACTACTTTGTGAGTAAAGTGGAACCACGTGTTGATCAGTAACTCTAACAAAGATCATCAATCTTAAATGCGAATGTGCGTGAGATTATAACGTCTCGTCTTGACAATATTTTTCAATATAGCAACTTTTCTTTATGTTCAGCCCAAGCGGGGTGTACTTTGTGAGACCAGTACCACGTGCTTATACAACTGTTTGTTTGACCCATCAGGTTAATAGTAAGACGATAGTAACCAGTTCGAGGTTTTTCTTTTGTAAATAGCTTTTCGATCTAATTTATTTTAAGTATCAAAATTATTGTGGAGTTACACTCTTTGTGTAAACCAAGTTGACCACGTGAAGCATGTGGTGTAATCATCAAAGTAGCCCTCAGCTATTCTTTTCGGGTAGATTTTACAGAGAGTTAGGATGAATTTAGTATACCAGTGTGTGGTAATTACATGACGGACAGGATTGCGCTACAAACGTAACTTCTTTGGGTGAAAATTGAATCGGTTGGTTGTGGTTAATTTCCTCTTGCATATGTTTCAACGTTCTTCGTGTGTTATTTTATGAAAGCAGTGTTGTATGCAGTCTCCTAATCTAGGCTCCATATTTGATGTGTCCCATAAGATTACAAACTCACATTTTCACAATCCTAAATAAGGCACCAGTTTAGTTATGAATCAAGTTTAATATGCTGAAATTTCAATGATCAATGTTAAAATAAATTTCCAAATATAAGCTGATGTATCTCTTTTTATGTAAATTCTCTTTTATATATATATATATATATATATATATATATATATATATATATATATATATATATATCCTAGTATGGATATATATATATCACCGGTTGTCGTATATTAAAAGATTATAATTAATGTTAGTCTGGTGGGAAATTTGGTAAGCTAGACTGGATACCGGGTGAAACAGTTGCTCAGTAATACAAGGTTAACTTCCCCAGACAGCTCACAGCTTTTAACTCGCTTTTATTGTCTATCAGCACCGCTATCAGAACAAAATAATGCTACAACATTACACGGGCTGTAGGGTGGATGAGGAAGAGCCGTCCAATGAAGTTCTATGAACTGCTTTCGGTGGACAGCCTTGCGTAAAGCCCTCCTTTGTGATGGAGTAGGTGAATTTCGTTCGCATTTTTGTGGCGACGAACGCGCTGAAGTCGTTTCTTCAATATCCTGAGAGTAGCACAATAGACTTCAGAGTTCACCATTGTACGATGAGGCAGGATATCAAACAGAATTAGCCCTTCAGCGTTCCACAAGACCATTGCCATCACTT
Organism: Schistocerca serialis cubense; assembly: GCF_023864345.2. Taxonomy (NCBI): domain Eukaryota; kingdom Metazoa; phylum Arthropoda; class Insecta; order Orthoptera; family Acrididae; genus Schistocerca; species Schistocerca serialis. The sequence continues at coordinate 610,493,919 of NC_064638.1, read as the reverse complement.
TCCGTGATGGGGGTGCGGCTTTGAACTATTTCTTCACAGGAGAGGTGATGTGGCTCCACCCTATGGATTGTCAGTTTGTTCCAGGTTCGAAGTGATGAACCCATGTTCCATCACCTATGACGATGTTCGACAGCAAAATGTTCACAATCAGACTTGCAACGTGCCAGCAATTCCACACAGATAGTCCTTGCTCGCTCTTTATCGTCTTCTGTTAGGCGGCAACGAATCCAGCGGGCACACTTCTTTGAGTACCCCAACTGATGGACGGGTGTGTCAGCGCTGCCAACAGAGACGCAAAGTTGAGCAGTGAGGTGTTTGACTGCGATCTGTCGATCACCTCGAATGAGAGTCTCCGCACGTTCCAACATTGTAGGAGTCGCATCTGTGTGCAGCTGGCTGGCACATGGGAGATGGGACAGGTCTGCGCTGTCTACACTACTGGCCATCAAAACTGCTACACCACGAAGATGACGTGCTACAGACGCGAAATTTAACCGACATCAAGAAGATGCTGTGATATGCAAATGATTAGATTTTCAGAGCATTCACACAAGGTTGGCGCCGGTCGCGACACCTATAACGTGCTGACATTAGGAAAGTTTCTAGCCGATTTCTCATACACAAACAGCAGTTGACCGGCGTTGCCTGGTGAAACTTTGTTGTGATGCCTCGTGTAAGGAGGAGAAATGCGTACCATCACGTTTCCGACTTTGATAAAGGTCGGACTGTATAGCCTATAGCGATTACCGTTTATCGTATCGCGACATTGCTGCTCGCGTTGGTCAAGATCCAATGACTGTTAGCAGAATATGGAATCTGTGGGCTCAGGAGGGTAATACGGAATGCCGTGCTGGATTCCAACGGCCTCGTATCACTAGCAGTCGAGTTGACAGGCATCTTATCCGCATGGCTGTAACGGATCGTGTAGCCACGTCTCGATCCCTGAATCAACAGATGGGGACGTTTCCAAGACAACAACCATCTGCACGAACAGTTCGACGACGTTTGCAGCAGCGTGGACTATCAGCTCGGAGACCATGGCTGCTGTTACCCTTGACGCTGCATCACAGACAGGAGCGCCTATGATGGTGTACTCAACGACGAACCTGAGTGCACGAATGGTAAAACGTCATTTTTTCGGATGCATCCAGGTTCTGTTTACAGCATCATGATGGTCGCATCCGTGTTTGGCGACATCGCAGTGGACGCACATTGGAAGCGTGTGTTCGTCATCGCCAAACTGGCTTGTCGCCCGTCGTATGGGCTGCCATTGGTTACACGTCTCGGTCATCTCTTGTTCGCATTGACGGCACTTTGAACAGTGGACGCTACATTTCAAATGTGTTACGACCTGTGGCTCTACCCTTAATTCGATCCCTGCGAAACCCTACATTTCAGCAGGATAATGCACGACCGCATGTTGCAGGTCCTGTACGGGCCTTTCTGGATACAGAAAATGTACGACTGCTGCCCTGGCCAGCACATTCTCCAGATCTCTCACCAATTGAAAACGTCTGGTCAATGGTGGCCGAGCAACTGGCTCGTCACAATACGCCAGTCACTAATCTTGATGAACTGTGGTATCGTGTTTAAGCTTCATGGGCAGCTGTACCAGTGCACGTCATCCAAGCTCTGTTTGACTCAATGCCCAGGCGTACCGAGGCCGTTATTACGGCCAGAGGTGGTTGTTCTGGGTACTGATTTCTCAGGATCCATTCACCCAAATTGCGTGAAAATGTAATTACACGTCAGTTCTAGTATAATATATTTGTCCAATGAATACCCGTTTATCATCTGCGTTTCTTCTTGGTGTAGCCATTTTAATGGCCAGTAGTGTAGTTGCGACGATGACAGACGCCTCACCCAACGACTTACCTTGCTTTTCTTCTCTGCCTTGTCCCCAAAGACATTCTGCAAGCGCTTATGAATATCTGCGATGCTCTTGTTTTCCGTCAAAAGAAACTCAAAGATAGGTCTGCCGATGTGGCCGAGCGGTTCTAGGCGCTTCAGTCTGGAGCCTCGCTACTGCTACGGACGCAGGTTCGAATGCAGCCTCGGGCATAGTCCCATAGTGCTCAGAGCCATTTGAACCAAACTCAATGACAGCTTCATCACAGACGCTAGTTCGGAGGCTACGTACACCGCCACCATCCATCGGAACTTGATTGAACTGTATGGAGTGAAGCGGGGATATCCCACGACGTCCCCAAACAATTTATGTATTTTTTCAACCAGAACTGGTCAAGAAAAAAAACTGTGTTCCGTTGCTTATTGCACGCCCCTCGTATATTCAAATAACGTTGCATAAATTGTGACCTTATCACGGCATTTTCATTAAGTAGATGATGGACCCACGAGGGTGAAAAACTGTTTTGAGGAGGAGTAAAAAATGGAAATGTCGTGTGGCTAGGGCCTACTGGTCGGGTAGACCGTTCGCCTGGTGCAGGTCTTTCGATTTGACGCCACTTCGGCGACCTGCGCGTCGATGGGGATGAAATGATGATGATTAGGACAACACAACACCCAGTCCCTGAGCGGAGAAAATCTCCGACCCAGCCGGGAATCGAACCCGGGCCCTTAGGATTGACAGTCTGTCACGCTGACCACTCAGCTACCAGGGCGGACTTGAGGAGGAGTAATGTTAGGTATTCCCTACATTAAGAATGTGTCTATAAATATAACGGTCATTTGGATATTATCTATGGACATGAAGGTAGCTGTTGCGGTGGCCGGTCGAAAGAGAGGAAGGGACAAGAAGTTTGGTGTGTGGGCTGGGCAGGAACAAGGGAAGGGATGGGGAAAGATGGGGAGTGAAGGGAGAAGCCTGGTGGAGTGGCATCGATGGGGAAGACTTTTATTTGATCAGGTAGATAAACAGAGAGGATTTCTCTGTCTGGGATGCGCAGTAGGTTGAAATTGCGTTGGGATACAGTATGGAGTGTGTGAAGTTGTAGGACAGTGGAATGTATTGGTACAGGCACGGAAGAATACCACAATTGATAATCAGAGTGGAAACAATGGGACTGTTGGAGTGTGGAGTGCAAGTGGTGAAGGCTATATAATGCACTCATCTGAAGACTCACAGCAAACTCTATAATGAATACATTATAGTATAGTTTTAGCCAGGCTTTATGCATGGTCTTTATGTAGTAATTGGTTGGTGTCAAGGTACTAGCGAACACGTTAATTCTTTGGCATGCTAAATATGGATGGCGATGTGAGGTACTCTTGGGAATTTCGTGAGGACGCATGGGGGCAAGGGTTCCTGGCAATCATATGATGACACATATTTCGGTCCCTTGTTCCGATTTCGCCCACTTTGAAGGGACTCAAAATTATAATACATCGTATAGAATATGAACAATTTACTTCACATTTTTACGCGATGCTCCAATAAACGTTCAGACGTACTTAGGCTATGTCTTTTCCAGGTCTTCTGTGCGCAAAGAAATTCTGTGCTGCGCTATGAAAATGTGCATTTCGCTTTCATTCTAAGAGTTGGTTTTATTACGATAGCAGGGCATTTCAATCATTAGGCAGACTGTTTCCAGACAGTTGGCTGTAAGAGAGTGGCGAACCAGTAACAATAAGATCAAACTAAATGCTGACAAAGCTAAAACGGGAATGTTTACTCGTAAATGCCCAAACACGAGGGACCGTCTGACCATACAAGTCTAAGCTTTGACTTTGCAAAACCACAACAGTGACTTATCGACGTTCGTCAATGGTGACTGCTGATGCTACCAACATTAAGACTCCAAGAGTAATTAAAAATATCTGTTTACGATAAACACTTAAAGCTCCAGCGTTATTCATCAGGAATCGAACACCTACTCTGTAAGGGAAATAGCAATGAACGACGCGAAAAGACTCCTAGAAAATGCCACTGCATTTTTAAGTTCTACAACACGACACTTAGAATACATTGCTATTGCTGCACCTGAGTGGTGACAGATAATGAAAGTGCCAAGAGCTATAATAGAAGATACTATATACGAAATAAAACCTAAACAAATCATCATATGATTAGTGCAATAGGACGGGAGTCCAGCGTCCCGGTAATGCTTGAAATATATTAAACTTTTCATAATACATTACAGAAAGGAAGCCCACTTTTCAAAGATGGTAGCTCTCCCGGAAAAAAAATAAAAAAATTTAAAAAAATTAGCACAGACGCCGGAAGATTAGCCTAAGCAGAACAATAAACAGGACTCCACACCAGCAGAGAAGAGACTGCTGCTAAACGTAAGGCCAGCGATTGAAAACAAACTCTTTATAACTATAACTGGTCCTATAACTCATCGCTAGAAAACGTCCTTGTTGTAAGAGGAGTGCTGGTTCTATTCCCGGGCTCGAGAAATCTATGAAGAAAAAGGGCCAAAGCATATTGACCACCTGTTTCAAGGCATATCAACAAATGAAAGCTAATTTATTAACAACACATAACGCACTAATAGGTTCTTTACATTTGGTAGTGTTACATAAAAGCTATCATATGTTCCTTTAAACCTATGTCATAGACAGATCTTTATAACTGCATTATTCATAATATAAATGCTTGTCCACCTTGTTGGATGTATTGATGTAATTGCCTCTCGGTATTTGCATGGACACCTCTTAACATCTCTGCAGATTCTGCAGCGTAAGCACGACGTATTCGCTCTTTTAATACATCTGGATTTTCCCGTTACGTATCGTGAACCCTAGCTTTGATATAACCCCGTAAGAAAAAAACCCAAGGGTGTTAAATCAGGGGATCTCGCTGGCCATCGAATGCAATCACCACGACCTATGCACCGTTCGGATATACATTGTTGTGATATTTCCTAATCCCTCAACAATAATGAGGTGATACACCATCCTGCTGAAATCAGTGCCTCACAGCTAACTGAAACGGGATGACTTCTTGGAGACGCCCGAGATTCCGCTCATTCTGTAGGAATTGCAAATACAGCCGAGCGGGTAGTCTGAGAGCCAAATAAACTGGTCCAGTGAAGTGGTCTCCTAGCATGCCGCGCCCTACGTTAGCTCCCAAGTGTGCTTGGATGTGATGCGCTCGTAGTCAGTGAGGATTTGCAGGAGCCAAGTAATGTAGATCGTATCTATTGACGGTGGCATTATTGCCGAAATAGCATTCATCTCCCCATAAACGCAGCCTGACGAAATCCGGATACGTGACTGCTTTATTTACGAGACGTCTGCAGAACGATACCCAATTCTGGATATCGTTTCCATACAGCCGTTGGTGTAGGTGCAGTTTAAAGGGATGCTGCAGTTTAAAGAGATGCCGTTTTTGTTCCTGCCGAATCCTTTATACCGAAGACCTTGATATTGCTTGGTCCGCTGCAGCTCTTCTTTGTCGCAATTACTATGAGAAATAGGTGTTACCGGGCGAGATCTAATTACTTTCATAATACCAATAATAATGACAATAACAATATTGTTATTATTATGGGCACAAATAATACTGCAACCAAAATGCAATAGCGCGGTAACATTTTCATTTATACTACATTGTACGTATGCGGTATTTTCGTTTAAGCTACGCTTACGGTTTGTGGGATGTGCTCCAAAATACTCAATATCGTTCCGGGCAACATCGTGTGCGGTCGGTCGGTCTCTCCGTGACACGTTGTATCTGAAAAGCTCCCTCAGTTCTTAAGTGCATCTCTGTACGTCTAAAAACATGTGCAAAAGGTAGATGTTGCGTAGGAAACCGTTGTGAAAACAGCTTTCGGGCATCAGCTGCATTGCATTATCATATCGGAGTAGTCTTCGCTGGAGTACATTACCTGTTTGGCTGTGAGACCTGACTCGAACTACAAACAGACGGCCACCCGACCTTATCACATCGGAACCAGGAGGAAAACGCATGCAGATGGCGGCACAGCTCGGTGCAGATTCCCTTGTGCATGGACTTCCCATTTGGACAGCAGCGATGATGCAACCTTCTCGCACTAAAGTAACTATCGTATGCGGGAAACACAAAACTACAGAGGTCGGCTTGCGTGGGCCACCTAATTGCAAACAAAAGTTGTGTACGCAGTTAGTACTGTTTTGATTTAGCTCTTACTCCCTGTCTCAACAGAAATTCGTATATTGGGATAGTTGTACTTAAGTCATAACGGCTTATGATTAGAGTACTGTTAGGCAATCTGAATCTTTGGTAACTTTGTAACTCTACCAGTTTCCAGACTGAAACTATGCGATGTAATGTCATTGAAGATACTATCCCAAACGATTTCCCCTCTCATTTTAAGCAAGGGATGTATTGACTGCTGGTCGTGCTGTTTACATAGCTATTCAGTGTTTATATTATATCCTTTGAAGATTAACAGAGTATTGAAAATGTATCAATTAGAGATAAGGGACTGTGGTCCGGAAAAGACCGAGCGAAAAGTTCTGATCGAAAATTGTTCTAATATCTCTGACAATGAAATACATGTACTGTTGCTTCAAAGTCTGTAGGGTAAGTAACTTTCGGAGGACAAGAAATAAACGTCTAGTAAACATGTACTGTAAAACGCATACTTAAGAGCAATACTATGGACCAAAATGAGAAAAAAGTGTCGAGCGAATACGGGTAGATTGGTGGTCAGAAATTAGACGAAGTTAAGGAATTCTGCTGCCTTGGATGCAAAATAACTCACGACGAACGAAGCAAGGAGGACATAAAAGTAGGCTAGCCCGGACGAAGAGGGTATTTCTGGCCAAAAGAAGTCGAAAGGTATAAAACATATACCTTAATTTGAGGAAGGAATTTCTGAGAATATACGCTTGGAGCACAGTATTATATGACTGTTAATCATGACATTGAGAAAACCGGAACAGAACAAAATCGCAGTGTTTGAGATGTGGTGCTAGAGAAGAATACTCAAAATGAGGTGGGCTCATAAGATCAGAATTGAGGACGTTCTCCGCAGAATCGGCGAAGAAAGAGACATAAGGAAAACACTGACAAGCAGATGGGACAAGAGGATTTGACATTTGTTAAGGCATCGGGGAATAACCTCCATAGCATTAGAGGGTATTGTAGAGGGTGAAAACTATAGGGGAAGACTGAGATTTGAATACTTCCAACAAATAATTGGGATTTAGGGTGCAAGTGACACTCTGGTACGAGGAGGTGTGTGTAGCAGAGGAATTCGTGGCAGGCCGCATCAAACCAGTCATAAGACTGATGGAAAAAAAGAAAAATTGTAAGTAGGCTGTTTAGGTTTTTATGTTGGTAATGCCATGTAGTGCTGTGTACGAAAACCGCTGACTGCGCTGTGTGCAGTCTGTGGCTGGTTGGAATCATTGTTGGAATATTCGCCAGTGTAGTGTCGGGAAGTTGGACGTGAACGGCGCGTAGCGTTGGGCAGTTGGAGGTGAGCCGCCAGCAGTGGTGGATGTGGAGAAAGGTGCCAGAGTTTTGAGGATTACTATAAGCGGACGATCTGGACGTGTGTCCGCCAGAAAAAGGAAATTTGAAAATGTGGATGTCATAAATTGATAGATATATATATGATGACTTTTGAACATTATTAAGGTAAATACATTGTTTGTTCTCCATCAAAATCTTTCATTTGCTAACTATGCCTATCAGTAGTTAATGCCTTCAGTAGTTAGAATCTTTTATTTAGCTGGCAGTATTGGCGCTCGCTGTATTGCAGTAGTTCGAGTAACGAAGATTTTTATGAGGTAAGTGATTCATGAAAGGTATAGGTTATTGTTAGTTCAAAAATGGTTCAAATGGCTCTGAGCACTATGGGACTTAACATCGGTGGTCATCAGTCCCCTAGAACTTAGAACTACTTAAACCTAACTAACCTAAGGACATCACACACATCCATGCCCGAGGCAGGATTCGAACCTGCGACCGTAGCGGTCACGCGGTTTCAGACTGAAGCGCCTAGAACCGCACGGCCACACCGGCCGGCATATTGTTAGTCAAGGCCATTCTTTTGTAGGGACAATTAAAGGTCAGAATGCTTTGCGCTAAAAATATTGTGTGTCAGTTTAGTGATGATCAGAATAAGTAAAGAGAAAACTGTCTGAGTGCGTTCAGTTTCACTCAGCTGTTTCTGTATCAAATAACGTAAGAGTTTTTCCAGCACTGTCATTGATAATTTTTCAAAACATGGGGCTTCTAAATTGCCTTAAGGGCTATGGGCTCTTGCTCAGTAGAAGAAATTTGTTTCACAGTATCGAAGATGAACAAGTGCACGCAGCTCTTGAGATAAGCGTCTGAGAGCCCTTGTTGGCTATACATGTTTACCTTCTCCATACTACCACCCTTGAAAGTTGACTGTCCAGCAATCTCAACAACAACAGACCCAGTACATAGTTTCCACTGTCAGAATTATCAGAATTATTTTCTACTACTACTTTCGATTCGGTCGTTCCGAACCATGATCCTTTACCTCAAAGTGATACATCTAACGTTCTCCATTATTCCTGAAAGTTTGTAACATGTATATACAGGGTGTTCCACCTAACTCTGCTACCTCATATATTTCCGAAACGAAACAAAATGTGAAACGTTCAGTTCACCAAGGATGGAACTATGTCAGTGTCTCACACCATGGGCAGAAATGCACAGTAAACAAACACCAAGTTCAATACAAAGTTACATTTTTTAAATGGCACATTTATGTTTTTTTCTTTGTAAATCGAATCTAGAGGTACAATTAGTGAGGGCAGACTTGTTTTCACTGTTCTAAACCTTATGTCTTGTGAAATATGTTGACGTTAATGGATGGTAACGGGGCTACAGTTTCTGTCGTAATGAAAAGAGCTAGGGTTTTCTACAGCTGGCTTCAGGACAATGCAGTGAACTCGCATTATGACAATTCCGTATTATGGCAGAAACTGCGGCAACGTTTACATTATATAAAGTCTAAGTATTCGAGAAGGTGTAATGCTCAGAACTGTGAAACTAAGTCTGGAATGGCTAATTGTGCATCTAGTTTTCATTTCACCAGAAAAACATACATGCGCCATTTGCATTTTTCACATTTTGTTTCATTTCGGAAGTATATGAGGTGGCAAAGTTAGGTTGAACACTGTGTATATCCTTTCGAATGCATATTAGAGTATCATGCAGAAATCTGAAGTTAGTCGGTTAAGCAGTTTCCGAAATTTTAGCTAACAGGCTTTCCCCTACACACGGGTGTCCCAGGAGGAATGGATCGTATTCAGGGATATGATAAGAACGACCATTTTAAGCAAAAAGGCCTAGTACACAAGGGCTTTAAAATGGATGACTTAAGGGATATGCGTACTTCTGACTCTGCGATACTGTGAAACAAATCTCTTCTGCTGCAATCTCTTAGCTTTCCATAATTTTGGAGGACCTAGTAAGTCCATTAGATGCAAGCTCTAAAATGCATACCTTAAAAGGTACACTATGTGATCAAAAGTATCCAGACACCCCCAAAAACATACGTTGTTCATATTAGGTGCATTGTGCTGCCACCTACTGCCAGGTATTCCATATCAGCGACGTCAGTAGTCATTAGACTTCGTCAGAGAGCAGAATGAGACGCTTCGTGGAACTAACGGACTTCGAACGTGGTCAGGTGATTGGGTGCCACTTGTGTCATACGTCTGTACGCGAGATTTCCACACTTCTAAACATCCCTAGGTCCATTGTTTCCGATGTGATAGTGAAATGGAGACGTGAAGGGACACATAAAGCGCAAAATCGTACAGGCCGACCGCGTCTGTTCACTGACAGAGACCGGCGACACCTGAAGAGGGCCTTAATGCGTAACACGCAGACATCTATCCAGACATCGATACCTCTCCTCAGTGCAGCAATCCGTGAAGAATGGGCCGCCATTCCCCAAGAAAATTCCAGCACCTGATTGAACGTGTCCCTACGAGAGTGGAAGCTGTCATCAAGGCTAATGGTGGGCCAACACCATATTGAATTCCAGCATTACCGATGGAGGGCGCCACGAACTAGTAAGTCATTTTCAGCCAGTTGTCCTGATACATTTGGTCACATAATGTATGAGCCTTTGTTCAGTAGAAGAGATGTGTTTCACATAATGAAGACGAGCAAGTACTCATAGCTCTTAAGGTAAGCACTTTACAGCCCGTGTTTATTGAAGTTTTTTCTTTAAAAGATCTTTCTTGTCCTATCCCTGAATATTGATCATTCCTCTTGGGACACCCTTTATATTAGTACAGATTGAGGCTGTGTTGGAGAAAGTTACATCTGTAAGTGATGGGTGCTGAGTGTTGGCACCGGGCTTCCTATACTGGTTCAGTTGTTTAACACCAACGGTTCTATTTAATTTCCATAGATTATGGCAATGGCCAAAATCGAGACCTACGTACCAGCAGAAGTCAAAAAGTCTCTCATCTGGTATACTGTAATGTTTCTATCACGTTTCCTTGATGTGCACCAGGCGCTAGTGTTGCATTAGACCAAATCTTCCGATTAAGAGGCGCTGCTGTTTCTTAGTAAGCCTTCTGTCAAAAGGCACACCCGCTCCAACGTCCGATGTCATTATTTTATATGCTAGACTAGTGGTGGAACTATACCGAATGCGTTTCGGGAAACAAGACAGATGGCAGTAGCCAGAGGTCCCCATGCTATAGCCTTCTCGATGTCGTAAAAGAAGCAGCATACTTGCTTCCACGCTTTCGATGCCTGCGAAATCAAAACTGATTTGACCCTCGAGAGGGTCATAATACGGGATCACAAAAGACATTTCTGAGTCTTCCAGAAATTGGCGTCAGTGGCACAGATCTACTGAACATCTATGCTGTGATCCTTCTTGAAGACCAAACGCCTGTGTCTTTCTCCAGTAACATAGAAAGTAGCGACTTACGATAAACTGCTCTTAATATCCATGGGGTTTCCCCTATTCATGTACATCACCTAGTTTCCAGTTTCACACTAATTTGATTTCTTTTCTTTTTTTATTAATGCTCCTATGTGACGTTATGACTAAAAACAACGTCGTGATTTTGTTCTATAAATTTGTTAATGTAAACAGAATTTAGTAATTTAGATTTCTATAATATCTGCCTAGTATTATAGTACTGGGAAACTTTCAGCATGTACGAGGGGACTTTTCAAGTACATTAATAGAAAGAATAATGGGAAGAGAAAAATGAAGAAGGAAACAAGGAAAGATTGAATAAAGATGTAAATTCAAGTTAAACACTGTCTCAATGGTAGAAATGTGTAATAACAATAATAATAATAAATTGAAGCATTAGTACCTCCTTTATCTTAAGTTATTATTAATATTCTTGTTTGATAATGGAATATGAGGCGACTTAAAAAGTAAGCTAAACATTATTATGACAGACCAAGCAACTTTCACTGAACGCTGCACGGCACTTTAAAGTGGCACCAATACATGACATTATCTTTCAACAGTGATGAAGTCATGTAAACAACAGTGAACGCGTTCAGTCAATCATTCAATCCCTTGAGGAGAGAAATTTGCTCCTTAGTCTCGGAGCCATTCGACAACCGCTGTCTGACGCTAGATAATCCATTTTCCGCCAGATATTATTTGAGCTTCTGTAGAAGGTGGAAATCGCGTGGTGCAGGACCTGGCTTTCCGACCAGCATCGCCCAAATCTGTGTGACCTTGGTCTAACTGTTGACACCATCTCACTACGGCTGGACGCGACATTACACTTGGCCCACGTATCGCCAGAGTTTTACGGTGGTTCAGTGTGCAAATTAGACGTTTTAGCCTCCAGAATAGTAATGTCCCGCCTACTTTAGCTTTGGAACATGTTTCCTGTTGGGTTGGCAGAAGAGCCAACACCGTGTTACTAGAGGAGGCCGAAATGCACGCGTTTTAGCTCTGGCAGGCTGGCGTGAGGAGGGAAGATCTATACTGACGTGAGGTCTGGAACATGACAAGGAATTATGATTCAGAAAGCGGACGTAATTAGTTTCATACTTAACTTTAATCCATTAAGGATGAACGTCGCTCTTGACGGTACATGATTCACAATATTATCTGTTCAGAATTCACTCTAATTACTGAATATGGCGCCTTTCTAGGTCGTAGCAAATGACGTAGCTGAAGGCTATGCTAAACTGTCGTCTCTGCAAATGAGAGCGTATGTACACAGTGAACCATCGCTAGCAAAGTCGTCTGCACAACTGGGCGAGTGCTAGGGAGTCTCTCTAGACTAGAGCTGCCGTGTGGTGGCACTCGTTCTGCAATCACTGATAGTGGCGACACGCGGGTCCGACGTATACTAACGGATCGCGGCCGATTTAAAGGCTACCACCTAGCAAGTGTGGTGTCTGGCGGTGACACCACATTCCTCCCCCGCAAATCGGCGGACGTCGTGGTATAAGGCCTCCGCCCGCCTTGGGGAGGACCCCATGTTAACGTATGCGACAAGGTGGGGAGCCTAACAACAGGCGAGGCTGTGCCACCCGCACCCTGCCATTCGGACCGCGGGGAGCTAGGGAACGCCTGACAACCTGCTCCAGGGTGCACGCCAACATGCGGTGTATGCGCCCGTAGACAGACAGGAGGGGCCGAAGGGTCAACCTCCATCGGGCCGGGGCAACCGACGGGCGAAGACGACATATGGTCCGGAGTGGGCAAGAGTTCCATGTCGGAGGACAACTGGTCCCGGGGAGCGATCGGCGGCGCGTGACCCAGGGGGGCGCCCGGCGGCTGCAGCGACGCGTCTACTGCGGGCGTGGCCGGCGGGAGAACAGGTGGAGGCGGCGGCGCGTCGCCATGGGTAAAAATGGACGGCAGCGTCGATAACACCTGGGACTGAGGCGAGCCAGTAGATGGGTCCCCGGGGCGATGACCGGATGGCACCGTCGCTGAAAGCAGGCGGCGAGCGGCAGATCCCATGCGAAGACAGAGGCGCAGCTAATTGAGATGTCGGCGCACCTCACCAGAGGCCCCCAAAACCAGATACATAGCGCGTCCGAGGCAGCGAAGAATGCGCCCTTCGAGCCAACGCCATAAACCTCGATAGTGGCGATAGTAGACAACGTCGCCTGGGGCAAAAGCTGGTGTCTGACGCTGCACACGAACCGGATGCGGCGGATGTAGCAAAGACATCAAGGTTCGATGGTGGCGACCATGGAGCAACTCAGCCGGCGAGAGACCATCTTGGGGCTGAGGGCTATACGAGGACAAAAAGAGCAATAACGCGTCCTCCCGAGAATGCGACTCTTTCAACTTCAAAATCTGTGACTTGAAAGTCCTGACATCATTCAGCGGCACCGTTTGACTGTGGCGAAAACGGCGGAGACGTCAGATGTTGAATACCATTGGCCTTGCAGAATGACTGAAATTCTGCGGACATGAATTGTGGGCCATTGTCGGAAACAATTGTCTGTGGAAGACCTTCAATGCAAAAGATAGCAGATAACGCTTGGATGGTGGCAGATGAGGTCGTGGAAGACATCTGGCCAACAACAGGAAAATTACTGAAGGAATCTATCACAACCAACCATCGAGCATTCGAGAATGGACCAGCAAAATGACGTGTAAGCGTTGCCAAGGGAAATTGGCTTTTGGCCATACAAAGAATTTCCGTGGTGGTGCTGATTGTTGTCCGGCACGCACCATGCAAGAAGAGCACATATTCGTAATCGCGGCATCGATTCCGAACCAAGTACAGTGCTGACGAGCAAGTTGTTTCATTCTCACCAATGTCCTTGGTGGAGAAGCTTTAAGACAGAGGACTGTAACGAACGTGGGACCACTACCCTCGACTGGTCATTATCAGAACGCAACAGCAAAACACCACGTCGAACAAAAAATCTCTCCTTGTAAGCAAAAAATCGGCGAACCAACGGGTCCCTGATCCGTGACTTTGGCAAGGGCCATTGCGTAGCAACAAAACGCAGAACGGTAGAAAGGACAGGGTCGGCAGTTGTGGCTGTAGCTACACGACGAAAATCAATCGGAAACGATTCGATCACGTCATCGGTTTCCAAATCAATGAACATGCAAGCAAGTTCGGATGAATCGAATGCCCTATCCTCAGCAACAGGCAAACGGGACAACGCATCGGCGTTTCCGTGCTTAGCAGTGGACCGGTACGAGATATCGTAGCGGTACTGCGAGAGGAAAATAGACCAGCGAATGAATTTCTGCACTGTACGTGGAGATACAGGCATGTTCGGATGAAAAAGCGATGTCAAAGGTTTGTGGTCTGTGATTATGGTAAAGTGACGACCATACAAGAAGTCATGAAACTTTGTAACACCAAATACGAGAGCCAATACTTCTTTCTCGATCTGTGAATAATTCCTTTGCGCAGACGAGAGCAATTTGGACGCAAATGCAATAGGGCGACAGTGCGATCCATCTTTGTGCGCAAACACAGCACCGATTCCGAAATTCGATGCATCCACCATCAACAAAAGGGGCTTCTGGGGATCGAATGGCGTAAGGCAAGTATTGGAAAGCAACGCCGATTTCAACCGGCGAAAGGCGCGTTCGCATTCCGTCGTCCAGACGAACGGAACACCTTTACGGCGTAAGCGATGAAGTGGAGCTCAAATGGAAGAGGCATGCGGCACATATCTGTTATAATAGTTGATTTTTCCCAGTACACTCTGCAGCTGCTTCAAATTCTGCGGCAAAGGCAAGTCTTGTATGGCATGGAGGTGCGTGGGACTGGGCTGTATGCCTTGGGCATTGAGTACATGTCCCAGGTATGGCAAGTCACGAGCAAAAAACACACATTTGTCCTTCCGTAAGCGAAGACCATTTTGTCGCAAGACCTGCAATAATGTTCTGAGATTGGCTAAATGTTCTACTTCCGTCTTTCTGGAGATCACAATGTCGTCCAGATAGTTTGCTGCAGTAGGGACCAACGCACAAACAGTTTGTAGATATTTCTGAAACAATGCAGGGGTGGAGGGGCGGATGCACACCCGAAAGACAGTCCTTTTGAATCGATACAAACCAAGATGCGTGTTAACCACCAAAACGCGGTGGGATTCTTCGTCCACCGGTATTTGCAAGTACGCATCTGCAAGGTCCAACTTCGAAAAATACTTGCCCGGGCACAGTCTGTCAAAAAGATCTTCCGGGCGGGGTAAAGGACAAGTTGCAATCACTAGTTGTGGATTCACTGTTGCCTTGAAGTCCACACAAAGTCTCGATTTTCCCGAAGGTTTTGGCAAAATTAGTAAGGGTGATGCCCAGAGAGAAGCCTGCACACGTTCAATTACACCTTGTGATTCCAAATCGTGTAATGTTCTTGCGACCTCATCACGCAATGCATTTACTTTCAGTTCCAAATGTGCTTCATAGTTCTTAGCACAACCGAGGCATGGTGCAAAAATGTCTGTAAATTCTTCACATAGACGATAAACACTGTCTGAAGGCACAGTCTGGTTCACTGATAGGACCTGATTTACTATAGACAAGTTAAACAACTGAAATAAATCGAAACCAAACAAGTTCACTGCAGAAGAAGAACGAAGGACGTAAAATGACACAGGTTTTGTTTGTCCTTTGTATGTGGCAAGAAGGCTGCACTGTCCTAACACAGGGATCTTTTGACCTGAATATCTAGTTAACTTAACATTTGCGGCACGCAACGCAGGTGTGCCCAGCTGCTTGTAAGTGTCTTGATTGAACAGTGAAACTGCAGCTCCGGTATCGAGCTGGAATGGTATCACTTTGCCGTTAATGTCCAAGTCTACAAAAAGTTTATTGTCCTGCTGACGACAAGAGCGACAGTCTCGCGCAACGTGAACTGACGCTGGTACAAAATCACTTGCGACTCGACGGGAGTTTCGGCGTTGTTGATGCTCACTATTTGTGGGACGAACACAGTCACTGTTAGAGAGAGTGGCACTGGGCGGGGTGGAATGAACGACATGAATTTCCATGGGCGAAGTTTCGCGAGCCTGAGTATCCTTCGTTCGATTCCGATTACGGCGCGAAGCAAAGGGCCTGGAATGGTTTTGAGTTTCCGATCGGAGCTTTTTCTGGCTATCACTCTGAACATGTCCTTTTTTATTACAGTGAAAGGGTACAGTACCACCCGACATTGAAAATAGGTACAACATTCTTCGTTATTGTTGTCAGAACAACGTATTTTTTGTAATAATAACTCAATTTCACTTCATATACCGAAGCCGGATACCAGTGTAGGAAAGAATGACAATTTAGTTATTTAATTGATCACATGTGCACTCCCACAAAATAAATCCCTATATCCAATTTGGTGAGATCTGCGACGTGAATGAATGTATGGTCGTCTGCTAACCACAGATAGTGAATGTGCAATATATGATCATCTTTGAGACGGCCCTTTGGTCTCCTTTGGTGGAACCAAAGAGATGAAATTTACCTGAGATTTGAGCGCCTGAAATGTGGCTGACCAATGGGTAGCATGGTCTTCCCCCACCTCTACGGAGGTGCGAGATGACCTGAAGAATGGCCATGTTTCAGCATTCTGGCGCTGGATTGCGTGTTGGTAAGACCTTTCTTAGGTGTGCTCCGTATAGACAAAAGAGTGGATAGAATGGTATGCATGTGGAATACTTAAGAGTAGTTTGGAATAATAATTTGTCTATTTCAGGAACTTTTGTGGGGAGAATTAAATGTCAGGCAGGTAATATTAAGGGGATCGTAGTAATCTTCGGAAGTGACCAACGGTCACAATGAAACCACGCGTAGCAATAAGTTGAAATACTTCCGAGTGCATAAGTTAAGCTGAATTACTGGCGTGTGTACTATAAGTTGGAAATATTTAAGAAATGGCGTGTGCAGGACTTGAAATTAGAGACGAGTACTTCCACATGGTGAGTACTGTGTGAGTCTCAATCTGTGTATGAGACAAAGGATAAGGAGAAGTACTCGTCCATGGTATCAGTTGAGGATTCACGTGTGTGATGAATATGTTCTTAATATTACTTTGCGTGTTATGTTTCCGTGTGACGCTTGATTCAAACTATAATACTCTGAGAGTGAAGCAAGGTGAGTCAGCCGTCTATCCAGCAACACCACTTGGCTTGCATTGCACAGGAAGACGTGCGTATATCCTCCAGAGTCCATAGTGGGAAAGAAAAGTTACGAAGTGGGGCAGTGTTGTGTGAAACTGGGATGAATACTAATTGAAGTGCGAAATCTGAAACTGACGTGATTATAACGTTGTGACTATTCTTTGTATTGTATGTTGCCAGTGTGATGTATTTCATGAAATTTTAGTATGTGTGATTGGCATGGGAGAGTAACAAGATAGTTTCAGAGGCAGTGGGTTATGCATGTTCCTATTTGTACCGCTCGGTCTGGAGGAAATTTTCGTGATGATGGGTGTGAGAGTCGAAGTGTGAGATATAGCAAAAGATCCACCATCCTATCCAGAAAGTGCACTGTAGTATTAGATAATTACGAGACCATAAGATAGAGAATCACCAATGTAAAGCCATGCCCACTGGGCGGAGTTTCTCATGTGCAATTGTTATAGAAGATGTTATGGTGTGTTTAGGTTATAGAATTTATCGGAATAAAAAAGATAGTGAAAAGAAAAAGATTGGTGGCTTTTACTTCGAATAGTATGTTGCCATGATATCCAGAATTTATAATGTGTGCGCCATTCATATTCAGTGCGATGGCCACGTGTTGACCAAAGCCGTTGGGTAAGAAAGAAAATGTGGGGCAGTGTCGTGTGAAACTGGGATGAATACTAATTGAAGTGAGAAAGCTGAAACTGGCGTGATTATAACGTTGTGACTATTCTTTGTATTGTATGCGTAGTGAACAGTCAGAGTTGTGTAAATTATTAATAGTCAGGCTTGCGTTATCCGTTTCCGTTGCGTAATATTCAAACAGGATAATAATTTGTAACTTAATTGTGAGTACTAGAGCTCATGTTACTTGACAAATAAGAATGAATCCACTCGCTTGGCAGACCACTCATCTTGCAGGCCTGACTGCTTGATGCTACAATATGAGCAAGGCATGTGGGTGCCTCTTATAATTTCGACCCTGCCAGGATTGTGCTGTTAGGGTTTGCTGTTAAGATTTTTTCTTTATGGGATTTGTCAAGATTTTTACGTATATTGTGACAGCGCTAAGAAGTAAAATTTTTTCTTTGCAATTTCTTTCTGGATTGGTGAGGATCTTTTATTTTTTTTTATTTAATTGATTGCTACGTCGTCCAAGGCTGGAAGATCGTTGTATAATTTTTTTTTTTTTTTTTTGCGTAATGTCCGTAGTAACTAGGTCGCAGTCGAAAAGTGTAGTCACCATGGAGAATAGTGATTCTGGGGTGAACGTAGCAGTGCAGCAGGAAGTAGGTGTCGACCTAGGGTTAATGAGCGAGAACGACAAACACTCCGAAGGGGCTGAATTGGTCAGCGGACCGCGGCTAGGTGATACCTTAGGCAGCGGGCTTTGTCCACAATCGGGAGCTTTTCCCGACGACGCGGGCAAGCCTGGACTAGGTCAGGTATGCAGTGAAAGTGTAGCTACCCTTAGCGAAGCTATGGTTTCTCAGGCAAACGAGGTGAGCGCACCAAAAGTACCAAATGACAATGTGCTACTGCGGTTTTTACAGAGGATGGATAGAGATAATAAGGAAAGATTGGAAGCGATGGATAGAGATAATAAGGTTCAAATGGTTCAAATGGCTCTGAGCACTATGGGACTCAACTGCTGTGGTCATTAGTCCCCTAGAACTTAGAACTACTTAAACCTAACTAACCTAAGGACATCACACACAACCATGCCCGAAGCAGGATTCGAACCTGCGACCGTAGCAATCGCACGGTTCCGGACTGTGCGCCTAGAACCGTGAGACCACCGCGGCCGGCAGATAATAAGGAAAGATTGGAAGCGATGGATAAAGATAATAAGGAGAGAGATAGGGAGACTAAGGAAAGATTGGAAGCGAATAAGGATAGATTGGAAGCGATGGATAAAGATAGTAAGGAAAGATTGGAGGCAATGGATAGGGGAAATAAAGAGGCAATGAGGAAGCTACACACAGTTATCGATGAGTGTCTGTCCGCAGTTAATAATCGGTTAGATGAGGGGGAGAAGAATCTGGGTGCGTTGAAGCAAGTATGTGACGCCGTGGAAGAAAAAGCCAATAATTTGGAGGTACGAATAATTGCAATAGAGAGCGATATTACAGAACGTAGGGACGTGTTGCCGGATGAGCGAATCAAAGAGATAGTGGAGGACTTACTTGCAGATAAACAAGGGGCATTAGACAGCGTGGAAGCTCAAGTCACCCGGCGGGAAGTGGCGCTAAATAAACACAGGGATGAAGTTGCAGAGGCAGTGGTCAGAATGAATACTATTAGCACAGATGTAGAAAAGATCAGTATAAGAGGCGAAACATGCTCTGACAGTACGCAGCGGGAGGTTTATGCCGACCAGGAGGAGATACAATCATTATTAAAGTTTAAAGAGGCACACTTATAAATAAATAGGAAACATAGGGAAGAACTAGCACAGTTGCAATTAGCGTGCAGTAGTGAAGGTGACACACCACCAGATAGGTTGCAGAGGGAGAGTGAGATAAATTCTAAAAAAGAAAATAGGCACAAAGAGGAAGACGAACTCAGAGCGTTAGAAGAACGGTTGTGTCGGATAAAACAGGTGGCAAACCCAACTGGGTATAGTCCAAGGTCGGAAAACATAAATGCGGAAGAAGAATGTAGGAGGCACTTCGTGTCGGTACAAACGTACACTTGTTTTCCGGATCCTGATAACTACCAACATCCATGCCTGTGGCTGTCTCAATTTCAAGATTCATTACCTTCATCGTGGGGACCGCTCCTCAAAATAAAGTTTTTGTGTAACCATTTGAGGGAAGAGGCTACAGCGAAAATTCAGTAAGTTATTAAAGACTGTAGTAGCTACAAGTAATTTTGTGACAAGTTTTTAAATGAATTCCGGTCGAAAAGTAAGCAGGACCAGGTTAAGCAAAGCATATTGATGATGCCAAATTGTAACGAAGGTGGTATAAGAGATCCAGTGGCGTGCTATCAGGAAATGCTGAGACGAAATAGGTATTTGGATGTACCGTACAAAACTGGGGAGCTCATTAGGATCTGTTTAACGAAGATGCCAGTGAAATTGCGCAGCAGGCAGAGGCTTAGACGATTCTGCGTCATTTCAGCACTTGTTACAGGAACTGGGTAATGAGAGCAACATCGTGAACGGAGATACGACTCATCGGTCAGACAGTGTCGAGGATAGGAACGACAGAAACTATCAGACTGACAGGAGAGCATGGAATCAGAGGAATTACGGAAATGGAAGATGGCGAGGAAATAGGGGGCAGAATTCATGGGGATATCGACCGTCAAACCGGGAAAATAGAAGATGGGACAGAGATGGAAGAAGAAGGGAAAATGAAAATGATGGGCGAAGAGAGGATAGGCAGTCATTGGGTTCACGACAGGACAATCACTGTCACACTGACGGAGGGACATGAAGGTGACTACATGATAGAGGGGTACAAGCCAGGACTATTAATGATGTAAATATTAGGTATATCGATTACGGAAAACTAAGAGAGAATCTGTTAGAGGAGGTAGGAGATGTGGAGAGTGAAGTCCACCCAATAATTAGCGTAGAAATAAATAATGTAATCGTACCATGTGTCATCGACACAGGCAGTGTAATGAGTGTTTTGAGGGAAGATGTGTTTAAGTGTTGTAGTCTTACAAAACCGTGGCCAACGTTGCCATTGCAAAGGACAACAGTGAGAGGGGCAGTTACAGGAAAGGGAATTGAGGTGAAGTTACAAGCGCAGGTAGACTTTGTGTGCCAGGCGAAGAGGTTTAGTACAGTGTTCATGATTGTGTCGTCACTAACTGTTGAAGAGATATTAGACGTAAATTTTTTGAACCAATATAAAGCAGTCGTTAACATGAGAAATGGTTCGATGGAGTTGAAACGAGATTCGCAGGAAATTACATTAAGACTCGACGAGTGCTTATGTCCTAAAGATAACGCACACTTAGCATTATGTCTCGCGGTAAAGTCCGGTAGACAGGCACAGAATAAGGGGTTCGAACAAGAGAAGGAGGAAATTCATAAATGTTTGGAGGAGGAGATCAAGGAGAAAATATGGCATTTACGAGTGACCACGGTCTACGGCGAACTGCAGAAAATTTTGTACGAGAACAGGAAGGTATTTAAACATGATGCGGGTACAATAAGAAATTTTGTGTGTAGATTCAAGGTCAAGCCCCATAAACAGATTAGGGCCCAAGTGTACCTGTTGTGTACAAAGAAAGAGTAGAAGCTGAGATCGAAAGCATGCTACAACAAGGGATTATCGAACCAGCATCCAGTCCGTACAACAGCCCCTTAGTTTGTGTTGAAAAAAAGGATGGGTGAATTAGACTAGTTTTGGACGCAAGAAGGATTAATAAGATAATAGAGCCAGAGACAGATCGGCCACTGACACTTGACGAATTGCTACAAAAGTTTCACGGGATCAGAGCTCTCAGCTCAGTTGATTTGAGAATGAGTTTCTGGCAGGTGGAGTTAGATAGGGGGTGTAGAAAATACACAGCTTTCTTGTGCTACGGGAAATCGTATCAATTCCGGAAACTACCATTTGGGTTAAATGTATCATCCGTGGCCTTTACCAGAGCGCTAAATACTGTCATTCCTAATGAAATAAAAGATAAGGTAACACAGTACGTGGATGATGTCCTGACAGCAGAAAGAAACTGGGAGGACCACAATACAACGTTAAGCATATTGCTCGGTGCATTGGAGAGACATGGGGTAACCGTGAAAGTCAGAATTTGGACGAAAAGAAATGGAGTTTCTAGGCCACATTGTGACGCCAGAGGGAATAAGACCAAATCTAGACAAACTCGAAGCAATCAGAGATTTTCCGGTGCCAAGAACAAAACGTCAGCTACAGGGTTATTTAGGATTAATCAATTTTTACAGGAGGTTTATTAAGATTGGGGGTGCAGCGACACCCAGGCTATGTCAGCTGACTGGAAAGAAAACGGTATGGAATTGGGACCCTGTCACGCAGGAAGAGTATGAGGCGTTAAAGAAGGCACTGCTATCGGCACCTCTTCTCGGGCATCCAGACCTAGGGAAAGAGTTTTGTATGGCCACAGACAGTTCTCGTAGTGGACTTGGGGTAACATTGTTCCAAGAGCAAGGAGGAGAAGTAATACAACAACCTATTGCATTTGCGAGCCGAGTGCTTAGCAAAGCTGAGAGAAATTACACGGTAACTGAGCTTGAAGCTTTGGCAATAGTATGGGGTTTTAGTAAGTTTAGATACTATTTGTATGGGAGGCGTACTAAAATCTGTACTGATCACAAGTCACTACAGTTTCTGATGTCGGCCAAACTTAACCATAGACGACTCGCAAGGTGGGCACTCTATTTACAGGAGTTTCAGTTTACAGTCATGTATGTTCCTGGGCCACAGAATATAGTGGCAGATGCGTTGTCAAGGAACCCAATAGGTCATGGTCAATGCTTTGATGAGGAGGTAAACGAGAACAGATATGACATATTGTACATGCAGGGGGTGCCATTCGAGAAATACATAGGGGCGGTACTCACAAATATCGCGAAAGAGCAGGATAAAGACGCGTCATGGAGAATGGTGAAGGACAGAGTTAGAGCGAACTTAGATGCCAATATAGCGCGCTTCTATACAATTCAGAACGGGGTCCTTTTCTACCGTAGAAATACGAACACACAGGACTGGGTGTTGTGTATACCAAAGGAAATAGTCAACAAGCTGATCTGGTATACGCACCTGAGTTATGGGCATTACGGGACAAAGAAATGCTGTAAGAAATTAAGGGAATCAGTTTATTTCATTAGTATGGAGAGGAGGATCAAGAACGTGCTTGGTAGTTGCAAACTGTGCCAGAATGCAAAATCGTTAACTTTCTCATGCAAAGCACCGCTTTTCCCGATAGTGCCAGGTAGATTGAGGGAATTCGGAGCAACAGATTTGTTTGGCCCGCTACCTAGGTCAGTGCAGGGATATAGATATGTTTAAGTAGCAGTGGAATTGGTGTCAAAGTATGTGACTTTTACCGCATTGAAACGTGCGACGGGAAGGACAGTAGCAGCAGCGATCGTTAAAAACGTTTTGCGAGAAGTAGGAACTGTAGAAAAGTTCATAGCTGACAATGGACCACAATATAGATCCAGACAATGGCTAACCACACTGAAAAGAAGAAGTATAAAACCGGTGTTCAAATCCCGATACCATGCTGCAAGTAACCCCAGTGGAAGGGTGGTAAAAGAACTGGGAAAGTTGTGTAAGATCTATTGCCATAGGCAACGTAGAAGTTGGAGTATTTTTCTCAAAGATTTTCAGGACATCGTCAATGAGCTACCACATGGAGTTACTGGTTTATCACCGATTACGGTATTAAAGAATGAACCACCACCAAAACGAGTCAGGGAGCTGGTAGATTTTCCGCGATCAGGAAAGCAAAGGCACACGGAAACTGTCAAGATTGCGATAGAGCGTATTAAGAAGGCAGCTGCGGATAGGCAGGAGAAGCAGAAAGGAAAGAGCCGTAAAATCGAATTATCAGTAGGAGACAAGGTTCTAATTAAAACTCATCGATTATCAAAGAAGCGCAGATTCCTAACTAGCAAATTCTTTACTGTGTATAGCGGACCATTCAGAGTGAGGCGGGTTGTCCATGAAAATGCTGAACTGATTGAGACGATCAAGGGAAAACAATCGCCTGGGATTCATCACATTTCTAACATAAAATTATGGAAAAGGTAAGGATAGATCGAAAGTAGGCAAGTTATGGTAGATAATGTATTTATTTGTGGTGTGTAACGTTGTGCACGGTCAAATCTAACATAAGAATTTTCAGGCGAGATTTCAGGAAGTATGGCAGAATAGACTGGTCGAATGAGTCATGAACAGGAGTCGACAAAGTGGTGTATGTACGTATTTTTTGTCATATGTATAAGGATCAAGCAGAAACGACGCGATGATTAATGAGTGGATAAACATGGTAGATAGAGAGAGAAGTGACGTGATAAATAGTAGTTGATAAAGGTGATATTTAAGGAGAGAAGCGACGTGAAGCAGTGTGATTAATAAGAGAGATTCGACGTGATGAAATAGTGGTAAATAAAGGTGAGTAGAATTGAATAATGTGGAGATGTCTTAGATGTATGTTACAGAGAGGCCTGTATATGCTGCAATCGAGATTGATGCGAATGGCGAAGGAAGACCAGGAAATGATGGAGTAACGGACGGACGGAGAGCCGAAATACGAATGATGAGATGAGGACAACTGCACAACGTGAAAGGACATAAAGGAAGTTTGAGATCCAGATGGTGAACGTTGTGGAATACTGACGTAAGATGTAATATAAGTGTAAATCTAATTCTTACCATAACATTTGCAATATGGCAAAAATAATATTTTTTGTTGTTGTTGAAGCCTGGTACCAGTATAACTAATCAAAACGGTACAAAAAATGTGTACAGTTATTTTGCAGGATGAATAATTTCTGTATTTTTTTTTCTTAGATGAAATGTCGCAATTCTAAGTTGATATTTAGCAGGATGAATAATCGGTAAAGTGAATGCAGAGGTAAGCCGATGGAGAGAGGTGCCAGAGTGAAAGGACGAAATCAGAGACTGGAATGCTATCTCCGAAACAACTCCATGTGTTATGTGGTTGAGTATAAGGGAGCAAAGGTATGGTATGTTGTCGTGAGTGTGGTGGTGTTAAGGTTAGTTGACTTCTAGACCTATTCTGTTGGTGTATTAATGGATTGAATGAGAAGGAAAATGTGGTGTCTGTTGAGTGAGAGCCGTAGAGTAGTGTGATCAATGCGCACACTCCTGTAAAGGGGATGCTACCGATCCATAACTAAAACATTATTGTGCTTTATTGTTTGATTTGGATGAACCTCGATGGCAGGTCAGGATATGACGTCATGTGGATGGTACATACATGTCCTAGAAATGTTGTTATATATAATAAAAGGTAAAATATGTAAAGAGATACTAATTTCTGTCTGTCACAGGCACAAAGGTGCATTGTATGTTGTAGATTTAGAGTCATCGGTGTTAGGATGTTAAATTAGTTTACTATTTAACTTTATGTGGTAGGTAATTGCGAGCTGTATAGATTGTTTCTTATTTTTTTGTTAGAACACTTTCAAGGGGTATTAATTTCAGTCTGTCACAAGCACAAAGGTGCGTTGTATATTGTAGTTTTAGAATCGTTTCTAATATGTTCACTGTGATAGGATGTTAAAGTAGTCTACTATTTGATATTGTAATTATGAGCTGTATAGATGGTTTCTTATTCCTTTTTTTTTTTTTTAACACTTTCATGTTTTGTATGAGGGACGACAGGTACAATTAGTGGCACAAGAGTGGGCTGTATATAGAAAAGGGATAAATGTTGATGTTGTATGTGTAGAAAACTAGGGTGTACGATTTTATGTTTTTTAGAACAAAGATTCTTTTATTACCAATGTATCTAATAGATTGTACAGGTAATGAATGAGTATTTAAATACTGTAAGAATATCCTTTTGTCTATAATGTTGCGAGATGCACAGAAGGGTCTGACTGATTGGGTGTCGTAGTGCTGAGGTGCCCACGCATAACGCGCCCGTACCTAAATAAAAATGAAGGAGGCCAAGCTGACGTCGCCATGGGAGAGGCGACAGAGCTGCGGCGCTCCCCACTCCACAGTCGATCAGGGTACACTCCACGCGCGCGCTACAACAGGTCAACGGCCTGGGGCGACACGCACCTACCACTGGCCATTCATGAGTTGCGCCAGCCTTATGACTGGAGACATTATCCCGTAGAGGCAACAGCGGGTGGTTTTTCTGCTCAACGGCTTGCGTGGCGGCGCGACGGCAGAATGAACGATGCGTGGCAGAGTCCGGCGGGCATTTTTTAACAGCAACTATTAACTAGTACTGGGCTGTGGAGCTGTGAAACAAGATTACTGCTCGTATGTCTCAATAAGGTGAAAGTGAAGGACTGGTGTTTCCACGTTGTGAGTGGTGGAAAAGATTTTATCTTTAGCAGACAGGACGACTGTTTTGTTTTGTCTTGACCACTGAACAGTGGGATCCATAAACTTTTGGCAGTGACTTGTTAAGTGTGCTTGTAAATTGCATGTGGTACGCTTGGTATACTTAAAGAGGTGTAAAGGATGAGCCAGACAATAAGGGATTTTACTTTATTATATGAGCACCCAAACGGTAACTTCATTTTTCCATTGCGGCCAAGCCACGGCCGGCAGTGTTAGCTGCCTGTAAATTCTTTCGTCCCACGGTCTAGTAACAGGAAGTCAGCACCGATGAAGGGCACCTTGTTCACGCGCCTCTCTCATGTGCTGACGAGGTAACGCCGCCCCAGGCGTCGCTTAGCAGGCAACGCTCTGGAAAGTTCCATGCCGCCCGCACGGTTTGCTCGGTCCTGACCAATCACGGTGAAGGAAGCCGCGTGGTGCGTCGAATATACCCGGCCGCCCGTCACCGGGCCCGCCTCTCTTGTATTCTTGCTCACCCGCGAGTCGGATGCGCGTCCTGTAGCACTGAACATCTCCCGCTTCTCCCGGTGCTGAGGCACTGTGGACTTAGTTTTGGCAGACAACCACTTTCGGTAGCTCCGCGAACAATGTTCGCCAAATTGCAAGCTCTGGCTCACCCTCACCTCCCTAGGCCTATGTAGCCCCTTTTCATCATGCTTTAGCCAATAAATGGCCTTTCTCTAAAAATTACACTATTATTCCATAACGCCCACCGCCTGCCCATACCCGCCATCCTGTACAGAGGACAGTTGTCGTTTGGTGACTAATATATTTCATTTTTTTCACTAGCTGCTTATATTTTATGACCTACCGTCTAATTTCTTATGGTGGGTCATATGTTGCCACTTAGCCACTGTGACTGGTACCGGGGTCCGGAGTGACTGAAAGTAACACCACCCCGGCTCCCGTCCCCACTCACACCGTTGCCCGTGTCCCGCCACGTGGAGGCGGGCTCTATTTGTTTGGATCCATTTGATATATTTTTTTGTGCATCCTTAGAAAAACTTATAACTAATACAAAATCAAGTAAGATATTAATAAACAAAACGGAATTAAATATTTAGAAAGAAGGAAGGGAGAGAACTGAAAAGAGAAGGGATAGGTATAATATTGCCCGTCACCTGGTTGTGGGTAGCGGCTCGGGTCTTGGAATGACCCTCAAGACGCTGGCCGTCGCTCACCATGCCTTTAACATCTACCATCCTAAAGACTAACTTAACTAGAAGAGATTAGAGTACGTTAAAGCTAGAAACTAAGACTAAGACCTCCATGTCCAGCCTGCTAAACTATTTACGATATACAATAGAGAGGTAACTGATTTTGTGCTTGGCTCAAAGTTGCTAATGAAAGGGTACTTGTAGTAAAAGAAATAAAGTAATGACGCTAACGGTTTGTGTTGAACCTACAAGGCTCCTAGTAGAGTACATCAGGCGCAGGTGACTAATATTGTATGAATGCAAGAAACTAAAGTGGGGCATTGACATTTGCATTTTTAATAGGAGACATTTCTTTAATTGGTGCGGGAATAAGTGCTGTTTGTTGGAACTCAAGACTTAATTACACCATGAACTGAAAGGGCAGGACCGTGGATAATAGCAGTTGCAGGGCCATTTCTGGACAACCAGATTCGTGTGGATGGTACTCTGAGAGTGACTACGACATTTGTGTTTAATGTGAGATACACTTGACTGTTCAGTGCGTGTTCAAAATGCCGATTTGAGTGACTTAAAGACTTTCGTCCGGGTAACCATGGGAGAGCTTTGACACCGAGACAGTGTTTCTAGGAAAACTATCAGCAACTTTTTGACCCCAACAAAATCACAGAATGAAATGATTCCGTGTGACTCGCAAGACAGGGAATAATGTATTTGTATTTGTAACTGTGTACATTTTTTTAATATGTTTTATTCCCGAAGGTACAGCAAGTGTAATTGTATTTCATTAACGTATGTGTTTAGAATAGGTGGTGTGTTTGTTTGTTCTGGGTTATCAAGTTCACGTAGCATGTTTATTAGAATATTTGGTACAAGGATGCTTTAATTATTAGACAGTGTCATAATACTAACGTAGCGGTTCTTGTTGCATTGGTCAGTAAGGTTGTGACAGGGGACAAGAGTTTGCATTGCACAACAGATATCGGAATTAACTGATGCATTTTGATGTCGTGGACAGTAATAATCTTGATGGTGTGTTGACTGAAGCCACTTATTTTCATTATAACAGTGGTGATATTTCACACTGAAGTGTAACAGAGGCTAGTCGAAATGCAAGTTCTTATTGTCTAAATATGTAACAACAGAGAAATGAGCAGTAGAGTAAAATACGAGAGCTACTGGTGGATTCAAGCACTTATTGCTAACTATCTACTGCGTGTATTGATCAAAGTTGAGGGACTGTCTAGCTCAGCAGCAGGTATTTGTACTGGTGGACAAGGATAAGGTAAAACTCACAGTCGAGTGTCGAGTAGTGGTGGTAATTGCTTAAGTCATGATAGTTAATGACATGATGTCTTAGACAGACTATATTACGTAACCAGTATGTAACTTGTGGTATATTTCATTATTCTTTTCTCAGTTTAATTTCTCGGTAGGTTTGACGTACATTTTAGAGTAATGATATGGAACCTGACATTCTACATATAACTAGTATACGCAATTTCTTTTCTTCTGTTGATTTTGTTCTGTATTTAGACATTGCCATGTAAAGATTATTACAACGCAATTTATGAAGGTCAGATTACTTGCTCTGTGTTTGGACAGTGAGCTATTTAAAATGTTATGAGTTCAATTAGTATTTCTTGTATTTGTTATAGAATTAGTGAAGTTTGAATTACTCCTAAAAATAACAGAGATCCCAGTAACTAAGCAAATTTTTATCTCACCATTATTTTTATTTCTATGATGTAATGTTTTATTTGTCATTTGGATTGTTGTTATTTTGTATGTGTACGTTACTCCAGATTGTGGAGAGTACAATAATGCAACAACTGTGTCAATAATTTGGTAAAGATACAGCATTTTGTCGTCTATTTGAGGTCACCAGGGGCTGAGGTCTCCTCCTGATTGTTATGACGACTTGCTACGTTTGTTCTAATACAGCTTTCTTAAAAAAAATGTTCAGAACTACCCTCGCATTGCAAGGATAGTACCATGCAATTTTTTTCTGCATGGGTAGCCGATGGTGAAAGGGTACAGTACCGCCCGACATTGAAAATAGGTACAACATTCTTCGTTATTCTTGTCAGAACAACATATTTTTTGTAATAATAACTCAATTTCACTTAATACACCGAAGCCGGATACCAGTGTAGGAAAGAATGACAATTTAGTTATTTAATTGATCACATGTGCACTCCCACAAAATAAATCCCTACATCCAATTTGGTGAGATCTGCGAAATGAATGAATGTATGGTCGTCTGCTAACCACAGATAGTGAATGTGCAATATATGATCATCTTTGAGAAGGTCCTTTGGTCACCTTTGGTGGAACCAAAGAGATGAAATTTACCTGAGATTTGAGCGCCTGAAATGTGGCTGACCAATGGGTAGCATGGTCTTCATCCACCTCTACGGAGGTGCGAGATGACCTGAAGAACGGCCATGTTTCAGTATTCTGGCGCTGGATCTTGTGTTGGTAAGACCTCTCTTAGGTGTGCTCCGTAAAGACAAAAGAGTGGATAGAATGGTATGCATGTGGAATACTTAAGAGTAGTTTGGAATAATAATTTGTCTATTTCAGGAACTTTTGTGGGGAGAATTAAATGTCAGGCAGGTAATATTAATGGGATTGTAGTAATCTTCAGAAGTGACCAACAGTCACAATGAAACCACGTGTAGCAATAAGTTGAAATACTTCCGAGTGCATAAGTTAAGCTGAATTACTGGCGTGTGTACTATAAGTTGGAAATATTTAAGAAATGGCGTGTGCAGGACTTGAAATTAGAGACGAGTACTTCCACGTGGTGAGTACTGTGTGAGTCTCAATCTGTGTATGAGACAAAGGATAAGGAGAAGTACTCATCCATGGTATCAGTTGAGAATTCACGTGTGTGATGAATATGTTCCTAATATTACTTTGCATGTTATGTATCTGTGTGATGCTTGATTCAAACTATAATACTCTGACAGTCAAGCAAGGTGAGTCAGCCGTCTATCCAGCAACGCCACTTGGCTTGCATTGCACAGGAAGACGTGCATATATCCTCCAGAGTCCATAGTAGGAAAGAAAAGTTACGAAGTGGAGGCAGCGTTGTGTGAAACTGGGATGAATGCTAATTGAAGTGGGAAAGCTGAAAGTGATGTGATTATAACGTTGTGACTATTCTTTGTATTGTATGTTGCCAGTGTGATGTATTTCATGAAATTTTAGTATGTGTGGTTGGCATGGGAGAGTAACAAGATAGTTTCAGAGGCAGTGGGTTATGCATGTGCCTTTTTGTACCACTCGGTCTGGAGGAAATTTTCGTGATGATGGGTGTGAGAGTCGAAGAGTGAAATATAACAAAAGATCCACCATCCTATCCAGAAAGTGCACTGTAGTATTAGATAATTACGAGACCATAAGATAGAGAATCACCAATGTAAAGCCATGCCCACTGGGCGGAGTTTCTCATGTGCAATTGTTGTAGAAGATGTTATGGTGTGTTTAGGTTATAGAATTTATCGGAATAAAAAAGATAGTGAAAAGAAAAAGATTGGTGGCCTTCATTGGGTATGATAGGAAATGTGGTATTGCCAGTGCGTAGTGAACAGTCAGAGTTGTGTAAATTACTAATAGTCAGATGTGCGTTATCCGTTTCCGTTTCATAATATTCAAACAGGAGAACAATTTGTAACTTAATTGTGAGTACTAGAGCTCATGTTACTTGACAAATAAGAATTAACCCACTCGCTTGGCAGACCACTCATCTTGCAGACCTGACTGCTTGATGCTACAGTATGAGCAAGGCATGTGGGTGCATCTCAACAGTAAAAGCAAATAGCTTGGCGTGATGGGCAATTCGCACGCGAATGTTTAGTAGCACACTGCGGGCATGATTTGAGCACTGCATTTGCTTGCCGGCGCGACACACGTGGCTGAGGGCCTGGCGGCAGCGGCGCGGCCGGGGGCGAGGGTTGTTTACTGCTCCATGCAGCTCGCCCAGCAGGCCGGTTAACCTGACACATGGCTGGCGAAGTTTCAAATGATTCCTGAGCAAAGTCAAGTGTGTCCTGCCGATCCAATATGTCCATCACTTGTTGAAGGGAGGGATTGACTAGTTTTAAAATCTGTTCCCGTATACGAACATCAGAAACGTTCTGTGCAATTGCATCACGTGCCATAGTATCTGAATATGGGAGTCCACATTGACACTCAAAAGCACAATCCCTAGTAAGTCCTTGCTAGGTTACAACCGACTCCCGATTAGTCTGAGCTGCTGTACGTTTTGTACGAAAGAAGGTATACCGTTTCGCAACTACATTGACTGATGCTTTGAAATATGCATCTAAAGCAGACAAAATTTTGTTGTAGGACTGAGTTGCTATGTCGCATCAGGGAAATAATTTGACTATCACCCGGTAGGTTTGCACACCAACCTACGACAACAGAAAAGGCTGCGCTTGTTACCTTGGATTCTGTAGGCGGCAAGATGAAATCCAAATTGGCGTGACCACTCCGTCCAGCTTTCCAGTGCAGCATCAAAAGGTCGGAATGTCGGAGCAACTTCGTGTTGTGGTTGCATTAGCGGTGGAGCGGCGGCTGCCTCATCGTGTTGCATTGCACGTTGACCCTGGACGAGCTGTCCAAAGGCATCTAGTAATGCCTGCCTCTGCTGATTCTGGAAGCGAAAAAATTCGGACAGTACATCTGGAGATAGTGGCGAAGCAGTGAAACTGGGCAGTATAGATAAGAACACCGTTTTTGCATTCGTCGCCAATGTTGGGTTGGCAGAAGAGCCAACACCGTGTTACTAGAGGACGCCGAAATGCACGCGTTTTAGCTTTCGCAGGCTGGCGTGAGGAGGGTAGATCTATACTGACATGAGGTCTGGAACATGACAAGGAATTATAATTCAGAAAGCGGACGTAATTAGTTTCATACTTAACTTTAATCCATGAAGGATGAACGTCGCTCTTGACAGTACATGATTCACAATATTATCTGTTCAGAATTCATTCTAATTACTGAATATGGCGCCTTGCTAGGTCGTAGCAAATGACGTAGCTGAAGGCTATGCTAAACTGTCGTCTCGGCAAATGAGAGCGTATGTACACAGTGAATCATCGCTAGCAAAGTCGTCTGTACAACTGGGCGAGTGCTAGGGAGTCTCTCTAGACTAGAGCTGCCGTGTGGCGGCGCTCGGTCTGCGATCACTGATAGTGGTGGTACGCGGGTCCGACGTATACTAACGGACTGCGACCGATTTAAAGGCTATCTAGCAGAGCTGCAAAAGCCCACAATTCATCGTCGTGGAGCGCAGCCTTCTGCATCGCACCAGGACATTGCAAGCATCTTCAAAACTCTCAACCTGCACATATTACCAGAATGGTATTCTAGCAGTGTTTCTTATACATAAACGATCCGTTAAGCGTGGCATATAAATATTCAGGAGTAGCAGGGACTGCATTCCTCTGTCGGAAGGTTTTTCGGAGATTACGTATTTTGGACATGAAATCCGTGGACACATGTGTTTCCTACGTTAGATCTCAATTCGCTATTGGAGCAGTACGCTAAATTTCATTTATTGTTCTGTCCGAGTTTCTTCCATCTACGAAACACTAAGTACAAGTCTAAGAAGGTCGTCCTAAATAATCTTATGTACCCCCACTTTCCAATAAAACTGCGGAAGCATTCTTCAATTTAATTCAAGTGCTTGAATAGATGACAGATGTAATTCGATAGGATCACTAAAAGCACACAAGAAGATTTATGTGTATTACACCCTTACCAATACTTACAAGGAAGTATCAGGACCACTGGTGCTGATAATGTTAAGTGATCGATGAGAAGTTCACTGCACTCTTAATTGACGACACCAGACGAGCATTATGTGAATTCACCAATCTCTTTCCGCACTGAGAGTCCGTTGCACTATCATCGCACTTCTAATTCAGTAAATATTAACGAAGGACAGAATGCCCTAGTAGCTGCGTTGTCATCATAACAATGAATGTTCTGATAGTGCGAAGAAATATGCTTTAAACTGACTGTGATTTAAAATTTAAGTCTTTTGTCTTCAAAAATACCTTTTGTCACTCGAACACCACTGTAAGGCTTTTCTTCATCCTTTTGGCTGAGTGACATATCTTATAAATTCGTGACAATTTTGTGGTCTGAATTTATTGTCTTTGTAGGATAATTTGTACTTTTTGGTTCTGGTGACCATCTTAGGGACAAATGCCGTAGAAGAAAGGACAAAAGGAGTGACATATATATGTATAACAAGCACGGTATAGTCTAGAGGAGACCGTTAGCTAGCAGTAGATATCTAATGGGTGGGTAACGGTATGACAATCAGACTGCAAAAAAGAGAGCCTAACCTATAGTGTGCTCTGCACGCTGGGGGTTGAGTGATGGTGACCAGGGCAAGCGCTGTTGTCTGTTGGGAAATGACGCCACCCCCGGTTGCCTCTGGCTAGTACTGACGAACGACCAGCGGCTTTCGCCCGTACCTGCTGCACCCTTTCCCTCAGGTTGCTGCCCACACTTCCACCGACAGTGCTGACCGTTGTCTGTCCGGTATCACTCCGCGACTAACGTTGGACATCACTTATTGCAGACCAGCCTTCTTCGTGTCTCTCCAACGTCGATCAGTTGTAGAATTTTGGAACACGTATTATGTTCGAGTTTAATGACTTTTCTGGAGACTAGAAATCTACTCTGTAGGAATCAGCATGGGTTTTGAAAAAGACGATCGTGTGAAACCCAGCTCGCGCTATTCGTCCACGAGACTCAGAGGGCCATGGACACGGGTTCCCGGGTGGATGTCATGTTTCTTGACTTCCGCAAGGCGTTTGATACAGTTCCCCACAGTCATTTAATGAAAAAAGTAGGAGCATATGGACTATCAGACCAATTGTGTGATTGGATTAAAGAGTTCTTAGATAACAGAACACAGTATGTCATTCTCAATGGAGAGAAGTCTTCCGAAGTAAGAGTGATTTCGGGTGTGCCGCAGGGGAGGCACCGTTGCCGTTCACAATATATATAAATGACCTTGTGGATAATATCGGAAGTTCACTGAAGCTATTTGCGGATGATGCTGTAGTATATCGAGAGGTTGTGACAATGGAAAATTGTACTGAAATGCAGGAGGATCTGCAACGAATTGACGCATGGTGCAGGGAATGGCAATTGAATCTCATTGTAGACAAGTGTAATGCGCTGCGAATGCATGGAAAGAAAGATCCTTTATCATTTAGCTACAATATAGCAGGTCAGCAACTGGAAGCAGTTAATTCCATAAATTATCTGGGAGGAGACATTAGGACTAATTTAAAATGAAATGTCCATATAAAATTAATCGTTTGTAAAGCAGATGCCAGGCTGAGATTCATTGGAAGAATCCTAAGGAAATGCAGTCCGAAAACAAAGGAAGTAGGTTACAGTACTCTTATTCGCCCATTGCTTGAATACTGCTCACCGGTGTGGGATCCGTACCAGATACGGTTGACAGAAGAGATAGAGAAGATCCAACGGAGAGCAGCGCACTTCGTTACAGGATCTTTTAGTAATCGCGCAGATGATAGATAAACTCCAGTGGAAGACTCTGCAAGAGAGACGCTCAGTAGCTGGGTACGGGCTTTTGTTGAAGTTTCGAGAACATACCTTCACCGAGGAGTCAAGCAGTATATTGCTCCCTCCTACGTATATCTCGCGAAGAGACCATGAGGATAAAATCAGAGAGATTAGAGCCCACACAGAGGCATACCGACAATCTTTCTTTCCACGAACAATACGAGACTGGAATAGAAGGGAGAACCGAAAGAGGTACTCGAGGTACCCTCCACCACACACCGTCAGGTGGCTTGCCGAGTGTGGATGTAGATGTAGATGTAGAATGACTCCGTATCGTCCTGCCCACTCTCCTGCGTGCGCCATGCCAGCGCTCGCTGCGGTCAAGTGTCCTGCAGTACCACATTCTGAACATGATCTCTGGCTCCGGAAAACAAGACATGCTGTCTGACGGGGCCCATTATCTATACCTATTTTCCCAATACTGTGGATCCAAAATGGTAAATCTTTTTGTATTTAATTTTCCTCCTCAAAATGAAGTACTTTTGGTTTGCAATTACGCTTAGGATTATGACTACCTCCTTACTGTTTTCTACAGGTAATTTGTAGCTTGCCAGTAAATTTTCTGCACTTCGTTTACTTTATCTGCAGTTGCAATGTATGAATAGTATGTTATGTTGAAAGAAATGATTGTGAAATTAGTGATTTTTTTTTAATGTCTGGTTGTTACTGTACTGTTGTTCTCGATTTCATAGTCTTGTGTGACGGTTTTGTTTATATACTTTGCCAAACAGTACGATGATGCTACACAGATTCCGTTCTTTCTTGAAGCTACTGGACATTCACGTAACATATGATACAGTTCATTCTCTTTAGCTTCTTGTGCCGTGAGGGCAATAAGGAGTCCTAGTTTTAGTTATTTGAAAAGTGGGAGACCGAAAAGTGTCAAAAGTAATTAACCTTTTGTGAGTGAC
Organism: Schistocerca serialis cubense; assembly: GCF_023864345.2. NCBI lineage: Eukaryota > Metazoa > Arthropoda > Insecta > Orthoptera > Acrididae > Schistocerca > Schistocerca serialis. Next base: position 610,458,206 of record NC_064638.1, on the reverse strand, counting down.
ATATATTAAATACATTTTATGAGTGTCGAAGTTTATTTCGGAATATTTCTTTTACTTTTTCCTGCATTATTAAAACAAACATATTCTCTTACCATGACTTAATGTTAATTAAAGTGTCCCCAACTACTTTCTTAATATAACAGCTTATTTCTAAAAGTTTTTTTGTTTAATTTGGTCTTTGTTTCTACGAATAACATCACAGAATTTGTCATTATAAGAACGTTTCAGGGAAAAAAATTATAAATTTGAAAGTATAAACACGAAACATAGAAATAAAAATAAAATGACATGGAAAACCACAACATAAATAATTTTAGAATAATAACAGTATAATAATTAGTTCATATTATAAAACATACGTGAAAGTAATGCTGAAAATATCGGCTTATTACAGTATTTGTGTGAAATGATGTAGGAAAACTAGAAAATCATGTTCATGTAGCCAGCATGAAAGATTGCCGCACCGAAGACCTGGTGTTGCTTCCCAAACACAGAGAGTACTTCACCAACTCACCTCTTCCCAGCGGAGTAATGAGTACCTTCTACCACCACAATTTGAAACTGTAGCCTCTGTTTCAGGGACCACCATACTACAGACCGTTAGTAACCTCACATGCGTGAATGGGTTACATATTGCGAGGGGCGTTCAATGCTAGGCATTTTTTTTCTCGCCCAGTTTCGGTTGAAAAAATGCGGAATTCGTTGTGAGACATCGTGGAATATTCCCGCTTCAGTTTCTATGGCTTCATGAAGCTCCGATAGGTAGCAGCGCTATATGTGGCCTCCAAAATGGCGACTGCAAAGGAATGCGTTCCAAGCAGAGAGCTGTCATTTGTCACTGCGTTTCTTTTGGGGGAAAACCAGAGCATCGCATATATTCGTAGACGCTTGCAGAAAGAATGTCTACGGAGACATGGTTTTGAGCAAAAGCACGATAGATCGTTGAGCGAGACGTCTATCATCATCGCTGCAAGGTCCCACAAACCTGCCCAATCTCCCGTGTGCCTGCCGGTCTCACAAAGCTGTGACCTCTGCAATGTTGAAACGTGCTGACACTCTCATCACAATGAAACATCTCACTGCTCAAGAGAACGTCTCTGTTGGTGGTGTTAAGACACTCGTCCAGAAGTCCGGCTATCCAAGGTTGCCTGGCCACTAGGTTCCTTGCCGTCTAACAGAAGACCATGAAGAACAACGAAGGACCATCTGTGCGGAACTACTTGAGCGTTACGAGGCTGTTCGTGAGAATTTTTTGTCGAACATTGTCACAAGCGTTGAAACGTGGGTTCATCACTTCGAGCCAGAAACAAAACGGCAGTCGCAAGGAGTGATGCGACATCGCCTCTCCTCAGGTCCAAAGTCTCACACTCAGTCGGTAAAGCCATGCCATTGATCTCCTGGAACTCTGAAACGATTTTTCTGTTTGATGTTCATGGTGCAACGATCAACTCTGAAGTGTTTTGTGCTACCCTCATGAAATTGCAGAAACTGCTTCAGGGGGCTCGTCGCCACAAAAATGTAAACGAACTTCTTCTCCTCCATGAAAACGCAAGGCCTCACACGAGTCTGCGCACCAGGGAGCAGCTCGAAACCTTCGCTGGAGCGCTCTTCCTCATCCACCCTACAGCCCTGATCTCACACCTGACTTATATCTGTTTGTCCCAGTGAAGCACTCTTCAGGAAGCAGTACGTGGACGACAGGGAGTTTACTGATACAGCAAGGCTTTGGCTCAGACGCCGACGAGTTGGGTGATGCCATGCGGGCAGAGAGATGGCGTAAGACTGTCGCATTGAACGGAGATTCTGTTGAGAAATAGGGTTTTGTAGTCAGAACAGTGGGGTACAATAAGATGTATTGGGATTCTGGAAAAATCAAGCCGCTTTCAGAAAAAAAAATGTTTCACTGCTTACTAAACGCCTCTCGTGTGTGGAGCAATGCTACTTGTCATTGCTGGACCAAGGTTAATACAAATAAATAGTCAGCAGTAGAGTTCAGTAAGTATAATAAGATGTATTGGGATTCTGGATAAAATCAAGCTGCTTTCAGAAAAAAAACTGTTGCACTGCTTACTGAACGCCTCTCGTATGTGGAGCAATGCTACTTGTCATTGCTGGACCAAGGTTAATACAAATAAATAGTCAGCAGTAGAGTTTAATAAGTTACGGCTGCAAAACACTAACGCGAATTCTTTACAGACGAATGGAAAAACTAATAGAAGCCGACCTCGGGGAAGATCAGTTTGGATTCCGTAGAAATATTGGAATACATGAGGCAATACTGACCCTACGACTTATCTTAGAAGCTAGATTAAGGAAAGGCAAACCTACGTTTCTAGCATTTGTAGACTTAGAGAAAGCTTTTGACAATGTTGACTGGAATACTCTCTTTCAAATTCTGAAGGTGGCAGGGGTAAAATACAGGGAGCGAAAGGCTATTTACAATTTATACAGAAACCAGATGGCAGTCATAAGAGTCGAGGGATATGAAAGGGAAGCAGTGGTTGGGAAAGGAGTGAGACAGGGTTGTAGCCTCTCCCTGATGTTATTCAATCTGTATATTGAGAAAGCAGTGAAGGAAACAAAAGAAAAATTCAGAGTAGGTATTAAAAACCAAGGAGAAGAAATAAAAACTTTGAGGTTCGCCGATGACATTGTAATTCTGTCAGAGAGAGAAAAAACTTGGAGAGCAGTTGAACGGAATGGATAGTGTCTTGAAAGGAGGACATAACATTAACATCAACAAAAGCAAAACGAGGATAAGGGAATGTAGTCGAATTAAGTCGGATGATGCTGAGGGAATTAGATTAGGAAATGAGACACTTAAAGTAGTAAAGGAGTTTTGCTATTTGGGGAGCAAAATAACTGATGATGGTCGAAGTAGAGAGGATATAAAATGTAGACTGCCAATGGCAAGGAAAGCGTTTCAGAAGAAGAGAAATTTGCTAACATCGAGTATAGATTTAAGTGTCAGGAAGTCGTTTCTGAAAGTATTTGTATGGAGTGTAGCCATATATGGAAGTGAAACATGGACGATAAATAGTTTGGACAAGAAGAGAATAGAAGCTTTCGAAATATGGTGCTACAGAAGAATGCTGAATATTAAATGGGTAGATCACATAACTAATGAGGAGGTATTGAATAGGAGAGAAGTTTGTGGCACAACTTGACTAGATGAAGGGATCGTTTGGTAGGACATGTTCTGAGGCATCATGGGATCACCAATTTAGTATTGGAGGGCAACGTGGAGGGTAAAAATCGTAGAGGGAGACCAAGAGATTAATACACTAAGCAGATTCAGAAGGATGTAGGATGCTGTAGGTACTGGCAGATGAAGAAACTTGCACAGGATAGAGTAGCATGGAGAGCTGCATCAAACCAGTCTCAGGACTGAAGACCACAACAACAACAGTGGCCGTAATGTCAGCCATGTACTCTCCTGATGATTTGATCCCTAGTACACTCTTCTACACGAAGTTGAGCTCAACACAGTTCATGAAAACCATGAGATATAAACAAATTAACAACAAAAAAATCGTTACTGCTTCATACTATAGTTTCATAATATCCTGCTGCAGTTAAAATTATGCTCGGCAAGTTGCTTGAAGATGAAACGGTTGGAAAGGAGCGTGGAATCCATCGCAGTGCCGCACTTCATGGCTCATGAAATACCACATTCGACAAATCAGACGCAGCCAATGCGTGCGAGTATTCCTGTGCGTCATTCTGCTGCAGTTTTTCTGGGAGAATTTACCTTGTGCTCCTTACTGGACTTTGCGGCTTTTTCATACAGCTTTTCAACAGATCCGTTATGCTTACAAGTGGAGGTGATTTGACTGAAGTTTCGGTACACCATTTCTAACCTGAAGGCATGTAGACCAACCTACTGGAATGTTAGCGATTTCGCACGTATTACACCACTGTAATATATGTCGTCAATGGTCTTACATCGTACTGTCCTTCCCCCAAGGGGGGCTCTTGGCTTCTTCAGGCAGAAATGGGGATGTAGCTTGGGAATTATATCTCATCCATTCAAGAAGAACGTGGTCGTTTCTTTTGTGGAACGTTGCTTGGTTCGTAAACGTTTTGCGTTCATCATACACAGGATTAATTTTCAACACAATGGGCTACGTCAGAGCGTAGCCATTTATGGCGCTGCCGTAAAATTTAATTTTGGCCCCATAAAACCCATCCGTCGGGCCCCTCCCTTTGTGAAGCGACGGGTAGGTCGAGTGCTTCAGGCTGAATTTTTTTTATGTTTCCAATACAAAAGATGATGGCCATTGTTCGCACTGCTCGTCAATTATTTATTTTACCGTTTTAAATCTGGTCCTGTTTACCGCATGAGGCGTCATGTACTCTTAGTACATACAAAAGAGTTTAAAAATATCTGTCACCTTGTGATGATTGAATACAACATTAAAAATGATCCAAAACGTTATCATGAAATGTAGCACTGTCCTGTTTGGCATACATAGAATTATTTTCATTCCTAAACTGAATGTTGTCTTTCCTGTAGCTGTGAAAACGGCCCGTTTACTTGTAAAAGCATTTATTGAAAAGTATTTGCTTCTTTAGGATTCAACAGTCATAGAATGGCCAGAAGTCAGTTAGATGACATGAAGGCAAGTGTCATGCTATACTTGACACGATGAATTACATTAGATGACAGTTTAACAAGTAAGAAAGCGGAAATATGTCAGGATGATTTAAACGTCTTTGAAGCTGCCAGGTAGATCGAAAAGCTAGTTCTCTTCTTTTACGTCCCTAACTCTGCTCGGGAAATGCTCGCCTTTTTTGTGCTACCTTTAGAAGCATTTTTCATTCTCGCAGCTTATAATTACGTTTCTGCACCATAAACAAACTACATGTTAAATTGACTAATATTCTGAATGTGCTGTCTTGCAACTTATTTCATATGGTCCATTAATATTTGTGCATCGATTTTTAACACCTAATCAAAAATGACAATAATTATGCAACGTCTTTATAGAATAAATTATCTGCAACTGTAACTGGCAGGATAACAGGCGCGAGCGAACTAGGGGTATCAGGGACGTACCTGTCCATTCAGTGCGCATCAGGGCCTCTGCACCCCATGAAATGCTACTGGCCTTACATTGTGTGCACTCGTTCTGATGTTGTGCTCCAGCTGGTGGTATATGCACAATCCTTAAATTACAACAGAGGCCAGGGAAGAGTTTTGAAATCCCCTGCTACACCCGCAGGCCCAAACAACACAAGAGCCAAGAAAATTTAAAAAAAAAAAAAACACACAGCATTAATTTTTGGAACTTAATTATTTGCTGAATGCGCCATACGATCTCATGCCTTAAGGGCAACACCACTTTAATTTAAAATCGGCTGAAGGCCAATAACTTAAGACTCAAACCAAAATAAGTTTTTAAAAGGCCAAAGGCTTTACGTCAAAACAGTTCTTTAAATTAGGCTGAAGGCCCAAATAATCTTACGCCTTAAGGGCAAAACAACGTTAATTTAAAAATCGGCTAGCAGGCGTACAAATACAAACAATAAGAAAAGGCAGTACACCCAACGGCACTCAGGAGTTTCCGACGGTAGGCTTGGAATTCAAACACTAACGCTTGCTCAGGTGAGACAGGCAGTTGGCCTAACCATTCTCGATCCTTCGACAACCCAACCGACACACAGACAACGAACCCAACGACGAGATAACTTCCGCTCCACCCGACCAGCACACAACAGGGAGTTCAATTGAACAACGTAGGAGGTATTGGCGCCCACAACCAATTATACACTGAGCTGTCAGACTACACACCGTGCTGGACAGCGACAACACGACGAGGAAAATACACTGGCTGAATTTACGTCAACGGCCAGGACAGGTAACCGGAACGTTAACGGCCACAAGGCAGAAGCTTACGCTGGTGCACTTCAATTCAAAATAACCAAGTACAGTGGCTAAAATTTGCGAACTTGAAAACACACGTTGTTGCTCGCGGGAATATCCAAACAGCCGACAACGAAATCCAAACGAGACAATGTGAACAGTCGTGACTTGCTGGTAGATTAAGTCAAAACTCAACTTCCGTGTCCAGGATCGGTGAGCCACGGACCTCGTAACAATGGGAACGGCACCACACACTCCGACCGCGTGTGAACGCCGGCAGCGGCCTCGGCCAAGCTACGCTACGTGGAGATTTCCTCGCTGCTCCACGCCAACCGACCAACTCCCCAGGCCCGGAAACGGTGAAAGGACCAAGTATACGTCGGCCGATGAGACGACCAACCGAACGACAAACCAACGGTCGTCCTGCTCCAATCTCCCTCCGACGGTCATTTCATGTGTGTCGCCAGCGGTCGGCGAGCACTGGCTGTCGGCGCCTCACCGTCGCTCCGTCCCCGGCGTCACTGCTGCTGCGTCCCGACTGCGCTGCTGGTCCGTTCCGAACTGACTGCCAGGCGCACGACGACCCGGAAATACTATCGGTCGCTCCAGAGATGGTACGAGAGTGCACTTACCGATACGCGCTGCTGCTGCCGCTCACGGGCAAGTGAGGCAGGAAGTTAGTGTCGCCAGTAAACGGAATAAGAAAATGAGTCGGCAGTACCCTAATCGAAGATGACACACACAAATGGGATAAACGCGAGCCGCGCACGGCTCAGGTTTGTTTCGCCAATAAATAAGTATATAATGTGTCTGATAAAAACTGACTATATTGTCGAGGTCCTGTGTCCTATTAAGTTAGTGTACATCGGCAACAATTTCAAATCAGACATAAATACGAAACGCATCAGAATTCACGGAACCTGCACAGAAGTCACTAAGTGCAAGTAATCGTCGTCCCAACTTAACGTTGACGAACTAGGTACACGAGTGCCATATAAACAACCATATCCTGCCATACGTGACTCTATAAGTGAAATGCCAGAATGGTGCTTATATTGCTTAGCACCTATAAAACCGCAAGATTCTCTATTATTATTAAATTTCAACGCATATTCGTGACAAAAATGCCATCTGTGATTGTCGATCACACCAACGACTATAATCTCAGTAACACAATACCCGTTATCCTACTTACCGGAACGAGGGCGTGGGATGACGTAATAGCGCGAGGCAAGTTTTGTGGCTCTTATCTAACGACGTCTAATTTATTATCGTTATTCTCACAGTCCAAACAGTAATTTTTAAACACAAATTAAAGTCAGATCTTTATGACCCTTCATAATTGCACTTTACAAACATCAGAGAAAATTCCAAAATGATTATAGAGTTGCTGAGTATGAGCTGCCATCTGCTACAGGTGTGTCCTCAGCCAGCAGCCATCACGATCTGCCTAGAAGAGGGGGATGCCACCCATATTTGTAACTGTTTTGCAGACTGTGATGTCAGACACATCACTTTTCCTGATACACATAATTTTGATAGTTTGATGCTCCATACTTGCAATAATTTTCCAATCGCTCTGTCTACTGCAAAAAATATTTTTATGGGAAGCGTATTTTGTTCCTCCGACCCTTCACTGTATCAAGCTGTTGCCGTGGGGTGTCTTCCAACAAAAACGCGTCTTATTTTTCAGTTTTTACGGAAGTAATCCTGCGCCAAGCTTCCAGAACATAAGAGACGCCGCTCTTTCGTTCCGTTTTGGGACCTGGCTTTTTCTCAGGTAGATGTCTCGTGTGTTCAGCAGGAACATCCCGCCTACCAGCGTGACTATCGCACACTTCCCCTAAATCTGATGTGCTACTCAGTTAAAGGTCACTTAACTCGTGAACCAAGCCTACAGCCTTGCCGTAGTGGAACACCGGTTCCCGTCAGATCACCGAAGTTAAGTGCTGTCTGGCTGGGCTAGCACTTGGATGGGTGACCCTCCGGTCTGCCGAGCGCTTTTGGCAAGCAGGGTGCATTCAGCACTTGTGAGGCCAACTGAAGAGGTACTTGATTGAGAAGTAGCGGCTCCGGTCTCGGAAATTGACATACGGCTGGGAGGGCAATGTGCTGATCACATGCTCCTCCATATCCGCATCCAGTGACATCTGTGGGCTGAGGATGACACGGCGGTCGGTCGGTACGGTTCGACCTTCATGGCCTGTTCTGGTGGAGTTAAGTTTTTTTTTTTTGTTTTCTTTTCTTTTTTTTTAACTCGTGAACCAAATGGTGAATTTAGATGTGGTCTGAAGCAATAAATTGGAAAATACACAAAGTGCAACATATGTTACAGGTATGTTCCACAACAAGTTATATTTTTGCTCAGTAGATCAGGTAACGTTGTCTCTCAGAGATGAGCATGGTCAATCAAAGAGCATTTCATTGCCACTCTGAGCGAAACGCAAACAACCAACTTACTCTTCATTCATAATCGAGTAAAATACCTATAACTGAAACTGTATACATTACGGGTTTCACCGAGTGGTAAACTGCCGGGCCGGCCGCGGTGGTCTAGCGGTTCTAGGCGCTCAGTCGGGAACCGCGCGATTGCTACGGTCGCAGGTTCGAATCCAGCTTCGGGCATGGATGTGTGTGATGTCCTTAGGTTAGTTAGGTTTAAGTAATTCTAAGTTCTAGGGGACTGATGACCACAGATGTTAAGTCCCATAGTGCTCAGAGCCATTTGAACCATTTTTTTAAACTGCCGGGCCCAGACTCAACAGAAAATTTAGACAGTTTTATTGGGTACAATCAGTTTACATCAATCACACACTGGTAACCTGAGCACCTTTGCAAAAAATTAAATGACTAACTGTAGCACCCACAAAATTAAAATATTACAAAGACGCCGGTAAGAAACAATGTGAAGGAATTATTTAAAGGGACCAAATGCAGATTGAAACACTTATAATTTATTGAAACTTGCCTCAAAGTTGGCTGCAACCTTCCTTTGTGATGGTGCAAAAGCATGGCACCCTGTGCGCCACCGTCGAGCTTAGCGACGCTTCGAGAAATGCGAAACAAATTCCCAACTTAGAAGTTCATCGGAGATTTAACGTGGGTTAATGCTATCGGATGAGCACCAAATTACCAAATTTCACCGCATTTCTGCCCAAGGCCACGTTGGGTATGATAGTAATAAGGTCGTCACTCCCCCCCCCCCCCCCCCCCTACCCTCTCTCACTCATATTTCACCCTTTCTTTTGCCGCCTTTCTGATGGAAGTCAGAACTTCGAGAGCCAGTGCTGAAGTCCCGCGGTTTTCTTATGTGTCGCCGAGGGGACACACTGTCGCTCAGAACGGACACGAAAAGGCCTCAGGGGTGGCATAAAGGGCATCAATGAAACTACCCCTTCCCCTGGGGCATTGATTCCCATACATTTCTCTGTCTGAAACAACAGTTTGCAGTGTGATGAGCTACTGGACAGCGTTCTTCAGAACGTTCGACATTGCTGCTACTCCCGGGGAGTTTCAACCCAACTCTAAGGACATCGTGGGGCTGCAACAGCACTGAACATAACCTGACTCGTTTGGAGCATAGTGCGAGCGCAGTTTTTCATCTGGTATACAGGGTAAAACCTCTATGGACCATTCAGAACTATTCGACATTTGAATATGATCCGAAGCAGCAAGGAGGTTTTCTGCGTTTCCAGCACTTCGGTTTCGCTTCATCCTGTAGCGAGATCACGTGAGAGTCCTGCATTAAAACATGCTTGCATAAAACGGCAAAGGATCCCTCTAACACCCCCTGTCCGGCAACATCTTTGCCGCCACCTACACACGTTTGCTGCAGAAAGTTAATAATGCACTAGTCAGAAACTTCGACACCGATTCAGCCTCGTGGCTGCTCTAACACCTGATAGTTACGCAACCTCTTCCACGACCATTAGGCGCGGTTAGCCTGCCTTCAGACGCTGAGGCCATTTTGTGTCGATTCTCAGGGGCAGTGTGTTTGTTTCCCTCGGTCACTCACTAGAAAACCGCGTGATTTCAGTGCTGGGTGTCACGGATCTGACGTCCATCACAGATGCGTGGGGTTAATGTGGGTAATAGCGGGAGTGTGTGACGACGTTCCCATCGTGTGACACGCCCACGCTGGCGCTGGGCAGAATTTTGTGCTAGTGTGACATCATTAACCCACTACAAAGCTCACATGGACTTCTGAGCTGTCGACACCTTGCTGCACTGACGGGAAAAAAACCTTTGCACCAAAAAGTAATCAATGTAGGACAATGAAATGTCGGGAATAATTTGTCAATGTAACATATTTAAGTGGTTAGCATTGAAAGATTACTGTATGCTGTTGCAAAAGTGAAATACTGGTACATTAATAACCGGTGTAGCTACCAGAATGTTGAATGAAAGCATGCAAAAGTGCTTGCACTGTGTTGTAGAGGTAACGGTTGTCAGTTTGTGCGACTGAGTTCCATGACTGTTGCACTTCGTCGGTCAACGCAAAGACGATTAATGTTGTCGTTCGATGATGTCCCAGATCTGGTGATCGAGCAGGCCAAGGCAGTTTGTCGACATCCTGTAGAGCATGTTGGGTTACAATAGCGCTATGTTGACGAGCTTTATTCCTTTGGAAAACCCCCTATGGAATGCTGCTCATCAATGGCATCACAACAAATCGAATCACCAGACTGACGTACAAATTTGCAATCATGGTGCACGAGATAACCACGAGAGTGCTCCTGCTGTCATACGAAATCGCACCCATCATCTTAACTCCACCTATAGGTCCATTATGTCTAGTACGCGCCCGCCCCGGCTAGCCGTACGGTCTAACGCACGGCTTTCCGGATTGGGAAGGAGCGCCTGGTCCCCGGCACGAATCCGCCCGGCGGACTTGTGTCGAGGTCCGGTGAGCTTTTTAGGAGATTTTCCATCTGCCTCGGCAAATGCTAGTTGGTTCCCCTTATTCCGCCTCAGCTACACTATGTCGGCGGTTGCTGCGCAAACAAGTCCTCCACGTACGTGTACACCACCATTACTATACCACGCAATCAAGGGGACTACATTCGTCCGCTGTGAGACGTCCCATGGGGTGGGGGGTCCACATGGGGCCGAACCGCACAGAAACCCTGAAAGAGTGGTTCGATGTGGGGCGGCGGAGGGGTGAAGTGGACTGCAATAGTCGTGTGGACCACTGCGGCTGCGGTGGGGACGGACCCTCTCCGTCGTTTCTAGGCCCCCTGTTAACAATACAATACAATGCAATGTCTAGTACGCGAACAGTTTAGCTGCAGGCCGTCTGAAAACACAAAAGAACTCTGTCCTGTCCTCCGATAAGCTGTCCCCTTGCGACAAAATTGCGGTGGTTTGGGGTCAGTGGAATGCATGTTACAGGGCGTCGGACTCGGAGCTGTCCTTAAAGTATCCAACATTAACCGTTCGATCTGTTTGAGGTATCCAAAGTTAACAGTTCGATCTGTCACTGTGGTACCAATTGCTGCTCATATTGCTGCTGCAGACGCAGTACACTGCGCCAGCGCAATATCCCGAACACGATGTTCCTCCCTATGGCTAGTGCCACGTGGCCGTCCGGAGCCCGGCCTTCTTGCGACAGTACCTTCTCGCCACCGTCGCTGTCAGTAGTCATGTACAGTGGCTGTATCTCTGCCAAGTCCTTCTCCAATATCGCAGAAGAAATATCCAGGTTCTCGTAGCCCTATTACACGATCTTGTTCAAACTCAGTGAAATTTTGATAATGGTGTCTTTGTCACGTTAAAGGCATTTTTGAGTAACTTCAACGCACTACGTTCAATCTCAAAAGTAACTACTAGCGCCATACTTAAGCGACTGGCGATAAATTTCAACTGACTCACTTTCCAGACGTAGAAACACGTCTACCATTTTTAGCTCACGTCGCACAACTCCTTCTTGGTGCTGCGATTTTTTTTCCTTCGTGTATCTGAAGTGTTGTTGAGCACAAGGGTGATGTGGCAGGTCACTATGCTTTCGCACTATTATATAGGAAGGTTGTACGCACTTTTGAGCAAAAATTCAAACTTGTGAGTTGAAATGGGACACAATTAAGTGGGTTTTCAAAAAAGTGATCCTTTAATTTTGTAGTGAAGTGTACATTAAAAACGCAAGTAATGAAAGATAGTTCAGAAGCGCCAGCAAGTGGCAATATCAAGTAATTATATAAATGCGCCCAAAACATATTAGGCCACTTACCAAACTATATTTCAAACACACAAGTAAGGCAATATAGTTCGGAAGTGTCAATAAAAGATGTGATAGGACGACACCCAGGCCAATATTTAAAGCGCCACTGAATAAAACGTCAATTTAAGAATAAAAATGTATTTAAAACTCCAGAATTTAAGCATATCAGGCAGTTTAACATCAAAATTATTTAAAGGGACGATGTTGTCACTGACAATTCGAAAGTGTTTACAACAAAATTTTAATTAACGTGAATCTACATGGAAATGACTGAATAACAACGAAAAGCCAGTAAGAATTTCCTACTACAAGCAACAAAAGATAACTTCTAAGTTTCCCTCAAGAGTCCATGATAACACACATACACTTAATTCCAAGTTCTATTCCAATGGCGAAGACGTAGTCTTCCGTGGAGACGTCCTTGAGGTCGGTATTCAGCGTGAACTGACGTCCGGTGTTGGTTCTAGCCTTTAAATAGTATTGGCCAGCCAATCAGATGTTGGTGTAGTAATACTTCCTGCAGGCCATTTCGAACTCCCTCTGCAGGAAGTAGTACGCGGAACGTCTGTTTCCAAAACAGCCGATGTTTACCATTGCTTACGTCTTGGGCATAGACAACCTCGATCCTGTGTGGTGTTAGATGTGTTGCTGGCCCGCAGGGGCTACCTCGGCGACAGCGTAACAGACGAGGAATGGTATTTGGAGCTAGATGCGTGGGAAATTTCGTTCAGGAAATGGATGAGAAATTGTTATTCTGAGATCAACAATTTCAAGAGTGTGCCGGGGGTACTACATTTCAGGCATTACCTCTCACCACGGACAATGTAATTGCCGACTGCCTTCACTTAAAGACTGAGAGCAGGGGCGTTTGCATCGAGTTGTCAGTGCTAACAATACTGAGTGAAATAGCCGCAGAAATCAATATCGGACTTAATACGAACATATTCGTTAGTATAGCGGGATGAAATTTGGCATTGATGGACTATGCCAGCAGTCGACGAACGAGAGTGCCTTTGCTAACAGCACGATATCGCTTGCAGCGCCTGTTCTGGGTTCGTTACCAAATCAGTTGGCCTGGTCAGATATGTATCGGTTGCAGTTGGTAACAGCTGATGGAAGGGTTCCAGTGGGGCGCAGACCCCAGGAAGCCATGGACCCAAGTTGTCAACAAAGCACTGTGCAAGCTAGTGGTGGCTCCATAATGATATGGGCTATGTTCACATGGCATGAATTGGGTCCTCTGTTATAAATGAACCGATCATTGACTGCAAATGACTATGCAGGGCTACTTGGAGGCCATCTGCAACCATTCTTGGACTTCGCGTTCCCAAATGTTTATGCATGACAATGCGTCATGTCACCGGGCCACAAATGTTCGCGATTTGTTTGGAGAACGCTCTGGACATTACGACTGAATGAATTGGCCACTCAGGTCACGCGACATGAATCCTATCGAACCTTTATGAGACATTATCGAGAGGTCATTTCTTGCACAAAATACTGCATCGACAATACTTTCGCAGCTACGGGCGGCTATGGAGGCAGCTTGGATCAGCATTTCTGCAGGGAACTGCCAACGACTTGACGAGATCATCCTATACCGAGTTGCTCCACTACGCCGGGAAAAAGGAGGTCCGGCACTATAAAGGGAGTAATCCCATGACTTTTGTCACCTCGTTGTCCAGTAAAACCTTAAAAGCACTCACATAGCATTTGAGATAAGGAAATAATTTTGCATATTTAAAATAACTGAACTGCCCAAATAAACGCAGACACGAGTAAACAGCTACTGCATAGCCCCTTCAGTGGAACAGCGCACATTTAAGGAAATGCGAAAAGCTTTTTATGGCAAAATACCTCGCAGGCGGTGCAGTAGTTACGGGCACATTCAGATCCCCCAAAGCATACACAAGTTATCACTCCCCTAGTAATATGAATAAAAAACATATAAATGAAGCATCTGAACTCTTTCGGGACCAACAAGTTCACGCGCATTTGGCGAAACAAGTTACTAAGCAGGACAGTACACAAGCGCTCACCTTTAACTTGTGCGAAGTTGATAACTGCCACACAGTCTCGTAGTAAGTGGACTTCCATGATGTACTTTTGTGACGGAATTAAAACCTGGCTCGACCACGTTGAATGTTCCACAACAGCTATGAAGGTGGCCTAAGGAAGCGACGACTCCACACGTCAATATCAGCATAACGAAAAAAGGATAATGGAATGCAGCCGAATTAAATCAGGTGATGCTGAGGAAATTATATTAGGAAACGAGACACTAAAAGTAGTAGATGAGTTTTTGCTATTTTGGCAGTAAAATATAGACGAAAGTCGAAGTAGAAAGGATGTAAACTGTAGACTAGCAATGGTAAGAAAATCGATTGTGAAGAAGAGAAATTTGTTAACATCGAATATAGATGCAAGTTTTAGGAAGTCTTTCTGAATGTATTTGTGTGGGAGTAAATCATGGACGACAAAGAGTTTAGAGAAGAAGAGAATCGAGGCTTTTGAAATGTGTTGATACGGAAGAACGCTGAAGTTTAGATGGGTAAATCGCATAATTAATGAGGTATTGAACAGAATGGGGGAGACAAGACGTTTGTGGCTCAACTTGATAGAAACAAGGGATCGGTTGATTGGACACAATCCGAAGCATTAAGGGATCACCAATTTAGGATCTGAGGAGACTGTGTGGGAAGGGGGGGAGGGCGTAAAAATCGTAGACGGAGACCAAGAGATGAAGACCATAACAGATCCCCACGCTGCCACCCCCAAACAGAAAATCCTTCTGCCTTCTCCACCGCCCTGGGCCACCTCCACGTATTGCTATCTGCTGGCAAAATCGCCCCTCTTTTCTGTCCAAGTCCTCCTCTTTCATGCTCGTGTGCTCACCAGTAATCAGCAACAGCGCCCACTCGCGGCGCGAAGTGTCCAAGAGCTCCAAACCAAGGCACCACCGCCAGCTTACTCAAAACATATCGATATGAACATATCAATAATGACGTATAACATGAATTCTTAAACTACTGGTTTATAGTCATTCTCTGAATCGTTATTTCCATGGTTTTATTCATTCTGTAATTTAACTGTTCAAGATTTGTTTACACTGCTTTTTTTCAGTTCTGGAATGTTGAACATGTTATAAGCCTCAACCATGAGACCTGGGTCCACATGAACAAAAAGAAGAAAAATGAGTAACCAGTGTGGCCTTGCGTGGAAGGTAATCTTCAGATAACCTTTGGGGGAGCACATTCTGTGTATGATTCCCTACAGTCGGCTTGCTCTGTAGCTTTTTTTTTTTTTTTTTTTTTTTTTTTTTTTTTTTTTTTTTTTTTTTTTTGATGCAGCCACGTGATAGAGAGAGCAGGCGAATACAGCGTCATACTCGCCACAAGTGGATCCAGGATAATTGGGATAGCGTACTTTTTACGGATGCGTCGTGGTTTATGTTATGGTGGAAACCCTCTATTCAGATGTCGCGCCCATGGACCAAGTCGCAAGCGTGCCAATGGTGCTAATTGCGACTCTCGTCTGGATCACATCATAACACTGCTACGCTGAAACTCATATGGACGAAACCAGCATGTGAGGCTTTTTTCATAGTGCATCTAGGGTCATCCGGATGGATCATAGTGCTTGATGACGTGTAAATACCTTGATGTTATGATTTGTATAAACGGACACATATTTTTCCGTAAAGCAATGCTTTGATCACTACCCACACTCAGAGACTTTACTATAAGTCTCCCAAAACGTATGTTGGCACAGAGTCATAGCAGTAGTGCCACTCTGATCTAAATCTACGTACGAAGACCTCCTTCAAAGAAGGCTGTGCATTACAGCTTCATAATTTTTCAGGAGGTAAAAATTTTGTTTTTCTTTGGAAACATTCATTTATATGTTTCATTATGTATGATCAAGTCATAAAGTGTGTATTACAGAACAGCAACAATATTTAGAATGTTATCCTAATTTTCAGTGGAATTCCGAGTAAGAAAGTTCCATATCTTACAAAAGTACACTGTGAAATAATGTTGTACATAATAAAGGATATGATTTTCTCATACAGTGGCAAGAGTAACGGAACATATTTAGAGGGTATATGATATGACAAGCTAAAACATAAATCTCCAAACTAAAAAACAGATTAGTTCTGTACAGGACAAGAAACAGTAGCAAACAAAAAGTTAAACAAATGAAATAAATTGAACTGTTCGCTCAGAAGTTAAGTTCAGACAAAATTCCCTGTGCTATACATCAGGATATTTATACCTATCCAACACGTCCCCCATTTGCTCCGCTGGTCGAGGAAGAAGCTCTTCACACAACAAAGGAATTTAGGATTGACGGAGGACAGCGAAGAAGTTCAAAGAATGGCTGCCTCTTTTGTATTATTGTTAAATAGGGGAGCGTGTCGCGGATATGATAAGCGACTTGGGGTAAAGATCATTAAACCAGAGGCTTTTTCATTGCGGCGAGATATCTTCGTGAAATGTCAGTCTCCAACGTTCTCCTCCGATTGAGAAAATATTATTTTGGCGCCCACCTGCGCGGGAAGAAGCGACCATTGTTATTAAATCAGAGAAATCAGGTGCTACACGGAAAGATTTATGTGTTCGTTTCTCCCGCGCTCTGTTTGTGAGCAGACAATAGAGCCACGCACTCAAGTGTGAACTGTAGAGTATTCATGTAGATGTAGATGTAGATGTAGATGTAGGAAACCTCATAACAGGTATAGGGAGGACAACTTGGCAACCTCTTTTGCTTTTGGCAGATAACGAGATACCAAACGGTGAATTACATTATGACTAAGACGCTGACACAATGCAATTGGCTTACCTGCACTGATACTCAACAATGTAATAGTAACTTTCAAGCTTCGGTCACACTTCCTAATTCGTTCAGGAACACTGACAACGACAAAGTCATTCCGTCTCATTTCCTTTATAATGAAAGATGTACTTAAACAAGCTTCAAATATTACATATTTCCATTTATAGACAATCATGACAGCCATTATACTCCTTTTTTCCGGTTAACTGGGAACTATGGTCCCACGACACAAAGCTATGTCCTGAAACAACAAACTTTTGGTATGCTGTTGCAAAATAACCTGCCAAAACAAGACAGTATGGTCTCACGGCACAAAGCTATGTCCTGAAACAGCAAACTTTTGGTATGCTGTTGAAAATAACCTGCCAAAACAAGATATTCGTATAAAGTGTCGTTTTCCGTTGTTGGTTCACCCAAACCAAGGGCCAGGCCAAACAAATTATACTAGTGTACAGTCTTTACTTTATAACGATATACAACTTTCTTGCACGTACATCAGTCGATTTCAGGGGTATCTTTACCAGCTGCAGAAATATAAGTTTCCACTGCTCCTCCTACTTTTCTTGACTTTCTGCTTCCAAATTGACAGATCTATTTTCCTATCTACGTTTTTATTTAGCCATTCAATATCTTATCGAATAAAACCCACTTCAGTCACGCCCATACGCTGTTCGTCTATATACGGCGTTCTTCATGATGGTCAAATTTACAACTACAAATAGATTAACCTATAAACAGAATATAGGACTTCCGTTGCTACAGTGTCATGCCTCACGTAAAGTATCTCTTTATTCCAGGGAAAACTCAATATTGCCAAAATTGTGACGTGCGACTTTCTTTGAGGGAGCTCTTTACTACATTTGCAGACGCGTGAAGTGTTACAGCATAAAGCACCAGTTTGTTATTTTTGTAGAGACGTTCATCAAATAACAGGTATTAAGTGAGTAAACTTTTATTCTTTTCGGTACTAAACGAAATTACTCTGAAGCGCCACAGAAACAGGTATAGATAGGCATGAGTATTCAAATGCAGAGATATGTGAACAGGCAGAATACGGCGCTGCGGTCGGCAACGGCTATATAAGAAAACAAGTGTCTGACGCAGTTGTTAGATGTGTTACTGCTGCTAAAAAGGCAGGTTGTCAAGATTTAACTGAGTTTGAACGCTTTGTTATAGTCGGTGCACGAGCGATGGGAAACAGCATCTCCGAGACAACGATGAAATGGGAATTTTCCCGTATGACCATTTCACAAGTGTACCGTGAATATCAGGAATCCAGTAAAACATCAAATCTCCGACATCATTGCGGCCGGAAAAAGATCCTGCAAGAACGGAAGCAACGATGATTGAAGAGAATCGTTCAGAGTATCAGAAGTGCAACCCTTCAGCAAATTGAAAAGTGTCAGCGTGCGAACCATTAAACGAAACATTATCGATATGGGCTTCTGGAGACGAAGGCCCACTCGTGTATCCTTGATGACTGCACGACGCAAAGCTTTACGCCTTGCCTGGGTCCGTCAACACCGATATTGGACTGTTGATGACTGCTAACATGTTGTCTGGTCAGACGAGTCTCGTTTCAAATTGTATCGAGCGGATGGACGTGTATAGGTATGGAGACAGCCTCATAAATCCATGGACCCTGCATGCCAGCAAGGGGCTGTTCAATCTGGTGGAAGCTCTATATGGTGTAGGGCGTGTGCAATTTTAGTGATATGGGATCTTTGATGCGTCTAGATACGACTCTGACAGGTGACACGTACGTAAGTATCCTGTCTTATCACCTGCAGCCATTCATGTCAATTGTGCATTCCGACGGACTTGGGCAACTGCAGCAGGACAGTGCAACACCGCACACGTCCAGGATTGCTGGAAAGCGGCTACAGGAACTCTCTTCTGAGTTTAAACACTTCCGCTGGTCACCAAAACCCCAAGACATGAATATTATTGAGCATATCTAGGATGCCTTGCAACGTGCTGTTCAGAAGAGATCTTCCCCCCCTCGTCCTCCTACGCATTTATGGACAGCCCTGCAAAAATAATGTGTCAGTTCCCTCCAGCACTACTTCAGACATTACTGGAGTCCATGCCACGTCATGTTGCGGCACTTCTGCGTGCTTGCGGGGTCCTGCACGATATTAGGTAGGTGCACCAGTTTCTTTGGCTCTTCAATGCAAATTTTGAGTGGCATTTTTGTCTGGGATATCCCATGGGAAAAGGGGTTTAGCCACCTAACAAAAAGAACGTTCTTTCTTCGCCCACAATGTCCCCTTTCCTTACAGATAAGTGAGAGGTGTGTTTTAAGTGTGTAGGTGAATGTAATGGATGCATATAAAGGGTGATTCAGCTGCCGCTAATCCTGGATTTTATGCAACCTACAACGCCTTCAAATATACTGCCCAAGATTTTTATATCCTCTCACTCGCTACATGCAAACTATTAGTCCTACAGTAAAAAAGGACAGAACTTTTTTGTAGGAAATTTGATGTAGTTAATTTTGTACTGGGATGCGTTTCTGCTAGAAACTGTAGTTTTCGAATTATTCAAGAAAAACTTACAAAAGTGACCTTCAAAAGCGGTTCTCTTGAATAACTCGTAAATGGTGGCCTCCAGCGAAAACGTATTCCAGTGTAAAAATTAACTACATCGAATTTCCTGCAGAAAGATTCTGTTCGTTTTTCTACAGGACTAATAATTAGCGCGTAGACAGAATGTGGAAATCTTGAGAATGTTATTTGATGGGTTCCGGGCTACATAAAACCCAGTGGTTGGGGCAGTTGAACCATGCTGTATAATGCACTGTTATGTTTGTGTTGTATGTTGATGTCGAAAGAAGGGAGATGGTGAAGCCCAATGCCTCCACTTAGTAACTTCTCATAAATAGCACCAAGGGAGCTGCTGACACCCAAACCTCCAGATGTCAGACAGTCAGATAGGTACTAAATGCTGTACATCGACAGAGTACGACGTGTATATCAGTATAGGTGTGCTGTGTGCCCTCGTCCAGGAGAACGTGCATAAACAGAGAGTTATAGGTAACAGAGCACAGGAAAAGCATTACTGTGGGCATCTCTCGTTTTGAGCTCCCTTCGGGAGGTTGGTAGAGCATTGGTTCGTGGTACCAAGGGTCCCGGGTTGGAGTTCTGGTTTTGTCAACGAAGTGTGAAACTGTTAAATGGGACAACATGTAAAATTACTGTTCGGAGTTTACAGCAATTTTCTATTGGTAGTTCGCTTTCGCTTCGTTTATTTGAAAGAAGGAAACATATAAGTACATTTGTAGTTTTCAGAATTAATATAAACAATAGAAACAGAAGAATAAAGAAATACTTGCATCACAAGTGCGGAAGTATTAATAGTAATAACAATAACAACAACAATAATAACTGAATGCTAGATGTCAGTACCGCCGTACATCTATAAACTCCGAACAGTACTTTTAGATTGGGAAGATATTGTCCCACTCAACGACAAGAATTGGCATGGTCAGGGCTGAAACCCGGGACCCGTTGGTACGACGAACTGACACACCACCGAATTCCCTACGGAAATGCCAGACGACAGACTCGGTTTTCCTGTGCTCCAAAGGTCATGTGGTACTCATTACGTACCATTTACGCCCGTTCTCCTCGACGATAGCGCATAGTAGAAACTATGTCGGTGATTTGAATGATTAACAATAGACAACATTTGGTAACGATCTGACTGTCTGACGTCTGCAGGTTTGGGTGTGAGCTTAATGTCACGACCTGGTGGATAGGTTACAATCAACAGTGTCACACGCCCCACTTCATGAGAAGCTGTGGAGTAATTAGGAAATTAAAACAGACAGTGGAATGACATCAGAGCGGTATCGACGGCGCCTTTGTCGACCACAACCGGCGCACCACGCACCACGCACCGCACACAGTTATGCAAGAGATGGCACATTAAAACTGTCACCAGAGCGCTGCCGGTGAGCTAGCTGTTTTCAATGTGTGGCGCTACGCGTGCATGCCACCGGAGAATGCCAAATACACTTGACCTCACTGCCTGTGACTCTGATCACTACTTGATATTTTGAAAGTCTTATTCAAAGCTTTATCCCAAGATTCCATGCATCTTCAGACTCGTATCAACCTTACAAGAGAAATCTCTCTCCTCGAACAGGACTTCGGCGTTCCAATTATATTTAGAAACTTCACATACCTCTGTGACTAGGGCAGTGAAAGCATTCGAATGTGTTATTCTTAGTTTGCCCACTATCGGACTTCAGAAATGTACGTAAGGTTCCTCAACAAGATCCATGAGACAGCCAGCATACATAATCACAATAGACACATTGGGCGAAAGCAATGTCAGGACTGTAGTGTCAGCATCTGTGGGAGTCAGCAGAGAAACTAACAAGGAAGGGGAGAAGTTGCGATGGCTGGTGGCAGCAATCCCAAATCTTCTGTACAAAACACTTTCAGATCAATAGAACTTTGTATTTCTAAAAAGGGAAGAACCATAACTTCTCATTATGAAGTGGCTTCCTCACAAGGGAACCTCCCCATCGCACCCCTCTCAGGTTTAATTATAAGTTGGCACAGTGGATAGGCCTTGAAAACTGAACACAGATCAATCGAGAAAACAGGAAGAAGTTGTGTGGAACTATGAAAAAATATACTAAATGAGTAATCCATGCGCAACATATGCAACATCGAGGAGGGAGTGAACTCAGGAGCGCCGTGGTCCCGTGGTTAGCGTGAGCAGATGCGGAATGAGAGGTCCTTGGTTCAAGTCTTTCTTCAAGTGAAAAGTTAATTTTTTTATTTACAGTTTATGACACAAACTCTTACGTTTTCATCACTTTTTTTGGGGGTGATTATCACATCCACAAGGAAACCTAATTCGGGCAAGATAGAAGAGTCTTTTAACCCATTCGCCAAGTGTACAAGTTAGGTGGGTCGACAACATATTCCTGTCATGTGACGCACATGCCTTCACCTGTGTCGTATAGAATATATCAGACGTGTTTTCCTGTGGAGGAATCGGTTAACCTATGACCTTGCGATCAAATGTTTTCGGTTCCCATTGAAGAGGCACGTCCTTTCGTCTACTAATCGCACGGTTCTGCGGTGCGGTCGCAAAACACAGACACTAAACGTATTAGAGTGAACAGAGACGTCAATGAACGAACGGACATATCATAACTTTGCGAAAATAAAGAAAGTAAAATTTTCATTCCAGGGAAGACATGAACCATGGACCTCTCCTTCAGCAGCTGCTCACGCTAACCACGGGACCACGGCGCTCCTATGCTTACATTATCCTTGATGTTGCCTATCTTGCGCATGGACTACTCAGTTTGTATATTTTGCTTATTTTTTCATAGTTCCACACAACTTCTTCCTGTTTTCTCGAATAATCTGTGTTCAGTTTTTCAAGGCCTATCCACTGTGCCGACTTATAACTAAATCTGAGGAGGGTGCGATGGGGAGGTTCCCTTGTCAGTCTCCTATATATAATTACTTAAATACACCATTACTACTCGCAGAATGCAGGCTAAGTATCATCTTCCCACTACTGAGGACTGATGCTCTTGAGGTCTGCGCCAGAACTGGGGCCGACCGGCCATGGGGGCTGGTTAAGTCAGTATTGAGAGGAGCCGCTGAGCTCTGTTTTCCTGAAGGTGTGGCGCTGCCCCCTCTATTCACTGGCGAGCGGGTTAGCGCCTTCTTGATGCCCTTTCGCGGCGCTGCGCTGGTCGGTGCAGTCGATGCTTTAGGACTGCACATGGACAATACTCAGAATCAAGTTGTTGAGCTGCAGCATCAAACGCCACTTGGATCACATTCCTTAAATTAGTAATATGTTTTGGAGTACCGTATCCAGCCACTTGCCAGGAATATTGAAGCATAATTTGATACACTGGAGGAGACAGCTGGTTATGAATAATATAATGCATTTTATTACGAAAATTCTATTTACTAACTTTGTGTCGAAGTCGCTGCAGAGTCTCCTTAAAGAGTCTGTTATCCTTCTTGCATATATTTTATACTGCCGGCAGAAATATACACCCAAAGGCTGTACGTAATTATTTATTTTTGTTTGTGGTGGAATGATCATGCATTCAGCGACTTTCCCCGTAAATGAATGATTTACAACTGTTTTGTCCTTTTGAGCACTCCAAGAATGACAAAGTACTATAGACTTATGGTTATTTGAACATTAACAACATTCACAAAAATGGATTCTAAATGGATTTTTGACATTTTACCAGGGGCAGGTGTTGACTCTATTGTTTATGAACTGTACATTAAAACTGAAGAAACTGCAAAAAGGTCGCAATGTAAGGAGATGGGACCTGGATAAACTGACTAAACCAGAGGTTGTACAGAGTTTCAGGGAGAGCATAAGGAAACAATTGACAGGAAGGGGGGAAAGAAATACAGTAGAGGAAGAATGTGTAGCTCTGAGGGATGAAGTATTGAAGGCAGCAGAGGATCCAGTAGGAAAAAGACGAGGGCTAGTATAAATCCTTGGGCAACAGAGGATATATTGAATTTAATTGATGAAAGGAGAAAATACAAAAATGTAGTAAATGAAGCAAGCAAAAAGGAATACAAACGTCTCAAAAATGAGATCGACAAGAAGTGCAAAATGGCTAAGCAGGGAAGGCTAGAGGACAAATGTAAGGATGTAGAGGCTTCTCACACAAGGGGTAAGATAGATACTGCCTACAGGAAAATTAAAGAGACCTTTCGAGAAAAGAAAACCACTTGTATTAATACCAAGAGTTCTGATGCAAACAAGCGAAAGCAGACAGGTGGAAGGAGTATATAGAGGGTCTATACAAGGGCGATGTACTTGAGGACAGTATTATGAAAATAGAAGAGGATGCAGATGAAGATCAAATAGGAGATATGATACTGCGTGAAGAGTTTGACAGAGCACTACTAGACCTAAGCCGAAACGAGGCCCCGGGAGTAAACAACATTCCATTAGAACTACTGACAGCCTTGGGAGAGCCAATCCTGACAAAACTCTACCACCTGCTGAGCAAGATGTATGAGACAAGCGAAATATCCTAAGACTTCAAGAAGAATATAATAATTCCAATCCTAAAGAAAGCAGGTGTTGACAGATATGAAAATTACCGAACTATCTGTTTAATAAGTCACAGCTGCTAAATACTAACGCGAATTCTTTACAGATGACTGGAAAAACTGGTAGAAGCCAACCTCGGGGAAGATCAGATTGGATTCCGCAGAAATATTGGAACACGTGACGCAATACTGACCTTACGACTTATCTTAGAAGATAGATTAAGGAAAGGCAAACCTACGTTTCTAGCATTTGTAGACTTAAAGAAAGCTTTTGACAATGTTGACTGAAATACTCTCAAATTCTGAAGGTGGAAGGGGTAAAATACAGGGAGCGAAAGGCTATTTACAATTTGTACAGAAACCAGATGGCAGTTATAAGAGTCGAGGGATATGAAAGGGAAGCAGTGGTTGGGAATGGAGTGAGACAGGGTTGTAGAATATCCCCGATGTTATTCAATCTGTATATTGAGCAAGCAAAAAAGGAAACAAAAGAAAAATTCGGAGTAGGAGTTAAAATCCATGGAGAAAAAATAAAAACTTTGAGGTTTGCCGATGACATTGTAATTCTGTCAGAGACAGCAAAGGACCTGGAAGAGCAGTTGAACGGAATGGACAGTGTCTTGAAAGGAGGATATAAGATGAACATTAACAAAAGCAAAACGATAACAATGGAATGTAGTCGAATTAGGTCGGGTGATGCTGATGGAATTAGATTAGGAAATGAGACACTTAAAGTTGTAGATGGTTTTTGCTATTTGGGGAGCAAAATAACTGATGATGGTCGAAGTAGAGAGGATATAAAATGGAAACTGGCAATTTCAAGAAAAGCGTTTCTGAAGAAGAGAAATTTGTTAACATCGAGTACAGATTTAAGTGTCAGGATGTCTTTTCTGAAAGTATTTATGTGGAGTGTAGCCATGTATGGAAGTGAAACATGGACGATAAATAGTTTGGACAAGAAGAGAATAGAAGCTTTCGAAATGTGGTGCTGCAGAAAAATGCTGAAGATTAGCTGGGTAGATCACATAACTAATGAGGAGGTATTGAATATAATTGGGGAGAAGAGAAATTTGTGGCATAATTTGACTAGAAGAAGGGATCAGTTGGTAGGGAATGTTCTGAGGCATCAAGGGATCACCAATGTAGTTCTGGAGGGCAGCGTGGAGGGTAAACATCGCAGAGGGAGACCAAGAGGTGAATACACTAAGCAGATTCAGAAGGATGTAGGTTGCACTAGGAACTGGGAGATGAAGAAGCTTGCACAGGATAGATTAGCATGGAGTGCTACATCAAACCAGTCTCAGGACTGAAGACCACAACAATGGACTTTTGACATTTTACCAAATACACTCCTGGAAATTGAAATAAGAACACCGTGAATTCATTGTCCCAGGAAGGGGAAACTTTATTGACACATTCCTGGAGTCAGATACATCACATGATCACACTGACAGAACCACAGGCACATAGACACAGGCAACAGAGCATGCACAATGTCGGCACTAGTACAGTGTATATCCACCTTTCGCAGCAATGCAGGCTGCTATTCTCCCATGGAGACGATCGTAGAGATGCTGGATGTAGTCCTGTGGAACGGCTTGCCATGCCATTTCCACCTGGCGCCTCAGTTGGACCAGCGTTCGTGCTGGACGTGCAGACCGCGTGAGACGACGCTTCATCCAGTCCCAAACATGCTCAATGGGGGACAGATCCGGAGATCTTGCTGGCCAGGGTAGTTGACTTACACCTTCTAGAGCACGTTGGGTGGCACGGGATACATGCGGACGTGCATTGTCCTGTTGGAACAGCAAGTTCCCTTGCCGGTCTAGGAATGGTAGAACGATGGGTTCGATGACGGTTTGGATGTACCGTGCACTATTCAGTGTCCGCTCGACGATCACCAGTGGTGTACGGCCAGTGTAGGAGATCGCTCCCCACACCATGATGCCGGGTGTTGGCCCTGTGTGCCTCGGTCGTATGCAGTCCTGATTGTGGCGCTCACCTGCACGGCGCCAAACACGCATACGACCATCATTGGCACCAAGGCAGAAGCGACTCTCATCGCTAAAGACGACACGTCTCCATTCGTCCCTCCATTCACGCCTGTCGCGACACCACTGGAGGCGGGCTGCACGATGTTGGGGCGTGAGCGGAAGACGGCCTAACGGTGTGCGGGACCGTAGCCCAGCTTCATGGAGACGGTTGCGAATGGTCCTCGCCGATACCCCAGGAGCAACAGTGTCCCTAATTTGCTGGGTAGTGGCGGTGCGGTCCCCTACGGCACTGCGTAGGATCCTACGGTCTTGGCGTGCATCCGTGCGTCGCTGCGGTCCGGTACCAGGTCGACGGGCACGTGCACCTTCCGCCGACCACTGGCGACAACATCGATGTACTGTGGAGACCTCACGCCCCACGTTTTGAGCAATTCGGTGGTACGTCCACCCGGCCTCCCGCATGCCCACTATACGCCCTCGCTCAAAGTCCGTCAACTGCACATACGGTTCACGTCCACGCTGTCTCGGCATGCTACCAGTGTTAAAGACTGCGATGGAGCTCCGTACGCCACGGCAAACTGGCTGACACTGACGGCGGCGGTGCACAAATGCTGCGCAGCTAGCGCCATTCGACGGCCAACACCGCGGTTCCTGGTGTGTCCGCTGTGCCGTGCGTGTGATCATTGCTTGTACAGCCCTCTCGCAGTGTCCGGAGCAAGTATGGTGGGTCTGACACACCGGTGTCAATGTGTTCTTTTTTCCATTTCCAGGAGTGTATACTAGCCTCCAAATGTATGTTTAGTGGAAGATTGTCTTCAATAGCCTTTTTAACTTTCGCGCACATAGTTTTTCTGTTAGCTTTCCGCTCGTTGGACGTCCAGCATCTATTATTGCATGTGAGTTGTATTGTGTGTAGATTCGACAAAGTCAGCTGTTGATTTCTCCCCTTCTTTTTAGTTAGTGTCACACCAGAAAATAGTTCATAGTTCATAATTAATTCCGCTCTGATCAATGTTCAAAGGCACCCCTGCTGTATCTGGAAACTTGAAGGTTTCTGGTTTATTTCTTCGACAGAACGGGTCCCAGACTGAGGATTATATTGCTCTTCCTGTACATCTCTGGCTGTCATGAAAGCAGTGATTTGTTTATGGCACGTTCCGTATTCTTTCTTGAGAGGTGTTGCAAGAGCTGCAGAACATTTAAACTAAACTTTGTGTGCCCGATTTCCCTCGCTTTTTGCTTAGCTCAAAATTGCCTTTGCCGGTAATGGACACATTTTCCTTCATTCCGTACTATGTCAGACTGGGATAGAGTGATTGTTTTATCTTCAGTTCTTTGATTGTTTTGTTTCCTCTAAATGGATACCTTTTTTCTCCACATAATCAAATACTGCTTTGATGTTCGACGTGCTTTTTATAGATGGATGTCTCTTCAATAACAACGTGTAGGTCGGAATTTTACGTGCAGGTGTGTGATAATAATCTTAAATCTGTTCAAGTCGTTCTTCCGAAAATTCTGTTAAAGTACTAGATGCATTGGTTTTTGTTTCTGGTGAAGGTTCATTGTCACCAGAACCGTTAGCTTCTCTTCGAGGAGTGTTGTTTCCGCCGCCGCCAATAGCTCTACAATCTTGAACACTATTATCGTCGACAAAGTCGTTATCCTAATCCAATATCTTACCGAATGTAGCTTCAGTTGACCAATCAAATAAATATTCATGTTCTTGAATAAGCAGATCCTCCAAAAACATTGCAAAAGTGTTATCATCCTGTCTACGCCGTCTTCCATTGGATAACGTCATCTTAACTTGGATTAG
Source organism: Schistocerca serialis cubense (assembly GCF_023864345.2). Classification (NCBI taxonomy): domain Eukaryota; kingdom Metazoa; phylum Arthropoda; class Insecta; order Orthoptera; family Acrididae; genus Schistocerca; species Schistocerca serialis. Next base: position 610,430,407 of record NC_064638.1, on the reverse strand, counting down.
ACAATATTTAAAACGTTTAAACATTAATGGTTTCGTTCATTTTTGCTGTATATATATATATATATATATATATATATATATATATATATGACTATACTGACACACATATACTAAAGAATTCAACTACTTGCTAAGGTAACTGACTGACTGGTGCGTTAACCCGGCCACCCTTCTGTAAAATTGCAAGCGCTGTTATGTAAAACCAGCAGCAACATAATCACAGGCCGTCGCAGGCGTGGCCACAAATGTGCAAACGGTTAAATACAAATTCCCATTCGAGCCCTCTCTTATCAGTGTGGAAGACTGCAGTGAGAAATCACATCAAGCCTTACTACTTGTCGGTGACTTGTGCGTGAAGCGCCAAAGAAAGTCGTACAGGCGCACATATTCAAATACAGAGATATGTAAACAGGTAGAATATGGCGCTACGATCGGTAAAGACTATATAAAACAACAAATGTATGACGCATTTGTTAGATCTGTTACTGCTGCTACAATAGCAGGTTATCAAGATTTAAGTGAGTTTGATCGTGGTGCTATAGTCGAACCAACGACGACTGAAGAGAATCGTTCTACGTGACGAAAGTGCAGCCCTTCAGCAAACTGCTGCAGATTTAAATACTGGGCCATCAACAAATGAGCGTGCGAACCATTCAACGAAACATCATAGACGTGGGTTTCCGGAGCCGAATGCCCACTCGTGTACCCTTGATGACTGCACGACATAAGGCTTTATGCCTCGCCTGGGCCCGTCTACACCGACATTGGAGTGTTGATGACTGGAATCATGTTGCCTGGTCGGACGAGTCTCGTTTCAAATTGTATCGAGCGGATGGACGCGTACGGGTATGGAGGATATGAAGACAGCCTCATGAATCCATGGACCCTACATGCCATCAGGGGACTGTTCACGCTGGTGCAGGCTCTGTAACGGTGTGGGTCGTGTGCAGTTGGAGTGATATGGGGCTCCTGATAAGTCTAGATTCGACTCTGGCAGGTGAAACGTGCGTAAGCATCCTGTCTGAACACCTACATCCATTCATGTCCATTGTTCATTCCGACGGACTTGTGCAATTTCAGCAGGACAATGAGACACCGCACATGTCCACAGTTGCTACATAGTGACTTCAGGAACATTCCTCTGAGTTTAAACACTTCTGCTGGTCACCAAACTCCCCAGAAATTAACATTATTAAGCATATTTGGGATGCCTTGCAACGTGCTGTTCAGAAGGGATCTCCAGTCCCCGTACTCTTTCGGATATATGGACAACCCTGAGGATTCATGGCGTCAATTCCCTCCAGCACTACTTCAGACATTAGTCGAGTCCATGCCACGTCGTGTTGCGGCACTTCTGCGTGCTCGCGGAGGTCCTAAACGATATTAGGCAGGTGTACCAGTTTCATTGGCTCTTGACAGTATGTCGCAGATGTTTCATTCCGTTGGATATTTTCGAGAGAACAGACGCTACTCATATCTGTAAGTATATGGGCCTGACGGCTGTGACGTCAAAAATTTTCAGTGGGGATGCACAAACGACATCCGAATTACTACAGGAATTATAAATCTGTTAGTTGTGGATAAAGGGCGGGGGTCGTTGCGATGCGGTGATTGAAAATTTGGAAATTTGGACTGAAGGGAAGTTTGTTAGAAGAACAGGCGCAACTCATATCTGTATCTCAATGAAGTAATCGAAGCTTAAGAAGTGCAAGACTTCGCTGAACTTGACTTTCAGGTGGCTGTCGTTGCAACGTTGACAGTGGATGTTTCATCCGAATCGGTCGAGCCATTCTCAAGTGACGATATTTTATATATACGGCAATCCATTTTTATTTATATAGACATGGGTCGTCGCACTAGTGCTTGTCAAGACCGCATGACAAAAAATCTCGGAAACATTGTCCGAATCTTCCAATTAAAGAGTAAAGGTCTTATCAGAGCTAAGAGTGACTACATATCTAAGGTCTTTGTAGACCGAAATATAGACATCGTCATTACCCAAGAAACTCACATAGGAAACGAAGGGTAACACGTCAGAGGCGAAATACATGGATATTATCTAGGTGCTGCTACCTATCACCGTTCATATAGGGCTGAAACCTATGGCCGGGCAGACATCGACTACGCTAAACAAATTTACAAACATAAATTCAAATGTTCAACAGACAACAACAGAAACAGCAGGCATCACCGTCGTCAAAATTTATGTCACCTCAATACCTTGGCCTGACAGTATGTTAGAAGTACACCGATACCATTCAATATACGCCGGCAGCCTTAATAGTCATCACATTGCTTGGAAATATCAAACTGCAGACGAAAATGGGGAACTCCTTGTTAAAGGTATTGAGGTGACTTATAAATGATAACGACGGTGATGGCTAATGTTTCTGTTGTTGTCTGTTGAACGTTCGAATTTATGTTTGTAAATTTGTTTTGATGCCAAGGAACGTAATTCCTTCAGATCAGCTTCTGGAATGCGGAATCGAATCCAAATATGTCCTTTGCGCCAGAGAACTCTCGACACGGCCGATTCCATTTCGAAACATAGTTCTGAACTATTTTCCGCGCACAGCCAACACACCGTCCCATAATCATCGAAATTAGAATTCAAATTCCGATCATCCTCTCTACTCCAAGGCCTGGGTGGAATTCTGGGAATGCCTTTTTTTTTTGGTCATCAGTCTACTGACTGGTTTGATGCGGCCCGCCACGAATTCCTTTCCTGTGCTGACCTCTTCATCTCAGAGTACCACTTGCAACCTACGTCCTCAATTATTTGCATGACGTATTCCAATCTCTGTCTTCCTCTACAGTTTCTGCCCTCTACAGATCCCTCTAGTACCATGGAAGTCATTCCCTCATGTCTTAGCAGATGTCCTATCATCCTGTCCCTTCTCCTTATCAGTGTTTTCCACATATTCCTTTCCTCTCCGATTCTGCGTAGAACCTCCTCATTCCTTACCTTATCAGTCCACCTAATTTTCAACATTCGTCTATAGCACCACATCTCAAATGCTTCGATTCTCTTCTGTTCCGGTTTTCCCACAGTCCATGTTTCACTACCATACAATGCTGTACTCCAGACGTACATCCTCAGAAATTTCTTCCTCAAATTAAGGCCGGTATTTGATATTAGTAGACTTCTCTTGGCCAGAAATGCCTTTTTTGCCATAGCGAGTCTGCTTTTGATGTCCTTCTTGCTCCGTCCGTCATTGGTTATTTTACTGCCTAGGTAGCAGAATTCCTTAACTTCATTGACTTCGTGACCATCAATCCTAATGTTAAGTTTCTCGCTGTTCTCATTTCTACTACTTCTCATTACGTTCGTCTTTCTCCGATTTACTCTCAAACCATACTGTGTACTCAATAGACTGTTCATTCCGTTCAGCAGATCATTTAATTCTTCTTCACTTTCACTCAGGACAGCAATGTCATCAGCGAATCGTATCATTGATATCTTTTCACCCTGTATTTTAATTCCACTCCTGAACCTTTCTTTTATTTCCATCATTGCTTCCTCGATGTACAGATTGAAGAGTAGGGGCGAAAGGCTACAGCCTTGTCTTACACCCTTCTTAATACGAACACTTCGTTCTTGATCGTTCACTCTTATTATTCCCTCTTGGTTGTTGTACATATTATATATGACCCGTCTCTCCCTATAGCTTACCCCTACTTTTTTCAGAATCTCGAACAGCTTGCACCATTTTATATTGTCGAACGCTTTTTCCAAGTCGACAAATCCTATGAAAGTGTCTTGACTTTTCTTTAGCCTTGCTTCCATTATTAGCCGTAACGTCAGAATTACCTCTCTCGTCCCTTTACTTTTCCTAAAGCCAAACTGATCGTCACCTAGCGCATTCTCAATTTTCTTTTCCATTCTTCTGTATATTATTCTCGTAAGCAGCTTCTATGCATGAGCTGTTAAGCTGATTGTGCAATAATTCTCGCACTTGTCAGCTCTTGCCGTCTTCGGAATTGTGTGGATGATGCTTTTCCGAAAGTCAGATGGTACATCGCCAGACTCATATATTCTACCTACCAACGTGAATAGTCGTTTTGTTGCCACTTCCCCCAATGATTTTAGAAATTCTGATGGAATATTATCTATCCCGTCTGCCTTGTTTGACCGTAAGTCCTCCAAAGCTCTTTTAAATTCAGATTCTAATACCGGATCCCCTATCTCTTCTAAATCGACTCTTGTTTCTTCTTCTATCACATCAGACAAATCTTCACCCTCATAGAGGTTTTCAATGTATTCTTTCCACCTATCTGCTCTCTCCTCTGCATTTAACAGTGGAATTCCCGTTGCACTCATAATGTTACCACCGTTGCTTTTAATGTCACCAAAGATTGTTTTGACTTTCCTGTATGCTGAGTCTGTTCTTCCGACAATCATATCTTTTTCGATGTCTTCACATTTTTCCTGCAGCCATTTCGTCTTAGCTTCCCTGCACTTCCTGTTTATTTCATTCCTCAGCGACTTGTATTTCTGTATTCCTGATTTTCCCGGAACATGTTTGTACTTCCTCCTTTCATCAATCAACTGAAGTATTTCTTCTGTTGCCCATGGTTTCTTCGCAGCTACCTTCTTTGCACCTGTGTTTTCCTTCCCAACTTCTCTGATGGCCCTTTTTAGAGATGTCCATTCCTCTTCAACTGTACTGCCTACTGCGCTATTCCTTATTGCTGTATCTATAGCGTTAGAGAACTTCAAACGTATCTCGTCATTCCTTAGTACATCCGTATCCCACTTCTTTGCATATTGATTCTTTCTAATGTCTTGAACTTCAGCCTACTCTTCATCACTATTATATTGTGATCTGAGTCTATATCTGCTCCTGGGTACGCCTTACAATCCATTATCTGATTTCGGAATCTCTGTCTGACCATGATGTAATCTAATTGAAATCTTCCCGTATCTCCCGGCCTTTTCCAAGTATACCTCCTCCTCTTGTGATTCTTGAACAGGGTATTCGCTATTACTAGCTGAAACTTGTTACAGAACTCAATTAGTCTTTCTCCTCTTTCATTCCTTGTCCCAAGCCCATATTCTCCTGTAACCTTTTCTTCTACTCCTTCCCCTACAACTGCGTTTCAGTCGCCCATGACTATTAGATTTTCGTCCCCCTTTACATACTGCATTACCCTTTCAATATCCTCATACACTTTCTCTATCTGTTCATCTTCAGCTTGCGACGTCGGCATGTATACTTGAACTATCGTTGTCGGTGTTGGTCTGCTGTCGATTCTGATTAGAACAACCCGGTCACTGAACTGTTCACAGTAACACACCCTCTGCCCTACCTTTCTATTCATAACGAATCCTACACCTGTTATACCATTTTCTGCTGCTATTGATATTACCCGATACTCATCTGACCAGAAATCCTTGTCTTCCTTCCACTTCACTTCACTGACCCCTACTATATCTAGATTGAGCCTTTGCATTTCCCTTTTCAGATTTTCTAGTTTCCCTACCATGTTCAAGCTTCTGACATTCCACGTCCCAACTCGTAGAACGTTATCCTTTCGTAGATTATTCAATCTTTTTCTCATAGTAACCTCCCCCTTGGCAGTCCCCTCCCGGAGATCCGAATGGGGGACTATTCCGGAATCTGTTGCCAATGGAGAGATCATCATAACACTTCTTCAATTACAGGCCACATGTCCTGTGGATACACGTTACGTGTCTTTAATGCAGTGGTTTCCATTGCCTTCTGCAACCTCATGTCGTTGATCATTGCTGATTCTTCCGCCTTTAGGGGCAATTTTCCACCCCTAGGACAAGAGAGTGCCCTGAACCTCTATCCGCTCCTCCGCCCTCTTTGACAAGGCCGTTGGCAGAATGAGGCTGACTTCTTACGCCGGAAGTCTTCGGCCGCCAATGCTGACTATTTATCAAAATTCAGGCAGTGGCGGGTATCGAACCCGGGACCGAAGACGTTTCATGATTATGAATCGAAGACGCTACCCCTAGAACACGGGTACCGTGCCTAGTGGGACGAATTTGCTGCACATCTAGAGACAGTCGTCCAATGGATCCCTCAAAAAGGCAGCAACTAAGGCAGATTTGTCAAAGCCGTTTTAACAACAGCTAAAAGGCGTATACCCCGTGGTCTCCGAAGGAAATATGTTCCAGGTTAGAATGATGTTACGGAGTGGTTTTACCTACTGTTTCATAACAGCGGAGACCCTGAAATGGTTGACGAGCTCCTCAACCTTCTCGATGTAGGACGTTTAACAATAGCAAAAAATATCTAGGAACATGAACTTCAAAAAATCAGGCAGGAACAGTTGACGCATCCTTACGAACCGTTTCTCAGAGAGCCAAATATGGTGCGCGTCGTCTGAGTGTGCTGCATCGCAATCTATGGTATCGTACACAGATCGCGGTACCCCATCAATGACGGCAATACATATCGATACCACAGACGTTAGCGAGGTCTGGCTGCAAAACCAAACGAAATACGGGAGGAGCTTCTGAAGACCACGTCTCCCCTCTCAGCGCCCTCACACCAGAGGTCATTAAAGGTCTCAGCATGGAAGAGCTCTGCCCCAGTTTGTTACCTCATCGGAGGGAATCATCATCATCGTCTAGGGCAGTGGCGCTTGTTACTGTTTCTGACGAAATTTACTTTCGGAAATGTTGCATTTTGTACTGTAAAAGAACAATTTGTTAATAAGTGCTTCAAGGGATGCTTAACGTCAATGGCAGTTGCAAATTATCCAGTACTCCAGTGGCGGAGAAGTGTGCCAAGGTACTCAAACCATTCTACTTATGTAGGAATGACTTTTTTCTGTACCGAAACTATTGAAGATAAGTTCGCATATGGATGAAATTTAGATCAGCAGCTCTTATTGTCATGGCAGTATTCATCAATTTGATAACATGGGGTAAAGTGTTCATGGTGTAACTCCTTCCATTTCACTAGGCATCGTGCAGTGCATCTCGGAAAGCGCGAAAGAAGAGGTGCCGTTCGAGTGTCGGGACCGGAACGTGCCACTAGCAGTTGCAACATCTATCTGTGCTGCGGATGCAATTTTATTCCCCTCTGACATACAAGTTTATTTTCCCACGTGGCCTGTCGCGCGTGAGGTTGCATTGTGTGAAAAATGTATTGACGGAATAAAAAAGTCTGGTTTTATTGCATGTTACACACGCTGTGTATTTGTCGACTAGAGTACAACCAACGTATGAAATACAGATTTTATGTACAAGGACTCCACTACGAATTGAAAATGGACTGTCTACCGTAATCGTGTATCTATCTTGTTTTGAATTTGTTGATATTTCGTTTTATCCATTTAATGGCATTGCTATTGTCCCGATTTTTATTTAAAAGTCGAAGACAGATACGGAGTCTGATTCATAGATGCAACGGACTAACAACTAAGCATTTTATACTGTATCGTGTCCACGAACTTTGTATCATTTGTTAAGATAGGAAACGGCTTCAAATTAAAAGCGATTTTCATGATGCATGTTTGCAAAAACTGGGTTTTATTCAGTTTGAGACCACCTTCAAAGAGCACAGACAGGCATTAACTGCATGCTTTCTTTGCATGATATCCAAAAGTGGCATACACAGCACTTTTCTTATTGCCTATCCATTATTGAGGTATAATGTGTTAAAAAAAATTACCATTTACAAATCTTGGAATCTGACTGGCCATAGATTCAAGGTAAGCAGGAAGTAAAGGAATAACCCTTATGAAACTAAAAAAAAACTCAACTGTGAAATAAAAACAGAACAACGACCGCAATAAACGCAGTGCGTTCTGACGTGCACACCTGTCAAATATAACTTTACTGCTGGGAAACATTCATTATCTTGCCATGACACCCCAACCGTAACGTGCTTTAATCCTCCTGGTATGCTGTTCGCATGAAGGTGGAGACGTTGCCGCTCCAACCCGTCCCTCTCTTTGATGGAGGTCCTTCTGAAAAGAAAAGGAAGTGACAATGAGGTGATGAGAGACGAACAAGAAGTTTGGACTGGGGAAAGATGGCGAAGGAAATAAGTCGTACCCTTTGAAAGCAACGAGCCTAGCGTTGGGTTTAAGTCAAGGGACATCATGAAAACCGTAAATATGACTATTCGGACCAGATTTTGAATTGCCAAGCTCCCGGGTCTTATTACTGCGCCACCTCACTCGGTGTCCATCTTGAGGCTATACAGCGGAAGAGCAGGGCTGCTGTCACTACGCCCTGTGACTTTCGACGGGTCGCGAGCGTGTTCAGTTGGATTCAGGTTAGCAAGTAGCGTCCACCATTCCTTATAAGGATATTATATGTGTAATGTAAATAAACGCTGCTATGGTCAAAGAGTAGCTGTCGATTGAAACTGTCAAACAAACGGAAAATATTAAATAGGCCTTAACGATTATTGCTCAGCAGTAAATTCCAGTGACGAGACATTACATCTCCAGCAATACAAGACATTAGACAACGACAGCGTTAACAAAGTGTTATGGAAATGGCTTAATAACCATGGAGCCGAAATAAGCTTCTAGCTCCAGAAAATAACATTTTTAATAAATAGTCTTTCAACATAGCAACATTTTGGCTTCATATACATATAATTTCCTTGCATGACATCTACACTTAAGGGCCAAAAAAACTAGTATAGGCATGCGTAATGAAATACAGAGATACATGAAGTATAGGCATGCGTAATGAAATACAGAGATACATGAATGTAAACAGGCAGAATACGGCGCTGCGGTCGGCAACGCCTGTATGCACAAGTGTCTCGCGCAGTTGTCAGATCGGCTACTGCTGCTACAATGGTCGGTTATAAACATTTAAGTGAGTTTGAACAAGGTGTTACAGTCGGCTCTCGAGCGATGGGACACCGCTTCTCCGAGATAGCGATGAAGTGGGGATTTCCCCGTACGACCATTTCACGAGTGTACCCTGAATATCAGGAATCTGGTAAAACAACAAATCTCCGACATCGCTGCGACCGGAAGCTGCGAGGACGGCACCAACGATGACTGAAGAGAATCGTTCACCGTGACAGAATGGCAACCCTTCCACAAAATGCTGCAGATTTTAATGATGGGTCATCAACAAGTAGCAGTGTGCGAACCATTCAACGAAACATCATAGATATGGGCTTTCGGAACCGAAGGCCCACTCGTGTACCCTTGATGACTGCACGACACAAAGCTTTACGCCTCTCCAGGGCCCGTCAACACCGACATTGGGCTGTTGATGGCTGGAAACATGTTGTCTGGTTGGACGAGTCTCGTTTCAAATTGTATGGGCGTTTACGGATAACCTCATGAAACCATGAACTCTGAATGTCAGCAGGGGACTGTTCGAGCTGGTGGATGTTCTCTAATGGTGTAGGGCGTGAGCAAATGAATTGATATGGGATGGGACCACTGATACGTCTAGATACGACTCTGACAGGTGACACATACATAAGCGTTCTGTCTGATCACCTGCATCCATTCATGTCCATTGTGCATTCCGACAGACTCCAGCAGGACAATGCGACACCCCACGGGTCCAGAATTGCTACAGAGAGGCTCCAGGAACACTCTTCTGAGTTTAAACACTTCCGCTGGCTACCAAATTCCCCAGTCATAAACGTCATTGATTATATATGGGTTGCCTTGCAACGTGCTGTTCAGAACGGATCTCCGCGGCCTCGTTGTGCTACGGATGTATGGACAGCCCTGGAGGATTCGTAGTGTCAGTTCCCTCCAGCACTACTTCAGACATTATTCCAGTCCATGCCACGTCGTGTTGTGCCGCTTCTGCGTGTTCGCGGCGGTCCTACACGATATTAGGCAGATGTACCAGCCTTTTGTCTCTTCAGTGTGTAACACTGCAGGTCCAGAAGAATTCGAAAGGAAACCATTCCACTCGACTGAGTTCTACCTCTTCGGGAACAACGTTCTCGAGTCAGGGCGGATGTGCTCGTTCAATGTATACAGGAGACTAGCTGCCTCAGATGCGCAAAACACAATAAAACTGTTAAATGCAGTACTGGCAGACGAAAAGCGTTTGTAACTAAATGCTGATTGATGATATTTTTGAGCAAGTGTTCCGATATGACATACCACTGAGACTACGGACCACGCTAATCGGAACTCAGATGCAGATGGCACGTGGCGAAATGGGCCCCTGCAGAGGATCCAACGTGTGGCTGAGGAGATGCAGATGACATACCACCTCCTGATGTGTACAGGAGTTGATTTTAAAAGAGGTGATACAGCAGATTTCTATATTTTTACAAACAATACCAAAGATTGTATGAGTAACTTGATAGTTGAGAATATTCATTTCCTATCTTAACTGCTCAATTCGCCTCAAAAGAGCTGAGTGCACGCTGCTTGCCAACATAACTCGGCAGATCCAAACAGTGACCCACTCAAGTGATCTGACGGGAACCGGTGACATCATGTGGAAAGGCTTTGACACAATAACATGTGTGAACAAAAATATGACACCATAAAAACAACACATTACCTCGCCCAATATAGTGTGGGAAAAGGCGTTGGCATTCAAAATGGCTTCTAGTTGTCTTGGAATGGATAAATACAGTTCCTGTATGGTTTTCAAGGGAGTCGTATACCATTCTTCCTGCGAAATATTGGAAAGTTCAGGTAACGATTATAGAGGTAGACGACGATCACGCACCCTTCCCTACCAAGTAGACCAAAAAGGCTCAACAACACTGAGATATCTGGTGACTATGGTGATCAGGGGAGAAACGTCAATTCATCCTCCTGCTCAGAAAACTAGTCCTGGACGATGCGGGCTATGTGAACAGCGGCTCTCTCGGAACACAGCATCACCATTGAGGGACAAACATTGTATATCATGCGACGGACCTGATCAGCCAAAATGATCACAGATTGCTTGACAGTAATGCGAGCTTTGCTGAGTAACGGCTGCTTAAATCATCACGGAACCCCCACCATGTTCCGCACTTGGGACGTACACATGGTCAGAATTTGGAAACAGTATGCAACAAAACTCCTCGCAGCAAATCCGGGTTTGATGGCTTCGGCACCAACTTTTCCTGTTACAGATATTTAAATCACTGATGCGTTTTGAAATTCCAGTTCGCTTTACAGTTCCTTGCTTATCACCTCCCTTCTTTCAGTACTGACATGGTTGGCGAGTGCGACATTCAGTTCTGCACTGACTTTTGTAGATGTCGTCCTCTTACTTTACGTCCCTATCATCTTTAGTGACCCTCTGGCACCATCACTCAACACACACTTTCGTCCACGTTATGACTTAACAGACGATAGCGCCTGGTAAACCTTTCGGGATGTGAGGTCGTGGTCTAAAAAACTCTCCTGCTCCTGAGGTTTCGTCCAGGACGGCGCTGGACATGCTCAGAGGCGCTCCTCCGTTGAGTCTTGCCGACTGACTTGTCGGAAGTCCGAGAGCGACATAAATACTGTAGGAAAGGGGGCGTGATCAAAGTAACACGTGATGAGCAGAGATAACCCTTGTCAGAGATAAAACTTAACTATCGATTGTCGTCTTCTCAAAGATAAAACTGTCAAGCGATTCTGAATAGCTACTGTCCATAAGCCGCTAAGTTTCATTGCCTCCTCTTTCCAATTAAAATTGTCCTGATGCTTATAAATTTCAATGGCTTCTCCACTTAGTCGCTGATAATAATTTGACGTTGTAGATAAAATTTCTGTTTCAAAAAACTTCACTTTGTGCTTTCCTGACTGAAGAGCATGCTCTGCTACAGCTGATTTCTCTATTTTTCCTTTTTTTGTGCTCTTTTAGTCGTGTATTTACGCCCCTCTTGATATTTCCAGTATAAACTTTACCACACGTACACGGAATTTCGTATAGAGCACATGTCGACAGAGGAGGGGGTTTATCCTTCACAGAGCGGAGTACTTGACTCTAAAGACATCTTCACATCTATAAATAAAAATTAAAAATTAATAACTATCTATATGAGTAGATTAAACAAACTGAAAATAAAAAACCAGAAATTCCTAAAGCAATAGTACATGAACCACCAGTTGTGAGAAATCAAAATTGTTTTATAAAATAACACTGTCATAAGCTGTGAATTAACAGAAGTTGTACGATAGCAAGGTCGTAACAACATTTTGTGGTGCCCAGCATTTTGCTAATCCCATGTTGTGTAATACACATCCATGTGTCATCGATAGTGATTATGAGGGGAAGTTGGAGGGAGGAGTGGCAACTAATGCTGCGTTATATTATAAAGGAACATAGGCGTTGTCTAAAACATGTACCAAAATTAAATTAAAACATAAACTGTTTGGATGAACGTACATAACATTCACATATGAGGTATCTTGTTAAAATTCGTAATGAAACTGAAACATCGTTGTTAAACTCCGAGCGCCCGCTGTGTTCGCCAGGGGACGCCCGAGCTGTCTCTGTCCTAGGGAGCCTGTACAGGGAGAGAGTGGCCAACCGGACGATACGGCGGCCTCTTCTGCCAAACTGCGGGCGGGACTTTTGAATGGCCGGTAGTGGAGTAGTGGAGTACACACTCACCGAATCAAAAGCACAAGACAATATGGCGAAATCATTCTTTAAATGCCTTTGTTTATAAGAATAATGTGTTACAATAATTTTCACACAGCCAATTTACAGGTCTGTTTTCAAATTTAACTATGTATATTGCAAGTTGTTTTATATGTAGTAAAAAGCAAAAACGACTTACCTTGGTTGGTTTCCACAAGGCTCCTGTTTGATTTATGCCAGCCCTGTTGGCTGCGACTTCCCACTGCTTTAGTCTTTCTTCATTGCGTGGAAATGCTAACATGTGAAATCCACCTTCGCCTCTATTGGAACAACCAAATGCAGCACAACCTGGCATCGTTTACGAACGTCTGTAGAACGAATTACAGATGTCAAAAAAAATAGTGTACAATTACTAACGTGTTTACTTCAAACATGGAGGCCTACCGACTTCATCACAAAACGCTTCATTATTTCACCTCGTATTTAAGATCGCAAACGCTAATTACGTACTAAAAATGATATACAACTAACAAGGGGAGGCCGCCAATTGTGAGATTCAGATTCGATTCATACTGCGCATAATGAAAGCTCATAGCCAGAGGTGTAATGTGGCAAAGCACCAAGATGCACTTCTCAGCCGTTGTCGAGAAAATCGACAGTTAAAAGAAACCATTGCGGTGAAATGCCCTCTACGCTTAATAATTTTATACAGCGTCGTGGCGCAGCGGTAAGCGCTCGGGTTTGTAAACGGAAGGTCGCCGGATCGAATCTCGCGCCATGCAACATTTTTTTTTTATTATTAGTTTTTTGTAATTCAAATATATATATATACTATTAATGAATTGCTTATGCATTTTGGTGAAGGCGGATCGCTCTCCAATTGTACCGCCTCCATTTTTCCGTTTGTTTAACAGGGTGTACCAAAGCTCTCACGTCCGCACTGATTTTCGACGATGTTGTAAGTTGCGCTAGGGACCGCATCTACCTTCTTTCGAAGTTAGCAGGCAACTACGCCTTTATGCGGCGGCTCGTTTCGGCCCATTCAACATCTGTCATTCAAGTGTAACGAGCGAGTAACGGAGCTTATATTTCATACCTGCCACAGCAAATTTGTGTTCGTGGGGTTTCTATTCTAATTCTAACGTTTGACTTACGCTATACGTATTCGTTTCGGAATATCGTTTCTACGTCTTCCGTTAACTATACGTGGTTAACATTATGAAGACAATTAATAACATTTGTGAAATACAACTTTGTTTGCGGAAAACATAATGATGTTCGAAGTCGCCAGTTTTTCCACGACAAACGACCTTCAACAACTTATTATATGCATAATTGTTGCAACTGATTGCCGGGAATTATATATATATATATATATATATATATATATATATGTGTGTGTGTGTGTGTGTGTGTGTGTGTGTGTGTGTGTGTGTGTGTGTGTAGACACATTTGAATAACAAAAAACAAATACCAAAAAAAAAAAAAATTGCATGGCGCGAGATTCGATCCGGCGACCTGCGGATTACGAACCCGAGCGTTTACCGCTGCGCCACGACGCTGTCGATAATTACTAATCGTCGAGAGTATTTCACCGCAACGGTTTCTTTTAACTGTCTATTTTCTCGACAACGGCTGAGAAGTGCATCTTGGTGCTTTGCCACATTACACCTCTGGCCATGAGCTTTTATCATGCGCAGTATGAATTGAATCTGAATTTCACAATTGGCGGCCTCCCCTTGTAAATCTAATATGCACCCACAACACATAACAAGTCTCTCAATAATTCAGATACCTTTTAATCGTTTCCAAAAGTCCTCTGAACTTCGATTCAACTCAAAAGCACGGCGAACATAGGAAGCGCGAGAGACGTTTGGCGCCATTTTTCTGCCAAAACTAATCAACCAATCACGGGCAACTTCACCTATGGCCACTCTCTCTGTGTACAGGCTCTCCACTCTGTCCTGGCTGGTGTACGCTGAGCTCAGTCCGCGCGTCGTTCGCCAGTGGGACGCGACGCGCCTGCCGGAGTCGTCCGCCGACGGGCTGCGGCAGGTGTGGCCAGCTGCTGCTCGCTGGGCCGCCTTAAATCACACCAGGCAATGAGTACTTGAAACGGTTCCTGCAGGCGACGCCCGTAGATTACAAATTCCTCCAGGATGTTACGTCCTTTAGGCGATGTGTGTAAAATTCAAGACGGTCGTATCGATTGTTTAGTTTTCGTTATTATTTATCAGAGAAGTGTGTTCTTTAAAAATGGATCTGAAAAGTTCCACCAGCCTCACCTACGTACTGTTTAGGACAGCCGTGAAATTTAATTTTGTACATACCTCGTGCACAATACTTAGAATTTCATTTACATGCACTAGCGTTTAGCTGAAGACAAAGACGTTCTCTTGTTCGAAAGCCTTTTTACAACCCAGTTTTCCAAAATTGTCCCACTGTTGTGTCCAACGACCTCCCTTTGTGTTCTATATCCAAACAAAAACGTGACTTCTCACTACCCGTGCTTAAACAGCTATAATTCTGTTTTAATTCTTCACTTTAAATGTGTATAATTTACTTAAATAGATACTTATTAACGTTTCATTATTAATCTCTAGATCGTAGCATATCTGAGCCGTGGCGGGACTGGTGCCAGGGCTGTCTTTGGTTAGGCACCATCGATTCCCTCTGGCAGAAGTTTGTCTTTGGAGCCTCGGCCGGCTCAGGATATAGCGGGCAGTACCGAGTGGAAAGGGACAAGAACGTTGGGCACGGCACGCGGAAGTGCGCGTATTAGCGAGACGTTGGACAGACAGCAGCGAGCACGGTGTGCCTGAGTACGGGCGGCAGTTAGCGCTTTATCGTACTGGGGTCAGTAACAGCGGGCCGGCGCTGTGGATTCTTGGCAACCCCGTGAAGCTATACATGTGCTCGCTTCCGTGAAGGACCATGCTGTTACTATCGGACCAGGCAACGTCTGGTGTCTTCGCCACATCGATCCGGCTGCTGGCATCAAGTTAACTAATTCAATTCCTACCAACGATTAGTGAAATATAATAATGATTGCTCTTGAGGCAGCAAAGCGTTGCAAGGACTGTGATGCGATATTTCGTGCCTCTTATTAAGTGTGTGCTTCGCTCCTTAATAGTATTGTTCTTACTTCAGATGGAAAGTGTCTAAAACAATGATACGTGTGCGCAGCCTTACCGAACCATCTATATTCCGTGTCTAAAGATTGCCGTGTGGTACCTTACAGCCCACATAAGGTGCTACATGTGATGCTTGGATTTTAATGAGCCAGTTCCGTTTGCATCATTCGTGTACGTGGTTCTGCTTAAAGGAATGAAATCAGTTTTATTATTGTCAATTTTAGCGAAGTAGTTTTCTGTATAAGTTTGAGTATTAAGGTGAAGGAAGGGTTGTTTGGTTCCCTGTTGTCGCTTCTGATTTATGTTTCAGAGATCGGAAGCAGTGGGCCACCGAAGTGCAGAGCCTCCCCTCTTAAATTACTGGCGGGCGTACGGGCGGTGGACTTCGCCTGAGCTCGCGTGTGCTGCTTGGTTCCGATTTCGGTGTTCTGAACGGCGTGGAAGTACAAACGGAGTCCACACCTTAATTTGAAGATAAGTACTCAGTCTCCCCCACCGTTCGTGGCCAAGTCGCGGCCTCACAATCTCGGGCCTCAGTTATTGTACAAGCTGCAGTCTTCTAAAACTTTTGTTGGCTCTGCAAGGTTGCCCGGGTTACATGTTTTAAATCTTTGTCTTAAGAATTTTGAGGGATTTCTAGAAGAATCTGTCTTAATTGCAACCGTTTTCTAAAATTGCGGTGCAATTCAGCCTTAGTGGCGGATGTCCGTTTCGATGGGGAAATAACTGGGTTATTATTGATCAAACTGTTTATAATCTTGTAATGTTGTTCGGTAATATTTCGCCCGGGAGGGGGGGTTTTCAATCTACGTGGAAATAATAATTGATTTCCTGGTTATTTGATGTAAAGTTTATTTTAAATGATTTACTTGGCCTGAGTGGCGGTTTTTTAAATGTTTGCAAAGAGATTAATTCGCTTGAGGTTTCACATAACAAGCAGTTTGTAAAATTGGCCTGAGTGGAGGATTTTGAAATATTTTTAAAGAGATTAATTCATTTGTGGTTTTATATAACAAGCAGTTTGTAAAGTTTGCCTGAATGGCGTTTCTTAAAGAAATTATTATCTGATTTATGATTGTAATTCTCTTAATGATTTATCTATGATGCAAATAAATATGGTTCAAATGGCTCTGAGCACTATGGGACTTAACAGCTATGGTCATCAGTCCCCTAGGACTTAGAACCACTTAAACCTAACTAACCTATGGACATCACACAACACCCAGTCATCACGAGGCAGAGAAAATCCCTGACCCCGCCGGGAATCGAACCCGGGAACCCGGGCGTGAAATAAATATGTCGAAATGAAATGGTCACTGTATGGGTCAAGTCCTTCCACCCCCCTTTATATTAAAGGTTAAGGAAATTGCAGTTCAGAATAGAAATAACGTTCCAATATCGACACTGCCGGAGCCGATGCCTCGAATATAACTGCGGGGCCGCGTGCCGCGCTCTGAGCTTGGCCGCAAACGAAGAACCTCCAGGCCGCCGACCAGTGGAGACCGCCAGGACGGTGTTATAAGCAGCGAGCACCTAGGCACCAGACTTTTAGTCGAGAGTACTTCCGTCTCGCTAGTTGGTACCGAATGTTACACCATGTTGTTGGCAGTTATCTCTACAGGCAAGTGTACTGAGACACACGCCCGTGTCGGGCGGCTGCTTATAGGTAGCCGCATCTGCCGCAAGTTGTCAACAGTGTCGCAGTTCTTTCGCCCAAGATGAGTAAATTATTTTTATTTAAAGCGCACTTGTGCCAACGAATCTCTTGCTTGCCTGCCTAGGTTCTTGTGAAGTCAGATCCCTTTGGCCACCTTCCACCTACTTACCGTTAGCAGCGAGGACATAACATTCGGTTCCTCGTAACATAGCAGCTGCCAACTTCCAATCATAACATTATTTATAGATCTGAAAATGATCATTAAATGGTCGAAATTATTATCATTCGTGACAATTTATATATGAGACTTACACAAAATAAACATATAAGATATCAGTGACACACTAACAACTTCTAAGTCTTACGGTTCATATAAATTAACCCTTATATGAACGCCGCTCGTCACCTACTCGTATATGAGGCCACCGATAGAACGACAAATGAAGCTAAGATGCCTGAATCTTCACTAAAATCCCGTTTGGATGAAGCAATGAGGAGTGTGTTTAAGAAAAATGTTGAATTTGCTTATAATTCCTCCTCAGTCAGAGGCAGCGATGCCATAAAGTGATGAAGTATTTTCTATGGTAACTTCACCCCAAGGAAAACAGCCAACATATGCTTTTAATCAAAAGCAAAATGAAAGTATAACCTTGAAAAATCGTGTGATTATGAAACTGTAGATTCGGAATCGGTTGTGGTCTACTTATTTTTAATAAATATTGGTTTATTGCTGTTTTCCACTTTTCGTAAAATTAACCTATATCTTTACACAGCTACTACTCAGTCAGTTCTCAACAAAACGGCGTTGAGTGATTGTTATTATGTAGTCGTCGACAAAAGCCGATCACTTTTGATTAGCCCTGTCTAACTTGTCACCAAGTAATTATTTCCTTTACAATAAGCAATTGAAATCTTCTAGGCTACAACTTAGTTCTTTATTTAACGTTTGGTTCTCAGTAATTTCTGTAGAGAAACACGTCAGATGTGCTTCGTCCGTTTTTGTGCGTACACCAAGATATCCATTATATTCAAGACTCTGCTCTTCCTTTCTCGCATTTTCTAATGTTCTTGTCCTTGACAATCCGCCATTCCTTAATCTTCTTTCCTTTTTAACTTAATGGCCAAAATTCGTATCTACGAAATAAATAGAAGGGACTGGCAAAACGTGGGGATGCGTAAATTAACCTCCGTTTGACTACTAAAAAAATAGCTAAAAATTTTGTATAAAATCTGTACTTATATTTTCGTACTACTTCCACATAGTCGCTACCCAAGTCCAAACATTTGTCTCCCCGTTACACCAGCGTCTCCCATTTATCAAACAAACGTGCAACCAGCTGTTAACAGCTTCCTTGACCTAGGGACAATGTTGAGAAATCTCCGAGTCAAAATGTCTGAGTTTTACCTTCGCTTCGCACGACGAGTTGACCCATAGTCATGAATGAGTCATGAGATGCCAACCAAAGGTCCATAAAGAAATTTATTCAGTTCATCCCATAGTCACTTTCAGAGAGGCTTCTACATAGCTATTGGCGAACCAAATGCAGTAACAGCTCACCCACCACTATAAACTAGAAAATGAGGTAACAATAAGAAATACCTCTCAACTAGTAGAACATATAAGAGGCACAGCAACACTACTCTCCTTTGGTGTAGAAAGTATGTACAGGTGCATCCCTGTTAACGAAACCATAAAAATAATCGAAGAAAACCTGAAAATACACGACCAGCTACCTTATGAACACATAGATGAAACAAGAAAATTATTACAGTTAATAACACATCAAAATTACTTTGAATTGAGTCAAGAATACTACATACAAGAAGAAGGTTTATCCATGAGTCCACCTATTTCAGGAACATTAGCCAACATTTTCATTAATCATATAGAAAAAATTAATATTTGAAAACAAGTAACAAAGAAAAGCTACAGCATCATCTACTTGTACAGATACATAGATGACATAATATGCATGGTGGATAACCTAAAAATAAACACAGCAACTTTACATAGACATAAATACTGTACACAAAACCACAGAGTTCACAATAGGAGAAGAACAAGAAAACTCACTCAGCTTTCTAGACATAACCATAAGAAAAGACAATAACAAATACACATTTGACATATACAGAAAGCCCACAACAAGTGGCATTGTCTTAAATGGAGCTTCAAACCACCTGCAGAATCACAAATAGGCTACAGTCGAATACAAATGAAACAGAGTGAACAGAATCCCCCTAAATACTTCTGATTACCAGGAAGAGCTAGCCATTATAAAACAAACAGCATTAGAAATGGACACAAAGAAATAATAATATACAAACTAAACAAAAAATAAAGACACAAATAATGAGAGAAACTAACCAAACCACACTAACACATACAATCTGTACTACAACAAAAAAAGACACACGATGACATAACACAACAAATTCACACATAAAATAGTTATAAAACAGGCATAAACATTGCTTACAACACAAACAACTCAATACAAAATCATGTTCCAAAACTAAAAGAGAAACCAGACAAAGACCAACAATCTGGTGGTATCTGCCAGCTCAGTTGCAGGGACTGCGAAAATATAATACACTGAAATGACTGGCAGGATATTCTACACACGTTAGAGCATTTCAATACAGTACAAACCATTCAACATTTGCAGATCATCTAAAACAAGAACACTATAGACCAAACATTATTGACATGAACATCAATATTGATATGAACATCATAAGAATCAGTAAAGACAGACACCCTTTCCAAGAAAATTTCCAAATACAAAAAGCATTAACATAGAATAAACAGTTGCTCAACGACCAAATAAATATTGGAAACCGTACTCTACATAAAATAATTGACGAAATTACATGAGAAAGAGAAGAGCCGTATCCATCCTTCATCCTTTCCAAGTCTCCCACCCAACATCCCCGCCACATCTCATGTTCCTCACGTTCTTCTCCAACTCGCACTCCATCACACTACTACATACTTATGTCCACTCATCGCGCCTTCTCCCTCTAAAAAAGAAATTCATTACCTTCCCTTCACTACTCTTAACAGTGTGTTAATACACAGCGACATAATTAAATGGAATTCCACACACACAAGAAACTAAAAATAAGGAAAGAGTATAGGTCAAAGACAAACTAGTAACTACGTTATGTTGGCAACACTACAAAATACAAACCACAATACATGCTTAAAAGCATAAACACAAATAGAAAAAAGTGGTGTGCGAAAAAGTGTGCAAAGTAAGACATAAAATATGCATAGTTCTGCAGAGCAAGCGAAAATTAGACTACAATTATCAGTGCCTAAAGAAGAGAAACATCAACGATATGCTGGCAGGCGGAATTTCACGATGTAGGCGATAAATCAAGCTGAAGTTACTGTAAGTAAAAACCAATATATTGTTAACGAACTGTTTTTGATCTTACAGCAAATCAAAATGTAAATAACTTAATTACAGACCACTGATGATGCTTTACCTCAATAATGCGAAAAACGCATTTTTTGTAGTTGCAAAGACAGAACTAAAATATCCTCAATAATTGTAAAACAACTACGCTCAATAACGCAACACAATTGAAGAGCGTCATCTACGTCTACAAACGCTATATATCATAGTCACAAAAGTCATGGGATAGCGGTATGCATATATATAGATGGCTGTAGTATCGCGTACACTAAGTTTAAGATGACAGTGCATTGACGGAGTTGTCATTTGTACCCAGGTGATTCATGTGGAAAGGTTTCCTACGTGGTTATGGCAGGATGACAGGGATTAACAGATTTCGAATGCATGAGATATTCCATTTAGGTAATCGTTAAGGAATCTAATATTCTGAGACCAACTTCTTTTATTTTATTTTAAACGTCTAGTGCCACAGGATCAAACTGAGGAGAAAACCACGATGTGCATGGAACGTATCAGCACATGAAATTACAACAAAAAGTGATAACAGACAAAATAAAATGTTTATGAATCCTTAAAATTTTCAAGTATAAGTTTATGTAAACGCAATCAACAATATAAAACTGGAATCAGCTTAATTTTTCAAGGAACTCCTCGACAGACCAGAAGTAGTGAGCCACGAGATAATTCTTCACTTTAGATTTGAAAGCGCGTGGATTACTGGTAAGATTTTTGAATTGTGGTAGATTACTGAAAATGGATGCAGCAGAACGGCACACGCCTTTTTGCACAAAAGTCAAGGACGTGCGATCCAAATGCAAACTGGATTCCTGCCTAGTATCAACTGAGTGAAGGATGCTAACTCTTGGAAATAAGCTGATATTGTTAACAAGCAGCGACAGTAAAGAATACGTATATTGAAAAACCAATGCCAGAATACCCAGACTAATGAAGAGGGCTCAACAAGAGTTTTCGAACTTACATCATTTATTGCCCGAACCGCCAGTTCTGAGCCAAAATACCCTTTGAGAATGGGAAGAGTTACCCCAAAATATAATACCATATGTCATAAGTGAATGAAAATAAGCAAAGTAGACTACTTCTCGTGTCGATCTATCACTTTCTTCGGATACTATACTAATAGTAAAAATGGCAGCATCAAGTCTTTGAACAATCCATGAACATTGGATTTCCACAACAGTTTACTATCTATCTGAACACCTAAAAGTATGAAATGTTCAGTCTCACTAATCATATTTCCATTCTGTGTAATTAAAACATCAGTTTTTCGTGAATTGTGTATTAGAAACCGTAAAAACTGAGTCTTACAGGGATTTAGCGTTAGTTCATTTTTTACAAGTCATGAACTTACATCTTAAACTGCACTTTTTGAAACAGCGCCAGCGTTGCACACAACACCATCACCATATCATTTATACAAATTAGGAACAGGATTAGCCCCAGCACTGATCCCCATTTAACCGCACCCCACTCGGAGCGCACATAATAGGCATTCTCAGTACTGTGAGGACAAGCTACACCTGCATTCCATAACGATCCAACTTCAGGAGCAATGTTTTGCGATCAACACAATCAAACGCTTTAGTTAAATAAAAAAAGATGCCTAGCGTTCGAAACCTTCTGTTTAATCTATCCACTACTTCACAGAGAAAAGAGAATATACAACTGTCAGTTGTTAAATCACTTCTAAAACCAAACTGTACAACTGACATCAAATTATGTGAAATGAAATGATCAATTATCCTTACATACACAGCTTTTCAATAACTTTAGCAGACACTGACGGCACTGAAGTAGGTCTAAATTTGTCTACATAATCCCTTTTTTCCCGCTTTATAAAGAGGCTTCACTACTGACTACTTTAATCGTTGAGGAAACTGACCATTCCTAAATAAAAAATTACAAATATGATTAAGTACAGGGCTAACACGTGTAGAACACTAAACAGTACTTCATAATTCTGCTCCATGAGAGTCTTTAGTCTTCTATGATTTAAATATTGACCTAATCTCCCCTTCGTCAGTATCACAGAGGAGTATTAGTCTCGGAAAGACATTTTCCAAGAGAGTTATATGATTCCCTGTAAAAACTAAATTTTTATTTAATTCACCAGCTATGTTCAGAAAGGGACTTTCAAATATTGTACATATATCTGACTTATCAGTAATAGAAACTTTTTTACTATGTACTGAGTTTATCTCCTCGACCTTATGCTGTTGACCAGACATTTCGTTCACAACTGATCATAAGGTTTTAATTTTATCCTGTGCATTAGCTATTCTACTTATATACTCTTTGTCTTCCTAATAACATTTTAAGCACCTTACAGTACTGTTTACAATGGGCTGCTGTAGCTCGATGGCGGATGCTTCTTAGATCCTTATGTAGTTCCCACTTTCTTCTTCATAATATCCTTATTCCCACTAGTCAGCCATCCAGGCTGCCTTTTACTGCTAGTATCCTGTTTAGATCGTTCTAATGGAATGTAACTTTCAAAGAGTATGAGAAAGCTGTTAAGGAAAACATTATGTTTATCACCTATGTTCTCAGCACTATAAACGTCCTGCCACCTTTGTTTCACAATGATGTTTAAAAAACACTGTTGTCATTGGAATAGCTATTATACATAGTTTTTAATTGTATGTAACAATTGTTTGAGTTCAAAAACCTTTTAGCGTTAAAATTTGTGCATCGTAGTCTTAGAGGTCATTTACCCTGTTACTAACAGAATGCCCATCTAATAATGAAGAATGAATAAAATTTTGTATGTGGCTGTGCGACTGTTTCCCTGCACCCTGGTTGAAAAAATCCACAGTTTGCATCAGATCATATGAGTATAGGAGATCTTCCAACATCCTTTTTCTTGCACAATCACATGAAAAATTAATATTGAAGTCACTGCATATAACTAATTTAAGGTGCTTCCCGTAAAGTGAACCAAGAACCCTCTCTACCTTCAGGGAAATGCTCTGAAGTCAGAGTTACGAGACCTGCAAGCAACAACAATTAGAAGTTTAGTTTCACTCAATTCAGCTGCCCCTGCACAACATTCAAATACCTGTTCGATACAATGCTGTGATACGTCCACGGACTTAAATGGAATACTATGTTATACGTACACGGCCACTCCCCCACTCCACAAAGAACTCCGGTGAAAACAGCTAGCTAATCTGTATCCTGAAAGAGGAAGCACCTGAACTGTCACATTATTTAAGTGCTGCTCTGTTATACCAATAATGTCTGAGTCTACATTTATAAGCAGTTCACTAACTTTATTTTTAATACCGCTTATATTTTGTGAAATATGCCACTTTCTTCACTACTTATACCTGACGTTCTTTGAAGGTGGCTCCTCTGTTAGAGGGACGTCCTTTAAGCAGCGATACCTATCAGCTGACTTTAGTCTCAAAAAGGTGCAGCTCTAACGCCAACTACTACAGAAATTTTCCAATGAGTGATTCCACCACAGCCTACTACACTATCAGCTAGAAGCTTTGCAAAGCTTCCCTTCCCACACTTACTGAGTGCAGGCCACGCCTAGTGAAACCAGATCTATTGATAGACTCAAAGGGCATCACCGCAGTGTCAGCCAAGCTCTCCAGCCCCATATTCACACCCATAATAACAGCATTAAGATGAGGCCGATCAAACAACTGCACAAAGAACACATTTGTGTCACCAGTTTGAGTACCGTAACTGTCTTTTCTAGGTCACCACTTACATCATACTCCCCCTCCCTACAAGTATTATTACCAGCTCCACCCTCAATCGCTACCTGATCTTTTTTCGTAAAATTCTTATATAACTTCCCTAAGTTAACAGTCGCTTGAGCCAACCTTGTACTGGCTTCGCAACAGTCCCTGCAACTGCTGGCCACACATCTGCCAAGTGATAGTTTCAAAGAAACCATCACGTCATTTGCCTGAAGCGATTTAGGGAAATTACGAAACACCTAAATCAGTATGACCGAACGCTGGTTTGAACCGGCGTCCTCCCGAATGAGAGTCCAGTGTGCTCACCACTGCGCCACCTCGATCGGTAACAACGCATTGGCCGAAGGACTTCATCTAAAGGCCGAGATCAGCAGCCTTTGCACAAAGTTATCACTGCTAACAGCACAGCGTGAAATAACCTGACATCCAATGTGGGACTTTTTTTCAGTCATCAGTCTTATGACTTGTTTGATGCACCCCGCCACGAATTCCTCTCCTGTGCCAAACTCTTCATCTCAGGACAGCACCTACAATCTACGTGCTCAATTATTTACGGGATACATTCCAATCTCTGTCTTCATCTATAGTTTTTACCCTCTACGTCTCCCTCTACACCGTGGAAATTATTCCCTGATGTATTAACAGATGTCATATCAGCCTGTCTCTTCTTCTTCTCAAAGTTTTCCGTATATTCCTTTCCTCTCAGATTCTGCGCAGGACCTCCTTATACCTTACCTTATTAGTCCACCTAATTTTCAACAATGTACTGTAGCACCAACCACAGATGCTTCGATTCTCCTCTTTTCCGGTTTTCCTACAGTCCATGTTCACAACCATATAATGCTGTAATCCAAACATACATTCCCAAAATTTCTTCCTTTAATTAAGGCCTATGTAAGATATTACTAGACTACCCTTTTTGCCAGTGCTAGTCTACTTTTGATGTCCACTTTGCTCCGTTGGTCATTGGGTATTTTGCTGCCTAGGTAGCAGAATTCCTTAATTTCATCTACTTTTTGACCATCAATTCTGTTAAATTTCTCGCTGCTGTCATTTCTGCTCCTTCTCATTACTTTCGTCTTTCTTCGATTTACTCTCAGTCCATATTCCGTACTCGTTAGACTTTTCATTCCATTCAGCATGTCATTAATTCTTCTTCACTTTCACTCAGGATAGCAATGTCATCAGTGAATCTTGTAATTGATATCCTCTCAGCCTTGACCCTTTATTTTATTTCCATCATTATTTCTTCGATGTACAGATTGAACAATAGGGGCGAAAGTCTACATTCCTGTTTTACAATCTTTTCAATCCGAGCACTTCGTTCTTGATCTCCCACTCTTATTATTCCATCTTGGCTCTTGTTCACAGTGTAGATTACCCGTCTCTCCCTGTAGCTTATCCTTATTTTCCTAAGAGTCTGGAACATCTTGCACCATCTGACATTCTCGAACGCTTTTTACATTTCGAAAAACCCTACAAATGTATCTTAATTATTCTTCACTCTTCCTCCATTATCAACCTCAACGTCGGAACTGCCTCTCTGGCGGCTTCACATTTCCTAAAGCCAAATTGATCGTCATCTAACACATCCTCCATCTAGTTTTCCATTCTTCTGTATATTATTCTTGTCAGCAATTTGTATGCATGAGCTGTTAAGCTGATTGTGCGATAATTTGCGCATTTTTCAGCTCTTTCAGTCTTCCGAATAGTATGGATGACGTTTTTCCGTAAGTCAGATGGTATATCGCCTAACTCGAAGGTTGTGCACACCAGCTTGAATAGTCGTTTTGTTGCTGCTTCCCCAATGCTTTTAGAAATCCTGATGGAAAGTTATCTATCCCTTTTGCCTTATTTGATTTTAAGCCTTCCAGTGCTCTTTTAAATTCTGATTCTAATACTCGATCCTCTATCTCTTCTATATCGACACCGTTTCTCTTCTATCACATCAGACAAATCTCCCCTGTGATAGAGGTCTTCAGTGTACTCTTTCCATCCATCCGCTCTCTCCTCTGTATTTAACAGTGAAATTCCCATTACAGTCTCAATGTTACCACCCTTGCTTTTAATTTCACCGATGGTTGTTTTGACTTTTCTATATGCTGAGTCAGTTCTCCTGACAATCGTTTCGTTTACGATTCCTTCACATATTTCATGCAGCAATTTCATCTTAGCTTCCCTGCACTTCCTATTTATTTCGTTGCTCAGCTATTTGTATTTCTGCCTTCCTGCGTTTCCCTGAACATTTGTGAACTCCATTCATTCATCGATCATCTGAAACATTTCTTTTGTTGCCCATGGTTTCTTCGCAGTTACCTATGTTTTCCTTTCCAACTTCTATGCCGGCCGAAGTCGCCGTGCGGTTAAAGGCGCTGCAGTCTGGAACCGCAAGACCGCTACGGTCACAGGTTCGAATCCTGCCTCGGGCATGGATGTTTGTGATGTCCTTAGGTTAGTTAGGTTTAACTAGTTCTAAGTTCTAGGGGACTAATGACCTCAGCAGTTGAGTCCCATAGTGCTCAGAGCCATTTGAACCAACATCTATGACTGCTCCTTTTAGAGATGTCCATTCCTCTTCAACTGAACTGCCTACTCAGCTATTCCTTATTGCCGTGCCTCTAACCTTAGAAACCTTCAATTGTATCTCTTTCATTCCTTAGTACTCCTGTATCCCAATTGTATTGGTTGTTCCTGACTAATCCCTAAAACTTCTGCCTACTCTTCATCGCTACTAAATCGTGATCTGAGTCTATATCTGATTCTGGGTACACCTTACAATCCAGTATCTGATTACGGAATGTCTGTCTGACCATGGCGTAATCTGAAATCTTCTCTATCTCCTGGCCTTTTCCTAGTATACCTCCTACTCTCGTGAGTCTTGAACAGAGTATTCACTTCTACTAGCTGAAATTTACTGCAGAACTCAATTAGTTTTTCTCCTCTCTCATTCCTAGTGCGATGCCCATAGTCTCCCGTAACCGTTTTTTATATTCCTTCCCCTACAACCGCATTCCAGTCTTCCGTGGCCATTAGAATTTCATCTTCTTTTACGTACTGAATTACCCATACAGTATCGTCATATACTTTTCCTATGTCTCCGTCTTGGGCTTGAGATATTGGCGTGTATATATGAACTATCGTTGTCGGTGTTGGTTTGCTATCTATTCTGATAAGAACTCTATCACTGAACCGTTCACAGTAACATACTCTTTGCCCTACCTTCCTATTCATAACGAATCCTACTCCCGATATACCAGTCTCTGCTGCTGTTGTTATTACGCTTTAGTCATCTGCTAAGAAATCCTTGTCTTCTTTCCATTCCACTTTACTGACCTTCCCCCCCCTCCCCCCCCCCCTCCCCCTCACTGTATCTAAACTGAGTCCTTGAATTTCCCTTTTCAGATTTTATAGCTACCGTAGCACGTTCAGACTTCTGACATTCCACGCCCCGACACGTGGAAAGTTATTCTTTCTCTTTTCTCTTAGTCACATCCCCTTCGCAGTCCCCTCCCGGAAATCCGGATGTGAGACTATGTAGGAATCTTTTGCCAATGGAGAGATCATCATGACACTTTTTTAATTACTGTGGATACACAGGATTATGTATCTTTAATGCAGTGGTGTCCATTGCCTTCTGCATCCTCATGCCGTTGATCATTGCTGATGCTTCCACATTCGGGGACCAACCCTGAGGGCATGAGGGTGCCCTGAACCTTTTGGCAGAATGAGGGTGACTTCTTATTCCGGAAGTGTTCCGCCACCAATGATGACAATTTTTATTCAAAGTCTAAGCTACAACGAGTTTCGTATGCAGGACCGAGGACGTATTGATTTCTTATCAAATACGCTACCCCTAGGCCACGAGTACGTTCGCACGATGACCGTATCTGTTTCTACACTGCGGCGAAATTTGGCGTTAACGGGCTCCTGCAACAAACGACCGACTACAGTAAGTGCCTTTGCCAACAGCACGACATCGCCTGTATCGCCTCTCCTAAACTCATGACCATATCGGTTGGACCAGATCTTTGGAAAACCGTGTAATGGTCAGATGTGTCCCGATTTCAGTTGATAAGACATGATGGTAGGGTTCAAGTTTAGCGCAGATTCCACAAAGTCATGGACCCAAACTGTCAACAAGACAATATGCAAGCTGGTGGTGTCTCCATAATGGGCGGGCCGTGTTTACATGTAATGGACTGGATCTTTGGGTCCAAGTTAGTCCATCATTGACTATAAATGGTTACATTTCGCTATTTGGAGACCATTTGCACCCATTCATGGACTTCATATACCCAAAAACCATTAAATATTTATTGGTGACAATGCACCACCTCACCGGTTTCAAGAACATTCTGGACAATCCTAGCTAATGATTTAGCCACCCACATCACCCAGTATGAATCCCCTCGAACATTTATGGTGAATAATGGAGATGTCAGTTCGTGCACAAAAACTTGCACCGGCAATACTTCCAATTTTATGGGCGCCTATAGGGGCAGCGTAGCTCAATATTTCTGCAAGGAACTTCCAATGACTTGTTGAATTCGGTCCACGTCGAGTTGCTGCACTACGTCGGAGCTCCGACCGATACTGAAGGGTATATCATGTCTTTTTCACGTCAGTGTAAAAATAGGTTTGCTTTAACCTATCGTCGAAGAGAAGGTGCAGGGTCAGTATGGCCTCAAGTGTTATTACAGTTCTCTTGAATCCTAGTGACCTTCCTTGAGGTCACTACTACCAGCTTTTCTTCAGTAAGGAATTTGTGTTAGCACTTTAAAACCATGACTTACTGAACATATAGTTTGGTAATATTTACACTTATAAGCCTCTGCTTTCTTTGGAACTGGAATTATTACAGTCTTCTTTGAATTATGAAATTATCATACATCTTGCACCCCAATGGAATGATTTCGTCACGGCTGGCTCTACCAAGGCTATGAGTAGTTCTGTCGCAATGTCGTTAATTCCTGGGGCCTTGTTTCGCAAAGGTGTTTCAGTGCTCTGTCAAATTCTTCTCTCAGTATCATATCTCGCATCTCTTCTTCATCTACGTCCTCTTCCGTTTCTATAATACTGCCTTCAAATTCATCTCTCTTGTATAGACACTTTATATAATCATTCCACCCTTCAGCTTTCTCTTCTTTGCTTAAATCGGGTTTTCTGTCTGAACTCTTAATATTCATACGGCTGTTTCTCTTTTCTCCAAATGCCTTTTTAATTTTTCTGTGGGCAGCATCGATCGTACCCCTAGTGACATATGCTTCTACATCCTTACATTTGCCCTCTATCCTGCTTAGTCATTTTGCACTTCCCATCAGTCTCATTTTTCAGACGTTTGTATTTCCTTTCACCTGCTTCATTCGCTGCAGTTTTATATTTTCTCCTTTCATCAATTTGATTCAGTTCAGTATCCCATATGTTATCCAAGGATTTCTAATAAACCTCTTTTTTTTACCTATACAATCCTCTGTTATCTCCACTGCTTCATCTCTCAAAACTACCTATTCGTCTTCTCCTGTATTCCTTTGACCTATTCTAGTCAATCGTTGCCTAATTCTCCCTCTCAAGCTCTGAACAACCTTTAGTTCTTCCAGCTTATCCAGGACCCATCTCCGTAATTTCCTACTTTTAATTTCTTCACCTTAAATCTACAGTTCATAACCAATAAATTGTGGTCACGGTTCACATCT
The DNA here is from genome assembly GCF_023864345.2 of Schistocerca serialis cubense. Taxonomy (NCBI): domain Eukaryota; kingdom Metazoa; phylum Arthropoda; class Insecta; order Orthoptera; family Acrididae; genus Schistocerca; species Schistocerca serialis. Next base: position 610,400,268 of record NC_064638.1, on the reverse strand, counting down.
TCCGCAGGAAACGTCTTAAAAAATCTAGTTCCGAAATCTCTGTTTTACCATTATGTAACCAGAAAGCTTTCGATGCTTCCACGTCTCTTCCACGAACTCTATTTTATGATTATTAAACCAATTAGTCAATGTGTTAAATTCTATCAGGCTGCTTCCTCTTCCATTCCTTTCCACCACACCGTATTCATCTACAATTTTTCCTTCCTTTTCCTACTATCGGACTCCAGTCCCCAATAACAACTGAAATTTCGTCTCTTTAACCATGTAGATAATTTTTTTCATCTCATCTCATCATACATTTCTTCAATCCCTTCATCTGTCATCTTATGAACTTGTACTAGTGTGGTAGTTATTGGCTCAGTATCCATCTTGGCTATGATAATGCACTCACTATGCTGTTCGTACTAGCTTAACCACATCCATATTTTCTTATACACTACTAAACTTACTCCCGCATAACCCCTATTTAATTTTCTATTTATAAGCCTGCATTCATCTGAGTAGGATTCCTCTTCCTCCTGCCATCATACTTCACTAGTTCACACTATATCCAGTTTCAAACTACCCATTTCCCTTTCAAAATTTTCTAGCCTACCTGCTCGATTCAGGAATGTAACATTCCACGCTGCGACCCATAGAAATCCAGTGTTGTTTCCGCTGATGACGGCAGCCCACAAAATAGCCTCTCCCGGAGTTCCGAATAAGGGACTGTTTTATCTCCGGAATATTTCACCTTAGAATATGCAGTCATCTGCTGCAGAGATAGAGAGAGCAAGATGCCGTCGGGAAAAATTACTGCTGTAGTTTCCTCTAGCTTTCAGCTGTTCGCAGCACCTACACAGCAAGACCATTTTGGTTGATTTTACAAGGCCAAATCAGTCAGTCATCCAGGCTGCTGCCCCTAGAACTGCTGAAAAGGCTGCTGCCCCTCTTCAGTAATCACGTGCTTGTCTGGCCTGACAAATGATACCCCTTTGTGGTTGCACCTACATTACGGCTATCTTTGTCGCTGAGGCATGCAAGGCACCCCACCAACTGCAACGTCAATGGTTAATTGGGGTGAGGGGAGCGGGGGGGGGGGGCACACAAGTCATTCCATCAACAGCAAGGCCTATGGTCCATAGTTTACCAAGTTTATAGCATTAGTCGACTTGGAGAGGAGGCTGTTAAAAAAGTTCGCTAGAATACCCTGTTAGAAATTTTGAAGGTATCAGGGGTTAAATACAACTCGTAATCAAACCAAAGTAAGTATTAAGAGTCGAGGAGCATGAAGAGGAAGCAGTGGTTGAGAAGAGATTTAGTCAGGATTGTAGCCTCTGCCCGATATTATTTGGAATGGGAAATGAGGGTCAGGAGAAGCAATAAAAACATTGGGATTTGCTGATGACGCTGTAATTCTGTCAGGTACAACAAAGGACTTGGAAGAGTAATTGAACAAAATGGACATCATGTTGAAAGGAAGATGTAAGATACCAACAGAAGCAAAACAAGGATAATGGATTGTAGTCGAATTGGAGGTGTTGCTGAGAGAATTCCATTTGGAAACGAGACACTTATAATAGTAGATGAGTTTTGTTATTTGAGCAGTGTATATGATGGGTGAAGTAGAGAGGACATAAAATGTAGACTGGCAATGGCAAGAAATGCGTTTCTTAAGAAGGGAAATATTGTAATATCGAAAATAGACTTGAGTGTAAGGAAACCTATTCTGAGAGTATTTGTATGGCGTGTAGTCACATATGGAAGTGAAAGATGGATGATCATCTGTTTAGATAATAAGAGAACAGAAGCTTTTGAAGTGAATGCTGTAGATGTATTTTGAAGGTTAAATGGGTACATCACGAAACTAATGAGGTGGTTCTGAATAAAACTGGGGAGACAAGAAATACGTTGCACAATTTGACAAAAAGAATGGCTCGGTTGATAGGACGCGTTCTGACACATCAAGGGATCTCCGGTTTAGTATTGGAAGGAAGTGTAATGGGGTAAAAATCTTAGACAGAAACCAAGAGATGAATACAGTAAGCAGATTCAGGAGGATATCGGTTGCATTAGTTATTCAGAGACGACGAGGCTTACACAGCATAGAGTAGCGTGGAGAGCCACAACACACCGGTTTTCGGACTGAAGAACATAGCAATAACAAACAACATAACTGAAAACTATTATCAATTATTTCGAAAAGTATAGATCTTTAAAAATAATACACTAACCGAAAAAATCGCAACACCAAAAACTAGTTAATGCAAAGAAATGAAATTTCGAGAATACATTTGTCTAGGTAACATATTCAAGTGATTAATATTGCAAGACTAGAGGTTAATGTAAGCGCCAGATAGAACAATGCAAATATGAAATGCTAGTACATTAGTAAGCGGTGTAACCGACAGACTGTAGAATGCAAGAATGTAAACGTGCATGCATTGTATTGTACAGCTGCCGGATGTCAAATTGTGAGATGGAGTTCCATGTCTGTCGCAACTGGCCGGTCAATACAGGGACGGTTAATGCTGTTTGTGGATGACGCTGGAGCTGTCCTTCGATTATGTCCCATACGTGACCTGTCGACTCTGCAGAACATGTTGGGTTACAAGAGCGGTGTATGGGCAAGCGTTATCCTTTTGAAAACCGCACTGGAGTCCTGGAATGTTGCACATGAATGGCAGCACAGTAGGTCGAATCAGCAGACTGACGTACAAATTTCCTCCAGGTGTAGGTCCACTCTGTCTAGGATGCAGACAGGTTGGTTGCAGACCTTCAACTGGCCTCCTTCTAACCAAAACACTGCCGTCGCTAGCAGCGACGTACAACCAGCTTTCATCAGAAAACGCAACAGACCTCCCCGCTGCCCTCCATGGGCTCTCGCTTGACACCACTGATGTTGCAATTGGCATTTGTTTGGATTCAGTGGAATGCACGCTACAGGGTGTCGGACACGGAGCTGTCCTTGAAGTAACCGATTTGTAACATTCGTTGTGTCACGGTGGCGCCAACTGCTGCTAAGATTGCTGCTGCAGATGCTGCACGATGAGCCAAAATCAAACGCCGAACACGATGGACTTTCCTCTCGGCAGTGCCACACGGCCATTCGTAGCCCTGTCTTCTTGTGACAGTACATTCTCGTGACCACTACTGCCAGTAGTCATGTACAGTGGCTACATTCCTGCCAAGTCTTCCTGCAATATCGCAGAGCGACCATCCAGCTTCTCGTAGCCATATTACAAGACCTCGTTCAACGTCAGTGACGTGTTAATAATGTCGTTTATTGACTAACAGCCGAAACACATGGAGCGCACAACCCGCTAGCCGCCGGTGTGGCGACAGCTGATGATTCCTTGCTGATCGCTCGGCAGAGAAGACCACACTTGGAAAGCCACGCCATTAGAACTGGCCCTGGAGTGGCCCCTCAATAGTACAGTATACATTTCTTCAGTGGCACACACTGGACAGGCTAGAAATGTTCAGCGGGTGTTCAAATGGTTTGGTGGCATGGCGGAATTGAACTGTCACAGATACAAATGAATGGAGATGAAAACATTATAGTGGAAAAAAATCTGACGCGTATCAGTGTTGACGTAAGACATAGCACACATCTGAGTAAAGGAGCAAATCATTAGTCCCCCTAAAGATTAGTGTTTCCGAAAAGTGTTTAAGAGGTAAATATTAGAATCATTGCAGCGCAGAGTGGCCGCGTGGTTTGAGGCACTATGTCACGGATTGTGCGGGCCCTCCCACCGGAGGTTCGAGTCCTCCCTCGTGTGTGTGTGTGTGTGTGTGTGTGTGTGTGTGTTGTCCTTAGAGTAAGTTAGCTTAAGTTACTTTAAGTAGAGTGTAAGTTTAGGGACCGATTATCTCAGCTGTTTGGTCCCTTAGGACTTCACACAAATTTGAACATTTTAAGAATCATTGTGTGAAGTATTGGCAACATCCGTACCATGTAAATTGTTCTACAGATGAATAAATAACACTTTTAAAATGGCTCTGAGCACTATGGCACTTAACTTCTGAGGTCATCAGTCCCTTAAAACTTAGAACTACTTAAACCTAACTAACCTAAGGACATCACACACACCCATGCCCGAGGCAGGATTCGAACCTGCGACCGTAGCGGTTCGGTTATTGCTTAAAATAATTAATACAAAGGTGCCAGGAAATAATATGCATCTTCCCTATAATAACATACCCAGTTTCTTCTCATACTTGGTGAGGTTGTCTACCATCTTCAGTAGTATAATAGATGCTGAACGGACAACAGGGCTAATCATTTAGTGTCCTCTGAAAGGATAAGACACAATTATCAACTTCAAATGTGGGTGAAATCTTATGGGACTTAACTGCTGAGGTCATCAGTCCCTAAGCTTACACAATACTTAACCTAAATTATCCTAAGGACAAACACACACATCCATGCCCGAGGGAGGACTCTAACCTCCGCCGGGACCAGCCGCACAACTTAATTCAATTGATACAGCAGCATATATTATTTATTTTTAGAACTTGTAATGTCCAATCTTAAAGATATCTGACGTTCCTACTAGCGCCAGGCTTATGCGACTGGCGCGAAATTTGGATACACTCTTCTTCCAGATGCGGAAACACGCCTAGCAACTTTCGTTTATGTCGTACAACTCCTTGCTGTTGCGATTTTTTCCCGTCATGTACACATTCTGTATTGCAAGCAGTATTGTGTGTTCTTCGTTTATGTCGTGCAACTCCTAGCTGTTGCGATTTTTTGCCATCAGTGTACACACTCTGTACTGCAAACAGTATTGTGTGTTTTGGTTCACTTTCTGTCACAGTCCTATGCATGCGTAATAAATTTCAGTGTCGTGATTCCCTTGAATCTCATATTTGTAAATCGCGCTTACTACAATCAACCATTAAGTGAGAGCTGTTTTGCTTAGATCGCGCACGCGAAAAAGTTGGTCATTCGAACGACAGTAAGAATGTAGATGTATGCCTCCAGTAAATTAAAATATCAGTATCCTGCATTATATGAGTAAACGCATTGCTCTTCTACTATTATAAACCGAATAATAGGGTTTTAACTGTCCGAAGACGACCAGCAGGAACTCGTCGAACCTTTGCATCAGGACAAAGCTCTTCCTCGCCAGATAATTTGATATTTTTTCAACAACACCGGCATTTAATAATAGTGTCTGATAATATCTCACGACCAGATCACCCCAAAAAATGTCCGGCAAACACAGTATCACAACAATGATTTTTATATACTCGCTAATCTTTGGATACAAGGGTCGGGTGATTACGAAAGGTCTTGGAGGGAAAAGGAGGAGTGGGTATCGTTTAAAAATGGCTGCTTAGCAGGTCACAAAAACGACTGACTTTCCAGTGAACTGTGTCTCATTTTCAATTCTGATTTTCTCACTGCTGGCTGAATTTCCACATTTTATGCAACACTGAATGCCGTGTGTTCTAAATTCACTGGTTACGACCGAAATGCGGTACAGAAAACTGACTTGATCTCGGATGCAGCCTATTCATGTTATTCCTTCACACACGTCACTGAATAAGTTACTGCTCCAGTTTACATATTCACACAACGATTCCAAACAGACAAGAGTACCGACGTATTTTTATTTTTCCGCTGATATGCTGTAATGATACTGCAGCCGAATTATTTCGAAATACTGTTACCGAATTTTACAAACACGAAAGCTCTGCATCATGGGAACGTTGGTACTAGCGTGTTTAACACGGCGTAAAGTTGTTCCAGCCAGTCGCGAAATTTCATAAACTCGCTCGCCATGATTTCAAAGAGCCATATAATGTTTTTCAGCTGTCAAGAACAGACAAAGGCCGATAATTCACATCAGCGTTGTTATCCGTGAAACCACGACCTCTAATTACGAAACTAATGAAACACGTACCTGAAAAACTGGATGCATGCATTGTTTCAGCATTCGTGAACAGTTGTTATGCTTGAGTTATGTGTATTGCGTCAGATAACCTCGAAAGTGTTGAGTAGAATATTAGTTAGGCTAGTATTACACCGTAAAAGAACTCTTATAAAAGGCGTTCTATAAAATTTTTGTCGGCGTACTTGTGTGCTCCGGTTATGTCTTTTATGAACGTCAACGATTGGTCCAAGCTTTCATAAAAGACTTGTTACAGATCTTTGACATTGTAGTATGGGTCTTAACTATCTCCAGGAAAGACGATGAAACATGGCCTCTCGATCAAAATAACGCGAAGTTGTGGCGGTTACGGAAGGTCATGCGCGAGATATTGTGCAATAACATCTTAGAAACTATGTTGTGGAACACATTAATTGTTCACATTGACATTAACATATATCCCAAATTTTGCCTTTCCCGTCAAAGCTCATAGCAACAACTCTAATCTTCCACATTACTGTATACAATAAGATTCGTTTAGGTAACAGTTACTTATAGAGGACAAACTTAAGATTTTTTTAACATTGGGTGTGTTTGCTGATTTCCTCGATGGAAAAGTCAGAAAGTTCGTTTACTTCATCATACTTCCATTCATTTACGTGTAGTGAGTAATTTTCATTGATAATGCTACACTTCAACACAAAGTCTTCACTGTACAAAATGTGCTCTTTGGACTAAGCATATGAATGTAAATTCAAATTCCTAACTCACAGAACCAATAACGCTAATTTCACGGGGAAGAGGCATTCAGAACTGAAAGCGACCTCGTGCGTATTGTGAATTACGTTCCTGTCTTAGTTATTTGTCTCTCGTCTGGTTTCATTGCTGACAACATTTTCCTACCTCGGTTCAATCGTTATACCTCAAAACATTTGCTATACCTAAAGTTCCTGATAATCTGTGAAACATTTTACAGTCTTTGTCAGATCCTGGGATACGGTGTCTCCTTTTTTAACGACATGTCGACACTGATAACATGATTTACACTAACCTCCCGGCTGAGTCGCTGGTCGGTAATTCGTTCTAGTATCTCTTTCCTTCGTACGTTATTCGTTCACCCGATGCTGTCTTACATATGTTGTTACTGTTATTTCTATTCCTATCATCCTACCGTCTATATTTCATTTCTATATAAAAAGATGCACAGAACTTTTTCATCAAACCCTCGTAAATATTTGAGACCAAAAGACTGCTTATGATGAATAAATCTTTTAATTCCTGTGACAGTTCGCTTCTCACGTATCGCTTGTTTCGGTCATTTACTGCGTTCGTTCGTCATGGACAGCACAGTACAATACTTTCCCTCCTTCTAAGTCTTCCCCATGTGTAGAAGTCGTTTTTCTCCCGATTGTTTCTGTTCATAGCATTGACCCTTATTTTGCTTGAATTTAATCCGAATTTTGCTCTAAATAGTACACTTCACTTTAACAGTCCAAATCTTCAACACTTTCAGCCAGAAGCATCGTTTCCTCTGCGAACCTTGGCTTTATTAGCTGTACTCTCAGCAGTTTCATTGCCATTTTAAAGTCACTTCTTCCATTTAGGTTTACGTTTAGATTTAGATTTAGATCCAGTTTTTGTTCCATAGACCAAAAAAATGAGATGATACTGGTGAGTGTGGAACTTGTCAGAATGTATAACATGAAAAACATAAAACATTTGAATATAATACTTACTACCCTGATCATTTGTCAGAAGATTGTCAAAGTAGATGAATACATTAAGCTGGAACAGCTAATATATACAGAACTAATACGCTGTCAGAATGAAACATTTTTACACACTATTAATAAATTTAGTTTACACAAAATATCTAATCTTGACTGTTATGACCAAGTGCTGTCAAAACTGAAACTGAAATCTAACAGATATTTTTATTTAAGCTGGCGTAACAATCTCTGTAAGATATTCACCACAGAGTAGAAGGAGTTGCCTATCAGAAAGTCTTTCACACTCTGTTTAAATGGTGCTTTACCTGAAACCAAATTTTTAAAGGTTGCTGGCAAATTATTGTAAATGTGTGTTCCTAAATATTGGGCTCCTTTTTGGTCTAAGGTAAGTGATTTTAGGTCTTCGTATAGAATGTTCTCATTCCTAGTATTGATATTATGTACTGAGTTATTGGTTTTAAATAGATATATATATTACTTACTAATAAATTTCATTAAGGAATAAATATATTGTGAAGCAGTGGTTAGAATACAAAGTATCTTGAAAAGGTTTCTACACAATGTTTTTGAATTTACACCACAAATGATTCTTATTACACGCTTTTGCACGCGAAAAACTTTTGCTCAATTTGATGAGTTACCCCAGAATACGATCCCATATGACACAATAGAATGAAAGTAAGCAAAGTATGCAAGTTTTTCTATATTTATATCTCCTACATCTGACCTCAATCTCACTGCAAATACAAACGTTTAGGCGCTTAAGCAATTCTGTGATGTGCCCTTCCCAACTGAATTTATTACCGAATTGTAATCACAGAAATTTAACACTGTCAACCTCTTCGATCTGCATGTCTTCATATGTTATACACATGCTGAAAGGAAATTTCTTACAGGTTCTGAACTACACAAAGTGGGTGTCTCTTCAAAGTTTAATGACAGTGAATTAGTTTTAAACCATTTATTAATGTCAGTGAAGATTTGATTAGCATTTATTTCTAAACCTGTACTTGTCTTACTACTTATTACAATATCTGTATAATCTGCAAACAAAAGAAACTTAGCACCTGGTAATGTAACAGAAACAGCTCATTAAAGTATACAAGAAAAAGCAATGGACTCAAGATGGAAACTTGAGGAACAACACATGTAATTAATTCCGAATCAGATGAAGACTGACTGCTTACTGCACAGGTATTTTGCAACGGCATCCTTTGTTTCCTGTTAGTTAGATAAGACTCAAACCATTTTGCAGCATTGCCAGTGACACCATAATATGGCTCTGAGCTCCATGGGACTTAACATCTGAGGTCATCAGTCCCCTAGAACTTGTTGTTGTTGTTGTGGTCTTCAGTCCTGAGACTGGTTTGATGCAGCTCTCCATGCTACTCTATCCTGTGCAAGCTTTTTCATCTCCCAGTACCTACTGCAACCTACATCCTTCTGAATCTGCTTAGTGTATTCATCTCTTGGTCTCCCTCAACGATTTTTACCCTCCACGCTGCCCTCCAATACTAAATTGGTGATCCCTTGATGCCTCAGAACATGTCCTACCAACCGATCCCTTCTTCTGGTCAAGTTGCGCCACAAACTTCTCTTCTCCCCAATCCTATTCAATACTTCCTCATTAGTTATGTGATCTATCCATCTAATCTTCAGCATTCTTCTGTAGCACCACATTTCGAAAGCTTCTATTCTCTTCTTGTCCAAACTATTTATCGTCCATGTTTCACTTCCATACATGGCTACACTCCATACAAATACTTTCAGAAATGACTTCCTGACACTTAAATCAATACTGGATGTTAACAAATTTCTCTTCTTCAGAAACGCTTTCCTTGCCATTGCCAGCCTACATTTTATATCCTCTCTACTTCGACCATCATCAGTTATTTTGCTCCCCAAATAGCAAAACTCCTTTACTACTTTAAGTGCCTCATTTCCTAATCTAATTCCCTCAGCATCACCCGATTTAATTAGACTACATTCCATTATCCTTGTTTTGCTTTTGTTGATGTTCATCTTATATCCTCCTTTCAAGACACTGTCCATTCCATTCAACTGCTCTTCCAAGTCCTTTGCTGTCTCTGACAGAATTACAATGTCATCTGCAAACCTCAAAGTTTTTATTTCTTCTCCATGAATTTTAATACCTACTCCGAATTTTTCTTTTGTTTCCTTTACTGCTTGCTCAATATACAGATTGAACAACATCGGGGAGAGGCTACAACCCTGTCTTACTCCCTTCCCAACCACTGCTTCCCTTTCATGTCCCTCGACTCTTATAACTGCCATCTGGTTTCTGTACAAATTGTAAATAGCCTTTCGCTCCCTGTATTTTACCCCTGCCACCTTTAGAATTTGAAAGAGAGTATTCCAGTCAACATTGTCAAAAGCTTTCTCTAAGTCTACAAATGCTAGAAACGTAGGTTTGCCTTTCCTTAATCTTTCTTCTAAGATAAGTCGTAAGGTCAGTATTGCCTCACGTGTTCCAGTGTTTCTACGGAATCCAAACTGATCTTCCCCGAGGTTGGCTTCTACTAGTTTTTCCATTCGTCTGTAAAGAATTCGTGTTAGTATTTTGCAGCTGTGACTTATTAAGCTGATAGTTCGGTAATTTTCACATCTGTCAACACCTGCTTTCTTTGGGATTGGAATTATTATATTCTTCTTGAAGTCTGAGGGTATTTCGCCTGTCTCATACATCTTCCTCACCAGATGGTAGAGTTTTGTCAGGACTGGCTCTCCCACGGCCATCAGTGGTTCCAATGGAATATTGTCTACTCCGGGGGCCTTGTTTCGACTCAGGTCTTTCAGTGCTCTGTCAAACTCTTCACGCAGTATCATATCTCCCATTTCATCTTCATCTACATCCTCTTCCATTTCCATAATATTGTCCTCAAGTACATCGCCCTTGTATAGACCCTCTATATACTCCTTCCACCTTTCTGCTTTCCCTTCTTTGCTTAGAACTGGGTTTCCATCTGAGCTCTTGATATTCATACAAGTCGTTCTCTTCTCTCCAAAGGCCTCTTTAATTTTCCTGTAGGCAGTATCTATCTTACCCCTAGTGAGATAGGCCTCTACATCCTTACATTTGTCCTCTAGCCATCCCTGCTTAGCTATTTTGCACTTCCTGTCGATCTCATTTTTGAGACGTTTGTATTCCTTTTTGCCTGTTTCACTTACTGCATTTTTATATTTTCTCCTTTCATCAATTAAATTCAATATTTCTTCAGTTACCCAAGGATTTCTACTAGCCCTCGTCTTTTTACCTACTTGATCCTCTGCTGCCTTCACTACTTCATCCCTCAAAGCTACCCATTCTTCTTCTACTGTATTTATTTCCCCCATTCCTGTCAATTGCTCCCTTATGCTCTCCCTGAATCTCTGTACAACCTCTGGTTCTTTTAGTTTATCCAGGTCCCATCTCCTTAAATTCCCACCTTTTTGCAGTTTCTTCAGTTTTAATCTACAGGTCATAACCAATAGATTGTGGTCAGAGTCCACATCTGCCCCTGGAAATGTCTTACAATTTAAAACCTGGTTCCTAAATCTCTGTCTTACCATTATATAATCTATCTGATACCTTTTAGTATCTCCAGGGTTCTTCCATGTATACAACCTTCTTTCGTGATTCTTAAACCAAGTGTTAGTTATGATTATGTTGTGCTCTGTGCAAAATTCTACCAGGCGGCTTCCTCTTTCATTTCTATCCCCCAATCCATATTCACCTACTATGTTTCCTTCTCTCCCTTTTCCTACACTCGAATTCCAGTCACCCATGACTATTAAATTTTCGTCTCCCTTCACAATCTGAATAATTTCTTTTATTTCATCATACATTTCTTCAATTTCTTCGTCATCTGCAGAGCTAGTTGGCATATAAACTTGTACTACTGTAGTAGGTGTGAGCTTCGTATCTATCTTGGCCACAATAATGCGTTCACTATGCTGTTTGTAGTAGCTTACCCGCATTCCTATTTTCCTATTCATTATTAAACCTACTCCTGCATTATCCCTATTTGATTTTGTGTTTATAACCCTGTAGTCACCTGACCAGAAGTCTTGTTCCTCCTGCCACCGAACTTCACTAATTCCCACTATATCTAACTTCAACCTATCCATTTCCCTTTTTAAATTTTCTAACCTACCTGCCCGATTAAGGGATCTGACATTCCACGCTCCGATCCGTAGAACGCCAGTTTTCTTTCTCCTGATAATGACATCCTCTTGAGTAGTCCCCGCCCGGAGATCCGAATGGGGGACTATTTTACCTCCGGAATATTTTACCCAAGAGGACGCCATCATCATGTAATCATACAGTAAAGCTGCATGCCCTCGGGAAAAATTACGGCTGTAGTTTCCCCTTGCTTTCAGCCGTTCGCAGTACCGGCACGGCAATGCCGTTTTGGTTATTGTTACAAGGCCAGATCAGTCAATCATCCAGACTGTTGCCCTTGCAACTACTGAAAAGGCTGCTGCCCCTCTTCAGGAACCACACGTTTGTCTGGCCTCTCAACAGATACCCCTCCGTTGTGGTTGCACCTACGGTACGGCTATCTGTATCGCTGAGGCACGCAAGCCTCCCCACCAACGGCAAGGTCCATGGTTCATGGGGGGGGCCCTAGAACTTAGAACTACTTAAACCTAACTAACCCAAGGACATCACACACATCCATGCCCGACGCAGGATTCGAACCTGCAACCGTAGCAGTCGCGCGCTTCCGGACTGAAGCGCCTAGAACCGCTCGGCCACAACGGCCGGCGACACCATAATATCCTAGTTCACTTACATGAATGCTGGTTCACACAATGAAAGGCTTTTGATAGGTCACAGAAAACGCCAGTAGGCTCTAATTTATTATCTAAAGAATTAAGTCATTCTCACTGTATGTGTAAATAGCATCTCTATATCAGAACCCTTAAGAAACCCAAACTGTGACTTGGACAATATATTATTTGCAGTCATACGCTTAAGGAGACGCTTGAACACAACCTTTACAAATATTTTTGAGAAAGCCAGCAAAAGTGAAATTGGTTGATTGTTTGATTATTTCTTTATCCCCCTTCTTGTAAAGAGGCTTAACTTCAGCATATTTTAGCCAGTCTGGAAATGTTCCGCTGATAAGAGATCGATTACACAAATAACTTACGACAGAAGTCAACTCGCATCAACACCCTTTTATTAACTTCGTTGGTATGTTATCATACCCAATAGAATACTTTGATTTTAAGGATTTTATGATGGATGCTACTTCTTTGGGAATCGTGAGAGTCAATTCCGTTTTATTGAAGTTATCTTTAAAGACAGGTTTCAGATGCTCCATTGCACTGTTCACTGAACCTGATAACCCCAAGCTGTCAGCATCAGAAATGAAGTACTTTTTATGAGGTTTGTAACACCACATGCACTTGCTGCCAAAGCATCATTTGTTTTTAGAGCTCTCTGTTCCTCTTCCTTCTTATCCCCATCTGTCTCGGTCTTGTTATATCCCATACAGTTTTTATTTTGGCGCCTGATGTAATTATCCTTTTCTCGTAATAAAGTTGCTTCTATTTCTGGATTTCTTGCTTCAATATTTTGCAGTATTCTTCGTAATGCATTAAAGTGCTAATATCAGAGCTGTTCCTAGATGGTAGATACAGTTCCCTTTTTGTCCTACAGGATATCTTTAATTCTTGTGTAATCCATGGTTCATGTTTTGACTTCTGTGTGATTTGAGTTACCTCTAGAGGAAAACAGTTTTCAAAAGTGAAAGTCACTTTATTAATGAATGCTTTGTAATTTCCATTTGACTGAGAAGTATTGTAAACATCTATCCAACTAAAGTCTTTTAGCAAATTCCTGAATTTCTCAATTTTTACCCTCCTGTACTCAGATTTAAAAGATTTTTTGTCCCGACAAGTTTCAACATTTAACAAAAGATGCTGCATGTCATGATCAGATAGCCCATTTACAATTGGTTTTGTGATATGACTCTTTTCCCGAAATTTGTCTACAAAGAAATTATTATCAATAGCAGTCTCAGAGCAGTTACATATAGTAGATGCAAAGTTCACAGGAGGAACAAAATAGAATGATAGTGTTACTGATTGCAATAACTGTTCAATAACAGAGCTTGTCAATAAATTCATATTAAAATCGCCAGCAACCACAATTTTTTTTCTTTTCTTTTTTTTTTTTTTTTTTTTTTTACTATGAGATGGGACAACAGACCTTCCAGATTTTTTATGAAGAGGTTAAAATTTCCTAAAGGTGGCCTGTACATACCTACTATTAAAAAGGTCTTTTTGTGAAATACTATTTCTGTGGCACAAGCTTCTAAGTGCTCTGAGCTATTAATTTACTTATTTACGATGTAGTACTGCCTTAATTAATCTTTACGGGAGCTCTGAATGTACACCACTCGTCAACCAGAGATGCTACACTACCCATTGACTTTTCGAAATAAAGAGTCCGTTACTACGCGGAGAAAATACTGACTACTTGGCAGAAAATGTAGATATCTGTCCGAAATTGGACGTTGATGATTCTGTTATAATACACATACTATAGTGACGTGACGTCGGGAGAAAAATGTTTAATGTGGCATCGTTTTGAAAAAATCCAACCTAAATATCTTCTTTGTTTGAGAAGGAAACGTAAAACGTATTATTGAAAACATTTCTTAGATTGTTTGATAATGAAATGGTGGATAGCTCATTAAAGTAAGCCACAAGAATGAAATATTCAGATTTACATAAGATGAAATGTTTCGGAAAACAATAACCAGGCGAAGAGTCATTGAAAGATTTCTGATGATGAGTAAAATATGTCGAAGGAGTTTGGTTACAATAGTCTTGTACTTATGATTCTGGATAACCTACTCGTTTTATCCATAAGTGCTGTTGTTGAACATCATGACTGTGTATAAAATTTAGGACATTTTGTGTCTGTTTACTACTACAGGCATAATTAGTTTCAAGTATCCGGTCTACATGAAAATTTTCTATTTTTTGTGAGATCTTATTCTTTGTTGCTCTTCTGCTGTCGAAATAGGTTATTGTTAAAAATGTATTCTCATTTCATTGCAAATTAGGGGTTCAGTCTTATCAAAATACTCGTATCATTCACGCCCTTTTCAAAAATGTTCAAATGTGTGTGAATTCCTAAGGGACCAAACTGCTGGTGTCATCGGTCCCTAGACTTACACACTAATTAAACTAACTTATGCTAAGAACAACACACACCCATGACCGGGGGAGGACTCAAACCTCCGGCGGGAGGGGACTCGCTATCTGTGACTGCACGGTCACTACGCGCAGCCGCCCTTTTCAGAGAAGCCGTATTATAAGAAGGACAGGAGGCAGTCTGACCTGTGTTGCAGCATGGAATTGGTTGAAATGGCTCTAAGCACTATGGGACTTAACTGCTGAGGTTATCAGTCCCCTAGAACTTAGAACTACTTAAACCTAAATAACCTAAGGACATCACACACATCCATGCCCGAGGCAGGATTCGAAACTGCGACCGTAGCCCCATGGAATTATGAAAAAGGCTTTGTTTATTATAGTGGATAGAGACGTAATGTTCAAACGTACTAACATAAACTTTATGTATAGAAGAGATTAAGATAAAACGGTGTTTAACTTTAAACATGCTACGATCGATAATCAATACAGTAATTGTGTACTGATTCTGCAATAGAAAATGTGTAGGATGGCAACTAAATGTCAGCCACAGCGATAGATGCAAGTGTGCTCGCCACATCTACTTCCGGCAGGATCATCCACGAATATATGAAGCTTGCGGAATATCACTACCCGGTAGAACATATTTTAACTACATTTGTTTCATACTCTGACATGCTGGCAACCTAGGTAACGGCAAACCACATTTTAAAATCGTATGGAGCGTCGGGCATACCACATAAAGTGTTTATTAGAGGAAAGCAATTGTCTCTGCTCACGTGCCTCCATAAGAATGTTCCTCCACCGGTTCGTATTTCAAAACCTGACAAGATAACTGAAGACAATTGATTTTAACAACGACGAACCGTATTCGTGTCGATAAAGCCAGTCATTGAAACGAAAATTCATAATATGGGTATCTGGTGAATCGTCGAAGCAATTTAGCTTGTAAGAACTGCCATCGTCAAAAACCACGTGATTTGTATGTTGATGTCCTGCAAGAGCGCTGATGACCATGCCCTAAATCCAACATCATTACCATCAATATTCAGCCTCGGACGATTTTGCACAACAAGTGAAGCATTTATTCCTTCCTTCCTTGCCCAAACGCTAATCCCCGTCCACCCTTCGCACGACATCTCTCGCTCTCCCCATCGCATCGACGAACCCCTACGCAGCCGCCATTATTTTGTCGTTTCCCGTCTGCTATTAAATTACAGGGTCATTTGCATAGTTTTTCGGCAGTGTGACGCGGGGTCTTAATTACCCTTGGTGCTAAAGACACCCGGCGTGAAACACGCCTTCATTATCTCTCGTTAATAATGCATTTCACACTGAAAATGAAAAGTGAACGCTTTCGCTTAAAATATCTCACACAGCAGCTCTGATGCGGTCTCGCGTGTTTCTCTGACGATATAATCATAATGTCAATACATGTGTACTGTAACCAACCAACCAACCACATTCTGATTATTATAGAAAGCCGGTTCTGTAAGCTAACTGTTCCAAAATACTCACTACAATAATTCCGTGTCACTCAACAGTCAGGCGCAAGTCAATCTGAACCCATTTCGGCGACTTGCATGCTCCTAACGGATCCTAGTTATCCCACCGGGGAAAGGCTGCTTGTAGGTTAATGTGGGATCCTAACTCACATCACTGAGAGGTGAAGGATAGGTAAAAGGTAGACTAAAATATTCCGTGGTCCGCGCGGGATTCAGGCACACTCTTTATCGATGGCCCACCAGGCGCGACATCAATCAGTTACCGTTTCATGACCATCAATTGTTGATTTGCTCGCCTTCCATTTTTGAGTATTAGTTAATTTAACACGGCACGGTACATGTCTGTCTCGAAATAGGGCCATTTGTACCTCCTGAGGAGACTGATGCCTTCTCTGTAGGATCAGGTTATAAAAGTGAATGTCTTGGTCGTAAAGTATTTTATTATAATTGAAGAGTTTCAAAGCCCAGTTTTCTATCATAACTCTTTCATTCATAGCTCCATACAGCATGACTTATGAACACAGAAGTTTGATGCTTTAGGCAAAAAAAAAAGGATCTCTCAGTTGTCTTATACTGTACAAGAACAAGTGAGTTACATACGTTTGCACTTACCCATACATTGGTCTGTATATACTGTGAGCCTGTCCGACATTACTGTGTGATGGAAGCAACTGCAAAGCTTGCAGCCAGGCTACGCAGTCCTAATTTACAGTTCTGGGGTCCTCTAAGGCAGGTACTAGTCGCAGGAGTGGCAGACCAAGCCTTATAATTACTTGCGAGAAACAACGCCATCCCGTCTCGCAGCAGAGTTCGCTAGGGACGCGCTCGCTTAGTAGAGAGCCGTTTCGAAACCTGGTGCTCATCAGTATTTGGCCAACAGAATTTGCAAAGAACAACATAGGTATAAGGAAAGTAACTGCGAGGAAACCATGGGTAACAGATGAAATATTTCAGTTGATCGACGAAAGAAGGGAGTACAAAAATGTTCATGGAAATTCAGCAATACAGAAATACGAGTCACTTAGGAACGAAATACTCGTAAATAGGAGGTGCAGAGTAGCTCAGCAGAAATGGATGCATGAAAAATGTGAAGAAATCGATAAAGAAAGTGATAATTTTTATTTTGGCCGGAGCCACAGTCATGGCAAATTTTTTGAATGGTGCTTCCGGCATTTGACTGTAATGATTTTTATTTTATTGAAATACGATCCAGAATTCGGTCTCTGGGCATTTTAAAGTACGAAAACATATTCATACGTCAAAAGAAATCAGACAGATGCGAAGACAAGAACTTCTACACTCCTGGAAATGGAAAAAAGAACACATTGACACCGGTGTGTCAGACCCACCGTACTTGCTCCGGACACTGTGAGAGGGCTGTACAAGCAATGATCACACGCACGGCACAGCGGACACACCAGGAACCGTGGTGTTGGCCGTCGAATGGCGCTAGCTGCGCAGCATTTGTGCACCGCCGCCGTCAGTGTCAGCCAGTTTGCCGTGGCATACGGAGCTCCATCGCAGTCTTTAACACTGGTAGCATGCCGCGACAGCGTGGACGTGAACCGTATGTGCAGTTGACGGACTTTGAGCGAGGGCGTATAGTGGGCATGCGGGAGGCCGGATTGACGTACCGCCGAATTGCTCAACACGTGGGGCGTGAGGTCTCCACAGTACATCGATGTTGTCGCCAGTGGTCGGCGGAAGGTGCACGTGCCCGTCGACCTGGGACCGGACCGCAGCGACGCATGGATGCACGCCAAGACCGTAGGATCCTACACAGTGCCGTAGGGGACCGCAACGCCACTTCCCAGCAAATTAGGGACACTGTTGGTTCTGGGGTATCGGCGAGGACCATTCGCAACCGTCTCCATGAAGCTGGGCTACGGTCCCGCACACCGTTAGGCCGTCTTCCACTCACGCCCCAACATCGTTCAGCCCGCCTCCAGTGGTGTCGCGACAGGCGTGAATGGGGGGACGAATGGAGACGTGTCGTCTTCAGCGATGAGAGTCGCTTCTGCCTTGGTGCCAATGATGGTCGTATGCGTGTTTGGCGCCGTGCAGGTGAGCGCCACAATCAGGACTGCATACGACCGAGGCACACAGGGCCAACACCCGGCATCATGGTGTGGGGAGCGATCTCCTACACTGGCCGTACACCACTGGTGATCGTCGAGGGGACACAGAATAGTGCACAGTACATCCAAACCGTCATCGAACCCATCGTTCTACCATTCCTAGACCGGCAAGGGAACTTGCTGTTCCAACAGGACAATGCACGTCCGCATGTATCCCGTGCCACACAACGTGCTCTAGAAGGTGTAAGTCAACTACCCTGGCCAGCAAGATCTCCGGATCTGTCCCCCATTGAGCATGTTTGGGACTGGATGAAGCGTCGTCTCACGTGGTCTGCACGTCCAGCACGAACGCTGGTCCAACTGAGGTGCCAGGTGGAAATGGCATGGCAAGCCGTTCCACAGGACTACATCCAGCATCTCTACGATCGTCTCCATGGGAGAATAGCAGCCGGCATTGCTGCGAAAGGTGGATATACACTGTACTAGTGCCGACATTGTGCATGCTCTGTTGCCTGTGCCTATGTGCCTGTGGTTCTGTCAGTGTGATCATGTGATGTATCTGACCCCAGGAATGTGTCAATAAAGTTTCCCCTTCCTGGGACAATGAATTCACGGTGTTCTTATTTCAATTTCCAGGAGTGTATTTCATACCAGTCTGATTACTTTTGACGTAATTAAGTTTTTGTACTTGAAAATGGCCTAAGACCTAAATCTGATTCGTATTTCAAGAAAATAAAAATTCTTACAGTCAAATGGGGGTAGAATCATTCGAAAAAGTTATGATATTCGTAAACACTGACTCAGTATACAAAAAGTCAAAACAACATTCGGTTAAATTAAAAGCAAGGGGGTAACACGACGGGTGCAATGGGAATTCCACAGCTAAATGCATGGGAGAGAGCGGATAGGTGTAAAGAGTTCATTGAAGGCTTCTATGAGGGAAGGATTTTCCAGGATTCGGTAGGGAATGGCTAAGGATCCAGTATTAGAATCAGAATTTAAAAGCGATTTGGAGGACTCGAGATCAAATGAAGCAGAAGGGATTCATAACATTCCATTAGAATTTCTAAAATCATTTGGAGAAGTGGCAACAAAACTATTATTCGTGTTGGTCCTCAGAATGTATGTGACTGGCTGTACACCATCAGCCTTTCGGAAATATGTCATCCACACAATTCCAAAGATAGCAAGAGCCGACTAGTGTGAGAATTACCACACAATCAGTTAACATCTCATGCACCCAAGCTGCTAACATCAATAACACAGAGAAGAATGGAAAAGTGAATTGAGGCTCCTTTAGATGATGATCAGTTTGCCTTATGAAAGGTTGATAATGGACACGTTCATAGGGTTTGTCGGCCTGGAGAAAGCGTTCCACAGTGTAAAATGGTGTAAGAAGTTCGAAATTCTGAAGAAAACAGGGGTAACCTGTAAGGAAAGGCGGTTGATATACTGTACAGTCTGTATAAGAACCAAGAAGAAACAATAAAACTGGAAGACCAAGCATGAAGTGCTCCGATTAAAAAGAATGTAAGACAGGAATGTAGTCCTTCGCCGCTACTATTCAGCCTGTACAGATAGAGGTGACATAGACAAAGAATGGAATTCTATTAAAGATGCCATTAGGACAACAGCACATGAAATGCTGGGCGAAACAGGGAGACTTAGGAATGAAGACTGGTATCAATATGAATGTAGACAGGAAGTGGAACCGAAAAAGGAAGCAAGGCTCAAATAGTTGCAGCGGAATCCTAAATCAAAACAGGCATTATATAATGAAAAGAGAATAGAGGCAGCAAGGGCATGCAGGAGGAAAAAAAGAGAAGCCATTAAGAGAAAGATAGAGGAGACGGAAGAACACTGCCAAAGGAATGAAAGCAGAAAATTCTAAAAGAAAATTAAAGAAGGAACTCAAGAATATAGACCAAAAATAACAGCTTGTAAGGACAAAGAGTGAAATTTGCTGACAGATAAACAAGACAGATGGAGAGAATATTTCGAGGGAATTTTGGAGTGCATTCCTACCCGGAATGAGCAGCCACTCTATTATACCATATATCCAGAAAAAATAGAAACCAACATTAGAGGAATGCGGAAGGTAGTGCATTGTTTAAGAAATCATAGAGCACCAGGAAATGATGAAATAAATGCAGAACTCCTAAAAAATTGGGGAACTGATCTTCACAAGTGGATCCACAAACTTATTAAGTTGATATGGAATCAGGAAAGAATCCCAGAAGAATGGACCTTAGATGCAATCCAACCAATACACAAGAAGGGAGACAAGACCTCTTGTGCAAATTACCGAGGAATTACTCTGCTGAACGTAACCTATGAGATCTTCTCTAGTATTATCTACAACAGGTTAGCACCATAAGCAGAAATTCTGGGGGAGTATCAGTGTGGATTTCGGCCTAATAGATCAACAACGGACAAGATATTTGTGTTGAGACAAATACATGAAAAGGCATATGAGTATAACATTGAGCTTCATATCCTCTACGTAGACTTCAAGCAGGCCATTGATAGTCTCGACAGATCACAAATGCTAAATGGTTTGCTCCTGCTTAGTATACCATCAAAGCAACATTGGCTGGTTCCAAGGCTGCAACGCGAGTGGATGGAGAACTGAGCAATTGGGCTACGGTCGCAGGTTCGAACCCTGCCTCGGGCATGGATGTGTGTGATGTGCTTAGGTTAGCTAGGTTTAAGTAGTTCTAAGTTCTAGGGGACTGATGACCTAAGA
Organism: Schistocerca serialis cubense; assembly: GCF_023864345.2. Lineage (NCBI taxonomy): Eukaryota > Metazoa > Arthropoda > Insecta > Orthoptera > Acrididae > Schistocerca > Schistocerca serialis. The sequence goes on along the minus strand of NC_064638.1, from coordinate 610,379,178 downwards.
TGTTAAGTCCCATAGTGCTCAGAGCCATTTTGAGCAATTGGTTTAGCATTAGTAAAGGAGTCAAACAAGGTTACGCACTCTCTACAATGCTTTTCAATCTGACTCTTGAAGCAGGCATGCGAATGCTTCAGATATCAGGTTACATAGGCAAAAAATCGACTCAGATATGCGCATATGCTGATTATGTAGCAACTATCAGTAGAAGAAGAGTATCGCTAGAGAAGACAATATGTGAGCTGAAAGAAGCCACAGGACCTATAAACCTTTCTATAAATGAAACAAAGACTAAGTACATGAATTTCACCAGGAAGGAAAATAATAACTTGGACAGACTATCAGCAGACGGTTTCAATTTTGAACATATGCATATCTTTGACTATTTGGACTCTAATATTAACAGTACAAATTCCATGTCAAATGAAATAAAACTGCGCATCCTAAGTGGTAATAGATGCTTCCACACGTTTAAGAAATGGTTGGCCTCTAGGTTATTAAATAGGCAGCTGAAGCTGCAACTACACTCCTGGAAATTGAAATAAGAACACCGTGAATTCATTGCCCCAGGAAGGGGAAACTTTATTGACACATTGCTGGGGTCAGATACATCACATGATCACACTGACAGAACCACAGGCACATAGACACAGGCAACAGAGCATGCACAATGTCGGCACTAGTACAGTGTATATCCACCTTTCGCAGCAATGCAGGCTGCTATTCTCCCATGGAGACGATCGTAGAGATGCTGGATGTAGTCCTGTGGAACGGCTTGCCATGCCATTTCCACCTGGCGCCTCAGTTGGACCAGCGTTCGTGCTGGATGTGCAGACCGCGTGAGACGACGCTTCATTCAGTCCCAAACATGCTCAATGGGGGACAGATCCGGAGATCTTGCTGGCCAGGGTAGTTGACTTACACCTTCTAGAGCACGTTGGGTGGCACGGGATACATGCGGACGTGCATTGTCCTGTTGGAACAGCAAGTTCCCTTGCCGGTCTAGGAATGGTAGAACGATGGGTTCGATGACGGTTTGGATGTACCGTGCACTATTCAGTGTCCCCTCGACGATCACCAGTGGTGTACGGCCAGTGTAGGAGATCGCTCCCCACACCATGATGCCGGGTGTTGGCCCTGTGTGCCTCGGTCGTATGCAGTCCTGATTGTGGCGCTCACCTGCACGGCGCCAAACACGCATACGACCATCATTGGCACCAAGGCAGAAGCGACTCTCATCGCTGAAGACGACACGTCTCCATTCGTTCCTCCATTCACGCCTGTCGCGACACCACTGGAGGCGGGCTGCACGATGTTGGGGCGTGAGTGGAAGACGGCCTAACGGTGTGCGGGACCGTAGCCCAGCTTCATGGAGACGGTTGCGAATGGTCCTCGCCGATACCCCAGGAGCAACAGTGTCCCTAATTTGCTGGGAAGTGGCGGTGCGGTCCCCTACGGCACTGCGTAGGATCCTACGGTCTTGGCGTGCATCCGTGCGTCGCTGCGGTCCGGTCCCAGGTCGACGGGCACGTGCGCCTTCCGCCGACCACTGGCGACAACATTGATGTACTGTGGAGACCTTACGCCCCACGTGTTGAGCAATTCGGCGGTACGTCCACCCGGCCTCCCGCATGCCCACTATACGCCCTCGCTCAAAGTCCGTCAACTGCACATACGGTTCACGTCCACACTGTCGCGGCATGCTACCAGTGTTAAAGACTGCGATGGAGCTCCGTATGCCACGGCAAACTGGCTGACACTGACGGCGGCGGTGCACAAATGCTGCGCAGCTAGCGCCATTCGACGGCCAACACCGCGGTTCCTGGTGTGTCCGCTGTGCCGTGCGTGTGATCATTGCTTGTACAGCCCTCTCGCAGTGTCCGGAGCAAGTATGGTGGGTCTGACACACCGGTGTCAATGTGTTCTTTTTTCCATTTCCAGGAGTGTATATAAGGTCTTCATCAGGCCAGTTGTAACGTATGGATGCGAAACATGGACGCTAACGAGTGTTGATGAGCAACAGCTCAGGATATTTGAACGCAGAGTATTGCCTAAGATTTCTGGGTTAGTTCAGGATAATAATGGTTTCTGGAGATCTAGAACGAATACTACGCTGAACCGCCTCGCACAAGGAGCTGACATCGTAAGAATTATAAAAAGTAGAAAAATAGTCTAGCTTTGGCATGTCCTGAGGATGGATACTGGAAGAACAACTAAAAAAGATTTTTGAATGGAGGCCAACCGGAAGAAGACAGAGAGGAAGGCCACGAAAACGGTGGATAGATAACGTGGAAGAAGATATAAAATCTCTCAGAGTCCGAGGACGACGGAGAACCGCTCTGGAGAGGGCATAATGAGGCTAAAACTCACAGAGGGTTGTGATGCCTTGAGAAGAAGTACAATAACGGAAATAACAGGGAAGTTCAAGAATAGTGTCAAAACTCAAGGTGAAACGATATCAGTGATAAGATTCGTTGATGGCATTGTTATCCTGACTGAAAGTGAAGAGTTGCAGGCTGCGTTGAAATGAATGAACAGTCTATTGAGTACATAATACGCATTGACAATAAATCGAAGACGAAAGTAATGAGAAGTACCGATAAACATATCATGATAATTGGTGATCACGAAGTACATAAAGCTAAAGAATTCTGCTGCCTAGGCAGCAAAATACCCCATGACGGACAGTGCAATGAGAATATAAGAATGAGACTAGCACTGGCAGAAAGGACATTCCTGGACAAGGGAAGTTTGCTACTATCAAGCACAGAACTTAATTTGAGGAAGAAATTTTTGAAAATGTACGTTTGGGGTATAGCATTTTCTGGTAGTGAAACATGAACTGTGGAAAAATTGAAATAGAAGAGAATTGAAGCATCTGAGATGTCGTGCTACAGAAGACTGAAAATTAGGTAGATTGATAAGGTAAGGAATGAAGAGATTATCCACAGAATCGGTGATGATAGGAATATATGGAAAACAGTGACAGGATGGTAGGCTATGTCTTAAGGCATCGGGGAGTAATTTCAATGGTACAAGAGGAAGCTGTAGACTGTAAAAATTGTAGAGGAAGGCAAGAGATTGGAATACATTCAGGAAATGACTGAGGACGTAGGTTACAAGTGCTACTCTGAAAAAAATGACCATATCGTTGGCTGATCACTTCGTGTGCTAATATTCTGGATTAAACACCAAACCTCTATCAACTGTCCTATGGAATGAGAGTACGTGACCTTGTTGATGATCCGTTTGTCGTTCGGTCTGTTAAGTTCGAATTATAGTGGTAGTCTGTTACTAACATTATGTATCACTCTCTCCCATTTCTCTTCTTCATCATCATCAATAACTGAAATTCAGCAACATATCTGTTTACAAACAATGCAATAACGACAGAGTGGTCATGTAATGCCATTCACTTCGTAATAATCTAGTTTGCTATCAGAAAAACTTTCAAGTTTACATTAAACATGTCTGCTTTTAGACAATTAGTCTAAAGTGGACATCGAATGGCAATCACTTTACAAGAATCGTCTAGTTTATCAGCAGAAATGCTGTTTCCGTTGAGTGCTATTTCACTTACAACGTGAGTGCTATTTCTCTTACAGTGTAGGGTTCTGCAGCCATTCACTTTTATTCACGATTTTATTCTCAACTGTTAAGTGTTTCTCTTCATTATTAATTAAAATTTTACCTATAAAACGTGTAGTTATCTTTCATACAGTATCAAAATCATGAAATTATGCAACGTCGTATTCACTATTTCATTCTCAGTTCTTCAGTCTCTCCACCTATTGCGAATTTTGCCTCGTGCTACGAATTTGCTATAAACTATAGAGGTTTTATAATTTCATTTTACATTATACATAAAATATTAGTCTCTATTAATGTCTGCAAATACACAGTTTTGATATTAGTAAATACTACTCGTTATTTTTGTAGCTGAAGGCAGGAAAACGTCTAGAGTAGCAAATAAATCAATAATAAGAAATAGAGCATCACTCCTTTACAAACAGAATGGTGATAGCAGTGCAGCCAGCGCGTAGCCTGTCAACTTGTGCAACGATTGTACTAATGTGATGGGAACATACGCTCCAGTAAGTGAGTGAGTGAGTGTAACTATTAGCCACACTTTAAACAGACACACAGAGTTAGTGAATTCTTCTGGGTGTGCTTGCTGGTTCAAAGCAGGCCACCTGTCATAGCCAGCAGCCAATGATATCTCTTACAGCTTGCACCACAAACACACACGGCTCATCTATCAAATACGTACCATAATTATAAGGGGGGTGGGGGGGGGGGGAATCAAATGCTGGGATCAATTTCCAGTAGATGTACAGACACAGATAGTAGAATATAAAGCGACGTAGAAATGTTGAGAAGAATATTTGTTTGTTAATTAAATTGCTGATCCCTTTATTTATTCAGGAACAAGATTCAGTTTACGAATTCAAGACGGATTTATGTCGTCTGCTCCACAATATTTCCAAGTCTAGTGTTTTCTACGTCTACATTTATGACTATACTTAGCAAACACTATAAAGTAGGTGTTATAGGGTACTTCCCATTGCACTGTTTATCAGGGTCACTTCCTGCTATGGAGCGCGGAATGAATGATTGTTTCATTGCCTGTGCAATTAGACAAACGTTGGCTTCGTAGTCCCGTGATAGCTTCGTAGTCCCGTGATACGTAGCAGTTGGAGTACATTTCTATATTCGTCACTTATTGCTCGCTCTTGAAACTTTTTTAAGTAGGCATTCTCGGGATAGCAACGGCGTCGTCTTCAGGCGTCTGCAGGTCACGTTTTTCAGCATGATGGTGAATCACTCCCATGGGCCAAAAAATCTGTGATCATTCGTGCTGCCCTCCTTTTAATATGCCCAATATCCCCCCCCCCCCCCCCAACCCCAACCCACAGGTGTAATTAGTTCTAAGTTCTAGGCCACTGATGACCTCAGAAGTTAGGTCGCATAGTGCTCAGAGCCATTTTTTTTCTGCAAACTCCTACGCTGTCGCTGCTGCCCGCCTCAGCAACAAGGAGCTCTGCACCCTTCTTACAATTCAGTGATCTGCTACTTTTAATAATATGTTGAAGCGCTTCCTTCTGTCACTTGCACAACGTCCCCCAAAAATTATCGTACATGGTCAACTTTCCCCCTGCCAAATAATGAAGCCAATACTCCTAACTTCTCCCAGTTATCGTACGCTTCTTTGTCTTTTCTCTTCTGTATGAGTCACGCCGCCTTTTCCTTTCTTACATTCTTTAACTGTGTCTTATCACATTCATCTCTCCCTCCCTCGTCCATTCCTTTCACCTACCCCATTGCTGATAACACTCATAACCGGAAAACTACCATACTGTAATCTGTAATTAGTGTTGTACACTACTGGCCATTAAAATAATTTTAATTTATTGTTACACCACGAAGATGATCTGCTACAGACGCGAAATTTAACCGACAGGAAAAATATGCTGTGATATGCAAATTATTAGGTTTTCAGAGCATTCACACTAGGTTGGCGCCGGTGGCGACACCTACAACGTGCTCACATGAGGAAAGTTTCCAACCGATTTCTCGTACACAAACAGCAGTTGACCGGCGTTGTCTGGTGAAGCGTTGTTGTGATGCCTCGTGTCATGAGAATAAATGCGTACCATCACGCTTCCGACTTTGATAAAGCTCGGATAGCAGCCAATCGCGATTTCGGTTTATTGTATCGCGACATTGCTGCTCGTGTTGGTCGAGATCAAATGACTGTTAGCAGAATATGGAATCGGTGGGATCAGGAGGGTAATACGGAACGCCGTTCTGGATCCCAACGGCCTCGTATCACTAGCAGTCGAGATGACAGGCATCTTATCTGCATGGCTGTAACGGATCGTGCAGCCACGTCTCGATCCCTGAGTCAACAGATGGGGACGTTTGCGAGACAACAACGATCTGCACGAACAGTTCGACGACGTTTGCAGCAGCAGGGACTATCAGCTGGGAGACCATGGCTGCTGTTACCCTTGACGCTGCATCACAGACAGGAGCGCCTGCGATGGTGTACTCGACGGCGAACCTGGGTGCACGAACGGCAAAACGTCATTTTTTCGGATGAATCCAGGTTCTGTTTACAGCATCGTGATGGTCGCATCCGTGTTTGGCGACATCGCGGTGAACGCACATTGGAAGCGTGTATTAGCCGTCGCCATACTGGCGTCTCAGCCGACGTAATGGTATGGGGTGCCATTGGTTACACGTCTCGGTTACCTCCTGTTCGTACTGACGGCACTTTGAACAGTGGACGTTACATTTCAGATGTGTTACGACCCGTGGCTCTACCATTTATTTGATCCCTGCGAAACCCTACATTTCAGCAGGATAATGCACGACCGCATGTTGCAAGTCCTGTAAGGGCCTTTCTGGATACAAAAAATGTTCGACTGCTGCCCTGACCAGCACATTCTCCAGATCTCTCCCCAATTGAAAACGTCTGGTCAATGGTGGCCAAGCAACTGGCTCGTCACAGTACGCCAGTCACTACTCTTGATGAACTGTGGTGCTGTGTTGAAGCTGCATGGGCAGTTGCACTTGTACACGCGATCCAAGCTCTGTTTGACTCAATGCCCAGGCGTATCAAGGCCGTTATTACGGCCAGAGGTGGTTATTCTGGGTACTGATTTCTCAGGATCAATGCACCCAAATTGCGTGAAAATGTAATCACATGTAAGTTATAGTATTCATTGGACAAATATATTATATTTGTCCAATGAATACCCGTTTATCATCTGCATTTTTTCTTGGTGTAGCAATTTTAATGGCCAGTAGTGTATGTACCATGTATACAAACTGGATGTGTGTGTGGTTTTTTTTATCTGTTCTATTGTAACATTTATTTTCTAAAGTTAGTATGATATTTTTACTGCTTATGCTATGTAAAATACGTAGAATGCCAGGTTACATGTAATACAGGGCCTGATAACCCTAATCTTGTCAGGCTAAATAAATAAGTATGTGATCATTCCGTTTCGTATCCCTACAAATTGTTACACCTTAGTGTTTACGCGAGTTGACTGATTCTAAATGTGGCTCACTGATTCTGTGATCATAGCATACTACGGTTTTGCATTTTGTGATCGACTCGGTTTTACATTTCTGGTTATAAAGTAGGTTGCCAAACTTTGCACCATTTTTAAACATTATCAAGAACTGACTGAGTATTGTGCAATTTTTTTAGATCGTAATTCTTTATAGATAACTGAATCATCTGACTAAAATCTTGATGTTATGGTTAATATAAGGGGCAGTTAAGAGAAAACGAGACAGGTCGAAAAAAGTAAGTAAACTGTTTAGTATTTCAAAAGTAAAAGACATATCTGTTAACACATTTATCCCACTGTGAGACGATCCGGACAGTGTCCTCATGGACAAATGTTTAGGGAACCATGATTGTACCCATGCGTGCACATCTTCGTCCGAAGCAAATCGACGGCTACGAATGTCTTTCTTCAAGGCTCTCAAAATATGTAAATCATATGGGGACAGATCGTGAGTGTATGGAGAAAGTCTAGGGGCTTCCCACCGAAACTTCTGCAAGCTTATTCGAAACAGCTCTGGCAACATCTAAGCGGACATTTTGTTGGAGCTTGCTTTGAGGGCGCTGCAGAAATTTCGGTGGGAAGCCCTTACACGTCCTCCATAGTCCCAGCATCTCCCATATGATTTACATACTTTCAGAGCCATGCAGAAAAACATTAGCAGCCGTCGATTTGCTTGGGTCGAAGATGTGCACGCCTGGGTACAATCATGGGTCCGTCGACAACCACAAATGTTTTTCCATGAGAACATTGGCCGTCTTGTCTCGCATTAAAAGCTATGCCGATTACTTTTGAAACAATAAATAAGTTACTTACTTTTTCCATCTGTCTCGTTTCCATTTGACTCTCCCTTGTATCTTCCGCCAGGTCATTAACATACAACACGAACAGCATGGGTCTGGGAAGTCACCTGACATTACCTCTACATCTGCCGTTGACTCTCTGTCCAACGTAACATGCTGCATGCTCCCTAACGAGAAATTCTCGTTCAGTCACAAATTTCTTTTGGTATCACTTATGATCCTACTTTCGTTAGCAAACGTTTGTGTGACACCAATTCAAACGTTTTTCGGAAGTGAGGAAATACAGCGTCTACCTACCTTGATCAAGGATTTCAAGATTTGATGTGAGAAAAGCACGAATTGGGATTCGTAAGGCCAGTTGGCACGGAGAGAGTCGTTCTATTTGAGGTAGCTCATAATGTATGAGCTTAGAATATGTGTGAAAATTGTAAAACGATGGATTTCAAAGACAATGCACGACAGTTTTGTAGGTTGCTTCTGCTATCTTCCGTATAAACAGTATTGATTTGTGCTTTCTTCCAGCTACTGGCTACAGTGTTTTCCCAGGAAAGCTACGGTAAATAGGACCTAATACGTCACTAAATTCTTGTAGAATCTGATTGGCGTCCTCTTAGGCCGTAGAGAGTTTTTCAATTTTAGCGATTTCAAATGTTTCTCGATATCCTTCCCATATATTGGCGAGCAATTAGGTTCCCCCTCCACAATCACCAAATCAGTTCTGTTGATGTATCTAATAACTCTCCACACCTTGTTTACAGAAGTTGGAAAACTATGGTTCTCTAAAAACCCTGTTTCTGTGAAATTACCAAGTCGCCTAGAGCCGCATTATCGTTGATCTGACCGCCACGAGCAGAACTGAGATTCATCTCTAAACGACACAGAATATCACTCACGAGCTAAGATTTCCAAGTGTCAGTAAACGACCTTAATGAAACTTGGTGAGTGTGTAGGGAGGTTAAAATAACATAATATGTATTTTTTGATTTGCCCAATTTCATTTTAAAAGGTAAAACATGTCTCTAAAGGTAACTTGGTATTTTAGGTTTGGAGGGAATAACTTCGAAATGGTGATACATGAAAAAGTGTTTGATATAAAACTTGTTATGTAATTAATGTTCCTGAAAACTGTATGATCAGTTTTTGTAATAATTTGAAATTCTGCAATTTACCCCACCAAAATCAATTAATTTTGAAAAATGACAAGTTTTCTTAGACATACATTAAAGAAGATTTCAAGCCGCAACATCCCTGTGCAATAACGTTGGTTCCTGAAATAAATTTTTTGGAAAATAAACAGTAAACAATGTGTTGCCGGAGAATTTTCAACATACTCCATTGAATGACTGTTGCGTTGCTGCACTTATAATTTTCAGCATATCTAAAAGAAATCTCTAAACATTCATTATTATTCTAATTATTTCTTTTACTTGCACATTTTTATGTTTTAAATTGTTATTTTACGTTTTACGTTCGTGTACTTTTTTGCTTTTTAATTTGCCCTTTAACACACGTGTATTTTGTTAATTGAAAATAATTAATCTGTCAGGAAATGTTTAAAACATAACTTTTTTACACCGTGCACATAAAATGAACGTAATTTCTTCACATAATATATATGTCAGCGAAGACAACGTAAAATAAAATTCAGCAGGATTTCAAATTGTCACAGGTGATCCTCTAAATACACTGATTTGTATCAGACATATTCAGTGCGTTTGTAAGCCTTGGCGAACAGAATGGATGACGTATTAATGACTGCAGTTTGATTTTATTGTTTCTCAAGTGGAGACTGACATCATAAACATTCAACAGAAATGTATCTGAAAGTCTTCTCACAAAGTTCTTCCAACATCGAAAGCTGTGTAGGTCCCACAGCTGAACCTGAACCACCAAGCCCTTTGGGGTCACTAGATGTTTATTGTTCTCGGATAAGATGCTCACAACTTTTTTTTTCACAATGACCGCCCGCCTTCTCATAGTTTTAAAAGATATTAATGCTGTGTTTGGACCGAAAATTTAGGAACCTCTTTGGAGACCCAATTGTCCTAGTCACAGTAACGAAATCTGGTGAACAAACATCTGACCAGGTCAAACGATATCTGAAAGATGTTTTCTTTCCCAGTGAAAGAGAAATATCTGTATTATTGTTAGATTCTTGTGGTCGTCAGTATAAAAGAACCATTTACAGCATCTTACCTGAGAACAAGGAATTTCTTCTAAAATAAGGAAATTCATCTCAGAATCCCAAAGGACTCGACGGCACAGGTACAGCAGTGGGACACGTAAACAGCTTTCGATATTGGAAGAACTTTTGTGAGAAGACTTTCAGATCTAGGTTCGTTGTACGATTACGACGTCAGTCTCCACAAGAGAAATAATACAATCGAACTACAGTCACTAGTACACAATCAACTCTCTTACCAAGGATTGCCAATGTATTGAACAATACCTGATACAAATCAGGATACTTAGAGAATCACTCGTGACAATTTAAAATCCTGTTGAATTTAAAATCCTGTTATCTTCTCCGTCGAATATATTACGTAAAGAAATTTCGTCAATTTTATGTTCATGGCGTAAAAAACGTTATATTTTAAGCATTTTCTTCAGATTATCGTTACTGTGATTATTTTCTATCATAATAATGACTTACTTTTTATTGTCAATAAACGCGTGTGTGAAACGGTAAACTAAATTACAAAAAAAAACATGACTGTAAAACGTAAAATAACAATTTGAAACATAAAATAAATATAAGTAAATAAATAATTAGAATAGTAGTGATTGTTTAGATATTTTAGTTAAGTATGCTGAAAATATTCTAACTGTACGTTGTGTACATGTTATTCTCTAAACCTTGTTTCAGAAACCAGCTTTATTGCAGAGGGATGTTGTGGCTTGAAAGCTTCTTTAATTTGTGTAATAACAAAAGTTTTCATATTTCAAAATTAATTAAAGGTGGTGTGATAATTTACAAAATTTCAGATCATTACGAAAAATTATTATAGTTTTCAGGAACATTAATTACATACCAATTTTTATATGAAAATCATTTTTTGTATATCATTTCTAAGATTTTCCCTCTGAACCCAAAATGCCAAATGACCTTTCAGGGTTTATTTAACCCCTTAAAAACGAAACTGGGCACAAACAAAAATGTGCGTATAGCACTTTGTTACCCACTCTGTACACCCGGCGAGTTTCATCAAGATCATTTATTGACACTTGGGAATTTTACGTTATGAGTGTCCTAGTTGACTAAACCGCCCAGATCCAAGCTGTCTGTAGGATGGTGTCTACGGTAAACGATAAGTGGCAACACAAAAGCTCAACCTTGCTTCCAGTAACACAGTATCCGGTAGAATGAATAGTAGGATATGAAAAGCATAACACACAATAGTTTTTTAATATAATACCGTACAGATAGTCGCCAACTCTTTCCGTGCGTTCTTCCAGGCGGTGAACGAAACCTTCCAAAAAATGGTTCAAATGGCTCTGAGCACTATGGGACTCAACATCTGTGGTCATCAGTCCCCTAGAACTTAGAACTACTTAAACCTAACTAACCTAAGGACATCACACACATCCATGCCCGAGGCAGGATTCGAACCTGCGACCGTAGCGGTCACGCGGCTCCAGACTGACACGCCTAGAACCGCACGGCCACACCGGCCGGCGATACCTTCCATCAACCGATACAGCATGTGCAATGGGATCTCCTACACAGCTGTACGTGTCCTTTCCGTGAGTTCAGTCACGGTATGAGGACGTGTGGCGTACACTTGACTCTTCAAATATCTCCACAAGCAGAAATCAGGACGAAGTCAGGAAGTGCAAAGCGATGTTTCGCCGGACGACACATAGTGTTCATTTAGTTTATGTAAGACGTGTGTTCAGTGTGTGTATGAACGGGAGGGGGTGGGGGTGGGGGGGGGGGGGAGTGCAGTTTATGGGGGATGATACGCCGTAGGAAATGCTCTGTCATTTTTAACATCAAAGCATGTCTGGCAGCAGCATTTAGTGAAGACTTCGGATGAGTGCTTCAAGTGCCTTCAGCACTCGCTGCGTTGCCCGCTGCTTCCTTCTTTCGCCTGGATTTTTCTTCTTTGCACAATATGCATTAATTCTGAATTGTTGCACCCACCGTACAGTCGTCCGATTAGCCGGTACTTTGCCATATCGTTTCAGGTCGAAATAGCGACAAAAGAGTTGCTGATTTGTGAGGGGTGACTCGTTATTTTTTAAATCCGCCTTGACGGTGAATCATCGATGTTCTGGAGTCCAAAAGACCATAATTACAGATGGAACTCCTTCCTTAATGCAGTTCGCATACATACACTGAGGTGACAAAAGTCATGGTATACCTCCTAATATCGTGTCGGGACTCCTCCTGCCCAGAGTAGCGCAACAACTGGACATGGCACGGACTCAAAAGGTCGCTGGAAGATCTCTGTAGAAATATTGAGCCATGCCGCTTCTATAGATTTCCACAATTGCGAAAGTCTTGCCGGTGCAGGATGTCGCGCGTGAACTGACCTCTGGATTATTCTCATAATTATTCGATGAGATTTATATCGGGCAATCTGGGTGGCCAAGTCATTCGCTCGAATTGTCAAGAATTTTCTTCTAAGCAATCGCGAATAATGGCCAGGTGACATGCCACCTTTGTTTGGTAGCGTTAAGTCCATGAAAGGCTGCAAATGGTTTCCAAGTAGCCGAACGCATGCATTTCCGGTCACTGATTGGTTCAGCTGGACAATAGGACCCTGTCCATTCCATGTAAACACAGCCCATCTATTGTCTAGCCACCATCATCTTGCACAGTGCCTTGTTTACAACCTGAGTGAGTGGCTTCGTTGGGTCCGTCCCACACTCGAACCTCATCGACAGCTCTTACCAACTGAAATCGGGACTCACCCGACCGCGCCACAGTTTCCCAATCGTCTAAGGCCCACCCGATATGATCACGAGCACAGGAGAGGCGCTGCAGGCGATGTCGCGCTGTTAGCAAAGGCAGTCGCGTCGGTCGTGTCGTCTGCTGCCACAGCCCGTTAATGGCAAATTTCTTCACACTGTACTAGCGGATACGATCTTCTTACTTCCCACATTGACTTCTGCACATCATTTCATGCAGAGTTGCTGGTCTGTTAGCACTGACGATTCTACGCAAATTCCGTTGCTCTCAGTCCTTAAGTGAAGGCCACAGCGTTGTTCGTCGTGATATCTAATGCTTGAAATTTGGCATTCTTGGCACACTTTTGACACTGTGGATCTCGAAATATTGAATTCGCAAACGATTTCCGAAATGGAACGCTCCACGCGTCAAGTTCCGACTACCATGCCGCGTTCAGAGTCTGTTAATTCTGTCGTGCGGCCTTAACCATGTCGGATACCTTTCCAGATGAATCACCTGAGTACAAACGACAGGTCCTCCAATGCACCGCCCTTTTATACCTTGTGTATACTACCTCCGTCCGTGCATGTGCATATCGCTGTTGCACAGTGTATTTCGCGCAGGTGCATCTACGACGCCGTACTAAATGACTCAGATGTTGCTATTCATTCTGCTGGACCCCGTATGTGCACTACGGTTCGTGGTGACACTCTTCCTGTGGCCGGCCGCTGGTGGCCGAGCGGTTCTAGGCGCTTCAGTCTGGAACCGCGCGACCGCTACGGTCGCAGGTTCGAATCCTGCCTCGGGCATGGATGTGTGTGATGTCCTTAGGTTAGTTAGGTTTAAGTTGTTCTAAGTTCTAGGGGACTGACGACCTCAGATGTTAAGTCCCATAGTGCTCAGAGCCATTTGAACCAACCAGACAACTCTTCCTGTGACTTCTGCCCGGATTTCAGCTGTAATCTATTTAATCATCAGAGCCCGTCGAACAATCCTACGATCTTCTCGTGTCGTAGGTTTTCTGAAAAGGCCAAAGCCTGCTCTTCTTGATACAACGTTCTCCTGAGTCCATCTCGTCACAATTCGTTCTGCAGCCAACTGTCTGTCTGAACAATGCCCATGACAGTAATTCGACATTCCTCGGAGTCCGATAGATGGTGATAAGCTGCACGTGTAGGAAATATTCCAGCAATGTTATTAGATACACCCGTCATGCACTCATACCATTCATCATCTGTAGGAATCGCTTTTTTCTGTACTCAAAACGCTAAAAATAAGCTCTCATAAGGATGAAATTTTAATTAATATACCCCGCACCTAAGGAAATGTCGTATTATTAGTTTGTCAGTGTTCGGCCTGTTGTGCCAGAAGGAAACACACTCGTCGGCACTGTGGTGAGCTCTTAGAATTACTGCTGAAAAAGGCCGATTGGATAATACACCACACAAAAGTGCGAGGGTTGCTCAATGAGTAATGCAACACATTTTCCCTTCTCTGTCAATTTCAACTGGACGTCTCTGGTGGTAGTGGTGATACACTCGTCCACCAATTGGGGTACTCAAAGGTATATGCCTGTTGGATTCCTCGCCGCCTAACAGAAAGACCATAAAAAACAACGAAAGACCTACTGTGCGGAATTGTTTACGCGCTACGAGGCTGCCCGTGACATTTTTTTGTCGACCATCGTCACAGGCGACGAAATGGGTTCATCGCTTTCAACCAGAAACAGAACAGCAACCCATGGAGTGGCGCCACACTACGTACCTCTCCTCCGAACAAAAAAATTCAGAGCCGCAACCTCTATCGGTAAAGTGGCGGCGACTGTTTTCAAGGACGCTGTAGGGATCATCCTGTTTGGTCTCCTCCCTCATGCTGCTACGATCGACTGTGAAGTGTATTGTGCTACTCTCATTAATTTGAAGAAACGACTTCCACGTGCTCGTCGCCACAAAGATGCAAACGAACTTCTCCTTCTTGACGACAACGCAAGGTCTCATACAAGATCACAACTTCATTGAACTGTTCTTCCTCATCCATTCTACATCCCGGATCTCGCAACTTCCGAACATCCGACTTTCGTCTGTTTGGCTCAATAAAGGCGGCAATCGGCTGGAAGCAGTACGTGGTACCGTGCGGGCATACAGACCCTTGAAAGTAAGACGGCATAAGGCCGTCGCTCGAGATTATGTTGAAAAATAGAGTTTTGAAGACAAAAGAGTGGCAAATTACATGGTGTATTGAATCCCGAATAAAACAAATCTGCTTCCAGGAAAAAGTGTTGCATTACTCATTGAACGCCCCTCATATTAGATCAATTTTACCTTGAACTAAATGGAAGGCTTAGCTTTGAATGAATCCATATTCATAGGAACGTTATGTGTTTTAGTTACTGTCAAAGAACGCTAACATATCACTCGATACACTACAAGATAATAGTCTTCTCTCTCAAAATTCAGTTGATTATAAACTTTGCTACACGGTTCCGTCTAATATAACTGTGGCCCAGCTGGCTCGTTTGTGGGACAATGGTGTAATCTGGAGCGATGATTGCAGATGACTGAGTGGCACTCCGCGCTGTCGTTAAGAGAGCATGCTGCGGTTGTAGCGTATTGAAATCTTTGAGAGTGTGCCTACGGTGACGTCCCTCCTTCGTCGTATCGTCTGGAAGCGACTATGCTTACTAGTGGTTCCGTTGCCACGTGATCTCGTTCTTCGGAGGACGCCACACGGCCAGTGTGCTCATACTTTACATTTCCAGTCACCAACACTATTCAGTGCCCTGCTGTGAAGACAGATACGCTTTGTACAGCGTTAGCAGTTCATACACTCTGAACTATGGTTCATGACAGAATCATACAGTAAAGGTAAGCAATTTGGTTGTTTATAATGCCACTTTAGAAGAGACAGGTGATCCAGTATTAGAAGCAGAATTTAAGGGAGCTTTGGAGGACAATATCGAATAAAGCAGAAGCGATACATAACATTCCGTCAGAATTTCTAAAATCATTGGAGCAAATGTCAACAAAACGACTATTATGTTAGTTTGTAGAATGCATGAGTCTGGTGACGTACCATCTGACTTTCGGAAAAATATCATCCACTCAATTCCGAAGACTGTAACAGTAGACAAGCGCGAGAATTATCGCACAATCAGCTCAACAGCTAATGCATCCAAGTTACTGCCAAAAATAATATACAGAAGAATAGAAAGAAAATTGAGGATGTGTCAGGTGACAATCAGTTTGGCTTTAGGAAAGGTAATGCCACCGGAGAGCAATTCTGACGTTGCGGTTGATAACTGAAGCAACACTAAAGAAAAGCCAAGAAACGTTCTTAGGATTTGTCGATCTGGAAAAAAATGTTCGACAATGTAAAACGGTGCAAGATGTTCGAAATTCTGAGAAAAACAGGGGTAAGCTATAGGAGGAGACGGGTAATACACAATAGTAAAAGAGCCAAGAGGGAATAATAAGAGTGGACGGCATATGAATGATACGGTTCGCTGATGGCACTGCTATCCTGGGAGAAAGTGAAGAAGAATTATATGATGTGCTGAATGGAATGGTCTAATGAGTACAGTATACGGATTGAGAGTAAATCGAAGAAAGACGAAAGTAATCAGAAGTAGCAGAAATGAGAACGACAAGGAACTTGACATCAGGACTGATGGTCACGAAGTAGATGAAGTTAAGGAATTCTGCTACCTAGGCCGCAAAAAAACCAATGGCGGATGGAGCAAGGAGGACACCAAAAGCAGACTAGCACTGGCAAAGAGGGCATTCCTGGTCAAGAGAAGTCTAGTAGTATCGGACATAGGCCTCCACTTGAGGAAGAAATTGCTGAGAATGTATATTTGGAGCACAGCATTGTATGATAGTGAAACGTGGACTGTGGGAAAAATGGAACAGAAGAGAACTGAAGCATTTCAAAAGTGCTGCTACAGGCGAATACTGAAAACTAGGTGGACTGGCAGGGTAAGGAATCGGAGAGGAAAGGAATAAGTGGAAAACACTGACAAGGAGAAGGGGCAGGATGATAGGACATCTGTTAAGACATCCAGGTATGACTTCCATGGTACTAGAGGGAGCTGTAGAGTGCAAAAACTGTAGAGGAGACAGAAATTGGCCACATGAAGAAAATAATTAAGGACGTAGGTTGCAATTGCTACTCTAAGATGAAGAGGTTGGCACAGAACAGGAACTCGTCGCGCACCGCATCAAACCAGTCACAATATTGATGACTCAAAAAAGTTCCACTTTTAAACAAATTAACTTGCCCTTAGAGCTCCGTAACGAAGTTATTACACAAGACCAGTTGAGAAACCCGGCGTTGACCGCGTATTCATTTATCCCAATCTTCTATTAGTCTGTCGCTTCCTGCCTCTTCTCCTTGTCCATTTCCTCCTTCTCCCTCGCTGTCTCTCCGTCTCCTCATCCTCCCTTCTCTTTCCACCCTATCACACTCAGACCAGTGTGAGGTTGGTTGTCCTTACCCCTATAGTACCTCTTTCTAAACTGTAACTAACATGTGTAACAAATTTGATTTCAATCGTTCCACTCGTTTAAGATGACATTTTTCCCACTGCTTTCCTCGCACACGCACATGTCAAATATATTTCACACGTACTTAACATATTTCAGGCGTATTTGTGCACATATTCCACCCTGCATATCTAGCGAATTTCACTCTGCAGTTTCATTTTCAAGCATCTTGACGTTTGGAAAAAAAAAAAAGTGGAATGAGCCTGGAGGCCGCTTACGGGGCAGGTCCGGCCACCTTGGTGCAGGTCTTATTACATTCGACGCCACATTGGGCGACCTGCGCGCCGGATGGGGACGAAATGATGATGAAGACAACACAACACGCAGTCCCTGAGCGTATAAAATCCCCGACCCAGCCGGGAATCGAACCTGGGCACGTAGGATGCCAATCCGTCACGCTGACCACTTTTTTTTTTCTTTCTTTTTTGATCGTTGTGTTTGGTCGTTACATGACATCCGTCAAAGTTCGTTTTGTTGATCCTTCCACTTAGTTTTTTATTACAGAGGCCAACCAGCTCTCTGACCGAACACGCTGAGCTACCGTGCCGGCTATCCACTCAGCTATCGGGGTGGACAACGTTTGGGAAGCATCTCCTGAAGTATGTGTTGTACAATGGGAATTTTTCAGTTACATCTAGTGATGTATGTGCCTTCTGTTCGTGAAATGTGTTCCAAATAAAGTTAATAGTAAAGAAGCAGTAAATTAAAATGTCATGCATGATGCGGCACTTTTTGACGCGACTCAGTGTGTATGACGCCATATCTCCTGAACTAGCAAGGGGAGGCCGCCAATTGTGAAATTCAGATTCGATTCATACTGCGCATAATAAAAGCTCATGGCCAGAGGTGTAATGTGCCAAAGCACCAAGATGCACTTCTCAGCAGTTGTCGAGAAAATCGACAGTTAAAAGAAACCGTTGCAGTGAAATACTCTCTACGATAAATAACTTTCCACAGCGTCGTGGCGCATCGGTAAGCGCTCGGGTTTGTAATCCGAAGGTCGCCGGCTCGAATCTCGCACCATGTAACCTTTTTTTTTTTTAGTATTTGTTTCTTGTAATTCAAATATATATATATATATCAGTTGCAACAATTATGCATATAATAAGTTTTGAAAGTCGTTTGTCGTGGAAAAACTGGCGACTTCGAACATCATTATGTTTTCCGCAAACAAAGTTGTATTACACAAATGTTATTAATTGTCTTCATAATGTTAACCACGTATAGTTAACGGAAGACGTAGAAACGATATTCCGAAACGAATACGTATAGCGTAAGTCAAACGTTCGAATTGGAATAGAGACCCCACTAACACAAATTCGCTGTGGCAGGTATGAAATATAAACTCCGTTACTCGCTCGTTACACTTGAAGGACAGATGTTGAATGGGCCGAAACGAGCCGCCGCATAACAGCGTAGTTGCGTGCTAACTTCGAAAGACGGTAGATGCAGTCCCTAGCGCAACTTATAACATAGTCGAAAATCAGTGCGGACGGGAGAGCTTTGGTACACCCTGTTAAAAAAACGGAAAAATGGAGGCGGTACAATAGGAGAGCGATCCGCCTTCACCAACATGCATAAGCAATTCATTAATAGTTTATATATATATATATATATATATATATATATATATATATATATATATATATTTGAATTACAAAAAACTAATAATAAAAAAAAATTGCTCGGCGCGAGATTCGATCAGGTGACCTTCGGATTACGAACCCGAGCGGTTACCGCTGCGCCACGAAGCTGTAGAAAACTATTAATCGTAGAGAGTATTTCACCGCAATGGTTTCTTTTAACTGTCGATTTTCTCGACAACGGCTGAGAAGTGCATCTTGGTGCTTTGCCACATTACACCTCTGGCCATGAGCTTTTATTATGCGCAGTATGAATCGAATCTGAATTTCACAATTGGCGGCCTCCGCTTGTAAGTGTCGTACAATGATGTAATTTTTCTGGTAGGTTCAGTGGTATATGTGAATACTGCCTGCAAACTGTGCCACGAATATAGTTAGTAGTAAAGAAGTATTAAATTAAAACGTCATGTTTTGTGTGCCAGTATGACTACATGATCAGTGAAAATGTAGCAAGCGACAGACGTTTTTCCTTTCATCATTTTGTGGCAGCCGTTAGCGAATAAATGTTTCGTGAGCGTTTCAAATTATGTGTAAACTTTGTTGCAAGTGTATAAGTTCTCTCATCCTCAAATACTGCATAATTAAATCATGGGTATTCTCGCGCGGTGGGCTACACTGTTTTTTGACTGCGACATTCAACTCTTTGATAGGTGAGTAGTTCTTACCAGCACAGATATTGTTTCCGGACTGTATAAGATTAACTTCCCAACTTTGGTTGAAACCGGTCGTGATTTAGGTGAAGATATGGAAGATACATACTGCTTGTTCACAAAGAGAAGAGCTAATTCTGAGGGGGGGGGGGGGGGCAGGGTATAGAGGAGGTAAGCTCCGCCCACCGGCACACAGCATATTGGCGGGGTAATAAGTCGCGATAACGTTACGCAGTGCTGGCAACATTCTGGCATCCACATAAAAGTTGTGCTCCAAGCGGTATACACAATGCCATCTTCTAGCCACAGCAGCAACTGTTAATGTTGCGCATATACTATACTTCAATTCTTTTATTTTGGCGGCTCGCGCATGCCCGCACAGACGCGGGAGATTGCTGCGTTGCCAGTTGCACACGACGCACGCGCCAATAGAAGCAGCGCCATAGTATAGCTTAGTTCGCAAGCTTACGTTTAGGGGGGAGCGCGCAGTTCATGAAGTAAAGCCACCACGGCAGCATTAACCCTTTCGCTGTTACAAAGACGTGCTCCCTGCATTCCGCGCTGTGCACTATTTTGTCACTGCACTGCTCGCCTGTCCAGACACATCGTGTTCCGACTGCTTTGACACTCTTATCATTCGATTCCACAAAAATTATTTGGCCCAAAAATTAGATTCTTACACGTCTTCTTGACTGATACCTTCCCCCCATAAATGACTTAATTTTGTTTCGATGTTCAACGCAGTTATTATGCAGCATTGAATATAGTAAACTATTGCACGAAATTTTGAAGAGTTTGCAGAGGTAAAAGTCCATAGAGTATACTTTCTGCATGGTCGATTTTAGTTGCCACGATGTTGAGAATGAAATGTGAACAAGATAACTAAATTTCATATAAAATTTACTGTATAACAATATCTCATTTAAGTACCACATAGGTGTCGTATGTAAATTGAGAAATATTCCGTCTTTCGCAACTCTAACAAAAGTTTTATTTACACTGAGCACGTTTGGCTTTATTTTAAAGCACTTCAATCAATCAAAAGGAAGTAGACAAAATACATTAAACAAAACTGTGGACTTAGAAAAACATTAGGACTTGAATATACCGTCTATCAGTGAAGTGCTCTGAGCTATGTCAAATACAATTTTTGTGTGTGGCACACACAAACATCATTTATTTGCTAAAACACTGATCAGCCAACACAAACGTTTAATATTGTGTTACCGCAGCACAAAACTACGAAAGGTGACTTGGCAATGGAGGAGACAAAATACTGTCCATTGAAGATGCTTCAAAAGAGAAAAACGGGTCTGGTCTAAATAAGTCGCTTATTACAGTTGCAGAAGAGGAATATATTTCAGTACCATTGGTAAAACTGCGACTGTGGAACAACAACAAGAAAGAGAACATGAGTACCATTGTGTATGTGTTATACCTTTCATTGATTGAAGTGCTTTAAAATAAAGCCAAACGCGTCCGGTGTAAATAAAACTTTTATTACAGTCGCGAAAGACTGAATATTTCTCAATATTACATATGACACCTATGTGGTACTTAAATTAAATGAGATATTGTTATACAGTAAATTTTATATAAAGTTTAGGTATTTTGTCCACATTTCATTCTCAACATTGTGGCAACTAAAATCGACCATACAGAAAGTATCCGCTATGGACTTCTACCTCTGCAAACTCTTCAAAATTTCGTGCAATGGTTTACTACATTTAATGCTGCATAATAACTGCGTTGAACATCGAAACAAAATTAAGTCATTTATGGGGGGAAGGTATCAGTCAAGAAGACGTGTAAAAATCAAATTTTTGGGCCAAATAGTTTTTGTGAAATCGAATGATAAGCGTGTCAAAGCAGTGGGAACACCATGTTTCTGCACAGGCGAGCAGTGCATTGATGACAAAATCGCCCACAGCGTGGAATGCGTGGAGCACGTGTCTGCAGCAGCGAAAGGGTTAATGAAGAGACAAAGCACTAGAAATTTCAAAAAAATTGCATTCAAGCGAATATAATTCGTGAAGTAAGGCACTTCGATATTGATTTTAAATAATGAAAATATTGAGCACCACACAAGGTTTGAACTCATAACCTTTCACATAGAATCCAAACACCTTAACCATTACGCTGTTGCGACTTGTCCATCTATAGGATGCCATGAGGAGTCCAACACGTCACGCAAAATACTGAAACACTGTTGGTATAACTATGAATTACTCACGCTTCGTCGAAGTACAATAGGAAATAAACAATTACCGCTGTTCTTTATTGCGAAAAAGCAGTATAAAAGAAAGTCTGCTATCAAGACAATCCTATTGTTCTATTACTTTATTTATGACTGAACGTTTCTAAAACTGAAGACATTCGTCCATGCTCTGCACTGCAGTCGAGATCTGGCAACGTCGTTCTCTGTTCATTGGCTGACTGTGTTTTGTGACGTCAGATGCGCAGAACGAACCTAAACTCGGCCGCCAACATAAATGACGCACACTTTAGCGCAAAAGCGGACAGCGGCATAATAAAAGGCTGCAGGATACGTGAAATTATTTATGTGTAAAACAAAAATATTGCAATTTCGACGGTTGGCCGTAATGAAATGAAATCGAAAGTTTCATATTGAATGATGCTGACTATTGCTACTAATTTCACACCATACAAACAAAACGACTACAGTAATTCAGACAAACGGTAAGGAAGATTCAAAGCAATGTCGAACTGAAAAATTTGAACTGAAATTTACTTTTTTCCCGGGAGTTGCTGGTTATTTACCAGGGTTGTCTTTAGAAAATTTACGTATTCTTCTCACGGAACTGAAGCTTACCCCTGTATAAGTAACTGTTCGTGTTATTGGCTGCCAAGGAGGGTGGAGCAATTTTATGTTTTTCCTCTCTTCTTCGCAGCATTTAGCGACATTACTAATGATTTTTCTTTCTGGACTCCGTAGTGTGCTACCCCTTGCTCTTCTCTGAGGAGTGGATGGAGTATTTGGCGTTGCCTGCGATGGGCCAGGAACCTCTTCGTGACTCATAATGCAGTGTAAAACTTCACTAAGGAACGTAGCGAAGCTCACCAGTCACTTTACAATGGTTACGCACAGTTCAGTATTACATCACTGAGGTTGGCAGCGGCCGGACGCTAAACACGATTGAACTGAAGTGGATCGAATTTTAACGACTCAGAACTAGTGAGGCCTGGCTCTTCTTTTCGTGAACAAGCAGTACATACATTTGTACGTACGTATGTATATTTTTATAATTCGTACGGATTTATCGAGTAATGACTGTCGTGAATCTAGCTGAAAACGGTCAAGCGTGGTGGTGCAGTCGTTAAGTCATTCGTATTCGGGAGGGGCGGTTCAAATGGCTCTAAGCACTATGGCGCTTAACATCTGAGGTCATCAGTCCCCTAGAACTACTTAAACCTAACTAACCTAAGGACATCACACACATCCATGCCCGAGGCAGGATTCGAACCTGCGACCGTAAGGAGCAGCACGGTTCCGGACTGAAGCGCCTAGAACCGCTCGGCCACAACGGCCGGCCGGGAAGGGCGGGGTTCAGATCACCCTCCTGCCACGTTTCCGTATGCTGTACTGTTTGAGGTATAGATGTAGGTGCAGAAATAAGTTCACAACTGCGGGAACGGGCTAACTGAAATGGCGGTTACCTCAGGATTCCATAAATATTTTCACTCCGCAGCGGAGTGTGCGGTGATATGAAACTTCCAGAGAGATTAAAGCTCTGTGCCAAACCGAGACTCGAAATCAGGACCTTCGTCTTTCGCTGGCAAGTGCTCTACCGACTGAGCTACCAAAGTGCGACTCACGACCCATCCTCACAGCTTTATTTCCGCCAGTACCTCGTCTCCTGAACTTCCAGACTTCAGGGTTTTGCACTCCGTTGACTGTTCTCTAGGCTTGTGTTGGTTACATAGCAGGGTGCCCTTTGCAGTAAGGCATTCCATACGCGATGCTGGATGCACTGACTGGGCAGTTCCCACAGAGTGGGCCGAGGCATCCGCTTGAACGACGGAACAAGGCTACGTGTCTCCTCGCCGTCGTGGCAAGTACATCGCCACGGTCGCACCCTACCTGCTGAACAAGGAATTGCTGTTTGCGAGTGCGCCAGATCTAGGCATCGACGGCAGAGCTCTGCCCGAAGACAGACGGCGTCTTCCGGCCTCTCCCTTCGCCCAGGCGACGATTTGCGTGGCTGGGCCTCGGCGGGCGCCAGATGGCGCGGCTGCCCCGTAATTATCGTGATGGATCGGGCGCCGCGCGGGGGCAGACCGCAGCAGAGGCTGCTAATTTATACGGGGGCCGCCCAGTAAGACCGCGGCGCGGCAGATAGGGTGCTTATCCCCGCTTACGCGTGCCGCGGCCTCGCCACCCTCCGCGAGAGGCGTAACGAAGCGCGGGGCGCTGGCTGTGGCGGTGCGACCCCCGCCGATAGCCGCTGCTGCCGGTACGGCGCCTGGGCGGGGCGCGGCCGTGCCGATTAATCCTGGCTGTCAGGGCCGCCGATAAGAGCAGCGGGCAGAGGCGGCGGCGGCGGCGGCGGCAGCAGGCAGCCAGGGCCGAGCGGAGCCGCATAAATTCTGCCCGCCGTGGCATCCGGGGGCGGGCCGCGGGCCGCGTGGCGCTCGATGCATTTAATGCGGACGCCGGTCGACTGACCCGGGCGGGCACGGCTCATTGCAGATTGCAACGGTACTCAGTAAATCACTGCGGCAGTTGCACCCTTCCCGACCCTGAAGCTAATACCAGGCCGAGGAGCAAGCTACCCCACCTTGACACAGAGATAGCGTCGATATCAATGATTTTTTTAAAGGCTGTGTACAAAACACTGGCAGGGATTATTTACACAGGAATGGAGAAACTGGTTGCTGTTGTATCCGCCTGGTAGTAGTTTTCCTCCACACACCAGTAAGCTGTGCGTAAAGCCGGCCCGCCAGGAGAATGTGCGTAAAGGACGCTCATCAAAACAGGCATACTTCATTTGTAGCATTTACTGGGGTAACACAACGGCCTTTCCACAGTGGTGACACCGGTTCCGGACAGATCATCGATGTTAAGCGCTGTCGGGCTTGGCTAGCAGTTGGATGGGTGACCGTCCGAGTCGGCCGAGCACTGCTGGCTAGAGAAGTGCATGCAAGCCTTGTCAAGCCAGTAGATGAGATACTTGAGTGGGAAGTAGCGCCTCTGGTGACGGTCACGAAACCTTACAACGGTCGGGAGAGCTGTGTGCTGACCACGAGTTCCTCCATGTCCGCATCAAGTGACGCCTAACTTCTAAGGATACACAGTGGTGAGTCGGTATCGTTGGCCCTTCCGTGGCCTGTTCAGACGGAGCTTATTAACTGGGGCCACAGGATAAGAGAGGGTGGAAACGGTTCAAAATGGTTTAAATGGCTCGAACACTATGGGACTTAACATCTGAGGTCGTCAGTCCCCTATACCTTACAACTACTTAAACATAACTAACCTAAGGACATCACACATATCCATGCCTGAGGCAGGATTCGAACCTGCGACCGTAACGGTCGCGTGGTTCCAGACTGAAGCGCCTAGAACCGCTCGGCCACACCCGCCGGCTGCAAACGGTTGAATGAATCACAGCTACATTAACGCACCACACATTTGTAATATTCTCCCACCTTTTACAAATTTACAACCTGTGATCTATACACCCAAATTGAAGTTAATATGAGGGCAAGGAGAATGCCACCCCAACTTGGCTCAGAGACAGCGTTGATTTCAATGATTTATTTTAGGTTGTGTACAAAAGACTGACAGAGATCATTTACAAAAGGATGTAAAAACTAGTAGATGCTGTCTTATCTGCCTGGTAATATTTTCCTCCGCACACCAGTCAGGCCGTGCGGACAGCCGCCCTGCCAGGATCGTGTTCGTAAAAGACTTTCATCAAAATCAAGATATTTCCTTTGTACCATTTACTGGGACCATATGATAAGAAAGGGTGGAAACGACTGATTGAGTCGCAGCTATATTCACACACCGCACATTTTAGAACATAACGTCTGTGGGTTGCAGAAACAAACCTGGAGAATGATACAATGAATTACTGTAGTATGGACGATATCCACCACCTCAACAATTAATCAAGTTGGTTAACAGTGTTACAACTAATATAAAATTTCAGTTAAAAGAAGAACTAGTATTACAATTCTCATCTACAAAAAAAGCAGATAAGAATGATACATCCAACAACAAGGCGATAAATATACTTTGTTCACTCTTTAAACTCATAAAAAAATAATACGAAATGAGATAAAAAGCATTAAAACCCTCGCAGAGGAGCAGTAGCGTTTTAGATCCGGCATTCCGTGCACAATGCAGATTCCATTCTTAGACGGTCGTAGACAAGTGCATCGAATACAACAGGCCAGCTTATCTTTGTTTTATTGATCTACACATGGCTTTACATAGGATTCGGTTGACAGATGTGTTAAACCTGCTCTGCTGTCGGCGGATTCCTTCCAACTCAATAAAAGCAAATCAAGACATTTATACTACTATCGACATCCAGGCGAAAATCAGTCTCAGGTTAACAAGCTATGTAGTAGTTAATAGTGATTTTGGACAAAGTGACTCTTTAAGCCCACCACTTTTTAACATAGTCGTAGACGAGGTGATAAAGAAAGTGTGGGCTGGAAGTTGTTATAGAATGGAGAACGAAGAAATAAAAACTATTTGTTATGCTGACGATGCAGATCTGCTGGCAAACAAGGAAAACATGCAGAAAATTTTACATGTATTTAACGTGTGAGTCAAATGGCTCTGAGCACTATGCGACTTAACCTCTTAGGTCATCAGTCGCCTAGAACTTAGATTAATTAAACCTAACTAACCTAAGGACATCACACACATCCATGCCAGAGGCAGGATTCAAACCTGTGACCGTAGCGGTCGCTCGGCTCCAGACTGTACCTCCTAGAACCGCACGGCCACTCCGGCCGGCCGTGGCAGTCAGAAACCTAAATATGATCACAACCACTCAAAAAACTAAATGTATGACCACATATAAGGAGGCAATTAGACGCAAACTGGAAGTAGATAGAAAAATTGTTCAGGGGGTAATGACATTTAAATATCCTGGTATTGAACTGTCCAGCAGTGGAAACTTAGAAAAGGTAGAGAACAAGAAACAGAAGCAAACAAATTGGCAAGGTGTTTAAATGACACTCTTTGGAAAAATAAGCGTACAGAGAAAGATACAAAGCCAACAACATACAAAACAATAGTGAGATCAAATATGACATATACAGCTGAGAGAAGAACGGAAACATCAAACATAAAGACTGCTAGAAACCACGGAAATGAAAATTCTGCGAAGAATTATAGTGAAGACACTGCGACATAGACAAATGAAACCATTAGAAGAGCATGTAAAGTTGACTCCATTAATGAGTGGGTACATGAGAGAACGCGAATGGAACGAACACACAGACAGGATGGATGAGCGAAAGATTGTGGAAATCGTAAGAAATAAATTACCAGCTGGTGAGAGAACATTGGCCGTCCAGTGGAAAGATGGTGCGACAAACTCGGGATAGACTGAGGGGCACTGCAGAAATCAGGCTTCAGCCAAGGAAGAAGAAGAAGAAAAAGAAGACGTGTATTAATAGTCTCACAGTTTTAACAAATTTCCAACCTGTGCTCAATACAACAATTTCTCGTAAGATTTACACACAACCCAAACAAATAGCAAATTAATGAAGCTGAACCATGACAATTATTCAATACTGGAATCCAGATTTAAGAAAACTTTCAACATTGCTAAAATGTACCTGAATCTTACTTCTGAACGTAACAGATCTGCTGGAACTGAAATCTACTTGAATTACTTATGGAGCTCTTCATACTTTACTTAGCTAAATGGTTCAAATGGCTCTGAGCACTATGGGACTTAACTGCTGAGGTCATCAGTCCCCTAGAACATAGAACTAGTTAAACCTAACTAACCAAAGGACATCACACGCATCCATGCCTGAGGCAGGATTCGAAACTGCGACCGTAGCGATCGCGCAGTTCCAGACTGTAGCGCCTAGATCCGCTCGGCCACACCGGCCGGCTTTACTTAACTCACCCATAAGCATTCTAAATGGCTTAATATAGAATCCACAAGTGAATCTAGAACAAAAATAATGTCTGGAAAGGTTTCTTTCTTTTTTGCATAGCTTGCTCAGGTTATATGCAATGTTTATTATCATCAACCTTCGAGTTCCTTCATATGACAGAATACAATATCTTATAGTGTACCTGAAACAGACAACCACAACAAGGTTTCACTGATACATGCGCCCTCCATAAGCCTGTTACGAACAAGGAAAGAAGCGAGCTTACCCTGAGCCGTGGCTGCTTCTGTGAGAGCGCGCGTACCATCGTACTGGCGCCACTTGTGCTCGTGTTCCATCGATTCTGGCCATCGTCGTACGGTCTTTGCTAGATTTTGTGTTCCCTCTGGGGCTGTGTGGTAGTGAGTGGATGGTGGGAACGGGGCTGGACGGGAATGTCTGAGTACTCGGGGTTCTGGCGATTGCAGCGAGTTGAAAACACTCATCGTTGAGCTATGGGCGCCCACGTTTCCTGCAGCACTGACCGTTACTACCGGTGAGTTTAGAGGGCAAGGAGCGGCTTTCGTCACGCGCAACACGGTTACGAAGTGCATCAGCTAGTTGTGGTGTGCTAAATACGCCGAGACGTATTGGACAACTTGTTAGCAACAACGAGCAGGAGGGCAGTATTATCCGGCGCCTATCTAGAATCCTGAATATATTGGCCTCTTTGGCATTTATTTCAAATTATTTGTGAAGACTGCTCAGTAAGTACTGTACTTAAAGATTGTTAATTCTACCACGGTGCGAGCTGGCCAGGATCCGGTTCCTTAAGTCGTTTCAATGATCCCTTTTGGCGCTGTGGGTGTCAATCTTGAGCTTTCTGTAAACGCCAAGCTAGTATTTGGCAATTTTTAATCTGGTACTTGAAATCAGTGTTTGTTATCATTGAGTACTTGATGCTACTGATTGTAATTTCTGTTTGTTGTAGACCTTATGGCCCTTCCTGGGGCAAGTTATTAGATCTGGCCTGTAACTAAGGTTGTGTACTCTCAGCCTAAAGGTACGCAAGTGTGGGGAATGTGTGTGAGCGTGATTGTATTTGCACACTCTCTTGCTCTGTTTTGAGGAGCCCTTCTGTTTATACATTTTAACCGGCCATACGCCATTTGGTGCGTATCTAAATTACAGTGTCTATTAGTCCCTAAGACGCCCTAGCAGAAGTACACATTCACTTATCTAATCGGGTTTGAATTATTATGTAATTATTTTTTAAATGACTTTGTACATTGTTTCTCGTTATTGCGAGGAATATTAATTTGTAATGTTTATGAGCTGGGTGCCCCTATACTGAAGTTTTAATAGTTGGTTTCCTTGAAAATAATCTTTAGTTGGCCTTTTTAAGTATTACTATGTATTTTAATTTCTGTGAAACTTGTTTGCTGTTTGTTGTTTGGTATATGTTGACAGCTTTGTATCGGCAGCGGTTGACGCGTTGCTGTTCTGCTGGTCCGTGGCATGGACGCGTTCTCCTTCTGCTTCGGCGGATTTCCCGTCACCGCACGAGGTCTAAGTGTTGGAGTGTCCCACGCGCTTCGGCGGATCTCCCGTTCCAGCCTCAACTTGAGTAGTTTATTCTCATTCTTTTAGCATCGTGCCACGGTGGTGGTGTAGCTAAATGAGGAAGAAATTTATTCAGTGTTTCTATTATTGTACAGTGCTTGTGGGCGTGTGATGAAAGCTTCTGGGCAAACTGAGCACTGAATTTCTTCATTCCTAAAAAGAGGAGTTTAATTGTCATTGTTTTAGGAGCACAACAGCTTATTTAAGTACTTAACTTGGTTTTCGTGCAACAGACTTGTGGCAAATCATTGAAGTACTACTGTTTGTTTCGGTTTTTACAGGTGGGTAGCGTTTGGCCGTATATTCATGTCCAATTGCGGGATTAACCTACAGCTGGGATGTTAGTATGTATTCGGCAAGAACCTTGGAAATTCTTAGTTGGCTAGTGACAGAATTGTAATTAATTAAAAATATTTGTTTGGGAAAGATAAATGACACACTGTACACATTGTAATGAAACATCTACACTGAAGAGCCAAAGAAACTGATACATCTGCCTCATATCGTGTAGGGCCCCCGCTAGCACGTAAAAGTGCCGCAACACGACGTGGCACGGTCTCGGCTAATGTCTCAAGTAGTGCTGGAGGGAACTGACACCACAAATCCTCCAGGGCTGTCCATAAATGCGTGAGAGTACGTGCTGGTGAGAATCTCTTCAGAACAGCACGTTGCAAGGCATCCCAGATATGCTCAGTAATGGTCATGTCTGGGGAGTTTGGTGGCCAGCGGAAGTGTTTAAACTCAGAAGAGTGTACGTGGAGCCACTCTGTAGCAGTTTTGGACGTGTAGGTATCGCATTGTTCTGCTAGAATTGACCGAGTCTGTCGAAATGCACAACGGACATGAGTGGATGCAGGTGATCAGACAGGGTGCCTACTTACGTGTCACCTATCAGAGTAATATCTAGACGTATCAGAGGTCCTATCTCACTGCAACTGCACGCGCTCCACACCATTACAGAGCCTCCACCAGCTTGAACAGTCCCCTGCTGACATGCAGAGTACATGGATTCATGAACTTGTCTCCATCCACTCGATACAGTTTGAAGCGAAACTCTTCCGACCAGGCAACATGCTTCCAGTCATCAACAGTCCAATGTCGGTGTTGACGGGCCCAGGTGGGGCTTTGTGTCGTGCGAGGTAAGGCTAAATCAAGGCAGGCTGTGGGTTAACGAGCATTTCGCTCACGTTTAAGTATATGGCCGAAAGAGTCAGCCTTCAGGAATTGTGAAACGAACCCTGTCGTCGAGGACCGGATGCCGCAAAGGGCGCAGATTCAACACGAGATGTAGAAACTCACAGGCGTCTATTGTCTATTGAGGCCTAAGCACTGTAGGGTGCGAGTGAGACAGACGAGAACCTACGTCGTAGGGAAACCCAGTAGAAGACCTTTGTGGCCAAGGAGATGTAGCAGTGTTAAATATGCCGGACCTAATATCGGCTATAAAGGAAAACATTTATGGAAACTATTTAATTCTGTAGTAATTCAGGGAATGAAGCAAGAGTAATTTAAATCTGCCTTCCTCCATAAATTTTCATAGTGATCCGAATAGAACTTGAATTTTCAAATATGTGTGAAATCTTATGGGACTTAACTGCTAAGGCCATCAGTCCATAAGCTTACACACTACTTAACCTAAATTATCCTAAGGACAAACACACACACACCCATGCCCGAGGGAGGACTCGAACCTCCGCCGGGACCAGCCGCACAGTCCATGACTGCAGCGTCCATAGACCGCTCGGCTAATCCCGCGCGGCAAACTTGAATATTGATCACATCTATAATATTTTAGGATTTACTGTTAAGGTGAAATTAATAAGTTTTGTAACAAAGACCTGAAGGCTAAAATCTGAGCGCTTTGGTCGATCTTAACGACCGAGATTTCATATAGAAGCGCACCATTAAAAATGACAAACGTTGTAAACAGCAGCACTGTAACTTTATTTGTTTAAAAGATATAGTAAATTTAAATTATCAGTATTTTCAGTTAAGCATCAGATCATCATTTCCTCCACACAAACTACATTTAACGATGACAGCACTACACCTTATTGAATCATTAGGTAATAGAATCTTAGTTTGAAAGTTTAGAGCATAATAGTTACTTTTGTTCTTTATTTATTTATCAGAAAGCACATTGGTGCAAAGCTACTGGTTGAGGCATTCAAAGCTAAGAAGGAAATTGTATTGGTTTTATGGAAAAGAATTTAACGTTTATTATGTAACGGATATTATTGTTACCTTATTTAGAAAGTGAAAGTGGTCAAGCTTTGATTATTTAAATATGCTAAAATGTAAAATAATGTAGAACAAGCTGTAACCAATCAGATGGACGGCTTCAGGAAAGTGAAGAGCCCTTGTCAGTTGAGCGAGGATATTCGGCCTCGCGGGAAACGTGGCCGGGGATAGGCAGAGGGATTGCTGGCGCAGACGCGAAAGCGGGCAGTTCTGGTCTAGACACCAAAGAGTACAGTTTGGCTGGAGACACCAAAAGGGACAGTTCGGATGCGGAAGCGAAAGTGGGCAAGCGGTCTTTAGGCAGCTAGGAAGAGAAACGATTTAGAAAATTTCGCGTTGCGTGGTATCGTGGGACTCTGAGCGGTGAGCAGCCGCGCGTCTGGTGTCGTCATCATCATCAGTGTTCTGCCTAAAGGCAGGTTTTCACATGGTAGTTCTCCAGGCTGTCCGGTCTTCTGCCGTCCTCTTCAGGTCTGCATAATTTCCTCTTCCCTTTATGTCGTCTGTCACCTTGTATCTCCTTCTTCCTCTCAGTCTTCTCCCACAAACCAATCCTTCCAAAGCATCTACTAGCATGCACCCCCTTCTCAGTGAACGTCCAAACCAGTTCTTTTTCCTTTCTCTTACAACCTTCAGCAGACATCTTCTCTCACCAACCCTTTCCAATACTCTTTAATTACTCACTCTTTCCATCCAGCTTATTCTCTCCATTCTCCTCCACATCCACATCTCAAATGCTTCTAACCTTTTTTCATCCTCTAGTGTCAGTGTCCATGTTTCTGCCCCATATAGTGCCACACTCCAGACAAAACATTTGCCAAACCTTTTCCTTAGTGCTTTATCTAATTTACCACATAAGAGTCTCCTCTTTCTGTTGAATGCCTCCTTCCCTATGGCAATTCGGGTTTTCACCTCCTGGTGACATCTCAAGTCTTCAGTTATTGTGCTTCCGAGATATTTAAATTGACTTACTTGGCTAATGGTAGATTGTCCTATTTTAATATTGGACAGTCTGCGTCTTGTACTGATGACCATACTCTTTGTTTTTGCTGTGTTTATTTGCATCCCATATTCCACACAAGCTTCATTCAGATCTTTGAGCATGTTATTCACTGTCCGCTCACTTTCTGCCACTAATACCACGTCATCTGCGTCTTTCCACCAATACATATTCCTATTTTCCCATCCAAACTTTTCGCAATAATCTCTTCAAGGTATACATTAAACAGCAGTGGGGAAAGGCAACAACCTTGTCTAACACCTCGTCCAATGCTGCTTCCTTCTGACATTTCATTTCCAATCCTTATCCTTACTTTCTGGTGTAAATATAGATTCTGTATCAGTCGTCTCTCTTTCCAATCTACTCCTTTCCTCTTCAAGATATCCGTCAGCTTGTTCCACTGAACTCTGTCAAAAGCCTTTTCTAAATCTATAAAAACAGCAAAGATTTCTCCACCCTTTTCCATATATCTTTCCCCTATAGTTCTTAGCAGGCCAATAGCATCTCTTGTTCCTTTTCCTCTTCTAAATCCTAACTGCCCCTCTGCAATCCCTCTATCTAGCTTGCCATATAACCTCCTGTTCAACACTCTCAGCAAGACTTTAGCTGCATGAGAAATTAGACTGATGGTCCGGTGCTCTTCACATTTTTTAGTATTTCTCTTTTTCTCTATTGGTATCATAATTTGTAACATAATCCTCAGGCCTTTTCGCGTAAATAAAGAGGTGGAGTACTGGACTTGCGCTTCGCGATGAGATTGTGAATGATCGAACCGTGTCGAAAGGATATGAGCTAGAGTGTAACAGTAACTCTAAATACGACCGCTTTCGCTATTAGTTTTCTTTCTGAATAAATATTATTCTAACCAAATCGAAACTGTGTGGTCTACATCATTTATGGGTCGTTAATTTAGTTCCCGACGTTATTATTACTGTTATTATACGTTATGTTAACTTTGTATTTCGCAAACTTGCCATCATCCAGACAATTTAACCAAAGAGTCACATCATCATCATCACGCGATCAGGCCCAGAGGACCGCGCGCCACCACAGTTAGAGCTCTCCATCCGTCTCAGTCTTCTGCTATCTGTCTCCAGTTTTCCGTGACTCCCAACTGCAACAGGTCTTCTCTCACTCCATCGATCCACCTCTTTCTAGGTCTTCCCACTGGTCTGCTGCCTGACGGGATCCAGTCCATTGTGATTTTGGGCCATCTTGTTGCCTCCATTCTAACAACATGTCCAGCCCATTGCAGTCTTTTGCTTCTCATTACTCCCAAGATGTTAGGTTCCTTGTACAGCTCTTCTAATTCTGTGTTATGGCGTCTTCTCCATTCTCCAGTAGTCTGATCTCTGACTGGTCCAAATACTTTCCTGAGGACTTTCCTTTCAAATGTTAGCAGTCGCTTAAGGTCTTGTTTTCGAGTGCTCCAGGTTTGAGAACCATAAAGTACTACTGGCATTATTAATGTCTTATACAACCGTAGCTTTAGTTGTTGCGAGACACTTCTACACTTTAATATAGGGTCTAGAGAGTGATAGTATCTGTTTCCCGCCTGCAGTCGTGCTTTTATCTCTGCTTCAGTTGATGTTACTTCTGTAAAAAATGATCCAAGGTAATTGAACTTTTTCACATGTTTATACCTGGTGTTCACAATTAAATCTTGAGAGTTCTGGATCTTTCTTCCTATGGTCATATACTCTGTCTTTTCAGAGCTAATTTGTATACCGATCCTAGCTGCCAATAACTCCAAGGTCTGGATACTTCTCTCCAGATCTTCTTGTGTGCATGCTAATAGTGCAATGTCGTCTGCATAGGCCAGATATGTAATGTGTTCATTACTAATTTGAATGCCCTTGATGTTTTCTTTGTTGAAATCTCGCATTACCTTCTCAAGTGCCAGGTTGAAGAGGACAGGTGATAGCCCATCTCCTTGGCGTAATCCTGTTACAACTTGGAAGCTTTCTGTCATTTGATTGCCTACCTTAACCTTAAGTTTTGTGTCATTTAGGCATACCTCTACCAGTTTGACCAACTTCTTTGGTATTCCAAACTCTGTCATAGTTCTAATCAGGCTAGGTCTATGTATACTGTCGTAAGCCTTCTTGAAGTCTACAAACAGGAGATGTATCTCTCGTCCGTATTCGTACATTTTTTCACAGATCTGTTTCAGGACAAAAATCTGGTCCGTGGTTGATCGCCCTGCCTGGAAACCTCCTTGGTATTCTCCAATTATGTCTGTCGCTACAGGTTTTATTCGTTCTAATAGACAGTTGGAGAAGATCTTATAACAGGTGTTGAGTAGCGCTATGCCCCTGTATTTGTCACATACGGATTTGTCTTTCTTTTTATATATGGGGCATATCACAGCTACCTTCCATTCCTCTGGTATTTCATGTTTTACCCAAATTTGCTCGATTAGCTTGTGGATTTTGAAACAGAGGATTTCGTCTCCAGCCTTGAGAAGTTCAGCAGGAATACCGTCCTCACCTGGACTTTTACCTTTCTTAAGGTTTTTAATCTGGTTCCTTATCTCTTCAATGGTGGGTGGAGGATATTCTGGGTCTACTGTTATTGGTTCATCACACTCAAGTAGTTCGGTTGGTTCATCAGATTTTAGTAATTCTCTGAAGTATTCCATCCATCTTCTTCCAATTTTTTTATCTCCTGTTAACATTCTTCCATTGGCATCTTTTATAAATCTGTGTTGATGGTATGTCCCTCCTTTAAAAACTTTCACTTTTCTATAAAGTTCTTTATACCTATTTCCATGAAAGTCTTGTTCAGCTTCCTCCATGATACTTTTAACATATTTTCTCTTTGCTTTCCTCAATGTGGCTTGGGTCTGCCGTCGTGTTTCTTCAAACTTCGATTTTTCTTCTTCTTGCATATTGCTTTATATCCACAGTAGTTTGGTCTGTTGTCTCTCCCTGATAGCTCCCTCACACTCCTCATTGAACCACACTCTTTTTCCCCTAGTTCGCTTTGGGATTACTTCTTGGGCTGTTTCTTTAATGGTCTCTGCAATCGCCTTCCAGTTCTGATCTACCACAGTATCTCCTTCCTCTTCATTCAAAGCCTCAAAACGGTTTGTTAGTGCTATCTTGAAAGTTCTTCTTATATTATCTTCAGTCAGACTCTCATGGTCATATCGAGTGACTCTTTGCATTCTTTTGTGCTTCCTGGCTCTCCATATTGTTTTCATCCTTCCCCTGACAAGGAAGTGGTCTGATCCACATTCCGCACCTCTTGCCGTTCTAACATTTTGTATCCACTTCTTTATTCTCTTCTCTACAATTAAGTGGTCAATTTGGTTCACTGTTTTCCCATCTGGAGACACCCAGGTTCCTTTATACATTCTCTTCCTGTCGAAATCAGTACTACTTATAAACAAGCCTTTTGCAGTCGCAAAGGTAACCAGCCTAGTGCCGTTATCACTGCTCACATCATGTAAACTGTGCTTTCCGATGGTCCCCATGAAGGCTGCGTCTTTCCCTATTTTCGCATTAAAATCTCCAAGGATAATTTTGTAATGTTGACTTGGTACATTGTCTAAAACCGTTTCTAATTCCTCGTAGAAAATATCTTTTTTGATGTCTTCGCTTTCTTCGGTTGGGGCATGACAATTTATATATGTGAGTTTGTGTTTTCCCGTGTCTATGGTTAGGAGTGAGATTCTGGGGTTGATTGATTTAAAATCTATGAGAGTGATACAGAGTGATTTCTTCACTGCAAAACCAGTTCCTAGTGAGTGGTTTGTTTCTGAGGCTCCATGGAATATGACATAGTTTTCCATTTCTGTAGCTCCGGTTTCTGTCCACCTTGTTTCTTGCAGGGCCAATAGATCAATTTGATACTTATCTGCCTCCCTTACTACACATTTTGCTGCCCCAGGTTGGTATAGGCTTCTGACATTCCAGGTCCCTAGTTGTATTTCTTTCCGTAGTCCTTGTTCTTGCTCAGGTCGTTTTACAGAGATCAGTCCTATCCGAGGCTCTTCTGTGATGCTAGTACCGGTGATTATTTTTTCCAGGACGGGTTGGTAGCCCGTCGCCAACCCCCAACCTGGAGGACCAGGATTTTTCATTCGGGGTTTTCTCCCGTAGAAAGATTGGCTTCTCCACGCCTATAGAGGTCTTTCTGCCCTTTTGAACATATACCAGGGAATGACAGGAAAAGGAAATGGTGAGGACAGGTTTGGGATAGGAAAGGGGAGCGATAGATCGTTGTGGGACACACTTTGTCTGGCTCCTCTCCTCCCCTTTGGCCTGTCCGGCATGGGTGGCCCTGCTGGTAGCTACGCTATCGCCGGCATAGCCCTCCGGATCCAGAGCACGCAGACCTCCTCGCCCGCACGGACAGTGCTACGCTAAGGCGGTGTCCCCTGAGGAGGAACCAAAGAGTCACAAGTGTCTAATTTAGGGCATTTAATGCGACACGTGCGGTTCAACCCCTAGACGAGTTTCAGCCAAGACATTCCGACGAAGAGAAACCGCATGTGAGCCAGAACATCTTTGGGATGTTAGCTCGCAAGGCGGACTTCATTTACTGACAGACAGGGACCCGTGACCACTGCGGAAGCTGGATGTGAGAAACTGCACAAAATCTGAGAAAGAAATCACTCGTGAGTTCCAATGTGCTATCAATAGTCCAGTTAGCTTAATAAGCGTGCGTAGGGAATTGAAAAGAATGGGATTCAATGGCCAAGCACATCCTCAAAAGCCACACAGTCCTATACTCAGTACTAAGCTGAGCTTAAAGTAGTGTAAAGACCGACGCCCCAGGACAGTGGATGACTCGAAATGAGTGATTTGGAGCCATTAATCACGCAATAATTTGCGGCAGCCCGATGGATTGGTCTGGATTAGGAGAATGTATGGAGAACGTTAATTTCCATCATGTGCAGTTTCAAGAGTGAAAGAGGTACTGTTACGCTATAGGGGGTGTTTCTCGTGGTTATGAGGTTACATATTTTACACTGTTGTGTACTGTTTACTGTAGAGGAGCAGTTCGACCATTACGATTATTTGTATCATTATGGTAATGTACCCTATCATAAAGCATCGTCTGTGAGACAATGGCTGTGGATTGGCCTGCCCAGGGTCCCCATCTGAACCAAATGGAAAACCTTTGGGATGAGTCAAGACGTCGACTTCGCTCCACACACCAACATCCATCACTACTACCTTCTCCGGTTTTGGCTCTTGAAGAAGAACGGACTATCATTCCTACACAGGCATTCAGACACCTCATTTAAAGTGTTTCCAGCAGAGTAGAAGCCGTCATAAGGGCCACGGGTGGGCACACCTCTGTTAATGTTGACTGCAAGATTTCTGGATACTTTTAATTGAGTAGTGAAGGTAGAAGAAAGATACATCTTCGTTAGTAGCATCTCTGGAGTTCTACAAGGCTTTTGAAAATATTATCTGGAATACACTTTTTGAAATTTTGAAGTTATCATGGAGAGAATAAAGATAGAGAAGTCTTACCCACAACTTGTACAGAAACCAGGATGCAGTTAAGCGACTCGAAGGACGTAAAAGGAAAACAATAGTTGAGAAGGGAGTGAGGCAAGGCTGTAGTCTATCATAGATTATATTCGGTCTCCACACTGAGCAAGCAATGAAGGGAACTGAGGAGAATTTCAGAAAGGGAAATAAAATATATGGGGAAAAATTTGAACTCTCAGGTTTGCCGATGACATAGTAATTTTGTCTGAGGCTGAAAAACCCTTGTAAGATGGTTCAAATGGCTCTAAGCACTATGGGACTTAACATCTGAGATCATCAGTCCGGTAGACTTAGAACTACTTAAACCTAACCAACCTAAGGACATCACACACATCCATGCCCGAGGCAGGATTCGAACTTGCGACCGTAGCAGCAGCGCGGTTCCGGACTGAAGCGCCTAGAACCGCTCGGCCACCCCTTGTAAGACCAGTAGAGCGAAGTGGAGATTGTCTTGAAAATAGGTTATAAGATGATCGTCAAGAATAATAGAACAAGGATAATGAAATGCAGTCGATGGAGTTGGTAGACACTGAAAGCAGTAGATCAGTTCTGCCATTGTGGCAGCTAAAAAATGACTGACGTTGGCTTAAGTATACAGGATACAGGGCTAATAAGCACACTGGCAATATAAAGAAAACGATTTCTACAAAAGGGGAGTAATTCAAGTCCTAGGAACTCTTCTCTGAAGTTTTTCAGGAGTGTATACTTCTAAGGAAGTGAAAAGTGGAAGATGAATGCTTTAGTCTAGAAGGTAACAGAAGAATTTGAAATGTGATACAAAAAATTCTGAAGGCTAGATGGAGAGGTAGGATAACTATTGAATACCTACTGAATTAAACGAGAGTAAAATATATCAAGAGTGTAACTTGACTATAAAAGGGATTCATTGGTAAGACACACCCTGAGGCATCCAGGAATCTTCAATTCGGTAAGGAAGGAAGTAAGTACAGGAAGAAGTAGGGGATAACGTACACGAAAACCAAAGTGTGGCTGCAGTAAGCACGTTCAAATGGATTTAGGTTGCACAGGATAGACTAGCGTGGAGCGCAGCAACGTCTATCTTCGGCCTGAATGTCATGACAACAGTGGTAGGTATGAGATAGCTGGACTAATGATAGGAAGCTATTCAGAAAATAAGGAAAGTGTATCACTGACTTCCAACAGTGGGCTACAGAGAAGCAGTGTTAGAGCGGAGCTAGTTCGTAGTAGTTCGTCATGAGTCACGGTGCTTTGTAGTCGAGCAGAATTGTTATTCTGAGGATTCGGTTAATATTCAAACAGACACGAAAGAAACGGATTACAAAATAAAGTCGCGATCCACCGCCAGGAACAGAAACGCTGTTAAGACTTTCAATGTACGGATTCTGATGAGTGTACATTCCTTAGAATATGCCTTGGCGGTATACGTGCCTTATCCTAACAGTTATCATCGCGAGCGCAGCGATTTGCTGGGCACGAGTTTTTGCGACTTGGCTGTCTCCCTAAGCTGATAGAAACACAAGGAGAGCCAAAAAGATATATATTATACAGTATAACAACCTCTGTCAGTATCTCAACTTGGATACGGAACTGATCATAGTCATTCACATCACACAGTTCAATCAGAGCTCCTGCTGAGAGTAATACTTAATCGATAAAAGATCTGTGGTCTAGGGGTAGCGTCTTTCATTCTTAACCAAAACGTCTATGGTCCGGGTTTCGAATCCCGACGATTATTAAATTTCAATTATTGAACACCATTGCGGCCGAAGACTTCCGGCATAAGAAGTCACCCTCATTCTGCCAACGGCCTTGTAAAAGAGGGCGGAGGAGCGGACAGAGGTTCAGGGCACTCTATTGCCCTATGGGTGGGTAACTGCTCCTAAAGGCGGAAGAATCAGCAATGATCAACGGCGTGAGGATGCAAAAGGCAATGGAAATCACTGAATTCAAGACACGTAACGTGTATGGATAGGACATGTGGCCTGTATCTAAAGAAGTGTCATGATGATCTCTCCATTGGAAAAAGATTTCGGAATAGTCCCCCAATCGGATCTGCGGGAGGGGACTGGCTAGGGGGAGGTTACCATGAGAAAAAGACCAAATAATCATCGAAAGAATAATGTTCTACGAGTCGGGGTGTGGACGTGGTAGGGAAAACAGAAAATCAAAAAAGGAAATGCAAAGGCTCAATCTAGATATAGTAGGGGTCAGTGAAGTGAAGTGGAAAGAAGACAAGGATTTCTGGTCAGATGAGTATAGGGTAATATCAACAGCAGCAGAAATGGTATAACAGGTGTAGGATTCGTTATGAATAGGTAGGTAGGGCAGTGAGTATGTTACTGTGAACAGTTCAGTGACGGATTTGTTCTTACCATAATCGACAGCAAACCAACACCGACAACGATAGTTCAGGTATACATGCCGACATGCCGACATCGCAAGCTGAAGATGATGAGACAGAGGAAGTACCGTATATCAGGATATTGAAAGGGTGATACAATACGCAAAGGGAGATGAAAATTTAATAGTCATGGGGGACTGGAATGCAGTTGTAGGGGAAGGAGTAGAAGAAAAGGTTATACGAGAATATGGGCTTGGGACAAGGAATGAGAGAGGAGAAAGACAAATTGAGTTCTGTAACAAGTTTCATTTGGTAATAGCGAATACTTCGTTCAAGAATCACAAGAGGATTAGGTATCCTTGGAAAAGGCCGGGTGATACGGGAAGATTTCAGTTAGATTACATCATGGTCAGTCATAGATTCCAAAATCAGATATTGGATTGTAAGACCTATCCATGAGTAGATATAGACTCAGATCACAATATAGTAGTTATGAAGAGTAGGCTGCAGTTTAGGACATCAGTCAGGAAGAATCAATACGGAAAGAAGTGGGATACGGAAGAACTAAGGAATGACGCAATAAGGTTGAAGTTCTCTAAGGCTATACATACAGCAATAAGGAGTAACTCAGTAGCCAGTACAGTGAAGAGGAATGGGTGGCTGGTCCCGGCGGAGGTTCGAGTCCTCCCTCGGGCATGGGTGTGTGTGTTTGTCCTTAGGATAATTTAGGTTAAGTAGTGTGTAAGCTTAGGGAGTGATGACCTTAGCAGTTAAGTCCCATAAGATTTCACATACATTTGAACATTTTTGAAGAGGAATGGACATCTCTAAAAAGGGCCATCACAGAAGTTGGAAAGGAAAACATAGGTACAAAGAAGGTAACTGCGAAGAAACCATGGGTAACAGAAGAAATAATTCAATTGATCGATCAAAGGAGGAAACACAAAAATGTTCCGGGATACTCAGGAATACAGAAATACAAGTCGCTGAAGAATGAAATAAATAGGAAGTGCAGGGAAGCAAAGACGTAATGGCTGCAGGAAAAATGTGAAGACATCGAAAAAGAAATGATTGTCACAAGGATAGACTCAGCATACAGCAGAGACAAAACAATCTTCGGTGATTTTAAAAACAAACGTGATAACATTAAGAGTGCAACGGGAATTCCACTGTTAAGTAAATAGGGGAGAGCGGATAGGTGGAAAGAATAGATTGAAAACCTCTATCAGGAGGAAGATTTGTCGATGTGATATAAGAAGAAACAGGATTCGATTTAGAAGAG
Organism: Schistocerca serialis cubense; assembly: GCF_023864345.2. NCBI lineage: Eukaryota > Metazoa > Arthropoda > Insecta > Orthoptera > Acrididae > Schistocerca > Schistocerca serialis. The sequence continues at coordinate 610,337,504 of NC_064638.1, read as the reverse complement.
ATAGGGGATCCAATATTAGAATCACAATTTAAAAGCGCTTTGGAGGACTTAAAATCAAATAATGCAGCTGGGATAGAGAACATTCTATCAGAATTTCTAAAATCATTGGAGGAAGTGGCAAGAAACAAACTATTCATGTTGGTGTGTAGAATGTAGGAGTCTGGCGATATACCATCTGACTTTCCGAAAAGCACCATTCACGCAATTCCGAAAGTGGCAAGAGCTGACGAGTGAGAGAATTATCGCACAATCATCTTAACAGCTCATGCATCCAAGTTGCTTACAAGAACAATATACAGAAAATGGAAAAGAAAATTGAGGATGCGCTAGATGACAATCAGTTTGGCTTTAGGAAACGTAAAGCATGAGAGAGGCAATTCTGAGGTTGCGGTTAATAATGGAAGCAAGACTAAAGAAAAATCAAGACACGTTCATAGGATCTGCGACCTGGAAAATGCGTTCGACAATATAAAATGGTGCAAAAGATCCGAAATACTGAAAAAATTGGGGTAAGCTATAGGGAGACACGGGTCAAATACAATATGTACAACAGCCAAGACGGAATAATAAGAGACGACGACTAAGACCGAAGTGCTCGTATTAAAAAGCGTGTAAGGCAAGGATGTAGCCTTTCGCCCTTGTGTTCAATCTGTACATCGAAGAAGCAATGAGGGAAATAAAAGAAAGGTTCACGAGTGGAATTAAAATTCAAGGTGAAAGGATATCAATTGTAGGATTCGCTGATGATATTGCTGTCCTAAGTGAAGGCGAAGAAGAATTGCATGATCTGTTGAATGGAATTAACAGTTTAATCAGTGCCGAATATGGACTGAGAGCTAATCAAAGAAAGATTAAATTAATGAGAACTAACAGAAATGATAATAGCGAGAAACTTAACATCAGGATTGATGGTCAGGAAGGAGAAGAAGTTAAACAATTCTGGTCCCTATGCAGCAAAATAACACATGTTGGATGGAGCACAGAATCGGAGGGGAAAGGAATAAAGGAATATGTGGAAAACAGTGACAAAGAGGTGGGACAGGATGATGGGAAATCTTTAAGACATCAGGGAATGACTTTCACGATACTAGAAAGTGCTGTAGAGGGAAAAAACTGTAGAGGAAGACAGATATTGGAACACAACCAGCAATTAATTGAGGATGCAGGTTGCTAGTGAAACTCTGAGATGAAGAGGTGGAAGCAGGGGAGAAATTCGTGGCGGGCCGCATCAGATCAGTCGGAAGACTGATGACTCAAAAAGAAAAAAACTGTTAAGCAGCTTGAAGAATCGCAATATTTGGTGATGTGTTGTATAGATTTAGAGATTATGTAGGTAAGTGATGAGAAGAGTGCATGCCCTGCTATTATAGAATTTATAGTAAAAGAGATTTGTAATGCACACATATTGCACATGTCTTCTTTTTTGTTTTGTTTCTTTGTTTTAGTCATGCTGCTGGTTTTGGTAATATGAAAGACTGTATACAGTTTGTTTATAGGGAGCTTTCTGTCTGTGACTGTATTGAGTACATGTTTATTAAAGTAGATTGGATGTTTGTGTCATTTTCGTAATGTCTATAATTGTACTGCATAAATATAAATTTTAATACAAATTTTGCATAAAACATCTGCTTTTATTAATTTAATAAACAAAATAATTTAACACCCTGTGTCCTTGTTCAGATTTACAAAGGAAAAAGGTACACCTTGACTCCCAAGCACTATCGCAATAATATAAAGAAGAATGAAGTGACCTAAATAAACTTGAACAATTATGTGATAAGCTGAATTATAACTTGAAGTAATATATTATTAATTTTCTATCCTGTCTCAGGCGTTATGTCTGGTCAAAAATGGAAAGTGACGTGGACCTTGATCAAGCCTGACTTCCTTTTAACTGTACGGTATATGTTATACTGCATTTAGGAACTTTCGGGTAATTGAACATGTATCAATAATTGCGGACTTCTGTAGTTGTATATATATGTTTGGATGTAGCCGTATTGCATTGATGTGCTGGTGGATATTGTGTGGTATGACTCCTCTAGTTGATAGTATAATGGGTATAATGTCAACTTTATCCTGATGCCACATGTCCTTGACTTCCTCAGCCAGTTGGATGTATTTTTCAATTTTTTCTCCTGTTTTCATTTGTATATTTGTTGTATTGGGTATGGATATTTCGATTAGTTGTGTTAATTTCTTCTTTTTATTGGTGAGTATGATGTCAGGTTTGTTATGTGGTGTTGTTTTATCTGTTATAATGGTTCTGTTCCAGTATAATTTGTATTCATCATTCTCCAGTACATTTTGTGGTGCATACTTGTATGTGGGAACATGTTGTTTTATAAGTTAATGTTGTAAGGCAAGCTGTTGATGTATTATTTTTGCTACATTGTTATGTCTTCTGGGGTATTCTGTATTTGCTAGTATTGTACATCCGCTTGTGATGTGATCTACTGTTTCTATTTGTTGTTTGCAAAGTCTGCATTTATCTGTTGTGGTATTGGGATCTTTAATAATATGCTTGCTGTAATATCTGGTGTTTATTGTTTGATCCTGTATTGCAATCATGAATCCTTCCATCTCACTGTATATATTGCCTGTTCTTAGCCATGTGTTGGATGCGTCTTGATCGATGTGTGGCTGTGTTAGATGATACAGGTGCTTGCCATGTAGTGTTTTCTTTTTCCAATTTACTTTCTTCATATCTGTTGATGTTATGTGATCTAAAGGGTTGTAGAAGTGGTTTTGAAATTGCAGTGGTGTAGCTGATGTATTGATATGAGTGCCTGCTTTGTGCATTTTGCTAGTTTCTGCTCGTTCTAGAAAGAATTTTCTTAAATTGTCTACCTGTCCATAATGTAGGTTTTTTGTATCGATAAATCCCCTTCCTCCTTCCTTTCTGCTTAATGTGAATCTTTCTGTTGCTGAATGTATGTGATGTATTCTATATTTGTGGCATTGTGATCGTGTAAGTGTATTGAGTGCTTCTAGGTCTGTGTTACTCCATTTCACTACTCCAAATGAGTAGGTCAATATTGGTATAGCATAAGTATTTATAGCTTTTGTCTTTTTGTTGCTGTCAATTCTGTTTTCAGTATTTTTGTTAGTCTTTGTCTATATTTTTCCTTTAGTTCTTCTTTAATATTTGTATTATCTATTCCTATTTTTTGTCTGTATCCTAGATATTTATAGGCATCTGTTTTTTTCATAGCTTCTATGCAGTCGCTGTGGTTATCCAATATGTAATCTTCTTGTTTAGTGTGTTTTCCCTTGACTATGCTATTTTTCTTACATTTGTCTGTTCCAAAAGCCATATTTATATCATTGCTGAATACTCCTGTTAACTTTAGTAATTGGTTGAGTTGTTGATTTGTTGCTGCCAGTAATTTTAGATCATCCACGGAAAGCAAATGTGCGATTTTGTGTGGGTATGTTCCAGTAATATTGTATCCATAATTTGTATTATTTAGCATGTTGGATAGTGGGTTCAGAGCAAGGCAGAACCAGAAAGGACTTAATGAGTCTCCTTGGTATATTCCACGCTTAATCTGTATTGGCTCTGATGTGATATTATTTGAATTTGTTTGGATATTAAGTGTGGTTTTCCAATTTTTCATTACTATGTTCAGGAACTGTATCAATTTAGGATCTACTTTGTATATTTCCAATATTTGTAGTAACCATGAGTGGGGTACACTATCAAAAGCTTTTTGGTAATCAATCTATGCGTAGTGTAGAGACCTTTGTTTAGTTTTAGCTTGATACGTCACCTCTGCAGCTATTATCAGTTGCTCTTTACATCCTCGTGCTCCTTTGCAACAGACTTTTTGTTCTTCATTTATAGTTTTGTTCTGTGTTGTATGTGTTATTAATTTCTGTGTAATGACTGAAGTTAATATTTTGTATATTGTTGGTAGGCATGTTATGGGGCGATATTTTGCTGGGTTTGTTGTGTCTGCTTGATCTTTAGGTTTCAGATACGTTATTCCATGTGTAAGTGTATCAGGGAATGTGTATGGGTTTGCAATGTAACTGTTAAATAATTTAGTTAGATGAGAATGTGTTGAGGTGAATTTCTTTAGCCAGAAATTTTATATTTTATCTTTTCCAGGGGCTTTCCAGTTGCGAGTAGAATTAATTGCTTGGGTGACTTCATGTTGCAAGATTATCACTTCAGGCATTTGTAGTATCACCTTGTATGTGTCTGTTTTTGCATGTATCCACCGTGCATGCCTGTTATGTTGTACCGGGTTTGACCATATGTTGCTCCAGAAGTGTTCCATGTCTGTTATGTTTGGTGGATTGTCTATTTTAATGTGTGTGTTATCTATTGTCTGGTAAAATTTCTTTTGGTTTGTGTTGAATGTTTGGTTTTGTTTCCTTCTATTTTCACTTTTTTTTGTATCTTCTAAGTCGTTTGGCCAATGCTTGTAATTTCTGCTTCTTTCATCTAATTTCTCTATCGCTTCTTGTTGTGAGATTTTACCTAACCTTTTTCGTTTTTTTCTCTGACATTCCATTTCTTATAAATTGCGTTAGCTGTCCGATGTCTTTTCTCAGTTTTTCTATTCTGATCTGTAGCCTGTGTTGCCATGCTGGTTTTGTGGGTTTCTTCTGTGTGTTGGTTGGTTCTGATCTCTGCCTAGTGTGTATATTTAGTGTAGTGAGTGCTCCTATATAAACCAGTAGTTGTAACTCTTCCATAGCTGTGTTTTCATTTATTTTGTTGTGTATGATTGTGTTGATAGTTTTTATTGTTGTTTCGACTTGTGGGTTATTTGGCGGTCTATGCAGGAATGGTGTAATGTCTGTATTTGTGTCAGCTGAAATTTTTCTTCTATATCTAACAAGTGTGTCACTTCGTGTTCTATTTGCGCTTGTTCTGGTGGCTGTCTTAAGATTTCGTTTTCCTCTGATTATTTAATTTATGCGTGGTGTTCTTTGTTTGTTTGCTCTGGGATTTTTGAGTCAATTACTGTATTTTCTTCTTCTTCTGATTGCACATTATTTTGTTCCAGTATTTGTTGTACTTGTTGTTTGATGTTTTCTAATTCTGACTGGGGTATCCTGTTATTTTTGATTATTACACGGATCTGATCAGCTAGTCGTTGTTCTGTTAAAAATTTTAATTCTGGGTATCTCGTAATAAATGTTGTGTATACTTGTGATCTGTATCCAGTTGTGTTGGTTCCTAGGTTTGTTGCTTGGTAATAACAGAAATGAGGTGTCGGTTAACTTCATCTGACCATCTCATCCTCTGTCTTTGTTTTCCTTCTAGAGTGGTTGCAGGAAGCATATCCTGCAAAACACTTCTATTTGGATTTAAATCATTTTCCAGTTGCCTAGCAGTGTCGTTACCATTGTGGACGGGCATAGGGTTCAAGCGTCGTCCCCGACCATGACGGCGCTTGTCCGAGGCTTCTTTAGTTCTGTCCTGAACCAAGTAATCACATTAAAAGGGGGGTTAGCCCTATTAGTGGTTTGTTCTTTTCGTCGCCTTTTACGACTGGCAGAACATACCGGAGGCCTATTCTTTTCCCGGGCCTCCACGGAGTTTATTATTATTATTATTATTTATTATTATTATTATTACTTGAAAACTCATATGAAACTTCCACCAGACATTTATAACAAGTCGAAACTTGCAAGTCGAAGTATGGGAATAATTCATAAGTGTTCAGGTCCAGCTCATTCAGGAGCCCTTTACTCCGGAGGTTTCCAACCTGCGCATTTCATGCTTAGATGCTGTATGTGTAATTGTTTATAAATAAATGATAAAAATAGATACAAAGCACCAACTCAGCGACTTTAACTGACCGGTTTCTGCCAATTTGAAGTTTTAAGTAGCATAAGGGGAATATCTTCAATATATTAGTAGATACACGAATATAAATGTCATTTTAACTGACGTATTTCCACCATCTTGAATTTTTAAAGTAGCACAAGTGGCTAGATCTTCCCCTACTACGACAACACGAGGAAGGCGAGAGGAGGCGGGGTTGGAGTGACCTTACAGATGAGCAGATGAGGGAAGGGATGATACTGGGGGGAGGGGGGATGACCTTAAGGGGGACCATCGTAATACTGATATAGACGGCCCCTAGTGTTTTTTCTGGAATTCACCTTAATGAAATTCTCCAGTTTCAGCGAAGCCTCACAGTTGAAAGAGCTGTTCACGTACAGTTGTGTCAGAGGAATAAACTGCGTATTTCTTCATATTGTAACGTTCACTACTAGATCGAGTGCCGTAAGGATTGATAGCCCAACGGTCTAATACAAGTGTAACAGCTCCTTTTTTTTAAGTGCGTGTCATATTTCTTTTTTTCTGTCTCTCTCCACTGTTTCAGGGTTACAGTTACTGGAATTTAAACAAAGAAATGTTTTAGTCGTAAAAAATGCAGTCTTGACGTAGTGATTAAGGTCACAATTACCAACGACACACTTTGCCAGACATTGTGCAACCTTTTGAATTTTTATCTGTTTCCTTATATTTTCGGTTTTGTATAACAAGAGGAAAAAGATTTTTACTGACTGTCAAAATCTGTAATTAATGCCAAAAACAGGTACCAATGAGAAATCAAAGTTGTAAAGAAACAGAATCAAATGGCGAGCTTATGGTAATATTTGAAAGAAAGAGCATCGTGAAGCATTACTGCACTACGTCAACAGAATAGTAAGCACTACATATCCTACAAGTGCAAGTGTGGTACTAAATCATGATTCATTCGACGTCCGATAACACATTTCGGCAAGAATGCAGGAGAAGAAAAAAGCATTCAGTTATGTAAGATCAATATAAAACTTCAACAAGATTCTTAATGCTGATGTTTTACATGTAGCAGCTACGAACAAGCCACAATGAGCCGCATTCCTGCTTTTATTACTTTAACACATTTTTGTACAAGAATAATACACATAAAGCCCTAAATTTATACTTTTTCCGTTCCCTTGATGAATAACTCTGGCTTGCGTTATTATCTAGCATCTTGAGATTACTCCAGTCACACAAACAACGGAAATAAAATTTACATATTAACAAGATATCATTCTTCATTACTACAAGTCGAGATTTCTCTCCCTCCTCAGATAAGCTTAGTTATTAACGAGACATGATGCTAATAAATCCCTTTCAAGTTGTGATAAATGGCAGTAGATATTTCGCGCTGCGCCTGCTGGTCCTTTGCTATGACTCACAATCATAGTTTCGAGACTTGCGTGTCGCCTGTATTTCTTGTCCGTCCCCTAGCAATAAGATTCTTCGTTAAGAGAATTATACTTTTGAATATTATTAGAAGGAAGGAGGATTGGACCGCAACGTCTCCTCCTCGTCGAGATCATTAGAGATGAACAGCTAACACAGTTTGTAAACGTTGATCTGTCGTTTGAACAGGGAAACAGATACGGTATGTTGTTTCGTCTATCGCCTTTCCCTCTCGGATAGGAAGTTAGACTCGCCTGCTGACTACAGTTTCTGGCCATAGAGGTGTCCGACTACTTCTTTCGGCGGGTGTTTCGTCGCCTAACTGACAGCTCCACTTAAGGTCTAAGGGACAGTGAGAAAGTTACAGAATATGATACCCAGTAAATATGCTAAAAATTGACATATATATTGCACAAATACACACGAATGGGAAGTAGCCCTGTCACAAGTTTTCTAGCATGCATTCACGAATGTGAGTGACTTGGTACGAAACCGCCGTGGTGTAGGACAAGGAAGTAACACAAGAAAATACGTCAAAACACTTTGAAGCTAAACGAGATTAAGTCCAGTCCCTAAAGAGCGAGGAATGGTTGAAAGAGAGAATGATAAGATGCGCCGCCAAACGATTCGTATTACGAAAACAGGAGGAGGGACCAAACGACAAATCTTTCCTCATTACTATCTGTAAGGTCGCGATGTCGGTTGCTCACTGTGCAAGAGATGTAATTACTCGTTAGCAACCATTACGAATCCTGCAATATTTCAAACGCGAATCATGCTGATCTACACGTACAGCCCTAACACATGTCCGCTCGCAAGTTGATTCAGCAACAACACCTGATAATAAAATGGCGGTAATTTCCGCAATACTACTGTTCGCGAAGTGAAAACGTCCGAGAACCGCAACCGAATGACCTCGGAGCGTGGTTTTTGGTGCTGTATGTGAACTCGGGCACCACACAGCAGTTCATAAGCAGATTTCAGGAGCCAACATGCAGCATCAGAGAACCAGCAGTTGGTGCACCCTCGCCCCGGAGGGGGGTCGGTTTCTTTGCCTCTCAGGTTGGAACACCTGTTTGGGCACAAATTCTCTAAACGAGGCAAAACTGGTATGCCTAAGGCACTGCATGGCTTCACCTTATATTCAAACGTAACTTCTAAGAAAATTCCACATTTTGAGCATTTTCTACAGTAACCAAATGGAGAATGTGAAAATTACTCTGTCCTCTCCACGTGATAGTCCTCCATGTAAGGAACCCTTCGGTGATACTCGTTTGCTGCTGATAATTTCTCTAATTGCATAAAATGATTGATTTAGGTTTATGACTTGATCCATCCGGCCTCAGATTATTACCAATGATTTCAAAATTTTGTTGGTAACTCGAATCTGTGATTGGAATTACCAAATTAATTTTATTTCCATTTCTTTCTTTGTAATGGGAACTGGTCAATGTACCCAATAAGCGTATTGTTTGACGTCGAAAAGTATCTGCGTTACAAATTGAAGGAAGGGAGAAAATTGAGAATGTGCTCTAAAGTATGACAACAGAAATTAAACACAAAATACGTGAACAGATATTCACTATGGCAAAAAATTGATATTCGAATTTATCACAACCATTTTCTATCATTACATCAGTTACGCCAATAAAGCTATATTTCAAAAGATAGTAATCGTGGATGAAATTTTCTAGTTTTGCAGAATTGTGTTGCCCATGTGAATTAATTCATTCTGGCTTTAGAGTGCGGTAGTCTCAGTTACTTCCATTTCTTAGTAACATTTACACTCTCAGAAGAAAAAAACGACGCACCACAAAGACCGTATGGTGGGCAACAGTCAGGCTGGTAGCCCACCCGCTGTCCGAGATGTCTCCAGACACGTCTTCTCTGGACATCGGGGCTCAGTTCAAGGCAGAACTCATCAGTGAAGACAATCCTTCTCCAGCAAATGAGACTCCAGGCAGGAGACGTGTTTGGAGACACACTGGACAGCTGTGGGATACCACTCTGATGTCGCTCGTCATACTGCCCGACAACCAGAAGCGATGGTCTTCTTCTGACAGCAGACCCCTTTGGTTGTCATCTGCGGCACCCTTACAGCATAGTGGTAAGTCGACGATATCCCACACGCCGTGTGTTGCCCTTCGTGGCAAGCCATCCGCCGCCTATATTTTAGCAAGGAATGCTCGCTCGCACACAGAGTTTCTGCTGTTTGTCTTTCTGCTTGCCAAACTCTAACTTGCGCTGCAAGGTCGCCCGATTGATAACGTTTGGAGCTCCAACCAACTCGGAATTTTGACGATCTAACGTGCCAATGGACAGAACTTGGCACGATATCCCTTAGGAGGACATCCAATAACACTGTCAATCATTGCCAAGTCAAATAACTGCTTGCGTACGGACCAGAGGTGGAGCAAAGCGCTACTGACTCGCTCAATTTGTGAAATTCTTTCTCTTGAATGAATCGTCGTTCCTTTCTCAATTTGTAATCATTTTTTTGTCTGTAAATCACGTCCACCAATTTCCGTCCTATTCGGATAATTTCTCTGTGGTGCATCTTTTTGTTTTTTCTTTTTTTTTAGTGTACTTCACCTTTTCCATGTCTGTGGGGTACACTAATTAAAATTTCATTCTTGAGCTTATTTCTATGGTGTTGTTTCGTCAATCCAAATTTTATAATAAAATATCGTTACAGCAGGCGACTTCCATTGTCAACTGCGAAGTCGTACTTAAGTTAACATGTTTTGGCGACAAAAGTCTGCGCTGGGTACTAACCAGATGCTGAGCTACGCGAAGCATCGATTGAGATTCTTTACTCGCCTTCGATAGAGCTGGGATAGTCGCCCTCTGACCATCCAAATTTAGGTTTTCATTGGGTTCCCTAAATCGACGCCAAATGCCGGGATAGTGTGCGACTAACTAGTTTCCCGAAATTTCGCCCAGTCCGAACTGTCATTACGTCTCTAATGAGGTCGTCATAGATAATAAAATAAAATCGGATCCTGTTCTACATCGGACACAAGCCATCAGAGCCATAAACGTATACAATCTCCTTCAGTTAGAACTTCTGGGTTGAGATGCAGTGGTCTATGCATAAAACTACATCAACGTTTCGTCCCCGTCTGTGGAAGACGTCTTCAGAGAGAAACTTTTGTGAATAGTTTTATTCATCGATCACATTCTCTTACCCGGATGTTTTAAATGAAGTGAACGCCGGCCGTGAAAGTCTGCAATGTATTATTAAATGACCTTTCACAGAAAACGTCTAGGTTCTCTATGAATAGGCTGTTCGCGATTCGTGATGGGGAATCATTTCTCATTTCCTGCATTTAGTCCCCTCCGCTGCAGGGAGAAAGATTCTGGAAACAATCGCAAGGTTGTGGCTGAGCCATATCTCTGCGGTTTCCCTTTTTCAGGAGTGCTAGTCCCCCAATGCACGCAGGAAAGGTTCCGTGCAGTTTGTGAGTAATCAAGGCGTACTGATGGTTTCCGCATCTCCATTTCCATCTATACTTCGCAAGCCAATTTATGGCGTGTGGGGAGCGCAGTTTCTGTACTTTTGTCATTTCTTCCAGTACTGAAAGAGGATCCTCTCAAATTAATCTTTCTACCAGAAATTACGATCTTAATGCAACATCTAACAAAAGTTAATTGGTAAGTGTAATAAATGCTAAAAGTGGCGAATAACTTAAGAGAAACGTAGTAGAAACCACGTTCCTACTCAATGAAGTGAATACAAAATCTGTCGTCCGTAATTTTGGAATAACTAAAAATATTATATTTGACTGTTCCTAACATTACCGAATAGTACTCGCACATATAGTAGAGTGATCACAAGCACTCTTCCTCACAAGCCGGCAAGTTTCCACGATGACTCTGAAATACTGAAATATGATAATTTTTTCTATGTAAACAAACTTTGTTCAGCACCCTATCTAAACGTTCTACCAATGAAAATCTATCTACTCTGCTGTGATCCTGACGCTAAGTGGTTTAAAGGTGATCACTTTATAATGCGTATATTTCACTACCACTTCAAATGAAATATTGTACGGTCTACTGCAAAATACCACCAAACACGTAAAATAAAAAAATAACACTCACAAGCACTGTTAATGTAAATTTATATATAATGAGACAGAACAAAACGAGTAGAATATTTGTTACTACTGAAGGAAATCATGGATCAGCAGTGACGGGAGGTGGATAATAACAATGAGAAAGCATGCATGTGAATACATGAAAGAAGAAAAAGAAGCAATATACAAGGTTTGTCCGGAAAATACGTATAAAAGTTGAATAATAACTTTATTTTACAATTATTCAGGTATTACAATATGGTCTCCTTCAAAGTACTCGCCCTGAGACACGATACACTTCTGCCAACGCCGTTTCCACTGTTGATAACATTGATGAAAGTCCAGTTGTGATGTTGTTCAGTTGCCGTGTCGTTTCCGCCTCGATGGCTTCCACATCTCCCAAGTGCCGCCCCCGAAGCAGCATTTTGCATTTCGGGAACATGAAGAAGTCACACGAGGCTAAATCGGGTGAACAAGGCGGATGATCTGTCACGGTGATTGAGCTTCCGGCCAAAAACTCGTGCACAACGAACGACGTGTGAGCGGGCGCATTGTCATGATGAAGGATCCACCTGCCCTCTTTTGCCAACTCCGGTCGAACTCGAGCCACACGAGCTCTGAGACGTGTCAGAACTTCAACGTAAAAATTTCCGTTCACTCTCTGGCCGGGAGGGACAAATTCCTTGTGAACAATGCCCCTAAAATCAAAGAAAACAATCAACATTGTCTTCACATTGGACCTTGATTTTCGCGACTTTTTTGTTCTCGGTTCTCCTGCTAGTTTCCATTCCTTGCTCTGAGATTTGAGCTCCACATCGAATTCGTAAAACCAGGACTCGTCTCCAGTGATGACTCGGTTGAGAAAGTCCCCTCGTTCCTCTGCTTCCAACCAATCCTCACAGCACTCAACCCTCTTTGCTTTCTGTTCTGGCGTCAAGAGCTTCGGTACGATTCTCGCACACAATTTCCTCATTTCAAGTTTTTGTGTCAGGATTTCGTGAACGATTGTTTTGGGGATTGACAGCTCGTCAGCAATCATTCTGACTGTCAATCTACGGTCTTTAAGAACACAAGCCCGAATTCGTTCAACATTTGCATCGGAACTCGATGTCGACGGGCGTCCTGAGCGAGGGTCATCGTTCACTTCTTCTCGGCCATCCCGAAACCTTTTCAAGCACTTGTTCACGGTTGGTTCCTTCAGAGAATTGTCTCCGTAAACCTGTTTCAAACACTCAAAAATCTCATGGCCATTCTTGCCTAGCTATGCATGAAACTTGATGTTGACGCGCTGTTCATCAATCAGAGAGAGCTCCATGCCGACGGCAGGCGAAAAAGGGTAATTGTCAACAAGCTGCCGCGCACTCCCACCTTCACGCAGAGTGCTCTGACTCGAACTGAGCGGTGATGGGATTGATTACAGCAGTAGTCCCACCTGGCGGTGACTAACTTGTAACATAAAGACATTATTCAACTTGTAATTACTATTCCCTAAGGGTTATAGCGTTTGGCGTAGAGTCACCGCCTTCATATTCCTCCACGATAAAAAACACAGCTACATTTTGAAATTTTATCGTCGCAGAGCGCGTTGTGTCCCATTAATATACATGTCTCTGCACTATTCCAGCGTCTCAGCCTTTATAATATTGTGTGGAAAATTTATTGAGGACGCATAGCATTTAAAAGCAATTTGTCCACTATTTTTACAGTACAAAATACACCAGAAAACAGTCTTTACGTGCGCAGTTACAAATTTGCCACCAATGCCAGTCCACCGGCCGACAACCAACCTGCCCAACTGTCGTAGTCCCGTTGTTACATCAAAACTAGCTACTTACAGATAGAGATATAAGCTCTCCCTCTCACAGACATTATCACAACTAAATTTTATCAAAAATTTTCAATTTAAATAAAACACAAATGACTTTTTGACCAGCATTAAATATGAAATAAATTTTGTATATACAGCGAAATCAAATACATATAGTCTACGACGTCACAGAGGATACACAAAGTGTGATGTTACAGACCAAAATTAGTGCACAGATACACACATACAACTCCTTTGCCGTTCCAGTCGCGAATGATTTTGCAGGTAGAACGATGCTCAATAAGCCTCCGTGTGAGCGTAATCTCTCGGAACAAAATCGTGGTGCACTACGTCTCTCCTTCCGAGTCTGCCACCGGAGTTGGGTGAGTATCTCTGTAACGCTTGCTAAACGGACCCCTACGAGGGGCGTTTGAAAAGTCCGTTCAAAAATAAAAACTACTTACGTGTTTGGGGTAAATATTTTTTATTTTTCGACATAGTCTCCTTTTAGACTTATATACTTCGTCCAACGCTGTTCTAATTTGTTGATCCCTTGCGAATAATAGGAATTGTCCAAGTCTGCAAAATAGCTATTAGTTACTGATATCACCACCTCGTTTGAATAAAATCTTTGTATCGCCAGCCATTTCTCTCAAACTGGGGAACAAATAGTAGTCCGAGGGAGCCAAGTCTGGAGAAAAGGTGGGATGTGAAACGAGTTGGAATCCTATTTCCAATAACTTTGAGACCACAACTGCTGTTGTGTGTGCTGGTGCATTGTCGTGATGGAAAAAGACTTTTTTGCAGTCCAATCACCGGCGTTTTTGTTGCAGCTCGGTTTTCAAACGGTCCAGTAACGATGAATAATATGCACCTGTAATAGTTTTACCCTTTTCCAGATAGTCGATGAGGATTATTCCTTGCAAATCCCAAAAGACGGTCGCCATAATCTTTCCGGCGAAGGAATTGTCTTCGCCTTTTTGGTGCAGATTCTCCCTTGGTAACACATTGTTTAGATTGCTGTTTGGTCTAAGGAGTATAGTAATGTATCCATGGTTCATCCACAGTGACGAAACGACGCTTAAAGTCCTGCGTATTCTTCCTGAACAGCTACAAACCATCCTTGCAACACTTCACACGATTCCGTTTTTGGTCAAGCATCAGTAATCGCGGAACCCATCTTGCGGATAGCTTTCTCATGTCCAAATGTTTATGCAAAAATTACGTACCCGTTCCTTCGAGATGCCCACAGCACTAGCAACCTCACGCACCTTAACGCTTCTGTCATCTATCACCATATCATGGCATTTTATCAATGATTTCTGGAGTCGTAACCTCCACAGGGCGCCCAGAACTTTGAGCATCACTTGTGCCCATATGGCCAATGGTTCAAATGGCTCTGAGCACTATGGGACTTAACATCTGTGGTCATCAGTCCCCTAGAACTTAGAACTACTTAAACCTAACTAACCTAAGGACATCACACGCATCCATGCCCGAGGCAGGATTCGAACCTGCGACCGCAGCAGCCGCGCGGTTCCGGACTGCGCGCCTAGACCCGCTAGACCACCGCGGCCGGCCCATATGGCCACTTCGAAAATTTTGAAACTACTTATAAAGTGTTCTAATCGAAGCTTCAGAGTCACCGTAATGTTTGTCGAGCTTCTCTTTAGTCTCCTGAGGCGTTTTGCCTTTCATAAAGTAATGTTTAATCACCGCACAAAATTCTTTTTCATCCATTTTTTGACAATCACTCGACTTCCTTGATTCACACGAATGCCAAATAGACCAATATGGCTGAAACTTGGTGTGCGTTCTTTCCGAAGATGCTGCTAACTAAACATGACCTCAATACACGCCGGTGGTGCCATCTCTTGGACTTTGCATTGACTTTCGAAACGCCCCTCGTATGATGGAATACGCCGTTTTTCCTTGGATCTCTTGTATTTCTTCTATCCTATCTGTATGGGTCTCTAAACTATAGTATCAGCAGAAGGAGTGAAAATTCAATATGAATAGAAGCTTCTAGATTGTGGCTAAGCTATTTGTACGGGATATATTTTCACTTAAAAGTGATAGTCCCGAAAGGTACGCAGGAGTGATTCCGCGCGGCTTCGAATATAGGTGAGGGGTACCAGCAGAACTCGAGCTAGGTGGCTTTGTGGGTAAGAGCATTGCTGCGAAAGGTCAAGTCCGGGTTTCAGTCTGCCTGGAAGTTTCAAAATAACGCTCACTCCACTGCAGAGTGAAAGATTCTTTCTGCTGTCTTCCAAACATTTCCACAGACCTGCACAGCAAGCTATTATGTCGCTGCTACAGTATAATCTTCCCACGCGTCATAAGCAATGTGCCAACTCGCACGGCAGCCGTGGGATGCGCTCGCGAACGGCGGCTCGTTTATTTCGTATTTGGTGCTGAGGCAGAAAAAAGAGAAGGAGACTGTGCAGTGGTGTTATAAGACTCTTGGTGGCGGACGACTCGCCAGGCAGAGTGTGTATGAGGAGCGTTGCATCTGGCATCTAAATACGCGCCGGCGTTTGTCGGGGCGCCGCAGGGTCCGCAATTCAATTTCCCGTCGGCGGAGGCGGCTGATATGTGCGCACTCATTACGGCCGCTATCTGCGCGCAGGGGGCGCCTCGCCTTCCTTCCTCCCGCGAGCATTACTCCGCCTTATCTGCGCCTCGCTCTTTAATGTGCCGGAAGCTCGTGTTTTTCTGCGTATTTTCGCAGTCGCGAACCTAGCAGCCAACCGGAACATAAAACTTTTGTGGCCAAGAGGCGGGTGGAACGCCGCTTAATTTCTGCCGTCTCGCCATCTCATTACACTGTCGTGAAAAGAACGCACGCAGTTTGCCCGGGGTTGCCGCCGACACCAGCGCCAACGGCGACAGCGGCGGCAGGTAATCACCGCGATTGTTCTGTTTCTCGTTCCTAGCCTCGCTCTCCCACCTTAACGAGTCACTGGTAAACAATATGCAGTTTTGACGAGATTGCTAGGAATAGCCTCGTCTGCTAGGAGGAAGACATTGCCGTAACGAAACTGTAACAGGAGAGTAACCTAGTCAGCTAAAGATGCTTCCGGTTCTAGTAATACCGTTATTTACGAAGAAAATCCTTCTCGTTTGAAAGAGCATATTGCTGCTATACTTTTATCAGTGTTTTCAGGAAAGACCTAAATACCAGATGCGAAGAATTCAGAGCGGCAATAAATAATAAAAACACAAAAAGCGTGATATTGGGAGGAAAATAATAGAAGTCGAAAGTTTCAATGTATAACACCTAGAGTAGATTTCAGAATTGAAGAACTTGAGAATTATTATGATTGTGACACAGAAACAAGTTCGAGAGCAACGATAGTCAAGCATTAACCTGCCAGACAGAGAGATCTCCAAAAGAAAGCCGCCACGATGGGTGCTCGTTAGGGCAGACTGGACGGCTTACAACCATGTAAGTCTGCAGGCTTTCGTGGCCGTTGATCATTAAAGTTAAAATCTTCTAGGTTGTCAGGCCTCGTCATATTTCCTTCTAAAATAATCGACGTTTCGACTCCTCTGCTGGGATCTTCTTCAAGATTTTTCGGTGTCCGCTATTGCTAGAACACTCAACGAAGGAAATATGACGCGGCCCAACAAGCCAGAAGAATTTGGTTTATAACCAACTTGCTGTGTTTGAACAACATGATAGAGTCCAGAAATGGATGGATCATATTACCAAAATAATCCACCATGCCCGTAAAGCATCCACTGTGCAGTCATCAGAGCGGCTTGAAACGCAGCCTGTCTCTTAGTCGAGCGACCAATCCCGCCCCGCACTCGGGACGAAAAGGGTGGTCCTGCCTAGGTTGAAGTGCCGGCCAAGTACAGATAACCTTGTATCCTCTCGGATGCTGAAAGCGAAATGTCGCAGATTATTGGAGTATGAAAAACGAGATCGTGGCAGCAGTTTCTGGCCTCCACAAACCTTTGCACTTAAAGTACAGTCACAGGGAGACCGTCAGTAGGGTTTCGGGTACTGGAGGGCCCAGAGGCTGCTGTAATGAGAAACACAAGTCTCCAGACCAACCCGCGAGCCGTTGTCCAGGCTATGGTGGCCTATTAAGCTTATCTACTGTCATTTCAAGTCAGGATTCAGCTTCCCGACATTACAGAGTGGCCGTTGAGAGGACAGCTGGGACTTCATTCCATAA
Source organism: Schistocerca serialis cubense (assembly GCF_023864345.2). Classification (NCBI taxonomy): domain Eukaryota; kingdom Metazoa; phylum Arthropoda; class Insecta; order Orthoptera; family Acrididae; genus Schistocerca; species Schistocerca serialis. Next base: position 610,320,227 of record NC_064638.1, on the reverse strand, counting down.
AGAATGCGACTCTTCTTCTCCATGCTGGAGCTGCATTCTGAGTTATCTGCAGCTCGTGATGCCTCACATGGTCATGATAGGATCCAGTGTAATATGTTGCGGCACTGTACACGGAGGAGCAAAGAAATCCTCCTTGCCCTTTTGAACTTCATTTGGGCGTCAGGACATTTCTCCGACTCATGCCGGATCGCAGTTCTCATTCCACTTGGGACGGACAGCACATAGCCGAGTACTTATTGGAGAGTTACCCCTCCGTAGGCGCGTAGAAAACGCGTTGGAGCGAATAATCAACCACAGCCTTGTCTGGATCTTCGTAACTTTCAGTGTGAATTCAGGAGCCATCACTTTTGATAATTTCACCCTCCTGGAAGGGGCTGTACATCACAATTTTCAGCGCTGGTATCAAGCAAGAAGTGGGATACGGAAGTACTAAGGAATGACGAGATACGTTTGAAGTTCTCTAACGCTATAGATACAGCAATAAGGAATAGCGCAGTAGGCAGTACAGTTGAAGAGGAATGGACATCTCTAAAAAGGACCATCACAGAAGTTGGGAAGGTAGCTGCGAGGAAACCATGAGTAACAGAAGAAATACTTCAGTTGATTGATGAAAGGAGGAAGTACAAACATGTTCCGGGAAAATCAGGAATACAGAAATACAAGTCGCTGAGGAAGGAAATAAATAGGAAGTGCAGGGAAGCAAAGACGTAATGGCTGCAGGAAAAATGTGAAGACATCGAAAAAGAAATGATTGTCACAAGGATAGACTCAGCATACAGCAGAGACAAAACAATCTTCGGTGATTTTAAAAACAAACGTGATAACATTAAGAGTGCAACGGGAATTCCACTGTTAAATAAATAGGAGAGAGCGGATAGGTGGAAAGAATAGATTGAAAACCTCTATCAGGAGGAAGATTTGTCGATGTGATATAAGAAGAAACAGGATTCGATTTAGAAGAGATAGGGGATCCAATATTAGAATCACAATTTAAAAGCGCTTTGGAGGACTTAAAATCAAATAAGGCAGCTGGGATAGAGAACATTCTATCAGAATTTCTAAAATCATTGGGGGAAGTGGCAAGAAACAAACTATTCATGTTGGTGTGTAGAATATATGAGTCTGGCGATATACCATCTGACTTTCGGAAAAGCATCACCCACACAATTCCGAAGACGGAAAGAGCTGACAAGCGCGAGAACTATCGCACGATCAGCTTAACAGCTCATGCATCGAAGCTGCTTACAAGAATAATATACAGAAGAATGGAAAAGAAAATTGAGAATGCGCTAGGTGACTATCAGTTTGGCTTTAGGAAAAGTAAAGGGACGAGAGAGGCAATTCTGACGTTACGGCTAATAATGGAAGCAAGGCTAAAGAAAAATCAAGACACTTTAATAGGATTTGTCGAGCTGGAAAAAGCGTTCGACAATATAAAATGGTGCAAGCTGTTCGAGATTCTGAAAAAAGTAGGGGTAAGCTACAGGGAGAGACGGGTCATATACAATATGTACAACAACCAAGTGGGAATAATAAGAGTGGACGATCAAGAACGAAGTGCTCGTATTAAGAAGGGTGTAAGACAAGGCTGTAGCCTTTCGCCCCTACTCTTCAATCTGTACATCGAGGAAGCAATGATGGAAATAAAAGAAAGGTTCAGGAGTGGAATTCAAATACAAGGTGAAAGGATATCAATGATACGATTCGCTGATGACATTGCTATCCTGAGTGAAAGTGAAGAAGAATTAAATGATCTGCTGAACGGAATGAACAGTCTAATGAGTACACAGTATGGTTTGAGAGTAAATCGGAGAAAGACGAAGGTAATCAGAAGTAGCAGAAATGAGAACAGCGAGAAACTTAACATCAGGATTGATGGTCACGAAGTCAATGAAGTTAAGAAATTCTGCTACCTAGGCAGTAAAATAACCAATGACGGACGGAGCAAGGAGGACATCAAAAGCAGACTCGGGATGTACGTCTGGAGTACAGTATTGTATGGTAGTGAAACATGGACTGTGGGAAAACCGGAACAGAAGAGAATCGAAGCATTTGAGACGTGGTGCTATAGACTAATGTTGAAAATTAGGTGGACTGATAAGGTAAGGAATGAGGAGGTTCTACACAGAATCGGAGAGGAAAGGAATATGTGGAAAACACTGATAAGGAGAAGGGACAGGATGATAGGACATCTGCTAAGACATGAGGGAATGACTTCCATGGTACTAGAGGAAGCTGTAGAGGGCAAAAACTGTAGAGGAAGACAGAGATTGGAATACGTCAAGCAAATAATTGAGGACGTAGGTTGCAAGTGCTTCTCTGAGATGAAGAGGTTAGCACAGGAAAGGAATTCGTGGCGGGCCGCATCAAACCAGTCAGTAGACTGATGACCAAAAAAAAATCAATTAATGGATATGTTTTTTGATATTGAAAGAGCCTACTGGAGGTGTATTATCCTCGGTCGGCTCAATGAACGGGGTTTTTGAAGAGGTCTTCCTTATTTATACAGTCCTTCCTCGAACCGGGCTGTTTTAGGGATCGAGTCGGTGACGTCATCTCTGCTCACTCGGAGCAAGAGAATTGTGCCGTTCGCACGCAACGTCTTTTCTAGTATCAATTGTATCGGCGTGAAGTTTATCTCTGGAAGAACAGAGGACTCTTGGCCGCAAGAGTGTGCTCGTTAACAGCAGCTGACGGAATATATGCCCGTGCTCTGCTAGCTATAGAACAGTGACTGGTTGGCAGTAGTGGCGATTGAAGGTCCGCGTTCACCAGGAACGTGAGAGCGCAACGTTATGACCGAACATTGCTGGAAGGCGGCGGCCTCGCCGATTGGAAATTTAAGTGGCAGCAGCCTGACTGCTGAAGGAAACAAGTCTGCTCGGGGAACCGATTGGTTGCTCATATTTTCAATCATGGTGAGGTCCTTTGATAACAGGCATTGATTGTGTGCTCGGTAACTACATTCTGGTTCCTTTTGCGCCAGCTTGTTATTTGCCTCATTATTCCATTCTGGTGTTGTGAGCAAAAAGGGCTCGTTCGAGGTTTTGATCCGAAGCACGTTTTCGCAAAATGTGGTCAATGTACATTACGTTTGTTGTCTACTGGCCACGTTACTGAACAGCGTGGGAGGCTTGTAATGTCTTCATGGTGCGTATATTAATTTCACCCAGTAAATTTCTTGCCGCAATCTTTCGTGTCATACTTGCTAGTTTTCTTTAAGTTGCCTTGACTTTTAGTACTTATGATTTAGTATCTTGCACTTTAACGAAGTCAGTATCAGCTCATTTTGGCATTTCATTCAAATACTATTTAGTCCTTAGTGTTGGTCGAACTGACTTTATATTTTGTACAACTGAAGCTTATATACTGGCTTACATTTAACTAGAGTAATGTTTAATTGTGTCTACATATGTGTGTTGAAGGATAAATTAGCCGAATTTAACGACTTATGTCTTCGTATTCTACCGCAGAGGCATGTCTGAATACGTAAAATCCTCTCGGTTTTCAAATCGCTTCAAAATTCTCGAGCTTTCGATGGCTATCTCTGACATCGTCATCAGGAGTAAAAACCACAGGCTGCTGAGATGTTCAGATGTTCAGATGTGTGAGAAATCTTATGGGGCTTAGCTGCTTAGGTCATCAGTTCCTAAGATTACACACTATTTAACCTAAACTATCGTACGGACAAACACACACACCCATGCCCGAGGGAGGACTCGAACCTCCGCCGGGACCAGCCGCAGAGTCCTTGACTGTAGCGCTCCAGACCGCTCGGCTAACCCCGCGCGGCAGGCTGCTGGGGCTGGAACGGTTTTCCGCTTGCAAAGGCACGATTGAAGTATCTGGCACCAACCGCAGAGGGCCAAAACGACGCGTGCGCGAAAGACCAGTTGGGCAGCTCACTATATCTCTACGGCGTTGCGTCCATCTTGCTTCCTAAAGTATGTTGATGACACCTTCCTGATACAGTCTCACGGTGAAAATGCACTGCTGCAGTTCGTCGATCACATGAACAGTGCCTATCCTAACACTAAATTTATCATCGAGAGCGAGAAGGATGCCAAACTACCACCCTTGGATACCAGCTTGCTCTTCAGTCTACAATACTTCAAGGCCAATAGTTTTCACCACCCTGAACATCTTAGTACACAGTGCCAAAATTATTTCATACACGACACTCTACAGTCTGAAGTGCAGCATTTGAGACACTTTCAGAGAGAATGGTTATAATATAAGAAGAGAGACATAGAAAACGCTTTCAGGTGCCAGCGAAGGAAGACGCAGAAGCGGCCAAGCCAGCTGCTTTCCTACCGTTCTGTGGGCAACGAGCAGCAAGTCGGGACGTTTGCTGCAGAGATATGGACTAAGACCAGTGTTAAGGCCCACACCCTAGATACGAGATATACTGTGCCCTGTTAAAGATGACGTAGCTCTTCGTGTGCCTGGTGTGTATTGTGTCCCTTTCGAATGTGGTACCACCTGTAGAGTTAAAAGGGTTGACGCAGTTCACAGAGTTAGCGTCGTTTACAGAGCACAAGCGACATTAAACAAAGGGAGCTTGATAACTCACCCACAGCTAAGCATTGGATGGAAAATGGACACAAAACACAGTTTGAACACACAAGAGTCCTGGTTCAGGCATCAACATACTGGGATTCCATTACAAAGAAGGTGGCTGAGGATAGAATAAACAGCAACAATTTTAACACAGACAAACGGTTCACATTTAGCGGGGGTGGGAGGGGGCTTTGGATATTGAAAGAGAGCAAAGGCGGATGATTCATGTTTGCAGAGTGGTGGGAGCGGCAATTTCAAACGTGGCGCCGACCCCTCGCGCCACTTGACGCCGCTCGGTTCCGCGGCAGGCCGGAGCTGTTATGAACTGCCCAAATCACCTTCCGCACTTGCGTCTTTTCAGTCCTCTCTGACTAGTGACAAATGCTGCACTCTGCCTATATAAGCGGAAAACCGAACCAGCCCCGGCCCACAAGCCGCTTCCTAGCCATTCATCACGGCGTGGCACCACTGCAGCATCCCATACAGGATGGTCCATTGATAGTGACCGGGCCAAATAAACATCAAACGAAAAAACTACAAAGAAAGAAACTCGTCTAGCTTGAAAGGGGAAACCAGATGGCGCTATGGTTGGCCCGCTAGATCCATAGGTCAAACGGATATCAACTGCGTTTCCTTTTTTTTTTTTTTTTTTAAATAGGAACCCCCATATTTAATTACATATTCGTATAGTACGTAAAGAAATATGAATGTTTTAGTTGGACCACATTAAGTACGTGGTATTACGTAACATTCTGCCAGTGCGGACAGTATTTGCTTCGTGATACATTACCCGTGTTAAAATGGACTGTCGATATCGTGTTGATGTATGGCAACTGTGATCAAAATGCTAAACTTGCGTGTGCTATGTATGCTGCTCGGTATCCTCGACGACATCATCCAAGTGTCCGGACCGTCCGCCGGATAGTTACGTTATTTAAGGAAACAGGAAGTATTCAGCCGCATGTGAAACGTCAACCACGACCTGCAACAAATGATGATGCCCATGTAGATGTTTTAGCTGCTGTCGCGGCTAATTCGCGCATCAGTACCAGACAAATTGCGTGAGAATCGGGAGTCTCAAGAGCGTCGGTGTTGAGAAAGCTACATCAACATCGACTGCACCCGTACCATATTTCTATGCACCAGGAATTGCATGGCGACGACTTTGAGCTTCGTGTGCAGTTCTGCCACTGGGCACAAGAGAAACTACGGGACGATGACAGATTTTTTGCACGCGTTCGATTTAGCGACGAAGCGTCATTCACCAACAGCGATAACGTTAACTTGGATAATATGCACTATTGGGCAACGGAAATTCAACGATGGCTGCGACAAGTGGAACATCAGCGACCTTGGCGGGTTAATGTATGGTGCGGCGTTATGGGAGGAAGGATAATTGGCCCCCATTTTATCGATGGCAATCTAAATGGTGCAGTGTATGCTGATTTCCTACGTAATGTTCTACCGATGTTACTACAAGATGTTTCACTGCTTGACAGAATGGCGATGTACTTCCAACATGATGGGCGTCCGGCACATAGCTCGCGTGCGGTTGAAGCGGTATTGAACAGCATATTTCATGACAGGTGGATTGGTCGTCGAAGCACCATACCATGGCCCGCACGTTCACCGGATCTGACGTCCCCGGATTTCTTTCTGTGGGGAAAGTTGAAGGATATGTGCTATCGTGATCCATCGACAACGCCTGACAACATGCATCAGCGCGTTGTCAATGCATGTGCGAACTTTACGGAAGGCGAACTACTCGCTGTTGAGAGGAATGTCGTTACACATATTGCCAAATGCATTGTGGTTGACGGACGTCATTTTGAGCATTTATTGCATTAATGTGGTATTTATAGGTAATCACGCTGTAACAGCATGCGTTCTCAGAAATGATAAGTTCACAAAGGTATATGTATCACATTGGAACAACCGAAATAAAATGTTCAAACGTACCTGCGTTCTGTATTTTAATTTAAAACACCTACCTGTTACCAACTGTTCGTCTAAAATTGTGAGCCATATGTTTGTGACTATTACAGCGCCATCTATCACAAAGCGAAAAAAGTGGTATAACTAAAACATTCATATTTCTTTACCTACTATACGAAAATGTAATTAAAAATGGGGGTTCCTATTTTAAAAAAATCGCAGTTGATATCCGTTTAACCTATGGCAGCCCCGCCGGCCGCAGTGGTCTCGCGGTTCCAGGCGCGCAGTCCTGAAACACGCGACTGCTACGGTCGCAGGTTCGAATCCTGCCTCGGGCATGGATGTGTGGGATGTCCTTAGGTTAGTTAGGTTTAAGTAGTTCTGAGTTCTAGGGGACTGATGACCACAGCTGTTAAGTCCCATAGTGCTCAGAGCCATTTGAACCATTTTATGGCAGCGCCATCTAGCGGGCCAACCATAGTGCCATCTGGTTTCCCCCTACAAGCTAGACAATTATCGCTCTTTGTTCTTTTTTCGTCTGACGCTTATTTCGTGAGATATGTGGCCCGGTCACGATCAATGGACCACCCTGTATATGGAAATGGAGATACAGAGACCATCAGTACGCCTTGATTACTCACCAAACTGCACAGAAGCTTTCCTGCGTGCATTGCGGGACTAACACTCCTGTAAAAAGGGAAACCGCAGAGATATGGCTCAGCCACAACCTTGCGATTGTTTCTAGAATCTTTCTCCCTGCAGCGGAGGGGACTAAATGCAGGAAGTGAGAAATGATTCCCTCATCACGAATCGTGAACAGTCTATTCGTAGAGAAACTAGATATTTTCTGTGAAAGGTTGAAAATTTGTTGAACTGATGCGTAAGGAATGAGGAGGTTCTGCGCAGAATCGGAGTGGAAAGGAATATGTGGAAAACACTGACAAGAAGAAGGGACAGGATGATGGGACACCTTTGGGGACATCAGGAAATTAGTTCCATGATACTAGAAGGAGCTGTGGAGGGCAAAAACTGTAGAGGAAGACAGAGATTGGAATGCATCCAGCAAGCAATTGAGGACGTAGGTTGCAAGTGCTTGTCTGAAATGAAGAAGTTGGCACAGGAGAGCAAAAACTGTATTGAGAGTTGGGGAAGTAGTTGAGGTGTGACGGTAGGAAGAAAAGGAGTTTTGGCCCGGTGAGTGCAGAGACATCAACACAAATTCAACGAGGGATAATGTAGGAGTAAAGAACAACCTTATCACTGAGCTGTTCACACTCCCTGCCCTACCTTCCTATTCACAACGAATCCTACGCCGTTAGACTGTTGATATTACCCTATACTCACCTGACCAGAAATTCTTCTCTTCCTTCCATTAAACTTCAACGACTTCTGCCATACCTACATTGAGCCTTTGTATTTCCCTTTTCAGATTTTCTAGCTTCCCCACCACGTTCAAGCTTCTGAAATTCCACACCTCGACTCGTAGAACGTTATCCTTTTGTTTTTTATCCTTTTGTTTTCCCATGATCACCTGCCTTTCGGCAGGCCCCTACCGGAGATCTGAATGGGAGACTATTCCGGAATATTTTTCCAATGGAGAGATCATCATAACGCTTTTTCAGTTACAGGCCACATGTTCTGTGGATACAAGTTATGTGTCTTTAAAGCAGTAGTTTCCTTTGCCTTCTGCATCCTCATGCCGTTGATAATTGCTGATTCTTCCACCTTTAGGGGAAGTTTCCCATTCCCTACATAAGCCATATATCCTCATTGCTCCACTTCCCACCATAAATCGTACTGCTTCTCCTTGAATCTTGTCACTTGTGTAGCTCCTTCCTCTGGACCCGTGACTGGGATAGACCCGCACACCACCAGCACATAGAAATTTACTTAATGCCAGAAAAAGCCTTGACTGGTGCCAGACATGCACCAAACTCAACATTATACGCCCAATGAACTCGTCTAGGTACCGGAAAGTATTTCACCGACTTACTGACACCCATTCTATCCCTCACCATCTGATCCATCACCAACAACCGCCCCTTACCTGACGACCTGAAAAAAGTCAATCACATTGCATCCTATATCTACGAACATTTTATCCACCCCTGACGAGCCTCACTTTGACTATTCCCGATTCCGTAAAGTCCATGAATGCACAGACACTACAATCCTATCCCTGTCTCCCAGCTCCCGCTACTTGAACAACATACCAGAAACAGGATTAAACACCATGATCACAGTGCATGACATAAAACAAAAACTTCACGAAAAACGCTACACATTCCCTGATCAGAGACCGTATTATCTATCACCACATCAAAGAATGCCCTATCTTCTTTCTCATCACCCTTGCAATCTGTACACAGCTATCATCTCCACAGGCTACTATCCCGACCTGTGGAAAACCTCCAAAATCCTACTTTTCCTCAAACAAAATAATCCCCCCACTGATACCTCCTCATACTGTCCCATCGGCCTCACCTCAATGTTTAGCAAGGTCTTTGAATCCAACTTCTTCTGATGCATCCATCGACATCTGCACCACACTACCTGCTTTCTAGTGCCCAGTATGGCTTCTATCACTCCCTCTCTTCTGAGGACCAACTCCTGAATTTCACACATCTCCTTTCTCAGCAGCTCAACAATCGTAAATCCACCATCTATGTCTGCCTTGACCTAGAAAAAGCATACGTCGATGTATGGCATTCCGAGCTTCGTTTTAAACTCCAGACTTACTGACTTCTAATCAACTACATCTGGCTTATTGCAACCTTACTCTCCAAGTGCCTATTCATTATCAATGAACCCCACTCTAGGAGTGACCCAAGATTCTATTGTTTCCCTTCTGCTTTACCTCTTGTACACTGTCCTTAATTCCATAGCACCTCCTTCAGTGCACAGGCGACACTACTTTCCTCAGCTTCTATCCTACGCTACAGAAATCCCAACTATTCCTCCAGATCCACTTCAACCAGTTTACCTCCTGGTGCAAACTATGGATTCTTAAGATTAACCTCTCCAAAATCAAGGCAATAATTATAGGACACACCACCTGCATCTTCTGTGTCCAAGACTTCTACTTCACCATTTATCACTGTCCCATACAGCTAACATACTAAAATATATTTGAGTAACCTTCAACCTCCAACTAATAAGGAAATCTCACTCATTAACCATCAAACAGAAAGCATAAAATAGGTTAAAACTACTAGCTGAGCAAACATGGGGTCTAGTCGACAGTGGAGAGGTGTCCCGATTGTCCTTCACATGTACATATCCCTGATCCACCCCATCCATTGCTAAGCCTGCTGTATGGATGTCAGCCTCTCCTAGGTACTATAGGTTCCTCCAGATCCTCGAACGCAATGCTCCCCACCTCACTTTCTGCATCCACTTACCTCTTCCCAAGAGGATCCTTTACCGGCTCATCAAACTCCCACTTCCTCATCTTCCTTACATTGAACAATCCTAGCACGCTGCCGCACCTCTACTTCCACATCCCACCAACCCTTCGCTGCACATTCTCCATGTTCTCTCCTATGAAATTTTGACCATCTCCCTCTGCCAGACCACGAACTCCACACCCCTATACCCATCCTAGCAACTCGGAATTCATCCTACCCCATCGACCCCCCCCCCCCCCCACCCTCCCCAGGGCTCTCTTCCTCTCTTCTGCCCCTACCACACCACCAACTTTTTGCCTTCCCTATATCCCCCCACTCCCTTTTCCTCTCTAATGTATATCCCCCCCCCAAACCAGTTGCCCCTCCCCTCTCCCATTCCCCCCCCCCCCCCACGCCACCGATGTCTCGTCACCACCTCTTATCAGTCCTCCGCTCTCATCACCATCACTCTCCTACCTTCCTCCAAACCCACCCTTCTTTTCATCTACCATACCTAGAAGGTCTTTTTCTAGTTTTAGTGAAAGCGCATGGTTGTCCGCTTTTAATGGTCCGTATATCTTCTGTAATGTTCAGCATTTTTCGAGTGTTTTTTCAACTCTGTCTATCTACCGTTTCATCACTGTTTTTAACCGATTCACGAAGACATCGTCATATTATTTATATTTCTTCCATTCTCGTCATCTTTATCAAATAATTTTAAATTCACAGTACAAGTGTCTCCTCCTTTTAGCATCTAGATTAGCGTTAAGTTCTACTCGCTGAAGATAGGGTTATTTGTAGTGCTGGCAGCCCCCACCCCTCCTACATTAGGTGAGGGGGATGAAAGATCAATCGAGGAAAGGAAAACAGCTCCAGCAGTCAGTACTTTTTACTCGTGATGACGATGGTGGAGATGGCAATCGAAAGATGGAGAATATTATTCGAATTGACTCGGCTTGAAAACCGAGAAGATTTTATTCACGTTTAATCGCTTGTTTGTCAGAGACTTCACTGTACGTTTTAGTGGAGCAGGTGATATTCACTAAACTGTTTTGCAATATGAATGTTAAAAGGTATCTGTTTTGGTGAGTCAACTGGCCAGCTGATTCCATCAGTTCCTTAGCACTTGTCGTTGGCCACCAGTTTGAACTAGCCACTTATTTGGTCCCCTGCCCATTCTGTTTGTGTATTGATTGGCTACTGCCGGTGTTTGGTTCCCTGTGACGAGAGTGGGGATCTACTTTGCTTGAAATTATCAGTTACTTATATTGTAAGTGACTTTACATAAATGGTTTCTTTTAAATATTGAGGTAAATCTAACAAAACGCCACCTAGAGGTGAACTGTAATGTATGTTCAGCCTATTGTTTGCTTGGCCATTGTGCTGTAAAGCTCACTATACTCTAGCATTTCCGTCAAACCTTAATGCACCTTCACCGAGCGAGGTGGCGCAGTGGTTAGCACACTGGACTCGCATTCGGGAGGACGACGGTTCAATCCCGTCTCCGGCCATCCTGATTTAGGTTTTCCGTGATTTCCCTAAAATCGTTTCAGGCAAATGCCGGGATGGTTCCTTTGAAAGGGCACGGCCGATTTCCTTCCCAATCCTTCCCTAACCCGAGCTTGCGCTCCGTCTCTAATGACCTCGTTGTCGACGGGACGTTAAACACTAACCACCAACCACCACTTAATGCACCTTCACCGATTCTAAAAATTATTTGCATGGCCAAAGGCTATTACTTCATTCAAACTGCACATGATCTTATTTGTTTGAATGCTACTAAAGTTCAGTGTATGTAAAATTTTGGACAAAATTAAAAGTATGGAATGGAGCCCTCCTTTGAACTGTTATGCTATTTTATCGAGAAACTGTAAGTGGGGAAGGAACGGGGTATAATGAAATGAAGCACCTTGTCAGTTCGTAGTTATGCTCTTCATGCTACCAAGAACATTTTTAATATGGCACTGGTTATTCTGGCCATGTACATATCCGCAAGCAAGATTTGCGCTGATGGCGTATTTCAAAGTGATACGTACACGTGTCAAATGTTTATCAGATTAGCTATTAGCGAAACATGGACACGCTGGAAGATGCTTCTTTGGAGAAAGAAAGTTCGCATTTTGAATCAAAGAAACACACTCCCTAGCGTAAGTACTTTTAGAAATGATGTGGACAGTTCTTGGAATAACTTGGCGTTATAGTTCACTTTCCCGAGGAAAGTCTGAATGGAGCTTAAATTTGTGTACTTTTGGAACTGTTCTATTGCTTCCGCTTGGCGTCAAATAGATAAAAATCCCATTTTCACTGAAAATATGTTCACTGTAACTCATCTGAATTCGAAAAAATAATTACATTAGTCCAAACAGTAATGAAACGATACATTTCGTATCTCTGTGATCAAAGTGTTGTGGATTGGCAAGAGAGCCAACCCGTTATGAGAGGAAGCCGAAAGGCACGCGTTTTAGCTCACGCAGGCTGGCGTGAGGTCTGGAACAGGTCAAGGAAATTAGACTAGCAAAAAAGGACGTAGCTGTGGAATACTTAACTTTAATCCATAAATGGTGAACATCGCTCTTGACGGTACATGTTTTACAGCATCAATAGTAACTGGTAATGGCGCCTTGCTAGGTCGTAGCAAATGACGTAGCTGAAGGCTATGCTAACTATCGTCTCGGCAAATGAGAGCGTATTTTGTCAGTGAACCATCGCTAGCAAAGTCGGCTGTACAACTGGGGCGAGTGCTAGGAAGTCTCTCTAGACCTGCCGTGTGGCGGCGCTCGGTCTGCAATCACTGGTAGTGGCGACACGCGGGTCCGACGTATACTAACGGACCGCGGCCGATTTAAAGGCTACCACCTAGCAAGTGTGGTGTCTGGAGGTGACACCACACAAAGTACGCAGCTTCTGCAAATGATTTGGTATTACGCTCTGGCAGATATTATGATGTCCAGAGGATTAACACCATTAGAAATATGAGACAGTTTCTCGAAGACTGGTTTTGGTTTTGGTTTGGTTTAGGGCGCAAAATCAACTAGGTCATACAAGCTCATGTCAGTACTGTACAACACGAAGACAAAGAGAGGAATTAAAAACGACTACACGTTAGTTCCAATTGACGGAAGAGAAGGCAGCTAGAAACTGGGACGTGGAGAAAGATCTATAAAATACGTCACAGAGAAACAGAGGTCCTGAACTGAAGATTTTGGACAAAATAAAAAGTATATTGCTACGACGGATAAAAAGTAAAACGCGGTCGGCAGCCCGCGCGTCGTTCACTAAAACGCCCGATAACTCAGACGGCAAACACAAATGAGAGAGTAAATGGTTTTAAAAAAAAAGGGCATTTCGTCAGGAAATGGCGGACCGTCAAAGGATGGGGGCAATGAGCACAAAATGTTGGTGGTGGGGGAGCACCACTTAACAATTGGCGATGGCTATAAAGACAGAGCCCAATACGCAAATAAGTTAAAATGATCTCCTCACGGCGAGGGCGAGAGGAGATCGTGAAAGCCGCTGAGAAAGTCTTAATGACCCGGTGCTTGTTCCCATGGAGGGAGGAACAGTGGTGATGTCAAAGTGACACCACCTGCTGACAAATGGTTCAAATGGCTCTGAGCACTATGGGACTTAACATCTGTGGTCATCAGTCCCCTACAACTTAGAACTTCTTAAACCTAACTAACCTAAGGACATCATACACCTCCATGCCCGAGGCAGGATTTGAACCTGCGACCGTAGCGGTCACGCGGTTCCAGACTGAAGCGCCTAGAACCGCACGGCCACTCGGGCCGGCACCTGCTGACAGACGGCAACACAGCTATCATAGGAGGTAGGAGGGCTGCAGCCTTGGCAGCAACGTCAGCGGTCTCATTTCCTGTCAGACCGACGTGACCAGGAACTGACAGTGGCTCCATCAGGAGTGAGCAAGTGACGGCATTCCTGGACCCGCTGCAATAAGGGATGAACGGTGTACAGCACACAGCGGCTTTGAAGGACACTGAGAGAATAGGAACAGATGACGCAATTGTAAAGTCTGTATCGCCGGATGAACTGCATGGTCTGATACAGAAATAAGAGCAGTGTTCCTGGAGCTGATACCGAAAAACGTCGGTGCCAAAGACGAAGGCACACCCGACACAACGGTCAGTCCAAGAACCATCAGTGTACTCAAAGGCACTATCGCGAAGTTCCGTGCGAAGGTCGTGAAACTCAAGGTGATAGAGCGAGGCTGGAGTAGTGTCCTTAGGAAGCGAATGAAGGCCAAGAAGCCAATTGGGGGAAGGGTGCACAAGCACCGGGGACGTGGCAAGTAGCGTGAAGTTAAACTGCCGGAGCAAAAGGCGAAAGTAAACTCCAGCAGGTACAGGAAAAGAGCGATGCGCCCAATACTGTCGATCAAAGGAGCCATCGAAGAAGAAAGCATTTCATGGGTGGCCACGCATGGCAGACAAACGGCATGCATATTCACTGAGGCTAAAGTCACGGCGGTAGGGAAGCGATAGTTCGGCATCTTCTGCATACAAACTCTCAATTGGGCTAGTGTAAAAGGCGCCAGTGGCCAAACGGATGCCACGATGGTGGATAATACTGAGAAGGAGTAAGAGGGACAGACGTGCAGATGCATAAACGAAACAGTCATTGTGTAGTGTCGACCGGACACGGGACCGGTACAAACAGAGGAGGGTGGTTCGATCTATTCCCCAGGAGGATAAGAAGGACGCTGCGGGACGCACACATTGGGCTCCCAGGTAAGACATGTAGGAGGACCAAGAAATTTTCCTGTCGAGCATAATCCCCAGGAATTTCATAGTTTCAACGAACGGAAGAGCAACAGGCCCAACGTGAAAAGATGGTGGAAGAAACCAATTGCGCCGCCAGAAATTCATATAAACGGTTTTGTCAGTGGAAAAATGAAAGACATTGTCTTTGCTCCATGAGTAAAGACGATCGAGACATCTCTGAAGACGCCGTTAAATGAGTCAAGTCCTTGGAGAACTGTAATAGATGGCAAAATCGTCAACGAAAAGGGATCTGGAAATGTCCAGCTGGAGACAGGCCATTATAAGGTTAACGGCAATAGCAAAGAGGGTAATGCTCAAGATAGAACCCTAAGGCACACCGTTTTCATGGATAAAGGTGTCCAAAAAGGCAGATCCTACATATACCTTGAAAACCCGGTCTTTTAAAATCACTGAAGGAAACGGGGCATGTGGCCACGAAAGCCCCGAGTGCGGAAAGGACGGAGTATATCAGTCCTCCAGCAGGTGTCGTAGACTTTTTCCAAATCGAAAACCACGGCCACAGTCTGGGATTTCGGCAGAAGACCATTAATGACATGGATGGAAAAAGTGACGTGATGGTCAAGAAAGGCGCGCTCGAGATCCACACTGTCCAGTAGTTAGTAAATTGCGAGACATAAGCCACCATACCAGCCGGGCATGAATCATACATTCCATCACTTTGCAAACACTGCTGGTGAGAGAAATGGGGCAGTAACTAGAAGGAAGGTGGTTGTCCGTGTCATGCTTAGATATAGATTTGGCACCAGCTTCACCCCAGCGTCTGGAAACGTGCCCTCTGCCCAGACGCAGTTGTACATACACTCCTGGAAATTGAAATAAGAACACCGTGAATTCATTGTCCCAGGAAGGGGAAACTTTATTGACACATTCCTGGGGTCAGATACATCACATGATCACACTGACAGAACCACAGGCACATAGACACAGGCAACAGAGCATGCACAATGTCGGCACTAGTACAGTGTATATCCACCTTTCGCAGCAATGCAGGCTGCTATTCTCCCATGGAGACGATCGTAGAGATGCTGGATGTAGTCCTGTGGAACGGCTTGCCATGCCATTTCCACCTGGCGCCTCAGTTGGACCAGCGTTCCTGCTGGACGTGCAGACTGCGTGAGACGACGCTTCACCCAGTCCCAAACATGCTCAATGGGGGACAGATCCGGAGATCTTGCTGGCCAGGGTAGTTGACTTACACCTTCTAGAGCACGTTGGGTGGCACGGGATACATGCGGACGTGCATTGTCCTGTTGGAACAGCAAGTTCCCTTGCCGGTCTAGGAATGGTAGAACGATGGGTTCGATGACGGTTTGGATGTACCGTGCACTATTCAGTGTCCCCTCGACGATCACCAGTGGTGTACGGCCAGTGTAGGAGATCGCTCCCCACACCATGATGCCGGGTGTTGGCCCTGTGTGCCTCGGTCGTATGCAGTCCTGATTGTGGCGCTCACCTGCACGGCGCCAAACACGCATACGACCATCATTGGCACCAAGGCAGAAGCGACTCTCATCGCTGAAGACGACACGTCTCCATTCGTCCCTCCATTCACGCCTGTCGCGACACCACTGGAGGCGGGCTGCACGATGTTGGGGCGTGAGCGGAAGACGGCCTAACGGTGTGCGGGACCGTAGCCCAGCTTCATGGAGACGGTTGCGAATGGTCCTCGCCGATACCCCAGGAGCAACAGTGTTCCTAATTTGCTGGGAAGTGGCGGTGCGGTCCCCTACGGCACTGCGTAGGATCCTACGGTCTTGGCGTGCATCCGTGCGTCGCTGCGGTCCGGTCCCAGGTCGACGGGCACGTGCACCTTCCGCCGACCACTGGCGACAACATCGATGTACTGTGGAGACCTCACGCCCCACGTGTTGAGCAATTGGGCGGTACGTCCACCCGGCCTCCCGCATGCCCACTATACGCCCTCGCTCAAAGTCCGTCAACTGCACATACGGTTCACGTCCACGCTGTCGCGGCATGCTACCAGTGTTGAAGACTGCTATGGAGCTCCGTATGCCACGGCAAACTGGCTGACACTGACGGCGGCGGTGCACAAATGCTGCGCAGCTAGCGCCATTCGACGGCCAACACCGCGGTTCCTGGTGTGTCCGCTGTGCCGTGCGTGTGATCATTGCTTGTACAGCCCTCTCGCAGTGTCCGGAGCAAGTATGGTGGGTCTGACACACCGGTGTCAATGTGTTCTTTTTTCCATTTCCAGGAGTGTATCAAGGAGAAAGCGTTTGCCCACAAGAGAAAGTCGCTGCAACATCTGAATGTGAACATCGTCTGGCCCTGGGGCGGAGTATCGGGATGAAGTGAGAGCACAAGCTAACTCCATCATAGACGGCGTTATAGCACTCACTATTCTGAGAAGAATATCGCCCGAGCCTCCTCCGCTCGTTTCCGATGGAGGAAGGCAGGGTGATAGTGGGAGGAGCTCGAAATCTCCGCAAAATGGCCGCCCAAGGTGTTCGAGATAGCTATAGAGTCCACTGTGACATCGTCTGCTACAGTCAGGCCGGAATTGGGGAATGGACCTTAAGCCGTCGGAGGTTGGCCCACACGACTGTTTATAATAAATGCAGTTGCCAACGTAGGACGGCAGTTAAAAACGCGGAGAGTACGTCTCTGCCCGCGAATGCGTCGCGGCACGTCTCAGTCCACTTCGGGACTGGGACACGGCGCGATAAAGAGGAAGTGCAAGGAATGGAACGTTCTGTGGCGGTAAGGGTAACGTTTGTAAGATATTCTATCTGGTAATGACAAATGGGGAAATGTTTTTCGTCGAAGGTCGCCAGGGAGGAGTAAAGACTGTGGAATGTGGGTACTCCCGTGTTAAGGCAGATGAGGTTAAGTTGATTGAGAAGGTCAGCTAAGAGGGCAACTCTCAGATAGATTCTGGGAGAACTCCAAAGGGGATGGTGCACATTAAAATCACTGAATAGCAGAAAGGGGTGGGCTAGCTGAAGGAAGTGAGGATGGAATTTTGTTTCCTGGAAGCAGAGTATAAGTGGACGCTGCGATTCTAAGAGCAGCTGTAAGTCGTCTTTGGCTCTGAGCACTATGGGACTTAACTTCTGAGGTCATCAGTCCCCCAGAACTTAGAACTACTTAAACCTAACTAACCTAAGGATATCACACACATCCATGCCCGAAGCAAGATTCGAACCTGTGACCGTAGCGGTCGCGCGGTTCGAGACTGTAGCACCTAGAACCACTCGTCTTTGTTGGATCGAAGGCCGCGAACGTTCCATTGGAGAGGAGAGTCATTATAAGGAAAAAATTAAGAGGTTTACCTCGGCAGTTGCCGAATGCCAGCATTCGAAGTCTCACCGCTACAGGGTACAGAGACTGAAGGATCCTGCTGCATGAGGTCTACAGAGGTATTGACATTCTTCGTTGGTCGGTTCTCACTGCTGCAGGCCACAGAGACTGTAGGATCCAGCTCCATGAGGTCTACAGAGGCGTCAGCATCCTTCTTTTGGCGGTCTGCAGAGTCCAGGACAGGAAAACGGTTGGTGGTGCACATGGGCGACATGGCGGTGAGCCAAGCGAGGGTATCACGTGGCGACAGCATCGAAGAGGATATTCGAGTCGGCAAAGGAGAAGACCGTTTTCCTTTGTTTGACTTCTTGGAGCCTTTCCGGTTGGCAGAAGAAGACTCAAATGTTCGTTGGCTGGAGGGATGTAGGAAGTACTTGTGGGAGATTCCTTCTGTCCTTTCCAGTCTGCTGGTTGTGCAGTGGGTGACTTTGCCCCGTGAAGCGAAAGTTTGCTGGGTTGTTGCACAGCTGGAGGAGGAGATGGGACACTATTGTGACGCTGGGCGATTTCACGGTGCTAAATTTGGGGTCCCTTGTCTGCGTGGCCATGTCCTTTGTGGAGCGAGATGTAGCACGAACAGTACTGTAGGTGCCAAACAGTAGAATGCAGGGTTTTCGAATAGCCAACAACTTGAGAGCGACCAGGTAAGGCACTTTACCCTTCACACGGATCTACTGGACAGCCCGCTCGTCGAGATATACGGGCCAGTCTCGGGAGAAGCCGGCGTGGTCGCCATTGCAGTTGATACAGCGGGGAGAAGGAGGTGGACAATCGTCATCGTGAGCATCCCTACCATAGGAGATACATTAGGCCGAGCACCTACAGGCCTGTCGAGTGTGGTTGTAATGATGACAGTGGTAGCAGCACATCAGGTTTAGGATGTACGGTCGCTCGGTGGCGATAATTCCTAGCCTCCTTTGATCTTGGATGGAAGCACCACTCTATCAAAAGTGAGAAAAAGAGTGCTTTGGGCACTATGGATGCATCTACTTTTTTCATCATCCAATGGACTGCAGCCATACCCTGATCAGAGAGGTAAGTTTGGATTTCTGCCTCAGTTAGACCATCGAGTGGCCTAGTGTAAATAACACCACGGGAAAAATTCAGCGTGCAATGGGCCTCTACACGAATAACATAGCGATGGAGGGGCGAAGCTGCAAGCTGTTGTTGTGCTTGAGAATCAGAAGTAGTCTCCAAAAGCAAAGTGTCATTTCATAAACGAGACTAGGATTTCACAGGGCCGGCAGTTGCATCAATACATTCCTGAATAATGAATGGATTTACTGTAGCAAAAGAATGACCGTCTTCAGTACGTGAAACCACGAGGAACCACGGTGCAGTTGGGAGGGTCTTTGAATCGTTAGCTTCATTCCGTCACATTTGCTAGACGTTGACGGTGAAAAAGATGATTGGCTCATTGCAATAAAATCCCCCACGCCAGCGTCTCCGATGGCGCGCTCCTTCCAACTGGTGGACCTCCTCAGAAGGTGGCGCACCCGCCTATTTGATTGTTCACAACTGAGGTCACACCTCCTGAACACCTCACAGAGGGGCCAATCGATAGTTTAAGAAAGTAGCAGCTCAGGCGCTCACCCCTCGCTGGGTATGGCCTTTACCAGGGGGTACGTTCAAACCCTACCTGTCAACCCAGGCTTGGCAATTACGCGTTACCCAATCACCTGTTTTGTGTCAGACGCGTGGGCTGATCTTCAGAAGAACCTCAGACGCCGAAGGACAGGAGAAGGGGAACGAAAAAAAGAAAGAAGAAACGAAAGACTGTGGAGAGACTTGTGATATCAGTGACTGAATATGCAGAACACATTTCCAACAACATCCCAAACTTCTTCCCTACGGGAGGGGAAAAGAATAGAAAGAGGATAGACACGCAACACTGAAGGGAAAAGATGCTGCAAAGGCTGAGGCCCCATGGTATACAAGGACAAACCCGCCAAAGAGCGGCGAGTCCGCTGGGGGCTTCTCGAAGATTGTTTCTTGTACAATCGGACTGCTAGACACGCCAAATGCCAAGCTCTTATAGCGATAAAAGCCAAAAGGAATGTTCAAGGTATTGAGACATTGTTGAGATATCTCAACAAAAGTAACTCTAGATAAGCGTAAGCTAAGACAAATACTGGAAAATATATACCGCCATAAAATGATAAGTTTTCTTTCTTGTGTGGATGTTGCTGCTAGCAAAGCAAACGTAATGGACCGCGCTCATTTGAGACGTGCAATTAATTGCATTCTATCTTAAAATAATATGTACCCCGAAATTATTGACAAAGATCAGGCATAAGAAAAATATAAAAGAAAATGCTGAACACAAATTATCGAGGTCCTTAAAGAGAGTTATGTCAGGAATGTCGTGGATCCCGCCCTGAAACGTTTTCAGTTTCAGGACCCTAGAATTCAAAGAAAGGAATCATTCTGACGGGTACTTCATCTCAACCCAGACTTTTAAGGGAAGTGGCTAGTCGCTTCACGAAACAAGGTGTCAGTGTGAGCATGATAACGGTGGGCAACCAAGAATATAGATGAAACCGATGCCCCAAAGTTCCCTTGAATATTTCCTCTTATTGTTGAGTGTGAAATGAACTAAAAATTAGCGAATTGGCGGCTGCCTGCGGCATGCTATAGTTTTAAGATTACATCCCCAGAGAAAGAGGCTACACAGGCTTATGTGGTTGGCTCATCTGATTATGGGAAACAATTCTGATTTAACCTTGTTTATGAAATGACCGTTGGATACAGTAAAATTATTGCAGCAGCGTTAAAAGAGGAGAGATATAAAAAGATATCCAATTTATTTGTGTGTTATTCAAAAAATATATTATCCTAAAAATGAGCGGTGTTAGAGTCAAACTCATACTTGTTCCGCCGATTTTTTGAATCCAATGAGTGTAATTGACGACAGAATGAAACTAGGACAGAGAGAGTGTTAAAGGAACGATTTCTTGTGCGTCCAAAACTATTTATATTATTGCAAACCAACGTTTAACGCTGATGAAATGTGCCATTGTACAACGGTCACTCCAAAAGAAATGCACACTATTTTTTTTTAAATTCATCTTTTATTCTACATGTTTGAAAGTTTTACAGTGTGTAGATACATCCTTTAGGAACAATATTTTCATTTCTCCACATAATTTCCATCCCTCTCAACTGCCTTACACCATCTTGGAACCAGCGCCTGTATACCCGCACGGTAAAATTCTGCACTAATCTGTTGGAGCCACTGTTTGGCAGCTTGAACAAGGGAGTCATCATCTTCAAACCTTGTTCCACGAAAAGAGTCTTTCAGTTTCCCAAAGAGATGATAGTCACATGGAGCCAGGTCAGGACTGTAAGGCGGGTATTTTAGTGTTGTCCATCCTAGTTTTGTGATCGCTTCCATGGTTTTTTGACTGACATGTGGCCGTGCATTGTCGTGCAACAGCAAAACATCCTGCTTTTGCGGATGTGGTCGAACACGACTCAGTCGAGCTTGAAGTTTCTTCAGAGTTGTCACATATGCATCAGAATTTATGGTGTTTCCACTTGGCATGATGTCCACAAGCATGAGTCCTTCGAAATCGATAAAAACCGTAGCCAAAACTTTACCAGCAAAAGGTGTGGTTTTGGATTTTTTTTTTTTTTTCTTGGGTGAATTTGCATGATGCCACTCCATTGACTGCCTCTTCGTCCCTGGTGAAAAATGATGGAGCCATGTTTCATCACTTGTCACAATTCTTCCAAGAAATTCATCTTCATCATTCTTGTACTGTTCCAAAACTTCACTGCATACCGTTTTCCTTGTTTCTTTGTGAGCCACTGTCAACATCCTGGGAACCCACCTGGCACAAACCTTTTTTAACGCCAACACTTTCAGTATTCTGTAAACACTTCCTTCCCCTATCCAAACGTAGCGTGACAATTCGTTCACTGTCATGCGTCTGTCAGCAGTCACCAATTCGTTAACTCTCTGCACATTGTCTGGAGTGTGTGCAGTACGAGGCCTGCCGCTGCGAGGACAATCCTCAATATTGCCGTGCCCGCTTTCATCACGTAACCTGCTTGCCCACCGACTAACTGTACTGCAATCGACAGCAGCATCTCTATGGACCTTTTTCAACCTCTTGTGGATGTTTCCCACTGTCTTGTTTTCACAGCACAGGAATTCTATGACAGCACGTTGCTTCTGACGAACGTCAAGTGTAGCAGCCATTTTGAAGTCATGCTGTGACGGCACCACTCAGGAACAGGTTGAAGTAAGTTTGAAAACAAGCGGGAAGGATGTATCTACACACTGTAAAACCTTCACACATGCACAATGAAAACTGTATTTTTACAAAAATAGTCTGAATTTCTTTGGTAGTGACCCTTGTAGCTCCATTATCCACTATAGTCGGCCACAGCAAAGAGGCAGAATAATTGTGACTATGTGCCATCTTCATTTTTACGAATGGGACGGACAGCGGTCGTACCATCACCGATGAAAGTTTCTCATAGGGGATGAGACGTTGTTGTCAATTTTACCGTGAGGAGGCATACACACACACAAACACACACATTCAGACGCACATGCGCGGACTCTCTCTCTCTCTCTCTCTCTCTCTCTCTCTCTCTCTCTCTCTCTCTTTCTCTCTCTTCCAAAATAACATAACACTTAGTAATTTCCAGTATCTTTATCAACTTTGTTACCAATATTTTGCGGCCAAGGGGAAGAATTTTACTCGTATCTTCTCTCCTTCTGTCCTCCCCCCTTTTCTAGCCTCACTGTCCGAACGTTCTTAGATGCATCTTGTACATCGTTGTGTAGGTAAAGATTCATACTGATGCTGACAGAAATCACAGGAAGTAAAACACGAGAAACATTTGCATTGTTCGGACAGATATATATTTTCTTTCAGGCATTGAATACGAAATTCCAATTTTTTCCAACAACAGAATGAGAGTCAGTGAGCTATGCAGCAGAGCGCGTCGCACGTTGCTGTGCTCACAGTGCTGGACAGCGTCTGCAGCGCCGCGCCCCTCCCTCCCACACGGCCGTTTCCATGCCACACCCTCCCCTGTCCCTCCGCACCGCCGCCTCACCCACACCCCACAGCGGCCCTGCCCAGAATGTCATCAGCGCGTCACTCAGTTGTCTGCACAAGCGCTGGTTAATTGAAATGGAATTAAATGGCATTAAGCCTTCCGTCATACCCAAATGCAATCGGATTTGACACTGCTCAAGTGACGAACGCTGTATCGCAGCGCGCCGCCAAGCGCTTTATTCCTGATTATGTCCGACAGGGATTTATCGCGATGAACTCTCGTTTCTAGACGAACTGCGCCGTGTGTGCTCGCTCTTGCTCCCGAGCGGACCTGTGCCCGCAGCCGGTAACAAATAAACTCCAGCTAAACAACTGTGAGCCATTTGGATGAGCTACAGCGTGTACAGAAGGCCAAATCAACAAGACAATGTATGGACTGTTTTAACGTCTTTTGTCCGCAACAAACCAATTTTTTGCCTACCTTAGAAACTATAAACAATTAGTAAGATGTCTAGTAAGGGATAACTATGAAGATTTGGTAATGATAACAAGCAACCTTTGAGGTTCGCCGATGACATTGTAATTCTGTCAGAGACAGCAAAGGACCTGGAAGCGCAGCTGAACGGAATGGACATGGTCTTGAAAGGAGGATGTATGATGAACATCAACAAAATCAAAACGAGAATAGTGGAATGTAATCGAATTAAATCGGATGATGCTACAGGAATTACATTGGGAAATGAGACGCTTAAAGCAGTAAATGAGTATTGCTATTCGGGGAGCAAAATAACTGATGATGGTCGAAGGAGAGAGGATATAAAATGTAGACTGGCAATGGCAAGGAAAGCGTTTCTGAAGAAGAGAAATTTGTTAACATCGAGTATAGATTTAAGTGTCAGGAAGTCGTTTATGAAAGTATTTGTATGGAGTGTAGCCATGTATGGAAGTGAAACATGGACGATAAATAGTTTGGACAAGAAGAGAATAGAAGCTTTCGAAATGTGGTGCTACAGAAGAATGTTAATGATTAGATGGGTAGATCACATAACTAATGAGGAGATATTGAATAGAATTGGGGAGAAGAGGAGCTTGTGGCACAACTTGACTAGAAGAAGGGATCGGTTGGTAGGGCATATTCTGAGGCATGAAGCGATCACTAATTTAGTATTGGAGGGCAGCGTGGAGGGTAAAAATCACAGAGGGAGACCAAGATACAGTAAATACACAAATACACTAAACAGATTCAGTAGGATGTAGGTTGTGGTAGATACTGGGAGATGAAGAACCTTGCACAGGATAGAGTAGCATGGAGAGCTGCATCAAACCAGTCTCTGGACTGAAGACCACAACAACAACAACAACAAGCCGGCTGGGGTGGCCGAGCGGTTCTAGGCGCTACAGTCGGGAATCGCGCGACCGTTACAGTCGCAGGTTCGAATCCTGCCTCGGGCATGGATGTTTGTGATGTCCTTAGGTTAGTTAGGTTTAAGTAGTTCTAAGTCTAGGGGACTGATGACCTTAGAAGTTAAGTCCCGTAGTGCTCAGAGCCATTTGAACCATTTGAACAACAACAAGCAGTCAAAGATCTACCACGCAATGTTTAAAGATGAGCGTAAATACGGTTCTACGTTTCCTTGTTTTCATGTGGGAACCAGAATTTTTGTAATCAATACGTAATGGGTAAATACTGCCAGTGCTTTAAATGAACAAAGAAATCGTTATATTAACTTTCCGTGACGCCAGACGCAAACTTGAGATTGTTAGGACATAGAGAGTACCGCATACATTGCCTTATGTAGCAGCGAAACTAAGGCCAAATGCAAAAAATCAGTAGAAATCATGATTTTAAAAGAAAAGCTCCGAAGTTACTTCCTGGGAACTAAAAGGCTTGCTTGCATTCCGTGTGTAAAGAGGATTTTACGTTGAGCGTTTGTTGTAAAACATTTTCCAAAATTATCCTATTAGGAACCTACGACAGCGCACACAGTTCATTAAATGTTCACTATCACAGTAACGCCCACACAATCATACTACCTGGAGGCAGCGTTTCCTTATAGCTCCCGTTACTGTCATCTCTTTTTGTATTAAAACGACGTAAACTTACCATGACTGATGACTCTTATTATGGACGACTATCGTTTTATAAAATAATGATAAGTGCAATTCAGTCTCAGTGTTTAGCTATTGCTTAACAGATTTTACTGCCATTTTAACTCAGCTATTGTCTTTGTGGTCAAACGTATTTAGTATTTCAATACTTACTCTATTCAACGAAATTTCTCTCTAACCATTGTTCCCATTCAGCTTATCGACCCTCTACACACTGATAAGCCAGAACATTATGGCCACTGACCGCGGTGACGTTAGATTCCCCCTGGTGGCGTTGCGGGCACGTGACGCGGTAATAAAAGTATGTAAACGGAGCAGACATGGACGGGGGTCACCCTAGCGAAGATGTGGGCTGCAAATAGGGAAATCCAGTAAGATAAGCGACTTTGATAAAAGGCAGATTATTGTTATGCAGAGCCTGTGAACGAGCATCTCGAAAACGGCGAAGTTGGTCAAATGTTGACGTGCTACTGTCGTGAGCCTCCAAGGAAAGGGGTAGAAGGACAGTGAAACTACCCCTAGGCGCTAAACGGTTGGACGTCCATGACTCTTCACGATACGTGGGGTTCGGTTGTTTTCATTAGCCTGGCTTTTATCCGCCACTGCAGCACTCTCTTTTTCCTGAAAGGATGCTTTTTTCCTTCCTTGCAAAACAGAGAATCCTCGCAGAAATAAAAATAATTGAGTTACTGAGAACCGTAAGGGCCCAAAGCACAGACACAAAGATTTGAGAACAACAGACATTTGTGAAAATCAGATTTATAGGTAAACCCCCAGTCTCGTAGGGCTCTTTAATCAAGTCTCGACACCCCGTATTTCCTATAAAAATATGAATTCACTTTATGTTATGAAATTTTAATTAATATGTAGGATAAATGTTAATTTACAAAATTTCTTGTATAGGCTAGTTGCAACAGTGTCTTTTTGACTGTTGTGTAATTTGTAATTAATGTGAAACCAGAATCAGAACATAAGGAACAGATACTAAACACACCATACACACACACACACTCACACACACACACAATTATCACCTATCCCAACAATTAATGGTCTTCGTTATCATCATTTACCTTAAGCACATTTCCTGGCTTGAGTTTCAAATAAAACTGGCTCTTCACATAAGGCATAAAATCTAGTAGTTTTGTTAAGTTTCTGTGTTTCAAGTTTGATGTTGTAGATTTGTTAAGTCTTTGTGTTTCGAAAGTTGATTTTTGCCTTCCACCTACGTGTTTGGCCACTAGATTTAGCAAGGCGTCTACAAACTGTGGGGAAATTAAAAATTATGGTCTGCCTCAACGTGACTTGAAGAAACTGGAGGCCTCCCAAGACTATAGTGAATAATATGTTACTTTAAACAGCAGTTCGTGACAATTTGTGGAAATTATCATCGTAAAATATCTTAAATGTACATTGTATTACTAGACGCGTGTTGCTCGAAAATTCACTTCCGGTCCGCCATTGCTGTTTATCGCGGTGCTACTTCCTGCCGCGCCCAGTTCTTATCAGTACGAGCACCAACACCAACTTTTCGTTTGGTAGCGAGGTCGGTAACAGGTTATGTTTCTGAAATCCTTTTGTGTCCATCGAACAGACTGGAATGCTAAAACCATAGAACGTAAGGCTCTTGTGGGTCATTCCTTCAAGAGCTTCCAGCTTTTATGAAGAACTGGACGTCAGTGGATCCAGTGAGCGTTCCTACAGCTACGAAAATTTTTGCTTTGAGCCCATATGGAAGTTAATGCCAGAGAAATCGGTGAGACAGCTTTCAGCGAGTGTCCAAATGTGTAGCAGTACAGCACAGATAAATCTGGTTCACCGTTAGATCAGACTATGGTGTGCTCTAGACCCTTATGGTTCTCAGCGCCTCAATTCTTTTGTAGTAATTACTGTCCAAATGAAACCAAAAGTTGATAGTACATATTCGTGACAAAAAACTGTAGTAAACTGGGATGGCACTTCTGCATTTTCTAGTGAATTGTTGCTGATATCGAAGCATTAGGAATCTCTGAACTAAAACACTTCTTTGAAAGAAACTTTAAAGTTTTAATGTAAACTGTAAAAATGAATAAAAGTGCCTCTTCATTCGTTGCCATAAACTTGTCTGCAATGTAAATTCACTGAACAGATTTCATTCTCGAATGACAAAAATGAAATCTTACACGTGTTTGCGGACGGAAAGAAGTATCTTTCTGAAAGATGTGAAGAAAATTAAAAAGTGTCTCTACGAACTATCTGCTTAGGGGGAAAGATACAGTTTATTATAGTTAAACAATATTAAAATAGTTATCTTCTTGTAAGAAATCATTAAAGAAAATGGCTTCTTCAGGATTGCGAACTCTGAAAAGCCTGTGCTACAGATACTGAGTTCAAAATATTCTTGTTTCTGTTTTTTACGTGTCCTCACATTCTACGGTTGTAATTCATGAATTTGCTGAAAGCTGTCTGGGTAGCTATTTTTAAAAGCCTCCTGATATCGCTTGTGTCCCTGTAGGATCCGGTGCTACTCCCACACGTACATTAGAAACTGGACCGTATCTGCTGTACGAGTATTTAGACCAAAAACTGCGTCAGCAACTACCCATTTAGTTGCGCACTTTTTCAGTCTGGAACTGGAACGAAGACCTGGATCACAATTGTAGAGGCGTCAAAACTGTTTATCGAAGTGAGATTGACAATCCGCACTATCTCGCTGGCAGCATCCTATGTCGATCTAAACGAAGGGCACGTGACGTAGTGCTCCAGTGTGTCTATCCGACCACAAGTGTTGTACGAATTGCACGACATGAGAATGATACAGTAGAGCTGTCTCTCGGTTGATATAGTTTTATTAATCACGGTATACCACGTGGCCTTCACGTGTGGTGAGAGGTAAGGGCAGAGATGTTCTGTCACGCTTCTTTCCACTGACGTTGCGGGGTTCAGATTTCGTGGCTGTTCCTCGTAGGCATAACTCTGATAGCTTCAAACAATTTACTTGCTCTTCTGTGCTCTTCCGGTGCATAGTGCTGTACCACGTAGCTATTTCATCGACGGGTCGATTGGAGCCACTTGAAAAGTCGCCTGGTGTTTCCTGAACAGTACCTTTGTGGGACTCAAAAAACTGTTCAAATGTGTGTGCATTCCAAGAGACCAAACTGCTGAGGTCATCTGTCCCTAGTCTTACACACCAGTTAAACTAACTTATGCTAAGAACAACACACAGACCCATGCCCGAGGGAGGACTCGAACCTCCTGCGGGAGGGGCCGCGCAATCAGCGACATTGCGCCTCTAACCGCGCGGCCGTTGTGTTTGGATGCTTTGCACATACGGTCATTGTTCTCTGCACGAATATGCAGCACATTTGGTCAACAGGTCTGTGAGTAGTAACCCTCCCTCCTCCTGTGGCAGCGTGCAGATCGCGTGGGAAACTTTAAATATCTTCTCCATCCCCCTACCCCCGGCAACCAGCAAACAGCTTGTGCTATGGCCCTGCGTATTTCCTGTGCCACGTTGGAAATTTGTGCTGAAAACCAGGCCTTTGACTATAGGAAAATGTTGATCAGTTGGACTTTTTGTGCTGGCACGAGGTTTCTATTGGTATGCATTTTTGTCAGAGTCCTAATGGAGTTCAGAAGCAAGCGCTGATAGTAGGTTGTAGTTTTCTGCAAGTTGGCCTGAAAAAATAACTGAAGATTTTGTACAATTTTGGTAAACATTTTTTGAATACAGTGATCAATTAATTGTTATATTTAGATTAAAGTTCAGTCTTGATCACGTTATGTCTGTTTTAATGAGTGGAAGGCCTGCTCTTTGAACTCTACCTGCGGTTCTGGGAAATTCTGTGCGCAACAACATAGCTTGTTTGTGAAATGGTTAATGGCATTCCATTTCCCTTCTTAGAAGGTATCATAGTTCTACTAGCGAAAAGCACACGTAAACGGCGAATAGAAAACTGACGGCTAGTGACTCCACTGAATGCAGACTATAAACACGTTGTTCGCTGCTTTGCTGTTTGCCTAAAAACACCGATGATGATAGTACTTAGCGAGAATCAGTGCTGCGCGATACCGGGCCGTACCGTTCGAAGCTCATCGGCCCTGAAGTGTTCATGGAGATGTGCCGTACCCGTTCTGGTGAGAGTATTTTGGTTGTCTTTAGCAAAGCTATTCACGGCTGTGTTATCCATTTCTTTTGTTGAAACAAATTGGTAAAATATACATGCACTTCCCATAATAAATCTGGTAAGACCTTCTCCGTTTTCTAGGCGCGCAGTCCGGAACCGCGGGAGTGCTACGGTCGCAGGTTCGAATCCTGCCTCGGGCATGGATGTGTGTGATGTCCTTAGGTTAGTTAGGTTTAAGTAGTTCTAAGTTCTAGGGGACTGATGACCACAGAAGTTAAGTCCCATAGTGCTCAGAGCCATTTGAACCATTCTCCGTTTTCCTCTTTTAGTTCAACCAGCAAGTGGGAATCTTGCGTTCCCACATATTTACGGCCGCGCTGGGTAACCACGCGGTCTTGGGCGTCTTGTCGTATTCCGCGAGGCTCCCACCGTCGGAGGTTCGAGTCCTCCGTAGGACATGAGTGTGTGTGTGTGTGTGTGTTGTCCATAGCGTAAGTCTGTTTAAGTTAGATTAAGTAGTGTGTAAGCTTAGGGATCGATGACCTAAGCAATTTGGTCCCATAAGATCTTACCACAAATTTACATAATAAGGTAAACAGATAGTTCTTTCACAAAGGTATCGTCGATTGGTTGACTTCTAACAGCTCTTTGTACCATATGTCGGCCGGCCTTTATATGTTTTAATCGAGGTAAAATGTCGGATGAGTGTCTGAGAGCCGGTTGTACGGCATCCTTATGCACTGAAAATAGAACTACGTGATAGACTTTCGTAAAAATGCTTTCTCCGCTCTATAGATTTTCCTGGTCGATCTCAAAACTGGTTTCGTGCTAGTCGTCCACCAGATTATGGTGCTATTTAAGTTAGTGTGTTTGTGGAGAGACTGATACTACGTGTGCTGGAGTTCTAACCAGAGTGCAACATCCTGTAGATGTTGGGTATTGAGTCTCCAGATTCAGGGTCGCCTCTGCTTCACCAGTTGCGGCAAATGTATTCGGCAGCTGTAGGCACAGTGATCAGAAAATGCGAGAGGTTGTATCTCGGTGCTCAGTTTAGCTGTGACGCAATTTCTTATCACGTAAATGCGATCAGTTCGTTTCTGCTCTGTGGGGTAGTAACGAGTGAACTTCGTGTGGGTAGGATGGAGCAGTCTCCAAGTGTCTTATAAATGGAAGTCATTTATGAACGTATTCAGAGCTTGACACTTGTTAGGCCTCGGCTGTTATTCCGCATCGTCTGTAATAGAATTGAAGTTGCCCCCCCCCCCCTCCCCCCAGTTCTGTGACTAAAGTCATTTTTTACTAGTGGACCTGCATCTGCAGTTAAATAATTGACTACGCGCGCGTCTGTTGTGTGTCCCTAATGGAGCATAAACGTTAACAATCAACACTTCCACCACAACATAGGGTATGCCTTGTCCGTTTGGTAACGCAGAATTTTTTTCTCAAATCTAGCGTCTGGTTGTCTAAAAGTGTAGTTCAGCACTTTGTTTCTGGGTCGAGATTTAAAAGCGTCTTAAAATTTGACAGGAACTCGACTTTATTGGTACTCGCAAAAGTTTAACTGTCTTTAAAAATATATCAAGGACGCCAGTTTAATGGTATATTCAATTATAACGATGTTCAGAGTCGTAAAACAAGAACATTCCGGTGCACAGTGGGATATATACTGAGTTGAGAAACGTGATGGGATAGCGGCATGTCCATGTACAGATGGCGGTATTACCGCGTACACAAGATATTAAAGGGCGGCGCTCTGACTCAAGTGATTCATGAAAAAAGTTTTCCGACATGATTGTGGGCGCACGACGAAAATTAATAAACTCTGAACGCGGAATGGTAGCCGAGGCTAGATGCATGGGACATTTCACTTCGGAAATCGTTGGGATATTCAATATTCCAAGATTCACAATGTCAAGAGCGTGCGGAGAATACCAAATTTCGGGCATTACTTCTCACCATGGAAAACGCAATGGATGATGACCTTCATTTAACAACCGAGAGCAGCGGCGTTCGCGTAACGCTGTCAGTCCTAACAGATGAGCAACAATGCGCGAAATAACCACAGAAATCAATGTAGGGCGTACGATGAATGTATCCATTGGGCCACTACGGTGAAATTTGGCGTTAATGGGCTACGGTAGCAGACGAACGACGCGAGTGACTTTGCTAACACCACGACAATACCTGCAGCGCCTCTCCTGGATTCGTGACTATATTGGCTGGACCCCAGACGACTGGAAAACCGTAGCCTGGTCAGATGAGTCCCGATTTCAGTTGATGGTAGGGTTCGAGTGTGGTGCAGACCCACGAAACCATGGTCCCAAGCTGTCAACAAGACACTGTGGAAGGTGGTGGTGGCTTCATAATGGTGTGGTCTGTATTTACATGGAATGGACTGGGTCCTCTGGTCCAACTGAACAGATCATTGACTGTAAATGGTTATGTTCGGCTACTTGGAGACCATTTGCAGCCATTCATGCACTTCATTTTATTGGACGACAATGTGCAATCTCACTGAGCCACAATTGTTCGCGAATGGTTTGAAGAACATTCTGTACATCTCGAGCGAATGATTTGGCCACCCAGATTGTCCGACATGAATCCCATGGAACATTTATGGGACATCTTTGAGAGGTCAGTCCGTGCACAAAATACTGCACTCGCAACTCTTTCGCAATTAAGGACGGCTGTAGAGGCAGCATGGCTAAATATTTCTTCAGGGGACTTCCAACGACCCGTTGAGTCCATACCAAGTCAAGCTGCTGCACTAACCGGGCAAAAGGAGGTCCGACACGGTATTAGGACATTTGTCACCTAGGGTACACGTAAAACAAGCTGAAAATGATGTTTAAATTCAACACCTGCTCCTGTGCCGTATCGCCCCACCACTTCTTTCGTCCAGTTCATGGTAATCAAGATTTCTACTTCGAAGTTTTCAGCAACCGGTTGTATTTTGGTTTCCTGGGGCCTCCGTTGTGCTAGGGCCGGGACGAGCGATGGAACTGGAACGTAGTGCAGTCCTCGCTTTTACATTTTACCCGTATTAGACATTTCTCGCGTGGGGCTCTCTGCAATATTTTTTGCTCTCTGTGTCCGTGCCTAAGTCGTTCGTTCGTTGGTATCACGAACGGCGTAGGAGTGGAGGCTTATTGATTGCTCTCGTTACTGCTGTCCTCCGTGTGTGAGGCGTCCTTAGCTGTCGTACGTTCCCGCTTCATTTTTGTTTTCGAGACTTTGGTAACCATTAGAACGTCGCCAGAAGTATGTTGGGGCAATCTGAGACGGAGAGCCAGTCTCCACTGAATCCTGAACGGTAACTGAACTTTTGTTTTCTACTACATCAAGTTGTGGTTGCCCTTTCACCTGCTGTACATACGCTCACAGTGAGGATGGTGCTGCAATATCTTGGACTATCTCCTTTAACAGGGGCTGTGACATAGTTCTATCGACTATTGAGCTTTCCCTTGGCAGTTGGACAGGGCATCGCTCTCTGTTGGAAAGTTATTGCGAAGGTGCTCCACGAGATAGAAATTCCGCGTGTTTGCGTGATGCCCGTTATGTGACATGTACGCCCTACACACACTGACGAACAAGCATGACAGGATCTAATCCTGTAAGTCAATTCGAATACACCGAACACCGCTGTCCACTTGACAGTGGTATGCACGGGATCACTTGTCATGTGTTACACTAAGATGTGTCTGGCCGAACATAAATTATTAGCATCTTCTGGTTTGGATACTCAAAAGGTACGTTAAAAACTCGCACAGTTCGAATTCCATAACCTGTAAGTTGCACGGTTACATCACGTCACGTTAATTTACTTCAGTTTACGGACTCCGTCATTTTCCGACATTGGCCTTTCACGGATATCGCAGTTTGCTAACTTGAGAAAGTACTGATACAGGTAGAAATTGAACTGCGTGTTTACCAATTCGTCTCTTACCAAACACAAAACATCACGTATCCAAGCGTCAGTTTCGAGTCCAGTTGACTTTTACACGTTTTCCTCGAAAGTGCATTGTACCGTAAAATTGCTAAAAGCGTTTGCAGATATTTCACTCGCAGGCGTGATATCAAGTGGGATCAACCACGAGATAAGTAAGTTTAAGGTAGCTTTTACTAAGTAAGTTTTAGAACAACTGTCAAATAAGAAACTTCAAGCGATTGTACGCCAGTCTTCGCCATTTAAAAACACAAACTTTCCGTAAAATGGTGAGGGCTCGCTCCCTGCTGTTCGATGATGAGGAGCTAGTCCTGAAGGTTGAAATAGCACGTCCAGTGCTGACCACCGCGGAAGGAGCGATGCTTCTGGGTCATGTCGTAACGTCGCAAATAGGGCCAGTGATCTAGGGATAGGTATCGTCTCTCGGATGGACTTGAAAGCGGCCAACAGCGGAGGGTTGCTGTGTCGACAGGTCTCTATCTATGGCTTTTGCTGTTGGCGGTGTTTTGTGGCAGATTTGTGCTGCTAGAAACGCTTCAAACTTTGGACAGTTTTTTTTACATTCGTTTACCCCTTTGACATCTGTCACAAGTTTGCTCTTTTTTCCGTATTTTCAAAGGTGGCCATTTTGTTTAATTTTTCAGACTTTTCTTGCTGTCTAGTGACTTTGTCTTACATGAGTACATTCGATGTTTGTTTATGTACTTCTCAGACCAGCATATCTTCTAGTCAGCGTTCCATACTTCTGTTGTAGTAAATAATATTCCTTCGTAGACAAGATAACGCTTTTGCACTTTATCTTCTCCCTGTTCCAACTGTATTAGAACCAACCTCCAGTTTTGATCCTCATTCTGTAATTAATTTATATGCTGGCTTATATTTTTGTTGTCAGCTTCCTGTGGGACTCATCTGATGTACATCATTTTGTATTTATCTTTGAAATCAGTAGTGCTGTCCTCGGTATCAGCACCTATTTGGGATCGAGATTGCGCATCCAGTACTACACTGTTCTAACCCTTTTTGCCTTATTTCCAGGTCAAACTGTTGAATAAATGTGCCCTCCTGACTAGACTATCGTGTAACAGCGTACTTTCCTTACGATATATCAGATCTTTGTGAGCAATAATTACTGTAGTTCAATGCCACCATACATAGTAAAAAAACTGTTCAGTCTCCATACCACTGCAAGAGCTTCCGTTTCAGAGATGATGTACTCATTTCCGCACTTGGATAGTCCGTATGGCAAACACTGTGGTCATTAGCTGATTCTTTAAATCTTCCTCTACTCTTTGAAAAGAATCCCATAATTACAGCCATCTGCAGTAAGGCAAAAAAAGTAGATTTACGTCAGGGTAGTGCAAAATTTTGGCATTGTCTAAACTCTTCTTTTTTGGACCAAACGCCTTCTGATATCCAGGAGTCCATGGCCACATACTATTTTTCTTGTGTGATTTCGTTAAATGTTGATCATTTATAGACTGATTAGAGACGAATTTTCCACAGAATTCCCACGTTTCTGGTTCATCTGCTGTGATGGTGGTGCATCTTAATAGTATTTACGTTCTCAGAATCAGGTTCAACCCCTTCTTTCGATATGTCATGACTGAAGATCATTTTCCTTTAAAAATTCGAATTTCGTGATTTTCAGAATCATTTCTGCCTGAATAAGTGCGTTGAATTATTCTTCTATAAGGGACGAGCAAAAAGTTTCCATTTGAGACCTTTGCTGCAGTGTGTATGCAACTAGTACGGATCCAGTGTGAGAATATAAACCCTTATATGTAGGCGTGTCTTTCTTATGTGCATGCGGTAAATGTGGCAACGTGAATTATGGCGACTTTATGACCAAAAGGGTCCAAACAGGACCAACGTGCTCTTATTCCTTCCTTGACTGCGAAAGGTCGAACATCGTAGACATCCATCGGAGAATGAAGAGTGTGTATGAGACAGCATGTCTGTCGAAAACCTACGTTGTGGGATGGTGTGCCAAATTCTATAATGGTCGCCATTCGACGCAAAATGCCGGTCGATCTGGAAGCCTAGGCTCAATCAATTGGGAGACACTCAGGTTCCCGCCCTATAGTCCTAATCTTTCCCCGCGCGATTATCAGGCCTTTGGTGCCTTAAAAAGGAAGGTATTTGAACGATCTAAGATTTCTGATTGAGGAGAAAGTGCAGCAGTCAGTTACGAACTTTGAAACACGTATGTAACATAGCAGCGATGGCGAGGCATTGTAGCATCTGTGACCAGAGAGTATGCGCTTGACCGCGCGAGTGTTGCGAGTCGTTGCGAGTCTGTCGTTCAGTCGTTGCGAGTCTGTAGTCAGTCGTTGCGAGTCTGTAGCTCTGTCTAGTTGAGGGCAGTACTCTGTCAGTAGTAGTCGTGCAGTGCAGTACGCTAATAGTCGTCATGCAGAGCGGTCGGTCAGTAGTAGCAGCCCAGTGCGGTTGTGTGATGTAGGCAGTCGGCAACACTGGTCAGGATGCTGAATGAGGTATACTGTTAATTAATATAATCATTAGATAATGTAAAAATTTATTTATTGTAATTATTCTCCAACAAGTGCCCCAATAATAATTTTGATTTCAAAAGCATTTTTCAAAAAATTTTTATTTTTTATCGAACTAAAGATTTCGTTGCACTTCCCATTTCATTCCACTTCTTTTGAAGAAAAATTTCAGTAAATTCATAGAAAAGAGGAATATTATTATTTGCAATGCAGTTCCTCCAAGCCGTGCGCAAAGATAAGAGCAGAAATTTGACATCCAGTTATTCTGAGGTAAGACTTTAATTCTGATTGATTTACACAGGGCCAAAGACCGATGTTTCGGTTTAATTGAATTTTCTTATCACTGAATGGACTTTAATTTTTTGTGAAGAATTTATATTTGAGTCAGATTGCGAATTTCACATTTTTGTTGCCATTGTCAGTACATTTCATTGTGGGCAGGTTACGCATAGAGCAATGTCAATTAGCATTTCTAATTAGTATCGTCTTTTTCTTTTAAAATTACGGTGGGGAGGTTACACTTGGCGACACCCAGTCCAGGATCGATTTTCGTTGAGAATCTTTTGAACAACAGTCAGATATCTGCTCTTATTTCCTTAGATATAATTAGGATTTGGCGCAACGCTTTTACTAATCTTGTGACTTTCCTTCTACAGGTCAACGGCAATTTGTTGCTTTGTTGTATTTGTGTGTTGCTTTTGCATTGTGTTTATTTGTTTTGTGAAAAATTTTGACTATTGTAAAAATGCCGCGAAAGACTGTGAATAGTGTATCGCGAGGTATTATGAATGAAATTACCGACTCAAACAACTTTACCGATAGGACATGTGACACGCAGTGTAATGATGACAATCCTGCGTTCACTGACAATCAATGCATTCCAACCACTAGTGATGACTTTTACCTTAATGATGAACAAACGAACCCAATTGTCTCGTCTGTTAATTTGACGACAATTGATGACGCAGAGCGGTCTATTGTAATGAGCGCTGTCGAGCTTAACACACCCGATTTAGAAAATTCACGTGACGAACAGACAAATATTTTTAATGAAAATGAACAGGATACCCAAAGTAGGACGGATTTATATAATTCCGAAATAGTGTCAGACACTGTACATCCGACTGACAAACCTTTTTGTAAATTACAGAATGACCAAATGGTCACACAGAACGTGATAATGGCAGATACACCGTCAAACAGTACAGAGAATAGAGCAGGTAATGCTACTGAAGCTCAAATTATGGCATTTTTGCAACAAATGTTTAAACAACTTAATGAAAAACTTGAAGAACGGAACAAACAATTTCGCGAAATAATTAATGAAAGTTTTAAACTGACGAACGAAAAACAAGACAACCTTAACGAACGGAACAGACAAGTTAGTGAACAGAATACAGCTGTTACCGTGCAATGCCAGGACATTAAAGAACAATTACGTGTGAATACTAAGACTTGTGCTAATAACAGTAATGAAAAGGTTGGCACTATTGCACAAGAATTAAATAGTACACGTGTAAGCACAACAGAATTACATAAAGACGAAGTTAAAGCAGTCACTGAACAATGTTCAGCAAACGCAACACAGATACACGAAGTTAATGTAGTCACTGAAGAATGTCCTAAAAACGAAGTACAGATTCGCGACGAAGTTAATTTAGAGTCAGTGGAAGTTTCATACACTCCGAATACGGAAGTTGACGAGAAAAGTGAACGACACAATAACCAGATTGACGAAAGTATTATTTCAGTCACCAATACGTCACAGAATCCGCCACGTGTGCTAATAACAGTAATGAAAAGGTTGGCACTATTGCACAAGAATTAAATAGTACACGTGTAAGCACAACAGAATTACATAAAGACGAAGTTAAAGCAGTCACTGAACAATGTTCAGCAAACGCAACACAGATACACGAAGTTAATGTAGTCACTGAAGAATGTCCTAAAAACGAAGTACAGATTCGCGACGAAGTTAATTTAGAGTCAGTGGAAGTTTCATACACTCCGAATACGGAAGTTGAC
The DNA here is from genome assembly GCF_023864345.2 of Schistocerca serialis cubense. NCBI lineage: Eukaryota > Metazoa > Arthropoda > Insecta > Orthoptera > Acrididae > Schistocerca > Schistocerca serialis. Next base: position 610,282,512 of record NC_064638.1, on the reverse strand, counting down.
GAGAAAAGTGAACGACACAATAACCAGATTGACGAAAGTATTAAAGTAACAGAATTAACAATTATTTCAGTCACCAATACGTCACAGAATCCGCCACGTTGCGAGCATTTATCAGAGTCACGCAGCGTGTATAATGTGAGCAATTTACAGAGACTACGCGAATTAAAATCTGAAAAGCTACGCAACTTGAAATCCGAAATGACACAGACAAACAGATTCACACACAAACCCGAACGTGTTTTCAAAGTCAATGACGAGAATGTAGAAAATGTAAGAAATTTAATAATGGCAGAACACAGATACACAATTTGCACTGTATACGACAATTTATTTTTGTACTTTCACCGCTATTACCTGTAATGGATAAACTAGCTTTGAACCTGAGGCGACAATTTATTTTTGTATTTTCATCAGCATTACGTATAATGCAGAAATTTGTATTAGCAAGAATACAGCGATTTACTTTTGGAATTTTACCGCTATTGCTTGCAACGCAAAAGCTAAAATTTATTTTCAGTGCGTAAAAGACCTCAGGGGATTCATTACGCTTTAATGAATATGTGCCGTAGCGAGCATAGGGCCCCGAGCTGTAGTAGTGCTGTTTCATCTTTAGTTTTCTGCACTGCTGCCTTTTCTTCTACTATCCTTTATATCTATCAAAACTGCTCTTTAACTATTGCTCTTTGTAGAATTAAGAAACGTATGTAATGAAAACCGGATAAGACAAATTTTTAGCGAATGTGACAATTTTCATTAGGCACTCCAGAATCACGAGAACTTAAATAACAGATAAAAATCGTAATCATCAGTATGTGTAAAATTAACAGCAAACGCATTTTTTTGTAACAATAGACGTTTTTCACCGCAACAGCATGAAAGTCAACCGCTTAGCATACCTAACCAACAATGCAGTCTACAAGGTCAACCAAACTTTAATGTTTCGCCGCGTGCACGTATAGTCCCAGCTCCAACAAATGGTAACACATGGCAGCAAAGAAATAACTACGTACAGACAACACTCTATTTCAACTCGTATCGCAATACACCGTATAGGAATGACTATCACGACAGACGTAAAAATGATGAGCACAATTCTCGGCGTACATTTAATAACAGTCGATCTTATGAGCAGCAACAACATCAGCAACAACAAATAATCATGAATGAAACAGACAATAGGTGTCATCGATAGAGTAATACGTCAGTAAGAAATAACAGAGCAGTTCATATAGTGGATATGCCACAACATTCTCCCGTAAATAATAACACGTACGATAGATTTTAACCAGATACAGCACAGATTGCATATTACAGTAACGCAAACATTACTTTTGACACGCAGAATTTTGCTCACGAGAATGTTATTTGAAACATGCTCTGTTGAATGCTCCACTGTTATCGCACCCAGATCTTACTAGAAATTTTTCCATTGCCACCGACAGTTCTAACACCGCTTTAGGCGTACATATTTTTCAGGAAATTGAAGAAGATGGCTCAAAAGTAATTAAAAACATCGCATTTGCAAGCCGCATTCTGTCACCTGCTGAGCGAAATTATTCTGTTACAGAACTTGAAACATTATGTGTTGTACGGGCTTTCACGAGATTTAGGCACTTTCTTTATGGCAGACATATTACCATTTACACAGACCATAGAGCGATACAATTTTTACTTTCGGCTAAATTCACTCACGACAGATTAAGCAGATGGAAACTTTATTTACAGGAATTTAATTTTACAATAGTTCACATTCCCGGCACACAAAATGTTATAGCAGACGCACTATCGCGTTCTCTGAGCAACAATCAGCAAGACGTAGCAACCAACTTCTGCAAAACAAATTTCAGTGTCATGTACATTCAGCAAGTTGCATTTGAAAATTTTATTTCATCGTCATTACAGGACATATCAAAAGAGCAAAATAAAGACAACGTGTGGAAAGAAATTAAACACCTTTGGGAACATAAGAATAATGTTACGATTAGAAACCATTACACTGTACGCAATGACATTCTGTTTCGCCGCTCTCATCCTGACAGCAACAATTGGTTATTATGCATTCCTGACGAACTGGTTAACAAACTAATCTGGTACACTCATTTAAGTTACGCACATTACGGAGCACGAAAATGTTTTCTTATACTGAGACAGAACTGTTATTTTACTAACATGGAAAAACGTATACGACGAGTTTTAGCGTCTTGTAAAATTTGCCAGAAAGCTAAATCAGACACCACTTCACATATTCCTCCTTTATATCCCATTGTACCTGTTAAATTAAGACATATGGCCGCAGTAGATATTTTTGGTCCGATTCCGAGAACTAACAGAGGTTTTTGCTACATTTTTGTCGCTGTTGAGCTCACTTCAAAATTTGTTACTTTCACTCCATTACGCAAAGCTACTGCTAAAACTGTTTCGAAAGCATTTGTAAAACATTTTCTATCTCATGTAGGGCATGTAATGAAAGTAATTTCTGATAATGGATCACAATTTCGTAGTAGCGTATGGACACGCATGTTACGAGCTAGAAACATTTCTCCGATCTATATATCCAAGTACCACGCTTCTTCGAACCCCTGTGAAAGATTAATGAAGGAAATTGGTAAACTGTGTAGAATATACTGCCACAAAAGACATATTGATTGGGATACACACATACTCTCATTCCAAGATGTAATTAATTCCATTCCAAATGAATCCACTATGCTATCTCCGACTGTTATACTGAAAAACGTTGAACCACCGAACAAAATTAAAGAATTAGTAAAATTACCCAAATGTAGGCGACTACGACACCACGAAATAATTGACATTGCGCTGAACAACATCAAACGTGCCGCAGAGCGCCGGAGAAGACAGCAAAAACAGGTTTGTACACGCCGCGACTTTCACGTTGGACAGAAGATATTGATACGTACACACTATTTATCCAGTAAATTAAAAGGTAAGTGCAGTAAATTTGAACTTCTATACGCAGGTCCATATCGGATTCGCAGCATCCCTCACCCCAATGTTGTACACGTCGAAACTTTGAGAACCAGAAAATCGAAAGGCAATCACCATATCTCAAACATTAAACCGTTTATTGAGTGAAACCACTGTATGATTCAACACGCTATGATGTCATTTACTAATGCAATTAATTCACCTGACTAATTACTGATGATTATCGTATTTTTTCTTGGCAAGTGCCCGGCAAGGTAAGGTTAGCAGGTCGCTTTTCTTGTCGTTACACATCAGACCGTGCGCATTTTCCACTTTTTGTGTATATGATTGTACTCCAGTTTTGTTTGTATGTATTGTGAAATAGTTAAGATATAACACACACCAGTCGACTTTGACATTTTTTTTTTGCCTTATGACATCTCAACATCGTGACTGTTTTACATTTTTTTTGCTGCTGCATTGTGATATTCTGTGTACATTTTTGCATCTGAACACTGTCAATGTCTTTGACATATTACGTTTTCTGTCATGTTATGCTGTATGCTTAAGTATGTTACCATAAACCAGTCCTTATTTAGTGGGTATATGATTTAAATGCAGGACATTAATCTCTGTCATCAATTTCAGAAAGAAATGGTGCATGTAAGAAATAAATTCAACAGAAATGGGAATTTCACCTACGGGATAAACGAAAGGAGATGCAATAACTTTATGAGGAAGAGTAAATGGATCAGGATTAACAAGCATTAACAAGACTATACTATACTCATCACAGAATAGCAGTCTTAACTAATTTTTTCTTTCAGAATACAAGGTGATTGATGCAGGCTGTCAGACTGAACTACACATCTTAGTTTTAGTGATGAAATATGCTAGAGATAAGGAATAGTTGTATAATGAGTAATGAAGTGATTTTTTGCAGATGATAATGAATACTGATGAATAATGATGAAGGATATGGTATTATGAATAATGACGTTTTTCTTTACAGGTGATGATAATAATGAAGTTATGATAATGTGGATAATGAAGTGATTGATAATGAAGTTTTTTCTTTACAGATGAGGATAATGTTGAAATTATGTATTTATGCTACGTAATTATTTAAGTATTTGTTGCAGTTTGTTTTGACAGCAGGTGTTATATTGCATAGTAGGATGACAGAAAGTTTTGGAAAGGACAGCTATGGAACACATTTTATACACATTTCACTACCTGTTAATTCGAAGTTCACTACTTTTCAGCATAGTGTGCGTTTCTTCTTTCAGGTTAATAATCCATTTTGTAATTTTTCCAGGAGAAGTTTTTCATGATACTTGCTAAACCTGTTACTTATTATACCTGTTCTAGTACTTGCATTTTTTTTGTATTTTACCCATTTGTGTTTATCATTTATAAATGTGATCACACATACTGCCTTGTTACATAATCTTGCTACAGCTGACTCATGACGAATGACGTTACCTATCCTCGTTTGTAGCAATAGGTCAAAAGCAAATAGTGTTATGCCTCAGCAATTAATTATCGATCCCAACGCAATGCATTGCGAACAAAAAAAAAAGGAAAAAAAGGTATTACCAGTCCCAAGTAGTGATACCAGTTTGAGAAAATTCTGAATAATACTGATCAACTCTGAATAGTATGTCACTTCAGTAATGACTTCTTAATGAGACAAAAAAAAAAGTATATATTTAAGATAATGCTTTGTCACTAGCTAATAACTGCCACTGTTTATTGTAATGAGACTACTTATAATGCCCATGATTATTAATGCTTTGATTGTAACTAGCTGATTTTTAATAATGACTTTGTAATGATCGGAATATTACTGAATGAGGAACACTGTTTATTGTAATGAGACTACTTATAATGCCCATGATTATTAATGATTTGACTGTAATTAACTGATTTTAATAATGACTTTGTAATGATCTGAATACTACTGAAGGAGGAACACTGTCTATGGTAATGAGACTACTTATATTGCCTGTGATTATTAATGCTATGACTGTAATTAACTGATTTTTAATAATGACTTCGTAATGATCTGAATAATACTGAATGATGAACTATGTTTTATTCTATTCAATACTTGCTGGCCACTGAGTGCCAATAATTAATGTCACTTGAAGAATTGTTATTAATTATGCCATTGATTAGCTCTTGTTTCCAATGTTGATACTTTGTAACCAGAAAAGAATGTGACTGTTTAATAATGCTTTGTAATTAGAAGAAGGCTAATGATTCTTAATAGATTGGAATGACACATAATTAATTAACTATGGTACTGTTTAATAATGCTTTGTAATTAGGAGAGGACTAATGATTCTTACTATATTAGAATGACAAATGATTAATTAACGACAAATGATTAATTAACTGTAATTAGACAAATGATTAATTAACGACAAATGATTAATTAACTGTAATTAGAGAAATGATTAATTAACTGTAATTAGACAAATGATTAATTAACGACAAATGATTAATCAACTGTAATTAGGAAAAGGCTAATGATTATTATTGGAATGACAAATGATTAATTAACTGTAATTAGGAGAAGGTTAATGATTCTTAATTACACTCTGTAACTGAAAAGAATGCGATTATTTCATAATGCTTTGTAACTAGGAAAAGAAGGCTACTGATCCTATGTAAAACAATTAATGAACATTTTTCTGTAATACTACATACTTGGTACAGAAATGTTCAATAACTGGGCTATGAATGCCACAAACTATCAATGAAGACTGTAATTGTCAATATTATGTGACATAATGTCCTTCACCTCATGAGCTAACTACCCTGAATTACTGCAATGTCCATTTGTCCTGTTTATCCCACTGATCATGGAGCACTATATTTGGTTTTTGCACTAATTCTACGTTGGTGTGCCTTGTAAGAGCGTGGTGTTGACACGACATGCTGTCCACCACCGTGAGCAATGAAGACGTTATTATGGTCCCACTGTTTGGTGTACCTAATGTACTGCCAAAATGAAAACATGGAACATTACTACGACAGTTCAGTGTCTTGGCTACACTGATAAATTCTGATGGGAAAAGAACTTCAAGTTGTGTCACTTGGTGTTGTACTTCTGTGGAAAGATATGGACTTTCAGAACAGCTGTGTGCAATCTAAAGTGCTACAACCATGATGCAATCCTTCCCTTTCCTATCCTAATTCTTGTCACTTAGTGAAAATCATTTTTGCTAACATTATTTATGTTCATGGCTATACATTTTTTCAATTCGCTGAACTCCAGTGCGAGTACACTTATGTCACTGGTCGACATGATTTTTTTTTGCTATTATGTTTATTTATTGCGAAAATGCTAAAGACATTTTTCGATTTGTTCTGAAGTACAGTATATGTACACTCTTGTCTTTTATATTGTATATACATTTTTTTATTTTCTGAACTACAGTGCATGTGCACTCATGTCACTTGTCAACATAATATTTTTTGCCAGTCTGTTTATTTGTTCTGAATATGCTAAAGAATTTTTTCAATGCCTGTGCACTTTGTTATCTGTCAAAAAATTTGTATATACATTTTTCTGATTTGCTACTATGTTTGTATTCACATTTTGTCTTTGTCTGATATATTTTGTACTTAGTGCGTGTGCACAACATTTAAATATTCTGTAAGTTGTAGGATTTTGTTAATTAAAGAAAAATTTTGCCGCGCTTGGCAAGTCCAAATGACTCACCATCGCTGCCAAATTTTTGCCCCCCCAGTGGAGGGTTATGAAACACGTATGTAACATAGCAGCGATGGCGAGGCATTGTAGCATCTGTGACCAGAGAGTATGCGCTTGACCGCGCGAGTGTTGCGAGTCGTTGCGAGTCTGTCGTTCAGTCGTTGCGAGTCTGTAGTCAGTCGTTGCGAGTCTGTAGCTCTGTCTAGTTGAGGGCAGTACTCTGTCAGTAGTAGTCGTGCAGTGCAGTACGCTAATAGTCGTCATGCAGAGCGGTCGGTCAGTAGTAGCAGCCCAGTGCGGTTGTGTGATGTAGGCGGTCGGCAACACTGGTCAAGATGCTGAATGAGGTATACTGTTAATTAATATAATCATTAGATAATGTAAAAATTTATTTATTGTAATTATTCTCCAACAAGTGCCCCAATAATAATTTTGATTTCAAAAGCATTTTTCAAAAAAATTTTATTTTTTATTGAACTAAAGATTTCGTTGCACTTCCCATTTCATTCCACTTCTTTTGAAGAAAAATTTCAGTAAATTCATAGAAAAGAGGAATATTATTATTTGCAATGCAGTTCCTCCAAGCTGTGCGCAAAGATAAGAGCAGAAATTTGACATCCAGTTATTCTGAGGTAAGACTTTAATTCTGATTGATTTACACAGGGCCAAAGACCGATGTTTCGGTTTAATTGAATTTTCTTATCACTGAATGGACTTTAATTTTTTGTGAAGAATTTATATTTGAGTCAGATTGCGAATTTCACATTTTTGTTGCCATTGTCAGTACATTTCATTGTGGGCAGGTTACGCATAGAGCAATGTCAATTAGCATTTCTAATTAGTATCGTCTTTTTCTTTTAAAATTACGGTGGGGAGGTTACAACTTCTTCATACAGCAAAACACGGTGTTTTATCAAACGGATATCTTCAGCACGGTGCATCAGTGGGATGACTGCCTCAACGATCATGGCGATTTTACCTGATTGGCGTATCTATCCTGGACTGTATCGCCTTTGAACGGAAACATTTTTATCGCTTCTTATAGTAGTTGGCAGTGTTCCTCTAATCAGCTAGCACCTATCAACAGATTAATTTCAATTCACAGAACTTTATCTAATGCTCTTATAAATATATCCATTGACACACTAATACCAAATGGTATTACTTGTATTGATAACAGTTTCCACTGAATAAAAATGTATATTTCTGGCAAGTTTAGCAGATGGCACCTAAAAAAAACATACAAAATAAAATAAAAAGAGATGTATCTTATGCCTTTAACTTTCGCGTAGTTTCTGATATTATTTCAGATCTGTCAGTCTCTGTTTCTGTAGTTTTGTTATAGAGTCCAGCTCTAAAACACTAGCACATTGCAATCATCTATCTACCTGATTACTAACATACTTTTGTACGTGAAATTGTCCTATTCAGCACATCCTCCTACTCCATTCTCGTCAGTTCTTCTGGAAGTTGCTTCCTTTGATGATGGTACAGGATACAGATTTTCAACGAGTGGCTAATGTAACTTTACCTAGAGTTTATATTCGAAATTGCGTATTACTCCTGGTTGATCGGAAAAACCTGTTCGCATTTGTTTAATAGTTCTGATAAATACCCCTTCTGTCCTGCAGTGATGTTTTCTAGACTATTTACTTTCTCCAGGATCTAGCCTTCGAATGTAATACTTTCCATTGTTGGCCAAACGTCAACTCGTATTGCTTGTTCAATAAATGAACTCTGTTGAAACTCTCCCCCTTTTAAGTGACACATTCAGGCTGCAGCATCAACTTCTATATCACTAGTCTCTAATTCATAATTAAGGTCATCGGAAAGTGTTCAAAGGATCCAAATTCAAGCAATTTCTCTACCCTTCCACTCTCGAACAGTACGCAGCAAAAAATAACACTTAAATCTTCCTGTGTGAGATCTGATTTTGTTATTTCGATGATCATATCTCCCGATCCACGTGTGCGCCAAAATATTTTCGCATTCACAGGAGAAATTTGGTGATTGAAATTTCATTCCTCAGGGTTGTTTGTCGGAAAGAGGTCAAATCCGTTTTGCAAGCACTTACACTTCCAGTGGACTGCTGAACTAACAGTTCAAATAATTATCGGAGAATTCATTCAGCACAATTTTGGACGATGTTTTATACCTACTGAAACCTCAAGACACAGGCTGGGGTAGGAAAATAATCACATGGAAGGGTGTGTCCACAATCCTTACTTCATTTTTCATTTGAATGACCACATTTATTTACAGTGCCACATTACTGTACCAAATAAACTACAATACTCATCAAGCATTTCAGAAAATAAAAGGTTGTTAAATGAAAGTAAGCCTTTTTAAGTTTTAACCACGAATTGACACGATTAAACATTAAATTCTTCTTACCCTAGAGAGTCAGTGCCAGCAACAAATACAAAATAAATCATAATAACACCTCTCTTAATCAACAAGTACACTACTGGCCATTAAATTTGCTACACCAAGAAGAAATGCAGATGATAAACGGGTATTCATAGGAAAAATATATTATACTAGGACTGACATGTGATTGCATTTTCACGCAATTTGGGTGCATAGATCCTGAGAAAGCAGTACCCAGAACAACCACCTCTGGCCGTAATAACGGCCTTGATACGCCTGGTCATTGAGTCAAACAGAGCTTGGATGGCGTGTACAGGTACAGCTGCCCATGAGCTTCAACACGACACCACATTTCATCAAGAGTAGTGACTAGCGTATTGTGACGACCCAGTTGCTCGGCTACCATTGACCAGACGCTTTCAATTGGTGAGAGATTTGGAGAATGTGCTGGCCAGGGCAGCAGTCGAACATTTTCTGTATCCAGAAAGGCCCGTACAGGACCTGCAACATACAGTCGTGCATTATCCTGCTGAAATGTAGGGTTTCACAGGGATCGAATGAAGGGTGGAGCCACGGGTCGTAACACATCTGAGATGTAACGTCCACTGTTCAAAGTGCTGTCAATGCAAACAAGAGGTGACCGATACGTGTAATCAATGGCGATGACGAATACACGCTTCCAATGTGCGTTCACCGCGATGTCGCCAAACACGGATGCGACCATCATGATGCTGTAAACAGAACCTGGATTCATCCGAAAAAATGACGTTTTGCCATTCGTGCACACAGGTTCGTCGTTGAGTACACCATCGCACGCGCTCCTGTCTGTGATGCAGCGTCAAGGGTAACCGCGGCTATGGTCTCCGAGCTGATAGTCCCTGCTGCTGCAAACGCCGTCGAACTGTTCGTGCAGATGGTTGTTGTCGCGCAAACGTCCCCATCTGTTGACTCAGGGATCGAGACGTGGCTGCACGATCCGTTACAGCCATACGGATAAGATGCCAAGATGCCTGGCATCTCGATTGCTAGTGATACGGGGCCGTTGGGATCCAGCCAGCAAGGCGTTCCGTATTATCCTCCTGAACCCAACAATTCCATATTCTGCTAACAGTCATTGGACCTCGACCAACGCGAACAGCAATGTAGCGATACGATAAACCGCAATCCCGATAGGCTACAATCCGATCTTTATCAAAGTCGGGAACGTGATGGTACGCATTTCTCCTCCTTACACGAGGCATCACAACAACGTTTCACCAGGCAACGCCGGTCAACTGCTGTTGGTGTATGAGAAATCGGTTGGAAACTTTCCTCATGTCAGCACGTTGTAGGTGTCGCCACCGGCGCCAACCTTGTGTGAATACTCTGAGAAGCTAATCATCTGCGTATCACATCATCTTCTTCCTGTCGGTTAAATTTCGCGTCTGTAGCACGTCATCGTGGTGTAGCAATTTTAATGGCCAGTAGTGTACGTAAAAGATAACTCTTGCTCAATCTTCCTAAACAGTCACAGTTATTAAGTAAAATACTGGTAATTTTGAATAAGAACCCACGCAGTGCAAATTTCCTTATATCCATAGAACAATCAAAAACTAAGTTCGAGCAAAGAATTATAATTAAAAGTAGAAACGTAAGGATATGGCAGTCAGAATGGAAATTAAAATTTTCCTCAGCTCACCAAGTATATACGCAAATGTTTGAACAGACGATGGAACTGCTACAAAATTTAATTTCGACATCGCTCACATGTAGGCTTTCAGGCAGAGTAATAAAGCAAGTACATTAGAGCCTTAAGAAGGGAAGGGCGAAACTTAGAGAGGGCTATCTGGCAACGTGAACAGTTCCATTCCACTACAGCAGTAGCGGGCACGCCTGAACACATCTCGTAGGCACGTTCGGGGCCACAACACCAGCAGGCCCTCGCGGCCGGCAGCTGCAGAAAAGTCGCGCTCGGGTTTCACGGTGCTAACAGCTGCTGCAGACAGACATCACATAGGTGAAATGTAGACTATACAAATACAACTCAATGGAGCATAAAATAAGACAGCAAACATTACTACCAAAAAACTGCCTAAAAGAAATAGATCTAAAATCACCGGAAAGGGAGTATACAAATATAATAATTAACGCCCCACCATGCAGTTTAGGTAAACTTTACACCAAAACGGCACTGCTAGGTGCCTACTTGAATCAAACAGATAGAACAAATAAAGGATTAGACTTATCCCTCCACGGGGACACTCAGTGACTCTGCATTACAAACAGTGTTTCCTTGAATCAGTCCTCAGGTGTGACAAACATCTAGAACCTAGTTTCGGAACACACATATTTATACAGGGAATTCCCGTTAAAATAATTAAAAGGTAAAATTATAAACATGAAAAAGCATAAAAAATGTCAAACTCAGTGAACAGGAATTATGCTGATACTAAAATGTAAACTTTCACGGCCGGAAATATCATGTCCATTATAATTATCGGGCTGTTATGCCATGGTCGGTTGATGAATTCTGAGGTGATTCCCAACGTTTCGTCTCCGACTGCGGGAGACATCTTCAAGGGGGTCCGTAGCTTGATGGAAGGTCCAACACACACACTGGCTCGCTACTGACTGCCGCTAAATTCCGTGTCCACGCGCCCCCGCGCCGCGGCGTGACGTCACGTGTTTTGAAAACGTCAGTGCAATTGGCCGCTGTCCGTCGCCGTCGATCGCCGTTGCCATCACCCAGTAGTGGACGAGTGGTACACTTCTTCTTTAACACCGGCATCCATATACCGTTTAATTTCACACCCTCCTCCTTTCCGTTGAAATTATTTGGGTGTTTAGCGATTTCGATTGCCTCCCTGTAGAGCCTTTCGTAGTATCCGCTCGTGGCCGCTAGTACTTGCGTCTCCTCGAAACGAATATTGTGGTTCCCTGGCTGGAAAGCATGCTCCGCAACAGCTGATCGTTCCGTTTCTCCTCTTCTACAATTTCCCTTGTGCTCTTCCAAACGTTTAGAAACAGTTCTTTTGGTGGTACCCACATAAACATCACCACAGCTGCATGGGACCCTATACACTCCAGATTTTTCCAATGGTTTGCGAGCGTCCTTGGCAGGCCTAAGGTATTCCTGTATCTTTCTGGTGGGCTTGTAAATTACGGTAATATTCCGCTTCGTCATGATCCTCCCTATTCTTTCCGTTACATTTTTAACAAACGGCAGGAAAACCTTAGATTTTGCAGTAGCCTGTACGTCAGTATGATTTCTGCGTGGCTGCCTCAACGCACGTTTTATTTCGGCGGACGAATATCCGTTCTTCGTTGGTGCATTGTGGAGATGTTCCATCTCAGCGTCGAGCAACTCAGGTTCACAAATATTTATAGCTCTGTCCGCTAACGTCTTGATAATACCCCGCTTCTGTTGTGGGTGGTGGTTCGAATCCCGGTGCAAATAACGGTCCGTGTGCGTGGGTTTGCGGTACACTGAGTGGCCCAAACTACCATTTTCGTTTCTAAACACAAGCACATCGAGGAAATGTAGTTTGCCGTCTACCTCCTCCTCCATAGTAAACTGAATTCTTGAGTTTATACTGTTCAGATGTTCGTGGAACCGGCTTAGTTCAAATGGTTCAAATGGCTCTGAGCACTATGGGACTCAACATCTTAGGTCATAAGTCCCCTAGAACTTAGAACTACTTAAACCTAACTAACCTAAGGACATCACACACACCCATGCCCGAGGCAGGATTCGAACCTGCGACCGTAGCAGCCTCGCGGTTCCGGACTGCAGCGCCAGAATCGCACGGCCACCGCGGCCGGCCCCGGCTTAGTTCCTCCCTACCATGTCTCCACAACATAAACGTGTCATCCACGTATCGGAACCATACATTTGGTTTCTTACTGGCAGTACCTAAGGCCTGTTCTTCGAAATTCTCCATAAAGAAGTTTGCAATTACGGGACTTAGGGGGCTTCCCATAGCCACGCCATCCGTTTGCTCATAAAACTGTTCATTCCACTTGAAGTATGTGGTCGTCAAACAACACTTAAACAGCTCTAAAATATCGACAGGAAAAATTCGATCCAGCTGTTCCAATACATCATTAAGTGGAACCATGGTAAACAGCGATACCACATCGAAGCTGACCAATATGTCCTCCGGCTGGACCACTATGCCATTCAATCTGCTGATGAAATGTGTCGAATTCTTTATAGACGAGTCCGAACGGCCCACATGTGGTTTTAACAGCGTAGTCAAAAACTTGGCTAACGAGTAGGTGGGCAAACCAATGGCACTTAGTATCGGTCTTAACGGAACATTTTCTTTATGAATTTTGGGCAATCCATAAAGCCTCGGTGGTAGCGCAACCGAACTGCAGAGACCTTCTGCATTTAGACGTTTCCCGGACCGTTATCAATTTGTCCAAATGTTCGTTATCTGACGATGAGACATCTGTGCTTGCCAAGGGAGGAAATTTTGCTGTTAGTCCGCGTTTTGTGCCCACGGAAGAAATTATAGCCAATGTAAAAGCAGGAATTCGCAGTGTAGATTCTGTAACAGCTGAAGAAATCCGTATAGAAACAGTGAGAATATTAGCCAATGCAAAACCGCTGAAAAGTAATATAACTGTGGGTGAGAGAAGAGCTTTAAAACTTCTGAATGACGACGATAGTATTTTGGTTCTCCCAGCTGACAAAGGAAGCGCAACGGTGGTTATGGATGTGGCCGACTATCAGAGAAAAATTACGGATCTACTGGATCCGCAAGCATATAGGAAGCTGAATAAGGACCCCACTAACAGCGTTCTCAGAACTGTGTCGCGGTTAATAAAAAAGTCCTCCATTGAAGAGAGTGTACAGAAAGGTCTCTGCAGTTCGGTTGCAGTTCGGAGGCTTTATGGATTGCCCAAAATTCATAAAGAAAATGTTCCGTTAAGACCGATACTAAGTGCCATTGGTTTGCCCACCTACTCGTTAGCCAAGTTTTTGACTACGCTGTTAAAACCACATGTGGGCCGTTCGGACTCGTCTATAAAGAATTCGACACATTTCATCAGCAGATTGAATGGCATAGTGGTCCAACCGGAGGACATATTGGTCAGCTTCGATGTGGTATCGCTGTTTACCATGGTTCCACTTAATGATGTATTGGAACAGCTGGATCGAATTTTTCCTGTCGATATTTTAGAGCTGTTTAAGTGTTGTTTGACGACCACATACTTCAAGTGGAATGAACAGTTTTATGAGCAAACGGATGGCGTGGCTATGGGAAGCCCCCTAAGTCCCGTAATTGCAAACTTCTTTATGGAGAATTTCGAAGAACAGGCCTTAGGTACTGCCAGTAAGAAACCAAATGTATGGTTCCGATACGTGGATGACACGTTTGTGTTGTGGAGACATGGTAGGGAGGAACTAAGCCGGTTCCACGAACATCTGAACAGTATAAACTCAAGAATTCAGTTTACTATGGAGGAGGAGGAGGTAGACGGCAAACTACATTTCCTCGATGTGCTTGTGTTTAGAAACGAAAATGGTAGTTTGGGCCACTCAGTGTACCGCAAACCCACGCACACGGACCGTTATTTGCACCGGGATTCGAACCACCACCCACAACAGAAGCGGGGTGTTATCAAGACGTTAGCGGACAGAGCTATAAATATTTGTGAACCTAAGTTGCTCGACGCTGAGATGGAACATCTCCACAATGCACTAACGAAGAACGGATATTCGTCCGCCAAAATAAAACGTGCATTGAGGCAGCCACGCAGAAATCATACTGACGTACAGGCTACTGCAAAATCTAAGGTTTTCCTGCCGTTTGTTAAAAATGTAACGGAAAGAATAGGGAGGATCATGACGAAGCGGAATATTACCTTAATTTACAAGCCCACCAGAAAGATACAGGAATACCTTAGGCCTGCCAAGGACGCTCGCAAACCATTGGAAAAATCTGGAGTGTATAGGATCCCATGCAGCTGTGGTGATGTTTATGTGGGTACCACCAAAAGAACTGTTTCTAAACGTTTGGAAGAGCACAAGGGAAATTGTAGAAGAGGAGAAACGGAACGATCAGCTGTTGCGGAGCATGCTTTCCAGCCAGGGAACCACAATATTCGTTTCGAGGAGACGCAAGTACTAGCGGCCACGAGCGGATACTACGAAAGGCTCTACAGGGAGGCAATCGAAATCGCTAAACACCCAAATAATTTCAACGGAAAGGAGGAGGGAGTCAAATTAAACGGTATATGGATGCCGGTGTTAAAGAAGATGTGTACCACTCGTCCACTACTGGGTGATGGCAACGGCGATCGACGGCGACGGACAGCGGCCAATTGCACTGACGTTATCAAAACACGTGACGTCACGCCGCGGCGCGGGGGCGCGTGGACACGGAATTTAGCGGCAGTCAGTAGCGAGCCAGTGTGTGTGTTGGACCTTCCATCAAGTTACGGACCCCCTTGAAGATGTCTCCCGCAGTCGGAGACGAAACGTTGGGAATCACCTCAGAATTCATCAACCAACCACGGCAAAACAGACCGGATAATTATAATGGACATGAGGAATTATGCTGCACGATTCATGACCCAGTTAATAAACTGATTAAAGAACTTCATTAAACTCTAAAGTTCAAACAGCAAACTACCATACACTCTGGGCGAAAGTTGAAGTTCACTAGTAAACCACTGAATCTGAAAGTATTGCACGGCCTTTGGCCTTCGTAATCCACAGCAAGTAAAGGTCTTAGTGTTACATGCTATAGTCATAAATTTACACCCAAAATTTCCACCAATGAAATGAACACAAAGGCACAAGACGTTTGTGACCAACTTAATCATAATAGATTAAAATGTTCTAGTGAACCATAAAGCATAAACAGCAGAGGCACAGATATCAGAGCGTGAAGAATACTCAGCGCAAAATTATCGGCAAATGATGAGGGAAAAACTTCAAGCGTCGAGATCCGCATAGCATGGACTAACAGGGGGGTTCAAATCAACCCAAGGCCTATGGACTCAAACGCCTGGTGCATGGGGGCTTAATTAAAATGCAATAATTTTAGCAGCTGTGTGTCCAGTTACGAAGTCTCGTAACCGGTTGGCTCTGGCTAGTATTAGCACGCAACCTGACTGCATAAAATAAAAATAAAGAATGACAAGAAATTTCCATTAACACAATTGATTAATTAAGTCCCCTGCAACTATAAAAGCTACGAAACAACAAGGCACAAGTGTAACTGTTCTGTGTGTGGTAGTGTGACTCAACGTACATGTATCTGGCTCGGTTCTTCCTCAATATGACAAGATATTTTAAACACCATTTACAATGAACTAATTGAAAAACCAGAAATACTATAATTGCACATAGAAACCAGAATTACAAGTCTAATACATGGACACGAGCCAGATGCTTTGTTGACTGAACCTGTGACCAAGAGGCATTGTCATTAAAGAAATATGTAATACCTTTTTTTTTTACCTCAATATATAGTGACGAAAAATACACTGTGATAACTGCAACATCTTCCATCTATACATTACACCAACCGAACAGCATCTACTCTCTCGCCCAACAGAACAACAACTCCACTCGACATCCTCTGGACTACTACTACCCTGGACATCCTCTGAACTACTACTGCACCAGTGGAGGCGGCGGATTAATAATCCTTGGCGCAATCTCTGGCGCTGTGACTCAGTGTAGCCACCTTTCATATGCCCCTGCTCCACAGGCTAGATTTTGGTGGTATTTTTGCCAGCACAGACAAAAATAAAAGATGATATTAATAAGTAAATATTACATAACTAAATAAATTTCGGCTTTGCACTGAACCTTCAATAACCTAATATGTAAAAATATAGTAAGGAATACAAATGAGTGAATGCATGTGCTTTTACATAATAGTTTATGCAAGTATCATTTCTCAGAGTAGTTAAACAGTTCAATCAATGGCACCAGCAATGACGATTAGGTGCAGGTAAGAGTCTCATAACATTTCATAAACAGTATATACACAATAAATCAGTTTACACAAATAAAATCTTTTCAATAGTTCAATAAACAAGTAGCACTCCTCAGAGTAGTTGACAGTTCCAACAGTGGCACCCAGCAATGGTCAACAGGTGCAAATAGCAGTCCCCTAACATTTCATGAACAGTAAATACCCAATACATCAGTTTGCACAAATATTCACATAAAATCTTTTCAATAGTTCAATAAATAAGTAGCATTCCTCAGAGTAGTTGACAGTTCAAAAAGTGGCACCCAGCAATGGTGAGCAGGTGCAGGCAGGAATGAGTGTCATCACATCAATAGTAGCAGTTCCAATAGTGGCACCCAGCAATGTTGACCAGGTGCAGACAGCAACAAGTGACATCATTTCAGTAGCAGCAGTTCCAACAGTGGCACCCAGCAATGGCGAGCAGGTGCAGGAGGAATAAGTGTCATCACATCAATAGTAGCAGTTCCAACAGTGGCACTGGCACCCAGCAATGGCGAGCAGGTGCAGACACCAGCAAGTGGCATCTTATCAGTGGTTGAGCAGTTCCAACAGTGGCACCCAGCAATGTTGAACAGGTGCAGACAGCAACAAGTGACATCATTTCAGTAGCAGCAGTTCCAACAGTGGCACCCAGCAATGGCGAGCAGGTGCAGACAGCAGTCCCATAAAATTCACCAATAGTAATTAAACAGTTCCAACAGTAGCAACCATCAATCTTGAACAAGTGCAGGTAACAGTCCATAATATTCACCAGCAATAATTAAATAGTTCATCAGAGTTCATCAGCAGAAATTCAACATTTCCAAGTGGCACCCATCAATGACAATAGGTGTAAGCACAAACAACAGTTTGAATGCACACACAATTGCTTTTACAAAATTATTATCAATGCTCTTACACTAAACATACAAATTATAATAAACACACAAATGATATCAGATAGTTGTCATATTAACTATTACAAATACACAAATATCAGTAAACCTATAATATTTATGGGTGTCAGTGCAAGCCACAACAAACAAGTAAAATAATATTTAGGAGGTAGGTCGGTACCGATTATTTGGGATTAGGAAAGGAAAACACACAAAACACACTCACTCATCTTTCATCCGCATATTAAGTACTATTGTGTAATTGAATAGTGTTAACTGTGTAAATGCAATTCTGTCAAAATTTTATGTCCAACATGTGTATCAAATAGTAGTGGCAGCAGTGTATAATAGTCAATAATAGTTAGTCAACGTCATAGTCATCATGTCAAGACCAATGTTTGCCAAGCCAAATCAAAATGTACGGTTGCTGAACAACTGTCAGTGTGCCAAGATATGGAAATATTTCCTTAATCCAAAAAATATATATACTGCTTATTGATTTAACAAAGTGTGTGTGTAGACAATCTTCCTTCCACTGGAGTGTTCTAGTTTGCCATCTTCATCCTTCTTGCTCCATATAAACCAACAGAAATAAAAATTGCTCCTCACTTACTTTACCTCTTATCCACCAAAACTCCAATAATCATCAACATCACACAATCTCAATACTTCAATAATACATATAAACCTTATCACCAATATCATTTACCTTACCTCTTATCCACCAAAACTCCAATAATCATCAACATCACACAATCTCAATACTTCAATAATACCTCTTCAGTATGTAGATACATATAAACCTTATCACCTATGTCATTTCACTTCCATAACAACTCTTTCCTCTAGTCAGTCTCCTCGAACAAGTACAGATAAAATCCTAGTGCAAACTTCAATTCATCATCCTATACAATCCGAAGACACAGTGTCCCCACACAACCTCTGTGTAATCCACCTGAGCCAAATCTTCTACTCATTATGAATTATGAAATACATTTTGGTTACCTTGTCCATCATAAAATAAAATAAATGCATACATGACCTCTAACAGCGTTCAGTTTGAGTAACTTTCAGTAAGTAGGTGCGAGTACACAGTATTAATGATCACCTAAGAATTTGAAAGAATAAATCGTAATATTTCACATTGTGTACACCTCTTCAAGACTCATGGCAAAACAGAAGCAAACATGTGGAGTATTTTTTGTGTCAAGTGTCACTTGTTATGTCAATTGCTCACGAAGGATGCAGTGTAATAACTGTCAATGGTCTAAAGCTAGTGTTGGTATTTCATGTCGTCAGCTTCCTTTCTATTATAATGAATTAATACAGCTTCCATAAAACCTCCAGTTCATGTGACTTCAATGAAGTTTCTTGTACCCCTGTAGTTCGTAGAATTATAGCAGTTCATTTTCTTATCTTAAAATGTAAAGCACTGAGCGTAAGTAAAACATGCAATACCGAGTAAATATACCAGTAGAGAACAGAATGTCAACAAGTGGATGCAAAAAGGTTCAAATGGCTCTGAGCACTATGCGACTTAACTTCTGAGGTCATCAGTCGCCTAGAACTTAGAACTAATTAAACCTAACTAACCTAAGGACATCACACAGATCCATGCCCGAGGCAGGATTCGAACCTGCGACCGTAGCGGTCACTCGGCTCCAGACTGTAGCGCCTAGAACCGCACGGCCACTCCGGCCGGCAAGTGGATGCAGCACAACGAGGCTCTGCCAAGCGAACAATCTATAATTAATACCATAGTGTAACCTAAACTCTATGTTTGTACACAGTATATAAGTATTTCTCTATACTAAAATAAAAAGTAGTTATAGCAACAAAACATAAATGTGTAAATATGCAATCCATACGCAAAGCAGCAAGTATATATCTTACATAATAAATGTGTCATTAGCATCATATCAGCATAAGCAAATAAATGTTCATATGTAATCTTAATAAATAAACATGAAGGCGCAAGCAGATAAATCACAAAGTATAACTTACATACATAACCATATCAGCACAACTAATCGGGTGACAATTATAATTTAAATAAATAGGCACAGCAGACACATAATAAAAAATATGACATCAGTGAAAAAGTAGAGCAGCCAAGCGATGCATAATACACACAAGTAACAACCCTGTTCATTAATAAAACAGTGTCAAAATCAGCAAATGTACACAAGCATGTCGCTTCACAAGTAAATTCATACAGCATAAAATTTAACACAAAGTGTAAATCACATAATCGCGAGTGTAGAAATATGTTGCCTGAAAAATAAACTCAATTAATATTTACCTTTTCAGTTTATTACTTTCTTCTTCGAAATTACATTCTTCCTGAAATTTTCTCGATAGCAAGTCCTCTTAACGTCGGACACGCACAGAGTTTATCTGAAGTTCTTAAATATTTTATACAACTGTATCCTGGAAAAGCTGAACGTTAATAACATTAGTTACCAAGTCACTATAGCTTTATACTGAATTTAATCGGAGAAATTAGACTGTGTATTTATCTACGGCTGTCAGTGCATTCGCACTGAGCGCTCGATCAGCTGTAGGTAAGCGTAGTAATTGTTTGCGGTCAACGGCTACCTTGTGCGACGCGCGGACTGACTGCCGCATTGTGTATGTGCTGCCGCTAGAACACGGCGCGGTATCCCTGTATTCTCTGCGTGTTTACGTGTAACTGTTAATTTCTCAAAAGTATGTCATTCCACAAAAATTTTAACGTTCGATATATGATGTATTCCCTTAGAGCGCCTTGATTTAAGAGTTTCTACTTCGACTGTGTTATCATGAATAATTTTGCGAACTCTATATGGAGCGTTATAAAGCAGAAAAAATTTGCGACACAAGCCTTTTTCTTTGTGAGACAAACGATGAGACTTAATTAACAACTTTTGACCAACTGACAAAGTTTTTAAACGACCAGGACGTTTAGCTGATTTCTCTCTTCTAGCAGCCGCAGATGCAATATTTTGTAGAGCCAGGTTGACAACTTCAGAATGCCGCTCTTTCCGTGTAGGCGGAAAAGGAACGATTTCAGAAATGCGATTTGTCGGTGCTTTGTTTTTTAATATCAATATAGGCGGTAGAGAAGTTGAATCATTAGGGAGTTCATTCAGAATGCTTTGAAAAATAGGAAGATACTGATCCCACGTTCTGTGATTATGATGACAATAAAGACGACACAATTGATTGATTTCCTTCATCCATCTCTCTGAAGCGTTAGATTGAGGGTGAAAAAGTGAAATGAAAATTGGTTTAATCTTACGACGCCGTAGAGTACGAACCCAAATTTTAGAGCGAAACTGTGATCCATTATCTGATATAACTTTATCAACATGACCCACTTCTTGTTTGATGAAAGCATTAGATACTGAACGAGCTGTTGCTTTGCGTAAAGGTGTAAAACACACATATTTTTATGTCAGTTTCACTATTACCAAAATGTACGCAAAACCATTAGTAGAACGAACCACTGGACCAAACAAATCGACTGCATCCATTTCCTTTAATTTCGCTGGAATCATAGGAAACAACGGTGCTCTCTGAGAAATAGTTGGCGGCTTAGTCTTTTGACATAATTTGCATTTGGCAAGAACAAATCGAATACGTTTTTCCATATTACTTGAAGTGGCAATTTTCTGGTAATTTATGAAAGCATTTTCTGGGACCAAAGTGTGCATAACTGAAATGTGTATACCAAATCAATTTATTAACCCACTCATCAGGAATGCAAACTAACCAAACAGAGTTGTCAACCGATTTTCGTTTAAAAAGAATATCATTGCGAACTAAATAATACTGTCTAATCGCTACGCTTTCCTTTGCCATAAGGCTGCTATCTATTGTCCTGTCTGTTTCGTCTGTCATTTCCAAAATTACCCTTATAACGTCCGTACCGATCATTATCCCTTTTCTCTGAAAATCTATTGTGATTACCGTTACCGAAAAAGTTACAAGAAGTTCCGTCGTCGTTGTCATACTTAAGTTCTTGTAGCAAAGTCTTAAAAGTTTCAATGTCGTCTTTACATCTTCCGGCTAAAGCAATGTGTCTTATCGAATGTGGCAGCTTAGTTAAACAAATGCGAATTAATTCAGTTGGGCTATAAGGGTAGGAAAGGAATTGATTCTTTCGAATCATATCTTCAAAGTATACTGCCGGCGTGCGGAACTCAGACTGTCCAAAATTACGCTGCATAATAAGACTATGTTTGGCTCTGTCTTGCGTGTTTTCGGACCACTATGCCGATAGAAATGCATGATAAAAATCATTTAAATTATTACAGTCTCTAATAAGTGCGCGCATGCGCGTCGCCGGTTCGTTTTTCATCAATATCCTGAAAACTGTCACTTTTGGGTAAAATAGTCATATTCGGTTATTCCTTACTGACTCCTTTTCTAGATAGATTGATAGTTGAAGAGTTGTTTTGATAGATGCAAAGAATAGTAAAAGGGTAGGCAGCAGTGCAGAAAACTAAATGGGAAATAGCACCACTACAGCTCGGGGCCCTGTGCACACTACGGCACATATTCACTTACTGTAGTGAATTCCCTAAGGACCTAAATAGCCACACATAAATTCCAGTTTGTGACTTAGTGGCCAATTTGGCGGAAGTGCGTACATAAATTGATCTAACCATGAATATGGATGTATGTCATTATTAGAATTGTGAAAGATCTTAAATTTCCGAACAGTTGAAAAGTGTTTATGGTCAAAGTTTTCGCCTCGTGGCGACAAAGACCTACCGCGTCTGTCCCAGTCCGAATGTCGATTATTGTCAAGTTCGCGCACCTGGCGCTCTCTTGTTGCATCTCGTAAATGAAATAAATTATTTTCTTCAAAACCCGCTGCTATCGGTGATTCTAAATTTCTTCTACTGTCTTTTCCTACGGTTTCGCTTTCAATTTGTTTAACTTGCTTTCGTAACGCCTCAAATTCCCTTTCAAGGCGTTCATTAAATTTTCCCTGATTTTCAACATGTTTATTTATATTCTGGTACTCTTCGGTTTCTGCAAATGGCAATGGAGCTGTATCATCTGAATCTCTGTCCCCATTTAAACTAAGATTTGTCAATTCATCTGAAATCTCCTCAACCCTTTCCGATAAGTCACCTATTTGTTCTTTCTGTTTATTTATGTCTTCCGTAAGTGTCGCGACTCGGGTTTCAGTACTGACACATTTAGTAGTTAGCTGTTCATATTGTTGTGTCAGGTTATTTATTCTGTCATTTGGTACGGATTCCTCGATTCTTTCAAATATTTCTTCCTTATCGTGTGCACGTTGTAAATTTAACTCTGAAAATTTTTGTACTATCACGCGATCTCTTTCTTCCTGTTCTCTATCCTGTTCCTTTTGTCTAATTTCTATTGAAATTAATCTATTATTGTGGGCATTCAAAATCGGTTGTACTTCTCCTCTAATTTCTTTCTTTCATTCATCTTTCATGTTTTTAAAACATGTCCCTATTCGTGAGTCTAACCGTGTTTCCATTGTTCCCATATCAGTTTTAATTGTTCCTATTTGTGAGTCTAACCGTGTTGCCAATGTTACCATATCAGTTTTAATTGTTCCTATTTGTGAGTCTAACCGTGTTGCCAATGTTCCCATCTCTGTTTTTAATTCAGATCCTAACTGTGATCCCAAATTTAACATTGCACTCATCAACTGCTCCATATTAACTGGTTCGAAATACTTTTCGCCCCTAACATTTCCTGTAAAACTAACTTCCTTCGTCATTGCTGTAAAGCTATCTGTGTTCGATACTATTCCAGAATCTTCTGTCGTTAATCCCGTATTCTGAAAATTTTTGGATTGTGAAAAATTTTTAACTGGTTCCGGACTATTTTCCCGGATTATTAAATTGTTTTCTACTTCATTATTCATCATACTGTTCTCCAGTGTTGCCGAGTTCGCCATGTTAACAATTTCGTCATTCTGACTATCCATCATTTTTGCCTTTTTCATCGATCGCGTAATCATTTACAAAACATACAAAACTTGTCACTATACGAAAATTACACACAATATAACACCTTATCACCAACAATACCATCCACACGAAATGCTTCCCGACAAACACGATTAACGAACAATTAAAACCTCCACAATTGCACAAAATTGTCAAACCCGTATACGACTCATCAAAAATTAAATTCTACAAAAATACCATCAGAAGAATGATAAGACAACTACAAATGTTCAATTACAAAATCTATACGTGCAATATAGACTACAATTACTAAACTACAAATTACTACAACAGTACTACTGTCTGCTATTTTTACTATCAAAAGAAAAGGGACGATCTGAAGCAGCGGCCGCCACGTGCTTGGGAGCTTAATTAAAAAGAATAATGAATAAATGCAATAACTTTAGCAGCTGTGTGTCCAGTTACGAAGTCTCGTAACCGGTTGGCCCTGGTTAGTATTAGCACGCAATCTGACTGCATAAAATAAAAATAAAGAATGACAAGAAATTTCCATTAACACAATTGATTAATTAAGTCCCCTGAAACTATAAAAGCTACGAAACAACAAGGCACAAGTGTAACTGTTCTGTGTGTGGTAGTGTGACTCAACGTACATGTATCTGGCTCGGTTCTTCCTCAATATGACAAGATATTTTAAACACCATTTACAATTAACTAATTGAAAAACCAGAAATACTATAATTGCACATAGAAACCAGAATTACAAGTTTAATACACGGACACGGGCCAGATGCTTTGTTGACTGAACCTGTTACTAAGAGGCATTGTCATTGAAGAAATCTGTAATACTTCTTTTTTTTTTACCTCAATATATATTGATCTGAACAGCATCTACTCTCTCGCCCAGCAGAACAACAACTGCCCTCGACATCCTCTGGACTACTACTGCCTTCGACTTCCTCTCAACAACTACTGCACCAGTGGAGGCGGCGGAATAATAATCTTTGGCGCAATCTCTGGTGCTGTGACTCAGTGTAGCCACCTTTCATATTCCTTCGCTGTTACTAACGAAACCCACCAAACTACTCTCAAAGATTTTACACACCAATCTGAATAGTGAAGACATACTAGTACTGTAAGACTTTCGAAAAAATATCATCGCCGCGCGGTGCAGCCGCGCTGTCTAGGGCGCCTTGCTACGGTTCGAGAATGCAGTCTTTCTCTCCTATTGTTTAACCAGTACATCGAAAATGCAATGTCGGAAATGAAAGAAAAGTTCCAGAAGGTGATTAAAACATCAGTGATAAGATTTGACAATGACATTCTATCTTCAAGAAAGGAAGAGCAACTGCAGGACCTGTTGAATGAAATATTTTATTTATTTTATTTTTATTTATTTATTGATTTATTTAACCTGGCAAGATTAGGGCCATCAGGCCCTCTCCTACATCTAACCAGGCATTCTACTTATTTTACATTCATATGTTTTAGTAGGCATGTTAAACTACATCTAGTACAAAAAGTGAAATAAACAATTTGAAAGGTACACCTGGAAAAATACATACATATAGAGTTTATATTCTTAGGTCACAAGTACTGTTATAATTAGACATTATTGAAGAGACAGATTTTAGATAGGAGTGCCGGCAGCAGGGAGTATGAGGGAGACTCATGGTGAAGGGAGGAGAAGAATAGAGACATGATGAAACATAATTAAGGAAATATAAAGGAAAAGAAGATTGCGTGGCTAATAGAGAAAGATGAAGAGGAAGGCATCTCAGGAGCAAGATAGGAGACGCTAGCTTTGCTATTTGACAGATGTGGGGATTGTCCTTGTACATTAATTTTGTGGAGAACTTTGTGAGGATGGTAGTAGGAAATACTTCAACTTCTTCTTAAAAGCAGCAGGAGATCGAATTTTGCGCAAGGTAAGGGGCAGTTTGTTCCAGAGGCGGACAGCGGCAACTGAGAAGGAGTTTGCAAAAGTTTTTGTTTTGTGAGTGGGCACAGTTAGGATATCAAATAAGAGTGACCTCGTGTTTCGATTATGATTACATGACAGGCTTTTAATCTCTGAAGCAAGGTACTGGGGTGCTTGCGCGATGAGGAGTCGGTGGAGTAGACATAGAGTGTGGTAGTCACGCAATTTGTCCGGCCGCAGCCACCCTAGCTCGGAGTATGAAGCACTAACATGATCATATCGGCGAATGTTGCAGGTGTAACGCACACAGGCATTCATGGTTAGCTCTAGCCGTCTTTTGTTTTCACTACTCATGCCTTGTTGAATCACATCACAATAGTGGAGGTTCGGTAGAACGAGTGCTTGCACGAGCTGGCGTTTCAAGTCCTGTGGAAATATGTTCCGAAACTTTTTGAGAGCATAGAGACAAGCAGACGTCTTTCGGCACGCTGCGACTGTATTCTCCGCCCAGTTGAGATGCTCATCCAAAGTTACACCCAAGTTCTTCACTGTTTTCTGATATGGTATTGGAGTACCGTCGAGCAGAATAGGAGGTAGCCGTTCGCGGAAATCTGAACTTATTAATTTCTGATGGGCTATTAAGATTACTTGCGTCTTTTTTGCATTTAGTTTAAGCCCCAGGTTTTTCGCCCATCTCACTACTGAAGACAGATCATCATTCATCTGAGCGATTGCAGTGTTTACATCTTCAGGTCTGACGCTTAGGTAGAGCGGGAGGTCGTCGGCATAGAAATGATATTTACAGGAGGACAGAACCGACAAAATATCGTTGACATATAAAGAAAACAAAAGTGGTCCTAAGACTGATCCTTGTGGCACTCCCGACGAAACATGTTTCCAGGAAGATTTTTCATTTACGCAGACAACACATTGCTGTCTGTCTTTTAAGTAGCTTTCAAACCATCTCATTGCACTGTCAGAGAAATTAAGCTGTTGCATTTTTCTGAGCAATATGTCAAAGTTAACAGTGTCAAAAGCTTTGCTGAAGTCCAGTAGCGTCAATATTGTTGCCTTTCGATTGTCGATGGCATATTTCAGGTCATCAGTTACTTTAATTAGAGCAGTGTTTGTGCTGTGATGTTTACGGAAACCGGATTGAAATTTGTCATATAGGCTGAATTCATGCAAGTGTTCAGTGATTTGATCATGAACAATATATTCAAGTGCTTTGGAAACAGCAGGCAGTATGCTAATTGGTCGGTGTTTCGGATCTGCCTTGAAACGCCTGTGGGCAGCATCCCTATTAGTCATCATTTGACGTAATTCAGCTGTCAGCCAGGGAGCAGGAGATTTTCTTACACGGATTGTGCGCACAGGTGCATGTTTGTCATAGAGGGCAGTGAGTTTATCACCAAGTTCATTAATTTGGCCGTCGATTGTGGGTTTTCTGATTATTTGATGCCATGAGATTTCTGAGCAATCGGCTGTTAGAGCGTCAAGGTCAATACGTTTCATGTTCCTACAAGTTATGTAACGCGATTTGATCCTTGGGGGCTGCACAGAGTAGGCCAGGAATATTACATCATGTGCTGAGAGGCCAGGGGCCGATGTTTGACCAACATCTCTTACTTTGTCAGTCTGTTTCGTTGCGATTACGTCTATAAGAGTATGACTGTGCGCCGTATGGGTGTAGGTTGTAATGGAAGAATGTTCATGCTATTGCAACTAAACAGTCTTCTTAGGTTTATTGCGGAGGGAGTGTCTCTTAGCAGGTCTATGTTCAAGTCACCCATTACGATGACATGTTCGTATTGACACTGAAGTGAATGTAATTCCGACTGGAAGGAACTCATTGAGCTTATTTTTGGCGGCTTGTAAACGACGCCAGTCAAGAATTTCCGACTTTGTATATTTATTTCAATGAACATGAATTCAGCCTCTTTTTCTTCAGCAGGATTTGACGTACATAAGACTTTCGCTTTGAGATCTGTTCGTATATACGCGCCGACCCCGCCACCTCGCTTTTTAGATCTGTCTGCCCTAAGAAATGTGTACCCTGGGAGATGAAAAGATGCAGAGGATATGTGTGGTTTCAACCACGTTTCGGATAAGAAGATTACGTGGTAGTTTAGTTGGTTGAAGAGGAGGCTAAGTTCTTCGTAATGCGCAGGTAAAGACTGGATGTTACAGTGAGCTGTTAAAAGCTCTGACGCGTTCCGCCGAGCAACCTGGAGCAGGGTGGCAGACTGGTTTGTCCCTTTGTTAGGCACTACCTGCCGCGAGGGGCACTGGCCGCTGCTTCCGCCAAGTGACATAACACAGGGGTGTCCGAGATTTTGCACGCCCTGTTTGTGACACCGCGAGTGCCGAAAGGAAGGCGCCTGCTAAAGATTTTCTGAGGTTGCGGGAGTACAGAAAATGGATTAGTGGTATTCTGTGCAAGGAGAATATGACCAAAATAGTGACGGCTGTGTGTCACTGTGTATCCTCTGTCGTAAGAGGAGAAATGTAATTAGCGTATTTGAAACAGCTTAGAGTGGAAATAAGGGAGAAGGGAGTGATTTAAGAGGCCGATGCTGCCAGCAGAGAGAAGTAAGCTTAGTAATTAATAGATTATCGTAGGAAGCTAGAATTAAATTGAAATTTACTGAAGTGATACTGGTAGTGATTATCGTAGGAAGCTACAATTTGATTGAAATTTGCTAAAGTGATACTGATAGTGATTTTTGTTATGAACAATTTAAACCGAAGAGATGGGTGATTAATGAACTAAAGGAGAGACTAATAATTGCAATAGAAATATTTCAGAACGGAAGAGAATAAACTGAGAAAATGAAAAAAAGAATTAGCAGTAACTAAAATTAAGTAATGGTTAGAGCTACAGACACAAAAAAATAGTGAAAAGTTAATACAGTTACAAAAACAATTAGTTGAAGGTACAAATATGGGTATAATTAAAAAATTAATAAAATTACAAGACTATATCTGAGTATTGGGGCTGTTACAATTGCAAATGGTGTTAAGTTTGCACTTTTGGCTCGAGTAACTTCACTTAATACTATTCAGTTCTGTCATGTTTGTGACTGTCTTCTTTCCAGCTGCTGTCTTAATGATTACTCTGCCATCCTGAGTCCACACATTCTGAAGACCGAAATGGGATATGGCACTGTTTAAAATCTTTAGCCGTTCGTGTGTCAGATCTTCCCTTATTGTAAGCCCTGTCCTTGCTAACTTCTTCTTCTGGGTAAAGATCTCTGCCCTTTTTCGGTACGAGACAAATTTAATTATTATTGGACGAGGTTTGGTGGCACCTGGTAATTTTCGTCCCACCCGATGGCTCCTGTCAATGTCTGCCTTGGTCACTTCAACGCCTAATTTTTCACGCGCAACCTGTATAAGCAGGTTGTCCGTGTCTTCTTCCTTATTTTCTACTACTCCAAACAGTCGTAGACTATTTCGCCTTTGGTACTGTTCTAGTTCGTCAGTTGCGGCAGATAGTTTGACTTCCAACTCTCGTGCCTTTTTCTCGTATTCAGACACAGACTTTTTTAGTGCTGTAATTTCGGCAGTATTGGCCTCAACAGTTTCACGCATTTTGGCCAATACTGCTGCCGTTACAGTATCTGATATAGTGCCTGCTATCAGATCGAGATTGTTTTTATCGCGAAGCGCAGCGTTTACCTCAGAGCGGATCAGCTCCGCTATACCGGGAGCCGCGGCCGCACCTTCCGCCAAGAGCGGGCCCGCCGCACCTGCTGCTTCCCCGCTGCTGGACGCGCTGCTGTTCACTCTTCTGTTTACCATTTTCTCGAAAATATTGGCGGAGCACAGAAAAAAAATAGCACTACTGCACAGAACACTGTTGTTTTCACGATTTCCACTTGTACTAGACAACACCACCTGCGAGAACACCTTCGAATTCAACTAAATTTCGCGAGCCGAACTTAACACGTGTTACACTGCAGCCGCCATGACACTACAGTCTATGAGTCTAATGAGTACAGAATATGAACTGAGAACCGTAGAAGGGTGATGTAAAGAGGTGTAACACAAATGAGATTTACTGATAAACTTGGATTTCTTCACATTTTTACTGCAGCCATTACGCTTATCTTCCCTATAATTCCTATTTATTTCCTTCGGAAGTGGTTTATTCTGCTGTATTCCTGTTTCTCTCTCTCTCTGTCTCTCTCTCTCTCTCTCTCTCTCTCTCTCTCTCTCTCTCTCTCTGTCTCTCTGTCTCTCTCTCAACATTTATGTACTTTCTTCTTTCGTCGATCACGTGAGGCATTTCCTCTGTTAAACAAAGTTTCTTCGCAGACACCTTACTGGTACCTATGTTTTCTGCCCCCAACTGCGACTGCCCTTTATAATTGGGGATCACGAATTCTGCTACCTTGAAAATAAGATAACACATGACGGACGAACTAAGGTGGACGTAAAAAGCAGAGAAGCGCAGGCGAAGAGTGTGTGTTTGTGTTTCTGGTTTATGGGCGGTCAGCGATGAGCTTATTATTACCGTCACGGACCAAAAGAGCATGCCGGCCCCAAGAAATCTACTAGTATCCAACAGTGACCTTAATTTCAGGGGAAAAATTCTTAGAATGGGTGTGTGTGGCACATCGCTGTACTGTAGTGAGTCGTGAATTGTGGGAAAATTGGAAATGAAAACAATCGAAGCATCTGCCATGTGGATCGATATGATAAGGAATGAAGCGGCTCTCCGCTGAATGAGCAATAAAAGGAACACGTGGAAAACAATGTCAAGGAGAAGGGACAGGTTGCGAGGGCGCGTGTTAAGATATAAGGAAACAACTTTATAGTAGCATAATAGAGGTAGCGCCAGAGGGTAAAAATTAGCAAGGGAAGAAAGAGAACATATCCAACAAATAACTGACGAGTCGGGTGTGTGCGCTACTCTGAGATGAAGAGAACAGCACAGAGGAGGAATTGGTGGCAGGCCGCATCGATCAAAACTGTCAGAAGACTAATGACTCAAAAACTAAAAAATTAAAAACAGCTTTATTACTATGTCTCCTAATACTAGGACTCAATTCTACAGAGTTTCTACGTTCAGCCGAGCACAGCAAACAAGGTTGTATCAGTTTTCCCTATCATGTGGCGCTTCTACAGATGATTCAACACGTTTCTATTTGTATATATATCGGTGTACACGCTCGAGGTTTTTTGGAAACGTCGTGTATTATCGCGTTGTACGTCTTAAGCAGTGCTGGGTTAACGCTCCGCCAAAAGAGAGCGATGGCACATGTTACTAATGACATAGCTTCCGTGTCGATGGCTGACCGCGCCAAGTACCGCCGGGAGGCACTGGCCGAAACCGGCGGCGTCCCTCAGACGTGTAGGGCGCAAACCTAATATTGGCGCGGCGGATAACTCAATCAGAAATTAGCATTTTAAGGAGCGCGGGACGCCACGGTGACCACGCCTGCCGCCGCCGTAATTGGGGCCGGTGATTAGCGGTGGCCGTTTGAGTCGCTGGCGCCTCCACCTCCACTCCGCCTCCGACACTGCCCCCGCCTACAATTAGAGCAGTGCCGGATCACTTGCCTGCCGTTCCCTTCATACACTATTAATGAGCAGCCGCAGATTTTTGCCACCACTGGACATGCCTGCTAGCCTGCTGGTGTCGAGGTGGGGGGTGGGGGGGAGGGCGTTGAGCGTGAGTGGCGGTTTTCTGTAAACAAACAGGAGCGCTGATGGCCCGCTGTCCGGCTGCCCGATGTGTCGCCCAATAAAGTGACACGCTCTCGCTCAAAACGGCTCCTGAGGGCTCGTTTGCGGCGCAGCAGAGCGAGGGCAGCACTGGCACCCAAGGTGGTCTCCCAGAACAGTGACTTCCGCGCTGCGACAGCTCTCTACCTACCACCCTGTTACACTAATACGACGAATGTTGATAAAGTTGCTATAAAGAGGAACAGCAACACAGTATTGGGAGGAACGAGGCAACAGTAGGATCATCCCCCTACCTACGACGACGTCATTAGAGCACACGTTCAATTGTAGAAGGCCGGGTAGAAAAATCGCCTGTGCCTTTCGCATAGGAACAGTCTGGTGCTTGTCTTACCTGATTTAAAGAAACCACAGAGGGTTTCAGTCTGGACTGCCGCACGGGGACTTGAATGCTATGCTCTTCCGCGTGTGAGTCCAGTGTTCCTCTTCCTCTTGTATGCCATCCCGCTCGGTTACAGTGTAAGAGGGCAGTGTGAAACGTTACCGGCCTAGCAGTGAAAGACAGTGTTTTTAATGTCAAAAGTTAATGGATCGTGATTGTTTCAAAAATATGAAAAGGTTTCTCAACGACCTGTGCATCACTTTTTTTCCATCAGCCTTCCGACTGGTTTGATGCGGCCAGCCCCGAAATCCCCTCCTGGGCCAACCTCATCCCGAAGCACCACTTGCAGCCTACGTCCGCACTTATTTCCTGGATGTATTCCAATCTGTGTCTTACTCTACAGCTTTTGCCTTCTATGGCTCCCTCTAATACTATGGAGGTTATTCCCTGATGGTTTACCTTATGTTCTACCATCCTGCCCTTCTTCTTGTCTACGCATTCATTTCTTCGACGATTCTGAGGAGAATCTCGTCATTTCTTACCTCATCAGTCTACCTAATTTTCAACATTGTCCTGTAACATCACGTCTCATATGCTTCTATTCTCTTCTTTTCCGGTGTTCCCACAGTCCATGTTTCACTGCCATACAACGCTGTGCTCCAAACGTACATTCTCATGAACTTCTTCCTCAAATTAAGGTCTATGTTTAATACTATATGTTGTGTGACTAGGGCCACCCGTCAGGCAGACCGAACGCCGGGTGCAAGTCTTGCGATTTGACGCCACTTCGACGACTTGCTCGGGGGATGGGGATGAAATGATGATGATTAGGACAACACAACACCCAGTCCCTAAGCGGAGAAAATCTCCGACCCAGCCGGGAATCGAACCCGGGCCCTTACTATTGACATTCTGTCGAGCTGACCACTCAGCTAATGGGGACGGACTTACGTTTAATACTAATAACCTTCTCTTCGCCATGTATGCCTTTTACCGGTGCCAGTTTGCTTTTATATCCTCCTTGCTTTTCTGTCATTTTGCCGCAAAGGTAGTGGAATTCCATAACTTCGTCTACTTCCCCATTCTGATGTTTGGTTTATCATTGTTCTCATTTCTACTACTTCTCTTTACTTTCATCTTTCTTCGATTTACTCTTCGTCGATATTCACTATTTATTAGACCATTCCATTCAACACATTTTTCTTCAATTTCAATGAGGTTAGCAATGTCTCTACGAAACATGTCATTGATATCATTTCACCTTGAACTTTAATCCTGCTCTTGAAACTTTCTTTTCTTCCGTTATTGCTTCTTCGATACAGTAGCAGCGAATGACTACATCCCTGTCTTACGCCCTTTTTAATCTGAGCACTTCGTTATTGGTCTTCTCAGGCTTATTTTTTTCTTGTACATATTGTGTATCACTCATCTTCCCTATGGCTCATCCCTATTTTTCTCAGAATTTCGATCATCTTGTACCATTTTAAGTAGCCGGTCGACAAATCCTAATATGCTGTCTTGATTTTTATTCAGTCTTGCTTCCATTATCAACCGCAACGTCAGAATTGCCTCTCTGGTGCTTTTACCTTTCCTAAAGCCGAACTGATCGTCATCTAACTGGCCCTCAATTTTCTTTTCAATTCTTCTGTATATTATTCTCGTTAGCACGTTGAATGCGTGAGGTGTTCACCTAATGATTCTCGCACTAATCGGCTCTTGCTATCTTCAAATTGTGTGAATGATGTTTTTCCAAAAATATGATGATATGTCGCCAGTCTCATAAATTCTACACACCAACGTCAATAGTAGTTTTGTTGCAACTTCCCGCAATGGTTTTGGAAACTCTGATGGAATGTTATTTTTCCCTTCTGCCTCCAGGGTACTCGTTCCACCTATCCGCTCCCTCTTCCGTATTTAGCAGTGGAATTCCCATGCGCTCTCAATGTTACAGACCTTTCCTTTAATTTCACCCCAGGTTGTTTTGACTTTTCTATATGCCGAGTCAGTTCTTCCGTCAACGATTTCTCTTTCGATTACTTCACATCTTCCTTGCAGCCATTTCACCTTAACTTTCTTGTACTTTCTATTTATTTCATTTCTAAGTGACTTGTATCTCTGTATTCCTGAATTTCCCTGATCATTTTTGTGCTTCCTTCTTTCTCTGAACAACTGAGGTATTTCTTCTGTTACCCATGGTGAGCAATGGTAGCTCCAGTTCATTTTATTTTTGTCTTCCCGGTGCCTTCTCTGACTGGCACACCGATAGGCGGCGCGAATTTAACTCATAGTTTTCGTAGATGATCGCTGGCTCAGAGAGTCCGTACCAGGCCGGTAATGGGTTGTGAGGTGAGGTGAGAATATACTGGAGGAGCGTAGCCGATGCATATCAAGCGTGGATCTTCGCGCGCATCGGTTCCTTCGGCCGGTAGCACAGTTTGTGCCGAGATTGATTTGTCAGTCTTCTTGGTATTGTCAATCATATAGCTGTATCAGCGGCGTTCTACTACGGCCTTCAGTGGATTTGCACTTTTTATCCTTGCTGTGCGGACCTAGCGCTTGCAGCTTTCCCCTCGTCGTTTCGTGCATGCACGGAAAATTACTGTTAAGTTTTGCTGTCAGTATTGGTCGCGTTCTGGTATCTGTCCTCTGCAGTTGGTGCCTTGTGAATCACTGGAACATTTTAATTTATTGCGATTGGCCGCAAGCATGTTGTAGCTTTGCGTTTGTTTCACTTGTGGAAGTTTTGGGTGTACATTAGTCACTGTCCCTGTGCTGACGATAAAGTGTACTACTAAGACCATTATTTGCTGTGGATTACCAAGGCCATAAGCCATGCAGCACTTTCAGATTCGGTCGTTTACTAGTGAAATCTAACTTTCGCCTCACGTGTTGGGATTTATTGTTTAAGCTTTAGTGTTTAATGAAATTCTTTACTCAGTTTTATTAACTGGGTCATGAGCTGTTCTCTGAGTCTGAGATTCTTTACGTTTTGTAACGTTTGTAATTTTACTTTTTAATTATTTTAAGAGGAATTCTGTCTGTTAGTATGCTTATTTTGAAACTACGTTCTAGATGATTGGAGAATCACAACAGTTTAGTTGTGATTCTCCAACAGAAAGGGGTTCCTACTCAATGGTCTGAAGATGACCACAGTAGTGGTCGAAACCGGTCACCTTGTAAAATAAATCGTGATCAAGACTGTTTTTAATAGTAATTATTTACAAGACATTGATCACTGCTGTTCCCATAACGCATTCAAAAGTAGGTTCTAGATGGTTGCCAAGCCTGAGGATTGATTCAAGGAAATGCCTAATCACTAAGTGTTCCCGTGGAGGGATGAAGTTAATCATTTATTTGTTCCACCTGTTTGATTCAAGTGACCACCTGACCGTATAATCTTAGTATGAAATTTACATAAATTGTTTTATGGAGACGTTGAAAGGGTCCTGTTGCCACCTTTCATTAGTCCGGTAGCCCATTTTCACTAGCATTTCTCTTGCTTTTCCTTGTTTATCTTTTCTCATAACTCTGATAGTGGTATGATTGAATGAATGTGGTTGCATGTGACGTTGCTAGACGGTGGCGTAGTCTGCTGCAGAAAGTCTGCGATAGTCATACAGATTCAGCAGCAGTTGTACAAAATAGCCAATCCTGGTAGTGATCAAGTAGGCAAAGAGGTTTGCGCTACTTGTGAGAAAGCCACCATGTGCGTCTCGCGGGCCCCGAGGAATCGCTTCATGACGTCATCAGTAAGGCTGAAAGCGTGACAGCGCTGCCTGGTGACTAGACCTGTAAACAACTCTGTTGACGTAAGTGACGTCACACGTTGGCCACAGCGTTTGTGCCGACTTGCCATCAGCTATTGTTTTGGTACGTCAGATCAATCCAGATTATTTGAATGAAGCTTCCATTAACAGAATTAAATGTAGAAAGAAGGTTTGAATGTGAATAATCTGGATTATGGTGACATAATAATCCGCAGCGTAGTCATAGTTACACATTAGAGTCTTACGTGATTGATTGAAGCCAATTGATAACAAATTATTGGTCGAAAGGCAGAGTGATTTATAGCATAACACATATTACGCATTGAGGACAATGTGTATAAATGTTTTTAACGCATTAACTGCAGCTTACCAATGTAGGCTAACTACCACTGAGACGTTTGCAGCACGAATTTGTCTTTGAACCCATACCAGCAGTAGCAAATGCGGAAAATCAAATCAAATATGGTAAAGGATACGTAGTGGAACGCCCATTGCATTTTTCCAGTTTGTGTACGATATCTGTAAATAATATGCATCAAAACACGTCGGATGATTGTTCATTTTCTAATATATGTTTTTTGGGGATGACCCAGTAGTTTTATTTTATTATTATGAGAAATGCATTAAATGTGGGAAAGTGCATTTAAATAATCCGCAAACAAATATTAGGCAAAACCACACGTCTATCTGTTATCACAACCGTTATTTCTCATTGTCTGTGTTCCACAACTGTCGACGAAATTATCGCTTTTCAACCTAATGTAGACCTCAGACTATGCTACAAATAGTTATTACTCCAGCTAAGGTTTCTAGGGAAAGGGGGGGAAGGGGGCGAAATCCAGTATAGTGCTCTAGCCCAGATATGTGCTCTTGCCCAGTGTGTGTTACCGATATGCTTAAATTTTGATCGCTGTTTTTCTGTAAACAAACAGCTATATGCCAATCACATCTCCCTGTATGTAGTTTCTCAAAAATCCAGTTTATGTGATCTTAAGATAAAAAGAGCTCAATGAGGGAATATTAATAGATCCAAGCAGTAAGCCTACTGACATCTCCAAATTGTAAGACTACTATAGATGCAAGTCACTGATTGTCAGTGTGTATCAGTGGGACAAAACATTTGAAGTAAATCACAAAGCTTAGGTTAGTTCAACTATTACTTCTTAATGTAGTAGGCAGTCACAATTTTCTTCCGTATTTTGATGTACATACATACTACACAAGCAACCAAATGGTACCTGGTGGAGGGTACCTTGTACCACTACAAATCATTTTCTTTCCTGTTCCACTCGCAAACAGAGAGAGGGAAGAAAGGCTATCTACTATCTGAACCCAGATTTCTCATGCCTTCTAAATTTTCTCAATAGTGTTGTACAAAAAGAACATTATTTTCCCGCCAGGGATTCTCATTATACTCACACATAGTTTGAAACCACTGGTAACCTATATAGCATCCAGACTCTGAGTTGCTTCAATGTGTTGCTTAAATCTGACCTGGATCTCAAACATTGGAGCTGTACTCATGAATGTGTCACATAATTGTTCTATACGGGTGGTGTAAGTGATCTTCCCCTCATTTCCAGTCACAAACTATATTCATCTTCCCAGAGGAAGGAAGTAACAACCCTGAAAGCTAGAAAGGTTTTTTTTTTTTTTTAAGTGCTGTTTTTCTCTCATACTTTGTACAAGTCATTTCATAATTTTACAATGAGTACTGTCAGCTGTTCATATAATGGTAACATTAAAATCCTGTTAATTTGAAACTTAGTGTTAACATTAACAAGCAATTGCATTCGTGAGTCGAAACATTATGTTTAATTATAGTTATAGAAGGAGAAGCTAATAAAATATTTTTTTTTTACTTTGTATTTTTTTATTACCTTAGGATTTTCAGTTTTCTGCCTGATGTCTAGCAGCAACCTGTTAAAGACTTTCAATCAGAATGTGATATTCCATTCTGAATCGTAGGCAGGGATGTATAGTCTACATGGACATTGTTTTTACTTCCAGTATTTTGCAAGTTCATTTCACTGAACAGAGTAAAATTACCCCTATTATGAACAACAAATACTATTAGGGAGTAAATATGTCGACATGTAAGTGAAAGACTCCGAAGGGCTCTGAAAAGACTTCTGTAAGAAGCTGCGCTATCAATTTTACACAATAATTTTACTCACATGGATAAAAAGTTTTGTTAACTTGC
The DNA here is from genome assembly GCF_023864345.2 of Schistocerca serialis cubense. NCBI lineage: Eukaryota > Metazoa > Arthropoda > Insecta > Orthoptera > Acrididae > Schistocerca > Schistocerca serialis. The sequence continues at coordinate 610,244,730 of NC_064638.1, read as the reverse complement.
CACATCAGATTTGAATAAAATCACAAGCTTTTCATAGCAGCCTCCATCGCCGTCACCAGTAATGGTACTGGTGTGGTGTACTGTAGCAGCACATTAAAAGTGAAACTTCCTGGCAGATTAAAACTATGTGCCCGACCGAGACTCGAAATCGGGACCTTTGCCTTTCGCGAGCAAGTGCTCTACCATCTGAGCTACCGAAGAACGACTCACGCTCGGTACTCACAGCTTTACTTCTGCCAGTATCTCGTCTCCTACCTTCCAAAATTTACAGAAGCTCTCCTGTGAACCTTGCAGAACTAGCACTCCTGAAAGAAAGGATATAGCGGAGACTGGCTTAGCCACAGCCTGGGGGATGTTTCTCATTCTGGAAACATTAAAAGTGTTTCAATTGAATTGATTCTGCATTATTTCTCTTGCTCATGTCCTTGACATTAATGCTACCAAGTTGTATTCTTGTACAGTAATTAGTTTCCATGTTATAACATGTTAAATATAGAAAGTTTAACTGTAACCAAGCAGTAGTTTTCTTTGATGACAATATCAGTTCCAGTGCACAACTGAATTTCAAAATCTGTCTTGTTGGGTGAAAATCCATTACTGCTGCTATCTTGTGCTGACAATGAGATGACTTTCTTAGAAATACTGAATTATTTCATTTGTAATACAGTTTCATAGTTTTTGTAGTTGCTCATGACCTTTACACTTGCATGCAATGGATGTAGCATCAGCATACAGAACTATCCTTGAATTTGGGGAGCAGTATTTTGTCATTTACATAAATCAACAAAAGAAAGTATCCCAGTACAAAGTCCTGGGTACCCTGTATTACATATCAGCAATGTTAGATCTGTGTGTGCCACTCGCCATTCTTAAGAGTGAAAACTAATTTGTGTTAGATAAGGTTTTATTAAACTATTACCCAGCCGTTTTCCGAGAGTATTTACTCTCTCTCTCTACAAGCAATTGATAGAGATTAGCTTTCCCATCTATAGCTTATCACAGAAAGTTCAGTAACACCTTCAACATGTAAGGAATTGAGCACCAACTATTGGCACTTTTTGCAACATCACCATAAGGTTTGATATCCCTGCTGAAAGACGAGCAGAAATTTTTTGTTAATTGGTGCATAATAAGGTTCTTTTTTGGTATACCAGTGCTCAGTAATAACTGAAATATCTGGTTTATTAAAACATGCTTTTATGTCCAAATCATTGTGCTTACTTCCTAGGCTTGTAAAGTTTTGGAGGATGATCTTTGTTCGCAGGTTGCATTGTCACCACATGTTTTTTCTTGTAACCATAAATATCCTCATTAAGTAAATCAGATGTACTTGTCAAACTGGGATGAGGACACAAAAAGGTCACACATGTACAAAATAATAATAAAAGGAAAGATTCCAAACGAGTTTCTTACAGCAAAATGTAAAACTTAATTGTTTTTGGATATATTACTTACTTCTATCCTTCATTCAAAAACTTAAGAAGGCTGTTAGTTTAGTGTCTTCAAGGCATAATGCTGTTTCACTGAGCATCGCAACAATCAAGCCTGAGATAGTAGTGTACTATGATACTACCTATGACGAAATTGATGCACTGGATGCGAAGTGCACTGTTTAGTCTACCCAGCAGATGTTCCAGAAGATGGCCCTGTACTATTCTGTAGCATCATGAATATTTGTGATGTATATACGTTAGTGATATATTCATCACTGACAGAAAATTTAATAATCACATTTTTCCTTCAAGTTTCTGAAATGGCAGTTGATGAGATCATATCTGAAGAGACAGCTATCAACCCACACTTTCAGCATGAAGTAGGACTACAAAATCTTCAACATGTTCACTGTGGCTGACACAAAGGTCAATAAGAGCTACTAGCCACGAGCTCTTAAGTGTCAGCTGCAGTGAATGTGCAAAACAAGAAAATTTTTGCAATTTAATTTAAAGTCCTATTCAGCTTCCTTTTTCAGGCGTGTTTATTTTTAAATATTAAAACTGATGAGAGTTTCATTACAAGACCACTAATTTTGAAATCTGGATGACATCATCCCAGCACTGCAACAAAATATGCACCATACACAGCAGGTTCAATGCATTCTCTCCTCTCCACAAATTTGCACCTCAGATGTGTTATATGTCGTTTGGTTTGAAAGGGGTTCTTGAAATATACTCCCACATAAATTTTTATCTATTCTCGGTTGCAAAATATATTACACATTGTCAGTGCCATTTCAATGCAAAGATTTTAAATAATGCTGGGGAATATACCAATAACACAGTTGCAGCATACCTCAGAAATTTAATTTTAGTTGCTTCAACCAATGACAATTACGGACCAAGTCTTGCACTGCCCTGTTTTGTGTATTAACCCGTTGGCTGGCATGAAGGTGCCGGTGGTCACAGCAGATTGCTCTGCTGGGGCCAGCACTGATCTCATGGTAACAACCAAGTATCAGCAATTTTACACTTTAATCTTACCGAGGAAAAATATTTACTTATATTTGATATCCCTTACCATTTCAAGACAATTTTTCGGTTTGCGGTATTTTTATTTAAATGACTACAAAGTTATTCATGAATTCAGTTTTAGATACATATTTAACATAATATATTTAACTGTGTAAAGGATAATTCCTGAAACAGTAATTAGCATTCTAGCTGTATCTTTTTAGCCAAGGCTGTACAGATGTATATACTTCACACTAGTTCCTAAACGACTGCTTAACACATTGACTACCATGCTGCTGACAGCAGAGCAGCACACTTAATGCTGTATTCCAGACCTAATCATGTCAGGGCCAAGAAATGCAGAAGATAATCTCTCAGGGAGATTCTGCAGGGCATACAACCCGTCGGCTTTGAACAATGACGTCACAAGTCGCCAGAGAGCATGTATTACAGAGATGAAAGAGCTGAGAAGCATCTCGCGGGCCCCGAGGAATCATGACGTCATATCATGGCATGACGTCGTCTCTCATGCAAGCCAATATCGCTGGTAGTTTTCGAAATGCGGATATTCTTTGAACATGGCATGCTGATGCCTTGTGGATTTGTGTATGATGGCGTGATTTGTGTGCGTTAAAGCTTTTCAATCACGGAAAAAAATTGATAATACTTGCTGCAAAAGCACATGTTTGCAGAGGAGAAAGGATAGTTTATATTCCAGACCATGGACGGTAAGTAACTTCCGTTAGTAACCTTATCACGCGCAAGAAAAGTAAAATGTATGGTAAATCTACAGAAATTTCATTCTTTGTGCCTATAGTATTCTGATGCATTATGTTACTCAGTAAAGTTTCTTTCAATGCATCTATGTGGATTACTTGTGGTAACGGCGTATTCTCATAATAAATGGCTTCGGTATTTAAGTTGCAATCATCGTAACTTTTTCCTGATCAAAAATTGTGTAGTAACTGTATTCTAACAGTAACCTGCACATTTGAAAACTTTTGAATGTTCACAATTAATCATTGATCATAGTCAGTATTTTTGACAGTAAAATAGATATGAATTGCAGTGACTGAATCCAGATTTGTGAGTGGTGTAATGTGTTTTTGTAATGGATGTTTCAGAGTTTCTGAAGTGAAAGTCCAAGGAAGAGAAGACAACGAGAAGTAGCTTTTTTGTCTGTTTCATGGTTTATAGGCCTACTGGGGAAACTCGCCATGTAAAAAAAACGAGTAACGCATCCAGCTTGGTACCTCTGTGGTGATGAGGAAATCCGAGCATTGTTAATAAAGAAATTAATTCTATGTGTGTCTTTCTTTTGATTCCTTTATCATGTTGCTTATAGTAGACCAAATTTAATTAAAATACCCAGGTGATAATTTCAACATAAATTGGACTATGTGCATAGCTGCTTCTCACAGGCAAAGTATAAATATTCACCATACTCTGGTATGCGTGTTCACTAGTCAGTTATGGCAAAAGAAATCACTGACTCAAAGCATAATTTGCTTGGTAGACATAATTGGAAATGGCCTTTTTAGTTATAAGTTTACATTATTAGATTATAGTACTCCCTGAGAGATTATCTTCTGCATTTCTTGGCCCTGACATGATTAGGTCTGGAATACAGCATTAAGTGTGCTGCTCTGCTGTCAGCAGCATGGTAGTCAATGTGTTAAGCAGTCGTTTAGGAACTAGTGTGAAGTATATGCATCTGTACAGCCTTGGCTAAAAAGATACAGCTAGAATGCTAATTACTGTTTCAGGAATTATCCTTTACACAGTTAAATATGTATCTAAAACTGAATTCATGAATAACTTTGTAGTCATTTAAATAAAAATACCGCAAACCGAAAAATCGTCTTGAAATGGTAAGGGATGTCAAATATAAGTAAATATTTTTCCTCGGTAAGATTAAAGTGTAAAATTGCTGATACCTGGTTGTTACCATGAGATCAGTGCTGGCCCCAGCAGAGCAAGCTGCTGTGACCACCGGCACCTTCATGCCAGCCAACGGGTTAATACACAAAACAGGGCAGTGCAAGACTTGGTCCGTAATTGTCATTGATTGAAGCAACTAAAATTAAATTTCTGAGGTACGCTGGAACTGTGTTATTGGTATGTTCCCCAGCATGATTTAAAATCTTTGCATTGAAATGGCACTGACAGTGTGTAATATATTTTGCAACCGAGAATAGATACTTAAAAATTTATGTGGGAATATATTTCAAGAAACCCTTTCAAACCAAACCTGACAATTATATTGACACACCAGTAAACCCACCTGAATGGCACACTGGGTTACACAAGCATTAGCTGTAGGTGTAGAATAGGTAATTTACACAGAAAACTTTTCATACAAATTTTATTGTAAAGCGCACTGAAGTTAAGGGAAAGATGCAATGCCTAGATGAGATAAACATGGACACACAATAACTTGTTTTGCTTAGATATATGGAAAATTAACTGTAGTATTATATGATGTATAACATATATATGACATATAACACATCTGGGGTGCAAATTTGTGGAGAGGAGAGATTGCATTGAACCTGTTGTGTATGGTGCATATTTTGTTGCAGTGCTGGGATGATGTCATCCAGATTTCAAAATTAGGGGTCTTGTAATGAAACTCTCATCAGTTTTAATATTTAAAAATAAACACGCCTGAAAAAGGAAGCTGAATAGGACTTTAAATTAAATTGCAAAAATTTTCTTGTTTTGCACATTCACTGCAGCTGACACTTAAAAGCTCGTGGCTAGTAGCTCTTATTGACCTTTGTGTCAGCCACAGTGAACATGTTGAAGATTTTAAAGTAACAAAGTAGTTGTTGACATTCTGGTATTAATGGATGGCAGCAGGAAACACAGCAATGAAATAATGTAAATGACTTAAACCAGGAATTAAACAAGTCTACATAGCTTTGAACACAGTCATTTCACACTTCTTAGTCACTGCATATTTGTGTGCTATAACTAATACAGCAACCTTTCATTTTCTCATCTTTGATCTGGGACACGTCACATCTTACTTATTTTCCTAGAGCAACTCTAGGTTTACTAGATCCACATTTCAGAATTCTGGTAATTGTAGTCCTACTTCATGCTGAAAGTGTGGGTTGATAGCTGTCTCTTCAGATATGATCTCATCAACTGCCATTTCAGAAACTTGAAGGAAAATTGTGATTATTAAATTATCTGTCAGTGATGAATATATCACTAATGTATATACCACACAAATATTCATGATCTATAGAATAGTGCAGGGCCATCTTCTGGAACACCTGCTGGGTAGACTAAACAGTGTATTTCACATCCAGTGCATCAATTTCTTCATAGATAGTATCATAGTACACTACTATCTCAGGCTTGATTGTTGCGATGCTCAATGAAACAGCATTATGTCTTGAAGACACTAAACTAACAGCCTTCTTAAGTTTTTGGATGAAGGATATAAGTAAGTAATATATCCAAAACAAATTAAGTTTTACATTTTACTGTAAGAAACTCGTTTGGAATCTTTCCTTTTATTATTATTTTGTACATGTGTGACCTTTTTGTGTCCTCTTCCCAGTTTGACAAGTACATCTGATTTACTTAATGAGGATATTTATGGTTACAAAAAAAAAAGAAAAAAGAGAAAACGTGTGGTGACAATGCAACCTGCGAACAAAGATCATCCTCCAAACCTTTACGAGCCTAGGAAGTAAGCACAATGATTTGGACATAATAGCATATTTTAATAAACCAGATGTTTCAGTTATTACTGAGCACTGGTATACCAAAAAAGAACCTTATTATGCACCAATTAACAAAAAATTTCTGCTCGTCTTTCAGTAGGGATATCAAACCTTATGGTGATGTTGCAAAAGTGCCAATAGTTGGTGCTCAATTCCTTACATGTTGAAGGTGTTACTGAACTTTCTGCAATAAGCTATAGATGGGAAAGCTAATCTCTATCAATTGCTTGTAGAGAGAGATAGTAAATACTCTGGGAAAACGGCTGGGTAATAATGCTGATAATTGTTCACAGTTTAATAAAACCTTATCTCACACAAATCAATTTTCACTCTTAAGAATGGCGAGTGGCACACACAGATCTAACATTGCTGATATGTAATACAGGGTACCCAGGACTTTGTACTGGGATACTTTCTTTTGTTGATTTATGTAAATGACAAAATACTGCTCCCCAAATTCAAGGATAGTTCTGTATGCTGATGCTACATCCATTGCATGCAAGTGTAAAGGTCATGAGCAACTACAAAAACTATGAAACTGTATTACAAATGAAATAATTCAGTATTTCTAAGAAAGTCATCTCATTGTCAGCACAAGATAGCAGCAGTAATGGATTTTCACCCCACAAGACAGATTTTGAAATTCAGTTGTGCACTGGAACTGATATTGTCATCAAAGAAAACTACTGCTTGGTTACAGTTAAACTTTCTATATTTAACATGTTATAACATGGAAACTAATTACTGTACAAGAACACAACTTGTTAGCATTAATGCCAAGGACATGAGGAAGAGAAATAATGCAGAATCAATTCAATTGAAAGACTTTTAATGTTTCCAGAATGAGAAACATCCCCCAGGCTGTGGCTAAGCCATGTCTCCGCTATATCCTTTCTTTCAGGAGTGCTAGTTCTGCAAGGTTCGCAGGAGAGCTTCTGTAAAGTTTGGAAGGTAGGAGACGAGATACTGGCAGAAGTAAAGCTGTGAGTACCGAGCGTGAGTCGTGCTTCGGTAGCTCAGATGGCAGAGCACTTGCTCGCGAAAGGGAGAGGTCCCGAGTTCGAGTCTCGGTCGGGCACACAGTTTTAATCTGCCAGGAAGTTTCACTTTTAATGTGCTGCTACAGTACACCACACCAGTACCATTACTGGTGACGGTGATGGAGGCTGCTATGAAAAGCTTGCGATTTTATTCAAATCTGATGTGGCAAGTTAACAAAACTTTTTATCCATGTGAGTAAAATTATTGTGTAAAATTGATAGCGCAGTGAGTCTTTTCAGGGCCCTTCGAAGTCTTTCACTTACATGTCAACATATTTACTCCCTAATAGTATTTGTTGTTCATAATAGGGGTAATTTTACTCTGTTCAGTGAAATGAACTTGCAAAATACTGGAAGTAAAAACAATGTCCATGTAGACTATACATCCCTGCCTACGATTCAGAATGGAATATCACATTCTGGTCGAAAGTCTTTAACAGGTTGCTGCTAGACATCAGGCAGAAAACTGAAAATCCTAAGGTACTAAAAAAAAAACAAAGTAAAAAAAAATATTTTATTAGCTTCTCCTTCTATAATTATAATTAAACATAATGTTTAGACTCACGAATGCAATTGCTAGTTAATGTTAACACTAAGGTTCAAATTAAAAGGATTTTAATGTTACCATTATATGTACAGCTGACAATACTCATTGTAAAATTATGAAATGACTTGTACAAAGTATGAGAGAAAAACAGCACTTGAATTAAAAAAAACACAACCCTTCTAGCTTTCAGGGTTGTTACTTCCTTCCTCTGGGAAGATGAATATAGTTTGTGACTGGAAATGAGGGGAAGATCACTTACACCACCCATATAGAACAATTATGTGACACATTCATGAGTACTGCTCCAGTGTTTGAGATCCAGGTCAGATTTAAGCAACACATTGAAGCAACTCAGAGTGTGGATGCTATATAGGTTACCAGTAGTTTCAAAATATGTGCGAGTATAATGAAGATGCTTGGCAAACACATGTGAGAATCCCTGGAGGGAAAATAATGTTCTTTTTGTACAATGCTATTGAGAAAATTTAGAAGGCATGAGAAATTTGGGCTCGGATGGTAGATAGCCTTTCTTCCCTCTCTCTGTTTGCGAGTGGAACAGGAAAGAAAATGATTTGTAGTGGTACAAGGTACCCCTCCACCAGGTACCATTTGGTTGCTTGTGTAGTATGTATGTACATCAAAATATGGAAGAAAATTGTGACTGCCTACTACATTAAGAAGTAATAGTTGAACTAACCTAAGCTTTGTGATTTACTTCAAATGTTTTGTCCCACTGATACACTCTGACAATCAGTGACTTGCATCTATAGCAGTCTTACAATTTGGAGATGTCAGTAGGCTTACTGCTTAGATCTATTAATATTCCCTCATTGAGCTCTTTTTATCTTAAGATCACATAAACTGGATTTTTGAGAAACCATATACAGGGAGATGTGATTGGCATATAGCTGTTTGTTTACAGCAAAACAGCGATCAAAATTTAAGCATATCGGTAACACACACTGGGCAAGAGCACATATCTGGGCTAGAGCACTATACTGGATTTCGCCCCCTTCCCCCCCTTTCCCTAGAAACCTTGGCTGGAGTAATAACTATTTGTAGCATAGTCTGAGGTCTACATTAGGTTGAAAAGCGATAATTTCGTCGACAGTTGTGGAACACAGCGAATGAGAAATAACGGTTGTGATAACAGACAGACGTGTGGCTTTCCCTAATATTCGTTTGCGGCGTATTTAAATGCACTTTCCCACATTTAATGCATTTCTCATAATAAAAAAATAAAACTACTGGGTCATCCCCAAAAAACATATATTAGAAAATGAACAATCATCCGACGTGTTTTGATGCATATTAATTACAGATATCGTACACAAACTGGAAAAATGCAATGGGTGTTCCACTACGTATCCTTTACCATATTGGATTTGTTTTTCCGCATTTGCTACTGCTGGTATGGGTTCAAAGACAAATTCGTGCTGCAAATGTCTCAGTGGTAGTTAGCCTACATTGGTAAGCTGCAGTTAATGCGTTAAAAACATTTATACACATTGTCCTCAATGCGTAATATGTGTTATGCTATAAATCACTCTGCCTTTCGACCAATAATTTGTTATCAGTTGGCTTCAATCAATCACGTAAGACTCTAATGTGTAACTTTGACTAGGCTGCGGATTATTATGTCACCATAATCCAGATTATTCGCATTCAAACCTTCTTTCTACATTTAATTCTGTTAATGGAAGCTTCATTCAAACAATCTGGATTGATTTGACGTTCCAAAACAATAGCTGATGGCAAGTCTGTATAAACGCTGTGGCCAACGTGTGACGTCACTTACGTCAACAGAGTTGTTTACAGGTCTAGTCACCAGGCAGCGCTGTCACGCTTTCAGCCTTACTGATGACGTCATGAAGCGATTCCTCGGGGCCCGCGAGACGCACGTAAAGTGCTGAGGAGAATGTTGAGAAACAAAGGAGTGCGAGAGAGATAAACATTGATCTTGTCAAAAGCATAAGTGTTTTTTGACTTTTTAAAAAAAAAAAATCTCACGAGATAGAATAAACTGATCCTACTTTATTAAGCAATATCTTGTCAAAAGCCAAGAAGCGATTGTTCTTAATGTTCTAGCTCCCATCAGTACGTAATAAGTGTTTTTTGACTTAGAAAAAAAAAATCTCACGAGATAGAATAAACTGATCCTACTTTATTAAGCAGCTCCCTTCAGTACCTAATAAGTGTTTTTTGGTTTTTTAAAAAAAAAATCTCACGAGATAGAATAAACTGATCCTACTTTATTAAGCAATATCTTGTCAAAAACCGACAAGCGATTCTTCTTAGTGTTGTAGCTCCCTTCAGTAGCTAATAAGTGTTTTTTAGCTTTTAAAAAAAAAATCTCACGAGATAGAATAAACTGATCCTACTTTATTAAGCAATAGTGTTTTTTTGGCTTTTTTAAAAAAAAATCTCACGAGATAGAATAAACTGATCCTACTTTATTAAGCAATATCTTGTCAAAAGCCGGGAAGCGATTCTTCGTAGTGTTGTAGCTGCCTTCAGTAGCTGATAAGTGTTTTTTGGCTTTTTAAAAAAAAATTTCACGAAATAGAATAAACTGATCCTACTTTATTAAGCAATAGTGTTTTATTGGCTTTTTTTTAAAAAAAATCTCACGAGATAGAATAAACTGATCCTACTTTATTAAGCAATATCTTGTCAAAAGCCGAGAAGCGATTCTTCGTAGTGTTGTAGCTGCCTTCAGTAGCTGATAAGTGTTTTTTGGCTTTAAAAAAAAATTTCACGAGATAGAATAAACTGATCCTACTTTATTATGCAATAGTGTTTTTTTGGCTTTCTAAAAAAAAAGATCTCACGAGATAGAATAAACTGATCCTACTTTATTAAGCAATCAGTAAAAAAACGAAATTGAAACATAACAGCAAAAGCTTATTAGAACACGTGCGTCTCGCGGGCCCCGAGGAATCGCTTCATGACGTCATCAGTAAGGCTGAAAGCGTGACAGCACTGCCTGGTGACTAGACCTGTAAACAACTCTGTTGACGTAAGTGACGTCACACGTTGGCCACAGCGTTTGTACAGACTTGCCATCAGCTATTGTTTTGGAACGTCAAGTCAATCCAGATTGTTTGAATGAAGCTTCCATTAACAGAATTAAATGTAGAAAGAAGGTTTGAATGCGAATAATCTGGATTATGGTGACATAATAATCCGCAGCGTAGTCATAGTTACACATTAGAGTCTTACGTGATTGATTGAAGCCAATTGGTAACAAATTATTGGTCGAAAGGCAGAGTGATTTATAGCATAACACATATTACGCATTGAGGACAATGTGTATAAATGTTTTTAACGCATTAACTGCTGCTTACCAATGTAGGCTAACTACCACTGAGACGTTTGCAGCACGAATTTGTCTTTGAACCCATACCAGCAGTAGCAAATGCGGAAAAACAAATCCAATATGGTAAAGGATACGTAGTGGAACGCCCATTGCATTTTTTCCAGTTTGTGTACGATATCTGTAAATAATATGCATCAAAACACGTCGGATGATTGTTCATTTTCTAATATATGTTTTTTGGGGATGACCCAGTAGTTTTATTTTTTTATTATGAGAAATGCATTAAATGTGGGAAAGTGCATTTAAATACGCCGCAAACAAATATTAGGCAAAGCCACACGTCTGTCTGTTATCACAACCGTTATTTCTCATTCGCTGTGTTCCACAACTGTCGACGAAATTATCGCTTTTCAACCTAATGTAGACCTCAGACTATGCTACAAATAGTTATTACTCCAGCCAAGGTTTCTAGGGAAAGGGGGGGAAGGGGGCGAAATCCAGTATAGTGCTCTAGCCCAGATATGTGCTCTTGCCCAGTGTGTGTTACCGATATGCTTAAATTTTGATCGCTGTTTTTCTGTAAACAAACAGCTGTATGCCAATCACATCTCCCTGTATGTAGTTTCTCAAAAATCCAGTTTATGTGATCTTAAGATAAAAAGAGCTCAATGAGGGAATATTAATAGATCCAAGCAGTAAGCCTACTGACATCTCCAAATTGTAAGACTGCTATAAATGCAAGTCACTGATTGTCAGAGTGTATCAGTGGGACAAAACATTTGAAGTAAATCACAAAGCTTAGGTTAGTTCAACTATTACTTCTTAATGTAGTAGGCAGTCACAATTTTCTTCCGTATTTTGATGTACATACATACTACACAAGCAACCAAATGGTACCTGGTGGAGGGGTACCTTGTACCACTACAAATCATTTTCTTTCCTGTTCCACTCGCAAACAGAGAGAGGGAAGAAAGGCTATCTACTATCTGAACCCAGATTTCTCATGCCTTCTAAATTTTCTCAATAGTGTTGTACAAAAAGAACATTATTTTCCCGCCAGGGATTCTCATTATACTCACACATAGTTTGAAACCACTGGTAACCTATATAGCATCCAGACTCTGAGTTGCTTCAATGTGTTGCTTAAATCTGACCTGGATCTCAAACATTGGAGCAGTACTCATGAATGTGTCACATAATTGTTCTATACGGGTGGTGTAAGTGATCTTCCCCTCATTTCCAGTCACAAACTATATTAATCTTCCCAGAGGAAAGAAGTAACAACCCTGAAAGCTAGAAAGGTTTTTTTTTTTTTAAGTGCTGTTTTTCTCTCATACTTTACACAAGTCATTTCATAATTTTACAATGAGTACTGTCAGCTGTTCATATAATGGTAACATTAAAATCCTGTTAATTTGAACCTTAGTGTTAACATTAACTAGCAATTGCATTCGTGAGTTGAAACATTATGTTTAATTATAGTTATAGAAGGCGAAGCTAATAAAATATATTTTTTACTTTGTATTTTTTTATTACCTTAGGATTTTCAGTTTTCTGCCTGATGTCTAGCAGCAACCTGTTAAAGACTTTCAATCAGAATGTGATATTCCCTTCTGAATCGTAGGCAGGGATGTATAGCCTACATGGACATTGTTTTTACTTCCAGTATTTTGCAAGTTCATTTCACTGAACAGAGTAATATTACCCCTATTATGAACAACAAATACTTTTAGGGAGTAAATGTGTTACATGTAAGTGAAAGACTCCGAAGGGCTCTGAAAAGACTTCTGTAAGAAGCTGCGCTGTCAATTTTAGACAATAATTTTACTCACATGGATAAAAAGTTTTGTTAACTTGCCACATCAGATTTGAATAAAATCGCAAGCTTTTCATAGCAGCCTCCATCACCGTCACCAGTAATGGTACTGGTGTGGTGTACTGTAGCAGCACATTAAAAGTGAAACTTCCTGGCAGATTAAAACTGTGTGCCCGACCGAGACTCGAACTCGGGACCTTTGCCTTTCGCGGGCAAGTGCTCTACCATCTGAGCTACGGAAGAACGACTCATGCTCGGTACTCACAGCTTTACTTCTGCCAGTATCTCGTCTCCTACCTTCCAAACTTTACAGAAGCTCTCCTGCGAACCTTGCAGAACTAGCACTCCTGAAAGAAAGGATATAGCGGAGACATGGCTTAGCCACAGCCTGGGGGATGTTTCTCATTCTGGAAACATTAAAAGTGTTTCAATTGAATTGATTCTGCATTATTTCTCTTCCTCATGTCCTTGACATTAATGCTACCAAGTTGTGTTCGTGTATAGTAATTAGTTTCCATGTAATAACATGTTAAATATAGAAAGTTTAACTGTAACCAAGCAGTAGTTTTCTTTGATGACAATATCAGTTCCAGTGCACAACTGAATTTCAAAATCTGTCTTGTGGGGTGAAAATCCATTACTGCTGCTATCTTGTGCTGACAATGAGATGACTTTCATAGAACTACTGAATTATTTCATTTGTAATACAGTTTCATAGTTTTTGTAGTTGCTCATGACCTTTACACTTGCATGCAATAGATGTAGCATTAGCATACAGAACTATCCTTGAATTTGGGGAGCAGTATTTTGTCATTTACATAAATCGACAAAAGAAAGTATCCCAGTACAAAGTCCTGGGTACCCTGTATTACATGTCAGTAATTTTAGATCAGTGTATGCCACTCGCCATTCTTAAGAGTAAAAACTGATTTGTGTTAGATAAGGTTTTATTAAACTGTGAACAATTATCAGCATTATTACCCAGCCGTTTTCCCAGAGTATTTACTATCTCTCTCTACAAGCAATTGATAGAGATTAGCTTTCCCATCTATAGCTTATCGCAGAAAGTTCAGTAACACCTTCAACATGTAAGGAATTGAGCACCAACTATTGGCACTTTTGCAACATCACCATAAGGTTTGATAACCCTACTGAAAGACGAGCAGAAATTTTTTGTTAATTGGTGCATAATAAGGTTCTTTTTTGGTATACCAGTGCTCAGTAATAACTGAAACATCTGGTTTATTAAAACATGATATTATGTCCAAATCATTGTGCTTACTTCCTAGGCTCGTAAAGTTTTGGAAGATGATCTTTGTTCGCAGGAGGCTCGTAAAGTTTTGGAAGATGATCTTTGGTTGCAGGTTGCATTGTCACCACATGTTTTTTTCTTTTTTTTTGTTTGTAACCATAAATATCCTCATTAAGTAAATCAGATGTACTTGTCAAACTGGGAAGAGGACACAAAAAGGTCACACATGTACAAAATAATAATAAAAGGAAAGATTCAAAACGAGTTTCTTACAGTAAAATGTAAAACTTAATTGTTTTTGGATATATTACTTACTTCTATCCTTCATTCAAAAACTTAAGAAGGCTGTTAGTTTAGTGTCTTCAAGGCATAATGCTGTTTCACTGAGCATCGCAACAATCAAGCCTGAGATAGTAGTGTACTATGATACTACCTATGAAGAAATTGATGCACTGGATGCGAAGTGCACTGTTTAGGTTACCCAGCAGGTGTTCCAGAAGATGGCCCTGCATTATTCTATAGCATCATGAATATTTGTGTGGTATATACATTAGTGATATATTCATCACTGACAGATAATTTAATAATCACAATTTTCCTTCAAGTTTCTGAAATGGCAGTTGATGAGATCATATCTGAAGAGACAGCTATCAACCCACACTTTCAGCATGAAGTAGGACTACAATTACCAGAATTCTGAAATGTGGATCTAGTAAACCTAGAGTTGCTCTAGGAAAATAAGTAAGATGTGACGTGTCCCAGATCAAAGATGAGAAAATGAAAGGTTGCTGTATTAGTTATAGCACACAAATATGCAGTGACTAAGAAGTGTGAAATGACTGTGTTCAAAGCTATGTAGACTTGTTTAATTCCTGGTTTAAGTCATTCACATTATTTCATTGCTGTGTTTCCTGCTGCCATCCATTAATACCAGAATGACAACAACTACTTTGTTACTTCAAAATCTTCAACATGTTCATTGTGGCTGACACAAAGGTCAATAAGAGCTTTTAAGTGTCAGCTGCAGTGAATGTGCAAAACAAGAAAATTTTTGCTATTTAATTTAAAGTCCTATTCAGCTTCCTTTTTCAGGCGTGTTTATTTTTAAATATTAAAACTGATGAGAGTTTCATTACAAGACCCCTAATTTTGAAATCTGGATGACATCATCCCAGCACTGCAACAAAATATGCACCATACACAACAGGTTCAATGTAATCTCTCCTCTCCACAAATTTGCACCTCAGATGTGTTATATGTCATGTATATGTTATACATCATATAATACTACAGTTAGTTTTCCATATATCTGAGCAAAACGAGTTATTGTGTGTCCATATTTATCTCATCTAGGCATTGCATCTTTCCCTTAACTTCAGTGTGCTTTACAATAAAATTTGTATGAAAAGTTTTCTGTGCAAATTACCTATTCTACACCTACAGCTAATGCTTGTGTAACCCAATGTGCAATTCAGGTGGGTTTACTGGTGTGTCAATATAATTGTCAGGTTTGGTTTGAAAGGGGTTCTTGAAATATACTCCCACATAAATTTTTATCTATTCTCGGTTGCAAAATATATTACACACTGTCAGTGCCATTTCAATGCAAAGATTTTAAATCATGCTGGGGAATATACCAATAACACAGTTGCAGCATACCTCATAAATTTAATTTTAGTTGCTTGAACCAATGACAATTACGGACCAAGTCTTGCACTGCCCTGTTTTGTGTATTAACCCGTTGGCTGGCATGAAGGTGCCGGTGGTCACAGCAGATTGCTCTGCTGGGGCCAGCACTGATCTCATGGTAACAACCAGGTATCAGCAATTTTACACTTTAATCTTACCGAGGAAAAATATTTACTTATATTTGATATCCCTTACCAATTCAAGACAATTTTTCGGTTTGCGGTATTTTTATTTAAATGACTATAAAGTTATTCATGAATTCAGTTTTAGATACATATTTAACATAATATATTTAACTGTGTAAAGGATAATTCCTGAAACATTAATTACCATTCTAGCTGTATCTTTTTAGCCAAGGCTGTACAGATGCATATACTTCACACTAGTTCCTAAACGACTGCTTAACACATTGACTACCATGCTGCTGACAGCAGAGCAGCACACTTAATGCTGTATTCCAGACCCAATCATGTCAGGGCCAAGAAATGCAGAAGATAATCTCTTACGGAGTACTAAAATCTAATACTGTAAACTTATAACTAAAAAGGCCATTTCCAATTATGTCTACCAAGCAAATTATGCTTTGAGTCAGTGATTTCTTTTGCCATAACTGACTAGTGAACACGCATGCCATAGGATGGTGAATATTTATACTTTGCCTGTGAGAAGCAGCTATGCACATAGTCCAATTTATGTTGAAATTATCACCTGGGTATTTTAATTAAATTTGGTCTACTATAAGCAACATGATAAAGGAATCAAAAGAAAGACACACATAGAATTAATTTCTTTATTAACAATGCTCGGATTTCCTCATCACCACAGAGGTACCAAGCTGGATGCGTTACTCGTTTTTTTTACATGGCGAGTTTCCCCAGTAGGCCTATAAACCATGAAACAGACAAAAAAGCTACTTCTCGTTGTCTTCTATTCCTTGGACTTTCACTTCTGAAACATCCATTACAAAAACACATTACACCATGCACAAACCTGGATTCAGTCACTGCAATTCATATCTATTTTACTGTCAAAAATACTGACAATGAACAATGATTAATTGTGAACATTCAAAAGTTTTCAAATGTGCAGGTTACTGTTAGAATACAGTTACTACACAATTTTTGATCAGGAAAAAGTTACGATGATTGCAACTTAAATACCGAAGCCATTTGTTATGAGAATACGCCGTTACCACAAATAATCCACATAGATGCACTGAAAGAAACTTACTGGGTAACATAATGCATCAGAATACTATAGGCACAAAGAATGAAATTTCTGTAGATTTACCATACATTTTACTTTTCTTGCGCATGATAAGATTACTAACGGAAGTTACTTACCGTCCATTGTCTGGAATATAAACTATCCTTTCTCGTCTGCAAACACGTGCTTTTGCAGCAAGTATTATCAATTTTTTTCCGTGATTGAAAAGCTTTAACGCACACAAATCCCGCCATCATACACAAACCCACAAGGCATCAGCATGCCATGTTCAAAGAACATCCGCGTTTCGAAAACTACCAGCGATATTGGCTTGCATGAGAGACGACGTCATGCCATGATATGACGTCATGATTCCTCGGGGCCCGCGAGACGCTTCTAAAGCCACCTGCGTTAGGTTGGTGGCGGAAATGGCATCTTTGGGTTTTCCGGGCCACGCAGAGCGTGGGAGAGGCTGGAGAAGAAAAAGGGAGGCAGTCTGCCGCCGGTACGGGAAGCGTCCACAGCTGTGCTCCAGTCGAAGAAGGGTGAGTTAGACTGACCGCGTGGCGCGTTGTTACTTGGCGAGGGGAGAGCTGTTAGCTTTTGATCTCGCGCTTTTCACCTCTGAAAGATTGCTTTGCCTTGTCGCAGCAAGGAATGCAAAACTTTGGCAGATTTTTCTTTTAGTAAATTTCTATAGCAGACTTGGATCCACCGGAAAAGCGCCACACAAAGGTGTCGATAAGAAGTGAGCACTCGCTTCTTTATCAATGTCTGTTTGCCTTCAGCTGTGCCTGTATAAGCTTTCATTTTTCTAAATATTAATAGCTTTGCCTTCTCGTAAATTTTCCTTGCCTACCACGTGGTTGAACATTAGAGTTTGTTGGGCTACCGTCACCACTAACAGTCCGGTCTCATGTTTGTTTTACCGAATGTTAACTGTTCATGATTGTGAGATGTGATATTGTTGCAAGTTGGCCACGATACTTAGAAATTGCGTCTCCACAAACCACGTGGGCACGCGGGTGTACTGCGAAACGTGTACCGTTTCACGACGTATTGCGATCAGTTATCAGGCAACAGCAGTTGTATGAATGATTCACACCAATGATTTTAGGTGTAGATTATAACAGTGTATGTATCGATGCTTTTCTTTAATGTTTTAGGAATTAATGTTATCAAGAATTTTGTACATGCCTCACATCCATATCTCAGGAATAAATGATTTTATACACAATTTTCTCTTGCATTCCGAGGTTACATTTTTGCTCCTAAGCCACTCACCTCGTAGCTTTCCTGTCAGCACATCCAACGCGTTTTCTTACGCACAGGTCCAGTGATTATTTTCCCCTTTTATTTTAAAACAAATGCTTTAGATTAAGTCTTATTTTCAGGTGTGTTGCCGGGAGCTGATCTTCTGCACAGTGTTCATGCATTTGCTATTTTATTTTAAATGGTTGATTCTCGTGGACAGTACACGGGAAATACGATTAATTACATCGCATCCCCTATGAGCGATATGACGACGTACGTATTTTTATGAGTTTTTGGTTTGTGATCAAATTAATTTATTCTCCGACTCGGCCAAACCTTTGATTAGTTGTATGGTTAGAGCCGGTGGCGACCCTTCACACGTTAATTTCACAATCAATAAGCATTTCCATTCCCACTCTTAACGTAATAACCCGTAGAAACAGGTTAGTTACAACGTTAACTATTATAATTTTACATTCCCTTAGCAGTGATTTTAGATCTATCTGCTTTAGGCAGTTTTTTGGAGTAATATTTGCTACCTTATTTTATGACGGATTTTTTGGGCTTACAGCCATGATCTCTTAACAATGTCGATTGTTGTTCATGTAATTTGTATTTCTGTAGTCTGTATGTAGCGTATGTGCTTTTTGTTTGCAGCGCCCCTTAGCCCTGTGAAACGTGATCGCGACACTTCTGCAGCTGATGGACGTGATGGCGTGTCGCTGTTGTGCCCCGGGACGTGCCTGCCGGCTGTGTTTGAGGTGTGTCTGCTATTGCTGTTCACCTTGGCGGCTTGCCTTTTTTAAGTTAAGTTTCGCCTTTCTCTTCTCAAGGCTCTGATGTACTTGCTTCAATATTCTGCCAAATGACCTATATGTGAGCGATGTAGTAATTAAACTTTGAGGTAGTTCCTTTATCTGTTCAAATATTTGCTCGTATATATGGTGTGCTGAGAAAACCTCTACTGTATCCTTCCTGATTGTCATCACCTTAGATTTCTATTTTTAATTGTAACTCACTGTCCTTTGGTTGAGCCTAATTTCTCATTGTATACTTTCTATGGATGTAAGAAAATTTCTCACATCTGCCATGCCTGGGTGTTTATTCTAAAATTACCAGTTTTTAACTTAATATCTGTGAATGTCTAAGAAGATTGTGTAAGAGTTATCTTTACTTACTTATTGTTTAAGAGAGCTTGTATTATGATTTAATTTTTATTTGTTGCCGGCACTGATTCCTTGGGATAACAAGAATTGAAAGTTTAATCATGTCAATCTGTGATTAAAATTTAAAAAGGTTTATAATCAGAGACATTTCGAAATTGTTGTGTTTAATTTTGCGCTATCATGTGCATTGTAAATAAATGTCATCAATCAAAGGACAAATGATGCAAGAATTGTGGGCCCATCCTCCTATGTGATTCTTTTCGTATCCTGATCTGTATTTCGAGATTTGACATGGTTTCTTTACAGTTACCTTCTTTTGTTCTTCCAAATACTCTGTTTGCCCTTCTTAGAGATGTTCATTCCTATTCAACTGAACTTCTTGCTGAGTTATTCATTATCGCAGTATCTACAGCCTCGGAGAATATCAAGTCTATCTCTTCATTTTTAGTACTTCTGCGTCCCACTTCTTTGCACAGTGATTATTCCTGACTAGTCTCTTAAACTTCAGCATACTCTTCATCATTCCTAAATTGTAATCTGATTCTGAGTATACCTCACAATCCAATATCTGATTTTAGCATCTCTGCCTCATGACGATGTAATGTAAGTGAAATCTTCCCCTATTGCCCGGCATTTTCAAAGTATATCTCCTCCTCTTGTGAATCTTCAACAGAGTATTCGCTATTGCAAGCTGAACTTTATTGCAGAGTTCAGTTAGTTTTTCTTCTCTCTCATTCTTCCAACCAATCCCATATTCTCTCATAACCCTTCCTCCCAATCCTTCCCCTACAATGGCACTCCAATTTCTCGTGGCTATTAGATCTGCTTTACGTACTGAATTACTTCTTCAGTATCTTGATGTACTATCTCTTCATCTTCCGCTTGTGACGTGGGCATGTATACCTGGACTATTGTTGCTGGTGTTGATTTGTTGTCGATTCTGATCAGAATCACCCTAATAGTGAACTGTTCAGACTAAATCACTATCTGCCCTACCTTCTTATTATAACGAATCATATTCCTGTTATATCATTTTCTGCTGTGTTGATATCACCCTTACTCTTATGGTAAAAAATCCTTGTCTTTCCATTTCACTTCACTGACCTCCACCATGTCTAGATTTTTCCCTTTTCAGATTTTATAGTCCCGAACCAAGTTCAGACTTCGGTCATTCCACTTCCCGACTCGTAGAACTTTACCCTTTCGTTGACTATTCAGTCTTTTTCTCATGGTCATCTCCCTCTTGACAGTTCCCTCCCGGAGATCCGGGCATGACAGTCTTTCAGTTACAGGCCACATGTCTTGTGCAGTGATTTCCATTGCCTTCTGTATCCCCATGCTGTTGATCATTGCTTGAAACCAGGGGCATTTTCCCACCCGAGGTGCAAGAGAGTGCCGGGACACTCTGCTCGCTCCTCCGTCCTCTTTGACAAGGCCGTTGGCAGGACGAGGATGACTTCTTATGTGTGATATACTCGACCGCCGTTGCTGATGGTATTTTTTTCTTTTTTTCAAAATGTAAGCAGTGATGAGATTCGACAATGGGCCCATGACATTTTGATTACTGGTCAAATTCGCTACCCCTTTTTTTCTCGGTTTGGAACGCCACAGCACTGGCACCCATTAGACTTTTTTTGTAATAATGTTAGCAGCAACTAGTGTACAAGCTTTGAGCCGAACATGCCACTTTCCCCGCAACCCCCCCTCCACCTCTATCTACACCTCTTCCCCTTCAAGCGTTCGCTCCTAACACCAATACTACACATAAAACCTATCTAATTATATAGTACCACCGTCACTTTCATCGTTAAAGCATCCTTAAAGCAATGATGTTTGCCAGCACTGTAAGCTACATCTACAACAAAAATGAGATTGGTTTCCGTTCGATTTGTAAAAAAAGAAGGATAGGTAAAAGGGTACAATGGTTTTTTAATTTAATTTTATTTGTTTCATACGTTTTTTGTATAAATCATCTTCCTGGGGCGTACACAGCAGCCAGATGGTCTGTGTCCAAGTCGTCTTCACGTTTATCACTACCATTGATGTCTCTCATCAGTCCTGTGCTACATCTTCGATTTCCTCTCATACCCTGTACACACCGACGCCCTCGAGGATGCGTAAACAACGACCCCAAATAATTCGCAAAGAGCGAACCATACGACGCACTACCATATGACTACGTGTTGATCGCTAAGTAGTGCAAAAATCTAACAGCTCTGCAATGTCCTCACCTAAAAAGCGCGACAACGCCATAGGTTTAGCCCACATCGTGGCGTTATGTCGAGTAACAGGGTAGTAAGTGATGTCAAAATGGATCAGTTCGGTGAGCTCTACGGACTGAGGTATCCGTCGCAGCAACAATGGCAACATGCGACTTGTAAGAATCAACAGTCGGCAACCATATCACAAAAGAAACGGTGCGTATGAATGTCGATAGTGGTGCATCTGGGTCAGAGGGTCGTCGGCATGATCAGTAATGTATAAACGTTGTTATTATATAACACAGGCGAGTATATGTTACTCCACATCCGCTTCCAGCCAGCCGCCGGATGCCGGCGTTCAATCACATTGGAAGGTAGTGTCTGTTGAAAGCAGCGCTAGAATTCCTTTGTTCTAGGAGCCCGCGTGAACAGTAGCATATCCAACAGATAACTCAGGCCGATCAGATAAGTGCGAATATGATACAGTAGTGACGCGATATGTCCAACAGGAATCGGCGCCCGGAGAGGTTGCGGCGCCACCTCCTCCGTCACAGTACCAGCGACGGCGTCGTCTGAAGCCATGTCCGCAGAAAGAGAATGAGCGCCCATTCTGTGCGTTTATCATTCCAATGCCGCCCACATATGTGGGCAACGTCAGTGTCTCATAACGGTCCTTAAACATCCTACCATCGCTTGGAACCTGGCAACGACTTTAGCGGGTAGTGGAAGAAAGTGTGTAATGATTAATTTTCTGGGCGAGGTAGACGTTCACAAAATGTACAGTCATGCTCAAAAGCATCCGAACGACCTGAATTGCATTTCGCCTGATTCGCATGCAACCCACATAACGCAGCTGTCTAGCAGGTCCTCTAAACGCTCCTCGGTACTGTCGCTTGACTATTGAAAATGGCTCCAACAAGTCACCACTAGAAAACACTGCTCTGTACCGCAATAACTCAAGATGTAAAGTTATACCACGATACCACAAATATCAGGGAACACCTTATCACAGATAAGACTGTCCTTAAGGCTTGTAAGCTCACATTTATTACAATAAATGACATACCTGCAATGTTACCACTCTCGTTACTACGTCAGATAGGTAATGCACGTAGTAAGTTCGTCGTATTCATCATTTCCTCTTCAAAGTAACATGCCGTACTAATTATTTAACACAAAATGACATTAAAAATTTAAGTTATTCACGAGCAGCTAGTTCAGAATATGTATGAACTTCAAATGACACGAAGAACCGTCTCGTTCTGCATATGGATTCAAACTCAGGTCATGCAGACTAAGCAAAGATTTCGTGACTGACAGAAACTATCAGTCATTTCTGACTATGCATACAGAGAGTGATATAACTCGATTTTAGACAGTTTCAGTTGCCAAATATCAACTTTAAATTACATAACGTAAACATTTTTAACGGACGGGAATTCTTACCCAGCATCTATTGTCCCTGTTAACGAACTACTAGAGACGTTAAATATTGCTTCTTCACAAGTAACTAACTTGAAATGCCGCGAGGTAAAGCTTTGTGTTGGACAGGGATTCGAGCCCAGAACCTAATCAGATTGTTATCGAAGCACAAACAACTGTGCATATCGGATTTTCTCGGCAGTAGCTAAGATGTTTTAACTGAAATGACGAGACGAAACATTAATTTTTTTCCTTCCCAGGACTCCAACCCGACACCTATCGCTGTTCTATTCTAGAGAAACCGAACGTTAAATATGGGTTTGTTACACCAGCAGCGACATGTGGGCATGTTTGAACTAGAAATAATATGACGAAGAGTTCAGTGCTGACTGGGAATCGAACCCCACACATATTGTTGTTGACTACACTCAAAGAGACGTCAGCTACCGAATTTTTCTCCACCAGCATCCTTGAACTTACAGTGATCTCGCAAATATTTCTGTGTCTCACTGGGAGTCAAAACCGTCAGATATCGTTAGTGTTGACAACGAATGAAAATACATTAAAATTCAAAATTATTATCCACCAGCAGATAGGTGTTCTCATGCTAGAGCTTGATAATACATAATGAAAACTTTAGTGCCGGGCCAGGATTCGAACCCATTCACGCACAGTATGTGGAGATGTTGGGCAAACTGCAGTTTTGAACAAAGAACAGATTGTAGTCGAGCTGTATTGTGACGAAGGGATCAAATTCCGCGTTAAAGGCGGTCTGAGTTTCATTCCCAGTTCAGAACCAATTTTATCGACATACAGAAGCTCAAATAGAAAATGGAATAAGCATCCTGTGAGTCTACTTAGCGTTTGCTTCGTCACTAGAAATAAATAACTAGTATAAGAAAGGTTACTGGTGATAGAGTTTCTAAATGTCGCCAATGCTGACTTTATTGTGGTTGAACCTAACGTCTACTTGGTAGAGAAGGAGTATGATGATTAATGTGAATTTCAGACCGCAATGCCCTTATACCTTCTTCACCGGCAGAAGTTGGAAGCGAACCCAGACCATAAGTATATGAACCTATTATCAATCCAAAAGACCACTGAATCTTCTGCTCATAAAGCCCTTGGGCAACACTGGATCAGAATTCTGACACACAGGCTCCCTGTATCAATTTTCAGCATGTTTAGTACATTCATTTACTTGGTTTGACCGAATCGCCATGAACTAGCTGCCTCAGTTACCCAGTGCAGACATTCGACTCTATTTTGTAATCACCGAAATAAAATCACATAACTGCCACCAACACAGAACTGCCAACAGTGTAGGATGCAGAAATTAAAATAGTAAGTGTTCCTTTCCACTTGAGCTACTCTATTGCGCTATCGGTTTGTTGAAAACGTCGTGCAGTGCAAAAGAAAAGGTATAACTGTTTGTCTATCATAAGTATTGACCTGGCGATATGCATTATCACACAGCGCAGTGGAATGCAGAAGTTCTGGAGGAATTGTTCTTGACTTCTGGAGCTGTTATAGCTATGTGTCAGCTAGTTACTCAGTCTGCTTTCGGCCGGTGAGCGGCGAGGACGTCTTGTTTACGTCCCGTCCGCAGAGTCGCGAGCGCGCGTAGTTTGTTTACTTCCTCGCCGCAGCTAATACTCGTGTCCGTTAACACTGAGTCGCCATGGCTCATTCGTACAGAAAAGCTACCATCCAGATCAGCTTCCAGCCCGATTACGCACGACCACGAGCCTTTGAAGTCGAACGATTCATCCGTGACGAAGTTCAAATACCAACACAGCACATCATCGGTAGCCACCTATCCATCACAAATAGCGTCGTTTACGTCAAGATGGTCGATGACGAGTTACGTCACGCTGTTGTGAACAGATGCGCGAACACTCTCAAGTTCAAACACTCCGATGGTCACATTGGAGAGGTTACTGTTGACCATGCTGGACTAGGATTACGCACACTAAGAGTCTTCGAACTCCCTTTCGAAGTACCACCGGACGTCGTTGCCTCAGCTTTCCGCCCTTATGGGACGGTAATTATCCCCGTGGCCGAAAAATGGAACACCTTCGAGACGTACCAGGCCCTCAACGGCGTCCGACAAGTGAAAATTGAATTAAAGAAACATGTGCCATCCTACTTAGTCATAGGTGGCTGTGGCGCAATAGTAATGTACGACGGACAACGGACAACCTCGTACTTGTTCTGGTTGCGGCCAGGAGGGTCATGTGCGCTCGGCGTGTATTCAGCGTCGGGTTACACAACTTCCACTACATGACACGACACCACCTCCTACGCTCACGGCCCTCCCCCTGAATTACGCAGAGGTGACACGATCGACCGTCATGACAGTCGACAACCCCCCCCCCGCCCCGGAAGACAGGAAGCGTTAGAATGCGCACCTGTCGCCGGTCCTGGATTGACCAACACCATTACGGTGTCTGCAGAGGTTGAAGAACGCCACCCATCGACTCCACATGAAGATTCGGACGAGAGAATGGAACTCGACGCTAGGGTTGTACCGACCTCTGCCTTTCTACCTGAGGGGGATGCTATACGGGAACCACAAACTCTTTCGGACACAGAAACTCACTTCCGCAAACAAATGTCACCGAGAAAACATTAAAAGCGACATCGCACACCCTCAGACGATTGCCTCCAGCGGACGTCTTCTTCAGTCGACGACCGGACGGCCGACGAAACGACGAGGAAGATGGATGACACGAGATCGCCCTCATCTGTCACTTTGTCTGATTTTGACAAACCCGATTCCGCTCTCTCGAACAAACGGATTGCCAGCACAGCGCCCACCGTTGGTAAACAACCGGAAACAACTGCGGATTCACCCTTAGTCACTCAGCCCACAAGTGCTCTACCGCAGCCACCGTTAACTTACGGACCTTGGGCGGATGACATTGAAGACGATTCTACGGCCGCTGTGGTGGATGAGGAGAGGGGTCTCTCCTCCCACACCTCGGCCCCTCCCGAGTAGCAACAGATGACGGCGCGGACGCGGCCAGCAGATCACAGGCCCCACCTTTTACGGCGACACTGACGGCAGCCCCCACCGCAGGAGACGATCTACAGACCTATCGCTTAACGACCATCAACATTAACACCATTCAGACACGTACGAAGTTGTCGCTGCTCCAAGACATGCTCAGTGCAGCAGACGTTGACATTGTCTTTCTCCAAGAAGTCTTCGTCGCCGATTTCCCGGGTATGTATGGTTATACGGCTCATGTGTCCCACGCCTCGCCAACTAACAGTGGAGTCGCAATTCTCCTCAGAGAGGGCCTCGAGGCGGACGAAGTCCGATATCTCCCCGACGCTAGAGGAATGGCCGTAACGGTGCAAGGCGTCCGGTTTATCAATGTGTACGCCCCTTCCGGAACGAATCGCCGTCGTGGCCGATCGCTCTTCTTCGCAGAAGAAATAGCACCGCTTTTTCAAGGCAGGCACGATGACTTGATATTAAGGGGCGATTTCAATTGCACCCAAGTACCTAAAGATCAGCTGCCACGCCATTCACCGTGCCCCGAACCTGGGACACTCATCGGCTGGTAGATACATGGGAACACGTCCGAGGAAATAGACCGGGATACACCCATTTCACGAGTCACTCGTCTAGTCGCATCGATAGGATTTACGTCTCTCGTTCTCTGGCGACAACGGTGAGTGACGCGGAGGTGTGACAGGTAGCCTTTTCTGATCACGAGGCCTATATATGTGCCGTCACCCTTCGCCGCCAACGGGTGTGGCGTAGCCGACATCCCTGGAAATTAAACCTTGCTCATCTCGCTTCCCGTGCTCGTGTCATAGGAGGATACGGAGAGCAGGCGCGGGGTTTGGTTAATATGCAGCGTTTTTTCCTACCAGTTGTGTCAAACATTCAGGTGTATGATCTTCCATCACGATTACAGTTTCCTACAAAATATATACGAATTATACACTTACCTTGTTACTTTGTGACAAAAGATTATTTCAGTACAATAAAAAGTCTTAGGAAATCACTTATTTCCACCTGTCACAAAAGTAAGATAACAAACACTTTGCACCTCAAAATCGATTGCACCTATGTGCAGTCTTGTGACGTTTAAATAAATCGTCTTAACGGCACTAAATCGTGGTTTTTGAATCATTTACCGGCCGTACTCTACGGCATTTCACTGGTTGGAAGGTAAAAAGCTCACTGAAAAATTTCACAGAAGGAAAAGGGGGACGAAATGTCTCCCACTGGAAGGTCATGTTGTTTTTTTTAAATTATTACAAAATCAGGTAAAACGAACAGTCAGGTTGTTAGTATAAGCAAATTACTGTTGTCAGTATGATGTTGCGCTGCCCAGGGCATGTAATGATAAAAGGCCCGTTTAGGTCAGGCTTATTGTATACAGAAGTGGAAGAGAGAGCACCACTAAATTCTAATCCGTATGCATTGTATACACACAGAAATTACTGTTACAGTGTACTTATGGAGCCCAATGAGTGAATTGCTTATTTTCCGGTGAGGAAGAGCACTGGCAAACAGTCTTCGCTACATTAGGTTACTTAATCTGGTGTCACACTGAGCTACACTTTATGGTCAGCGACTAAGTGTAAGGTCAATGAGTCGGCTGCGAGTTTTGCATCTGTGAAATACTTTCCTACATTATAGAAGCGAATATTAAATTTGAACTAATATTGCGAAAATTTTGTACTTGGATAGCTTAGAATGAAAATCTGTTTATTGCAAAAGAAAACAACTGATTTTCTAAAACATTGTCTGTCATACACAACTTGAAACAGGTCATGTCGACCAAATCATATGGAAGAACTGACAGCGACGTATATCGGAAGGCAGTAAGATCTCTTGTTTTTTGGTGTAGCAGTACTCGATAGCCATTTCTAGGCGCAAGTAAATGAAGAAAGACAGCGCGTTTTTGTTATCAAGTAACGTCTTCATCAATTACTTTAGTTTTAATGTAATCTACGAGTTATTACTGATGTTTGATATTAACATGAAAAGGATTCCGTAGATAGGGAAAGAACCTGTTCTTGGTAAACTACTTCTATAATGACCAAAAGGCATCAAATGATCTTCAAGTACAGTGTTCCAGCAGCGGTATGAAGAAAATGATAGTAATAATGACGGTAATAATCGAATTATCCGGTAACTTCACACTTCCCAGTGGATTTTCTCGAACTAAGAAATTTGCTGCATTTGTGAAAATTTCACAATGGCTTCACATCGAGCCTATGATGCCTAGAAGAGTCTTTACATCCTGCTGACATGAGAATAGCATAATCTCCGCTTTAGAAGCTTGCTTCTACTTAACCATTTAATAGTCTCGCGTTTTTTCACCGTGACTAATTTTGTAAGCTAAGCACATCACTTGTTACAGCACACTCATGGGGCTGGGAAATGTGGCCACAATGGTCTGGCGGAACGAAGTATCACAGATGCAATGCATGGGTTCAGGCATTTGCTTTTAAGAGGCACAAACAGATTTACTTTACCCCCGGTAACATCAAGAGAAAGACGTTATAACCCAGAATCCGCATTAAACATCACGTTCCTTCATTACCAACTGGGCAGAGCCGGTTTACGTTGGGAAATGACATAGCGGAAGTCATGGTAAACAGAAATGCAGTCGCCAGTAAACTTACTTACATTAGAAAATTTTATTTTATTTGATGAACCGATAGCCATTTAAAGGAACAGGGCTCTTACTTTACTTGTACTTGATGGAACTAGAGACGTTGAAAATTTTGGTGCTGGACTGTGATTCGCATTCATATCTCCTCTTTCGAGGATCTGAATCTCTCGGAACAGTATAGTTCAATCATTTTGTTCCTTTTTTCAAGACTGCAGTCTTCTCTAGGTCTCCTCCAAAGGAACCAGTACAAAAATATTCATAATTTCATTTCAAGCCCTATCACGTGCACACCGGCCTGTTAGTGAAAATTAACGTGCATTTTTAATGTCTGTTCATGTGTTGCCAACAATCGCAATAGGTGTCGTTATTTCTGGTCAAACACGCCCACATCTTACTATTGGTAAGTAACTGATACTTAAGCTATATTCGTGGATGCACGGTAGGTGAGCAGTTCGATTGTCGCTTGGGCACAAAAGTTTGTATTCTGACTTTAGAGTCAAGCACCTAGCAGCTGGTAAGAAAAACCGATACGTAACATTTGAATTTACTTAGTTAACAATCCGATTACGTGTTGGGTTCGTATCTCCGTCACAGAACTTCACATCACGCACTTCATCTTTAAATGCATGCACACTTTGTTACTTCTGAATAGAGGTATATCAGACATCTTTCGTGGTTAGTTAACAGGGACGAAAGGGTCTAGATAGAAGTCCCGGTTTATTACAAAAACTGTCGTCTTTTATTTTCAAGTTTTGATTTGATTACTGGTATTGGCAAAAACTTCATGGGTAGTCATCAATATGATATGATTAGATTAGATTAAATTAGATTAATTCTTGTTTCATAGATCATGAATACGATATTTCGTAATGATGTAGAACGTGTCATTTTAATAAAAGATTTCTTTACATACCACGATTCAATTTCTTTACAATTTTTTACTCTCTCTCTCTCTCTCTCGTTCTTTTTGATTTTTATCTCTCTCTCTCTCTCTCTCTCTCTCTCTCTCTCTCTCTCTCTCTCTCTGTCTCACACACACACACACACACACACACACACACACACACATTCTTTTTTATTTTTATTTGTTTGTTGTGCTCGACCATCGGCGAGGCACCAAAACGTCTGTGAATGAATTTCTTAGTTTTGAGTACACTTACGAAAGAAATATAAAAACAACTATGAGAGTTACTGATTTATGATGCTTAGTTTGCAGTCAGCTCTGAGTATTATTAGTAACTACGCTCCAGTCCCTAAACCTAGTTACAGAAATGCGAATCAGACGCATTACGTATTCCAGGCCGTAGCAGCCGCGACTTGGAGACACCAACTATGGTCACTTCCCAGCCCGC
This sequence comes from Schistocerca serialis cubense, assembly GCF_023864345.2. Classification (NCBI taxonomy): domain Eukaryota; kingdom Metazoa; phylum Arthropoda; class Insecta; order Orthoptera; family Acrididae; genus Schistocerca; species Schistocerca serialis. Next base: position 610,214,634 of record NC_064638.1, on the reverse strand, counting down.
TGTAAGATCACATCGGTTCGTCTTCTTCCTGCTGGTATTGTAACTGAGATTTGGCAACAAGGCAACGTATGTTTGGCAACTCTGTGATCGACGAGTTACTTCCTGGTGTGCACGGAATTAAGCCTCAAAGGTCACTTGATTTTACCTGCCATTTCCATTGAATAATCTGAGTTATTATCGCTTGAGGTGTAACAAAAGATTGTAAATTTACGGTTTTCAGCCCAGGAAAGTCGCACGTGGAAATCGCATCTAATCTCGTCCTTCAAATAGCGGTTTACGAGTTCTAGCCACTATTGGTCTCGTAAGAGGAAGCTAAGACACATTCTTCTTCGCCAGCTCTGTGGTAACTTGCTGACCCGTGAAAAGGCATCTGATATGGTTCGCAGTTCCAGTCTCACTGACTGTAGCGTTTTTATCCCTTCTGCGAAAGAGCTACAAACAGTCAGATCAAACATCGATAAGGAAATCGCAAGAAAATACTTTCGGCTCATAGTGCAATGGTGAAAAACTTACAATGTTGCACAACAGTAACGCCTCTTTCCGCTGCTGACAAGCAAATTTTGGGTTTCTAGGAATACATAACTTTATTTATGAAATGTCACATTTGCATACCTCTTGAGTATGTCACAGCATACCAATTTAACAGAGACCCAATCAAAATCTAAGTGAGTAGTATTTTACCAATTCGTGAAGATAGAGGCACGCTTGTGTACAAATACTCAATTTTATTAAAACAGACTTTCGTCGTAAGGTTATCGTGGGTAGCTTTATTTCATTTTTTATAATACAGTTCACAATTTTCGTAAGGTTTTCTTGAATGTTGTTAAAACAATAGTAAACATAAGAGAGAAAAAAATGGCTCTGAGCACTATGGGACTTAACATCTGTGGTCATCAGTCCCCTAGAACTTAGAACTACTTAAACCTAACTAACCTAAGGACATGACACACATCCATGCCCGAGGCAGGATTCGAACCTGCGACAGTAGCAGTCACGCGGTTCCGGACCGAGCGCTTAGAACCGCTAGACCACCGCGGCCGGCATGAGAGAGACATTAATCATCAACGATATATGCGAATTCTCTGATGTCATCTATAACAGTCTGAAAATGCACATGCAGTTTATTGATTACATGCATTTAGAAAATTTGTTCTGAGTTAAAGCTGTCAGACAAGGTTTGAAGAAGAATAAAATTCCACTACCAGACGACAGCTAATGTAGAAAATACTTTTCCGACGTATTTTGGCACGATGCGCTCTACCCATACATAACACAAAAGTTTCGAGATGCATCTACTGTCTGGCTGTCTATTAAACCTGAAATGAACAAAATGTCGCAGAAGTTAGCCCTTTTTCCACATACGACTATTTTGGGTTGAGAAGTGAAGGCAATTATGTTACAAGTTCCATTAGATTAATTATTTTAGCAGACAGCAGAATTGCGTTTTAAAAAAATATAGCAGTGAATGTACTCGAACTCGCGTCATCTTACCTACCGTGCGCGATACTTACCATTACGCAACTAGCTAACACGTAGCTATATCAGCTCCAGAAGTCAAGAACAATTCCTCCAGAACTTCTGCATTCCACAGCGCTGTGGGATAATGCATGTCGCCAGGTCAACAATTATGACAGACAAACAGTTATACCTTTTCTTTTGCACTGCACGACGTTTTCAACAAACCGATAGCGCAATAGAGTAGCTCAAGTGGAAAGGAACACTTCCTATTTTAATTTCTGCATCCTACACTGTTGGCAGTTCTGTGTTGGTGGCAGTTACGTGATTTTATTTTGGTGTTTACAAAATAAAGTTGAATGTATGCACTGGCTAGCCGAGGCAGCTAGTTCATGGTAATTCGGTCAACCAAGTAAATGAATTTACTGAACATGCTGCAAATTGATACAGGGAGCCTGTGTGTCAGAATTCTCAGCCAGTGTGGTACAACGGCGTTATGATAGAAAAATGAGCCCCTGGGGAGAGGATTTGGTGGTATGTGGTGCTGATGATAGGTTCTTATATCTATGGTCTGGGTTCGATTCCAACTTCGGTCAATGATTTTAGATAGGGAGAGACAGATTCTATTCTCTTCTGGCTACACACTGTGAAGAAAATATAATGGCATCGCGGTCTGAAATTCACATTAAAAATGATATTCCTTCTCTACCAAGTAGACGCTAGGTTGATCCACAATAAAGTCTGGAGTGACGACATGTAGAAACTCTGTCACCAGTAACCTTTCTTATACTAGTTATTTATTTCTAGTGACGAAACAAACGCTATGAAAGCTCACAGGACACTTATTCCGTCTTTTATCTGAGCTTCTGTATGTCGATAAAATTGGTTCTGAACTGGGAATGCAACTCAGACCGCCCTTAACGCGGAATTTGATCCCTTCGTGAAAATACAACTCGGCTACAGTTTACTCGAGATTCCTCAACGTCTCCACATATTGCGCGTGAATGGGTTCGAATCCTGGTACGGCACTAAAGATTTCAGTGTGTATTATCAAGATCTAGCATGAGAACACCTATCTGCTGGTGGATAATAAATTCGATTTTTAATGTATTTTCATTCGTTGTCAACACTAACGATATTTGACGTTTTTGACTCCCAGTGAGACACACAACTATTTGCGAGATCTCTGTAAGTTCAAGATGTTATTCCGAGATGCTGGTGAAGAAAAATTCGGTAGCTGACGTCTCTTTGTGTGTAGTCAACAACGATATGCGTGGAGCTCTATTTCCAGTCAGCACTGAACTCTTCGCCATATTATTTCTAGTTCAAACATACTCACATGTCACTGCCGGTGCAACAAACCCATATTTAACGTTCGTTTTCTCTAGAATATAAGAGCGATAGGTGCCGGGTTGAAGTCCTGGGAAGGAAAAAATTAATGTTTCGTCTCGTCATTTCAGTTAAAACATCTAGCTACCGCCGAGAAAATCCGATACGTCACAGTTGATTGTGCTTCAATATCTATCTTATTAGGGTCTGGTTTCGAATCCCTGTCCAACACAAAGCTTTACCTCACGGTATTCCAAATAAGTTACTTGTTAGGAAGCAATATTTAACATCTCTCATAGTTCGTTAACAGGGACAATAGGTGCTGCGTAGGAATTCGCGTCCGTTAAAAATGTTTGCGTTATGTAATTTAAAGTTGGTATTTGCTAACTGATACTGTCTAAAATCGAGGTATATCAATCTCTATATGCCTAATCAGGAATGACTGTTAGTTTCCGTCAGTCACGAAATCTTTGCTTAGTTTGCATGACCTGAGTTTGAATCCATATGCAGAACGATACGGTTCGTCGAGTCATTTGAAGTTCATACATATTCTGAACTAGCTGCTCGTGAATAACTCAAATTTTTAATGTCATTTTGTGTTAAATAATAAGTACGGTATGTTACTTTGGAGAGGATCTCATGAATACGACGAACTTACTACGTGCATTACCTATCTGACGTAATAATGAGAGTGGTGACATTTCAGGTATGCCATTTATTGTAATAAATGTGAGCTTACAAGCCTTAAGGACAGTCTCCTCTGTGATAATGTGTTCCCTGATATTTGTAGTGTCGTAGTATTACTTTACATCTTGAGTTATTGCGATACAGAGCAGTGTTTTCTAGTGGTGACTTGTTGGAATCATTTTCAATAGTCAAACGACTGTTCCAAGGAGCGATTAGAGGACCTGCTAGACAGCTGCCTTATGTGGGTTGCATGCGAATCAGGTCGTTCGGATACTTTTGAGCATGTCTGTACCTGCTTGTTCGAAAGGTATGGATACGACTTGCGTGTGGATCACATTAAGTGATGCGAGATGCGTAGTCTATGTACCTGCCGCCGTAAACTGCACGTTCCGATAGGAGGTCACTGCCTAACATTTCATCGCCAGGATCTTGAAAAAGAGAATCGGCGTACTGACAGTCATCGCCCGCCCAAATGCATTTAGTGCGATTTCCGCGGTTTGATACGGCTGCCGGCCACTCGCCGCAGCGCTGAAGCCTCGCGATCGCCGTACATAGATCTTCTGCCGACGTTGCCAAGAAACCTACATTGTCCCCGTAAGCACAACATTTAAAATACCCACTGCGGAAGCGAATACCCTCCAGACGCTGATGTAGACCATGAAATGCAGGCCCGAGGGCGACAGCGAAGAGAAAGACTGACGGAGGGCGTCTTTGTCACACTGAGCGCTCGATAGCGAATGGTGGCAAGCGGTAGCCATTGACCAGTGTAAGCGTATTATATCGCTGGCTTGTGGAGTATCTTTGCGGGCAGCCGCGTCTGTAGTGAGTCGAGCGCGGGACACGGTACTGTTATGTTGTGTAGTGTGTAGCTCTGCATGTGAGAGGCTTTGTTAGTATTCAGGATGAAGTGTTGCTACAAGTGCTGTTACAGTAAGGTGATGAAATATGGAAGTGATTCAGAGGAAAGTGTGTCAAGAAGTAATGAAAAAATGAGCAGTGCCGTCGATAACGTGTCCTCTCGTTGCGTGTCGCACAGCATCGATCATTCGCCCCGTGTTCGTCTCCCAGAACGAACCAATGTGAATCAGTAAAAATTAGTTACCATAAAAGAGTGCAGTTAAGTACCAGTGTCTTGTAGCGAGCGTGAGGACGTGCGTTCGATCATCGCGTTTCCGCATTATCAACAATCAGCCGCGCCGCAACGGTTACGCACACGCTCGTACAAGTGAGAACTGAGAACTGAAAAATTAACTTTACGAACAGTGTTATATCATTACTGGTGACAAGGAGGACTATTACCAGATATCTGTATGTATGACGAGCGTAAGAACTTTCGTTCGATGATTCGGCTTCCGCATCATCAACAATCACCCGCGTCGTGTCGGTTACGCGTACGCTCGTGTAAATCATATTTTGTGGACTGTTAATCATCCATTAATTGGGATAACACTTCTGAATTTGAATGTAAACAGTGCAACCTGCGATTTTCTTTAATCGTCTCAAAATATAGTTGTTCATACCAGACGTCGAACAGTGTTGTGTTTTAACGTTGCGTGGCTCCCGTTATTCGCTAGCATACTTCGATAAATAATTTCAGGCAAGCCAGCAGCAGTGTGAAGCAGAACAGTACGACCGCCGCGGGATTACCAGGTACGTTGTGTGGAGAGGGCGCACGGTCAAGAAAAGAAACGGTCACGAAACGAGAAGTCAGTTTAAAGTACCCCACCCATTCGTACTCCCGGGCGTGTTACACCAGGACTATGGAACAGGCCCTAAGGATGAGACGAAGAACCACCCCAGCCTATACTGGAGACAGACCCATCTTCTCTAAGACAGCTTGCAAATACCACGCTCAAATCAGTCAAATGCGTGGTCTAGGTCAGCTGCCGCAATGGCACCTTCTAAACGGATCGCCGACATGAGCGCCACCACATCTCTATAAGATCTTAATGTGGTGTATATATTGCTGCCACCTCCCAAACATGTTGGTCGGGATGAATGGCGTCTTTGACAATAGCGAGGAGGCGAGCACGAAGTATGCGTATTCCGAATTCACTAACGTCAACGCCCGGAAGTCTTGCGGTCTGCACCCTCTGTTTGGCTTTGGCACAGGGATTACCACGCCCTCCAAAAATTCGGGGCCGGAGAGGGGACGCGAACTTCAGGATCCAGGAGTATGCAGCATATCTGCCGCCAGGCATCCCCCGTCTGGTCAGAAAAGATGCTATAAAATTCAAGCGGCAGATCATCAAGTCAAGGGGATTTATTTCTTGTGCGCCGCGACAGGGTCATGCGCAATTCTTCCAGCGTGACGGCCTCCACGAATGTGACGTCTCCTTGTGCCCTACCCAAAGACGGCAGGTCGTGCAGCACGTCCTCAACGTCATTGTCAGGCCAGATGGTGCAGTAATAATTTGTGATGACACGGGAGATGGCAGTGTTAGTCTCTGCATGTTAACTGTCGCTCGCATTAACTGCGGTGATGAGTCGCCTCTTACGATATATTCTTTTTCTGAAGGTATTCTAAAGAGATGCACGGTCTTTTCGAAAGGAATCATGCAGTCTAGCTCGAACCCGCGTGCCTTCCAGTCTGGCAGTTGTGATCTGGAGGAGCCGTGCCTTTGTCCAGTGGACGACCGCTTGGTGCTGTGGCGAAGCTGGATGCGACGTTAGTTCCCTCAATACCGTGTACTAAAGCTTAGAGATCGATAGTTGCCAAATCGCCCTGTCTCGTCCATATGAGTGTGCGGCGAATAGCTGGTTGTCACAGTGTGTCTACCATCATATCTTACAATGATACGTATGTAACGTCGTTCACACTCGACCTGGTATCAGTGACAGCTAGATGGCAAGTCTCTTCCCAGTGAATGTTGACGTTAAGATTCCATGGTCCTCTGCTACGGCTCATTTGCTGTTGCAGCAGAATCACGGTCCAGCCGAAGGCCTGATGGTCGGTTAACGCTGTGGGCGACAGCTCGATACCAACGGCCACTGTACAAAGACCTTGGGAATGTAAATCCTATCCAATCTGCTCACCGAGTGACTGCTGAAATATTCCATGTGTCTGCAAAGCTAGATCCCTGGCCATTGCGTGAAAGACCGGATATGGGACAGGGTGAGGGATCTGTTCATCAGGGTATAAGATGCAGTTAAAGTCCCCGCCCACCACTAGGTGCTCTGGAGCGCCTTGAAACAATTGAGCTACCTCAGAGGAGTAATAGACTGTTCGCTCCCGACGCTTCGCAGTACTAGAAGGAGCGTACAGATTCGCCGATGGTGAGCACAACGCCTCGCACTGGTGCCAAATACTGAATATCCGTTGCCATCATGTATTAGTATGGCCGTACAACCACCACCGTAGTTGGACTGACGTAAAACGTGTAGCCATAAACATCCAGATGCATATCAGGCCGTACCTCTTGAAGAAGCACGGAATCAATGTCCGCCGCCTGAATATAGTCCTTTAATACTTGGATTTTGATCGTGGAACTAATGCCGTTGACATTGAGTGTTCATATCCGATACATCTGGATCACTGGAGAGTACGATTATGTATCCTGCAGTCATTTAAGCCAGTAAGCGTTCGTCGCCCATCTGACCATCCCCGTCACCGGCAACGTGTGTATTAGTGATCAGCAGAGACAAGATGTCCGTCCGACGATCCACCGGCCGCGGGCGTCGGGCGGTCGCTCGAGTCTGACATCATTCTTTCCATCCCCACTTCAGACAACCAGTCACCAAGCTGGAGGTTCGGTACGTTAGGCGACGGATGACGTTCATCTGGTGCCTTAGCCGCAACATCGCCAGGGAGCTGGTCAGTGGGATAGCATCGTCAAACTGTCTTTGTCCGTGGGCGGTCGTTACCAGCAGGAACTGCTGGAGCGTGGTTCACAGCCCTGGCCACAGGGGATCGTCGTCATCTTTCTGCAACGTGTAACCGTCTTGCGAAGCGATTCCTGCGGACAGCCTCCTCTTCTTTCGTTGTCTGAGTGACTGCTGCTTACGGCAACGCGTATCTGCGGCCTGTGGATCACGACGAACAGGCACCCCCAACATCCCCGTGTCCGCGCTTGAATCGATCTTCAGGTGCTCCCCTTCACACGGACGAAATGCAGACGTGGTCGCTGCTCTCGAGCACGTCGGCGGTTCCGACGCAGGCCGTGGCGTCGTTGGCGCGGAAACCGGGCCCTCGGCGGTCAGTAACTAGAACGGAACAACGTCCGCGTCGTCATGTTCCTCGCTGTATCAGCGTATGTAATAGGCAGCGTCGTCGGTTATGATGTAGACGTCGTGTCAGCACGATATATCTGGACGAGGCGTCTCTGCAGGCGTTCGGAGCGAAGGCGCCCTTTGCTGCCAGCACCCCGAACAACTCCTCAGTTGACCGTCATAAATGACGAATGCTCGATAGCCACCAACGGTCACGTACGACTTGATATGTTTGTGCAGTTTGATTCGCACCTAATGCACTCGATTCAAAACGATATGTTTCTAACGTGTGCCACTTTCCTCACCGTAAAGCCACACAACGAGCCTGGCCGGAACTTCAAACGCCAGATCGAATATTCGTATATTCCGAACCCCGAGTCCTGCATGGTCGACAGTCACAACTCCATTGCCGTGCGAGTGATGGAAACGATGTCTATCGTGAAACAGTGAATAGGCCGTTCGCACGCTGATTCATCGACAAATTTGAGGTAAAACGTGTTGGAGACGATCGAAATGACTAAACCGAAGAGTTCCTTTGGATGGACGGACTTACATTACTTCACGCAGGAAACACTGCAGTCCTTTCTGGTCTATAAAACTGCCTTCGTCTTCTTTGGTGCACGGTGGCCTGGTTCTACCCGACGTTTTGAATGCTGTTTAGTTTCTTTACTGTAGTGATAGACCCGGCTGTAGTGATAGAGCCATATGTCATCGAAACAACGCGGTGACGTAATCGATAATACAGTGAACTGAATTCCAATCCCCCATCCAGGCATCCAAAATATAGGTATTCCGCAATTTATCTAAATGCACACATCAAAAAGCCGCACGGGATTAGCCGAGTGGTCTAGGGCGCTGCAGTCATGGACTGTGCGGCTGGTCCCGGCGGAGGTTCGAGTCCTTCCTCGGGCATGGGTGTGTGTATGTTTGTCCTTAGGATAATTTAGGTTAAGTAGTGTGTAAGCTTAGGGACTGATGACCTTAGCGGTTAAGTCCCATAAGATTTCACTCACATCTGAACATTTTTACACACATCAAAAAAGTTTTGCATCACCTCGGCTCCGAGAGTTCCGGAACCTGTACAGAAAATTGGAACAGAGATCAACATAAACATCATTTCGGCCCTTTTTATTGCTCAAGGGAACTGCACATTGCACGTTGTACCACCATACAAAATGGTTCAAATGGCTCTGAGCACTTTGGGACTTAACTTCTGAGGTCATCAGTCCACTAGAACGTAGAACTGCTTAAACCTAACTAACCTAAGGACATCACACACATTCATGCCCGAGACAGGATTCGAACCTGCGACCGTAGCGGTCGTGCAGTTCCAGACTGAAGTGGCTAGAACCGCTCGGCCACACCGGCCGGCGTACCACCATACAGCAAGACCTTCAGAGGTGGTGGTCCAGACTGCTGTACACACCCTGTAGCACGTCCTCTTGCACTGATGCTTGCCTGTATTCGTCGTGGCATACTATCCACAAGTTCATCAAGGCACTGTTGGTCAAGATTGTCCCACCCCTCAACGGCGATTCGGCGTAAATCCCTCAAAATCGTTGGTGGATCACGTCGTCCATAAACAACTCTTTTCAATCTATCCTAGGCATGTTCGATAGGGTTCATGTCTGGAGAACACGCTGCCCACTGTAGTTGAGTGATGTTATCCTGAAGGAAGTCATTCACAAGATGGCCACGATGGGGGCGCGAAATGTCGCCCATGAAGACGAATGCCTCGCGAATATGCTGCCGATATGGTTGCACTATCGGTCGGACGATGGCATTCATGTATCGTATACAGCTGTTACGGCGCCTTCCATGACCACCAGCGGCGTACGTCGGCTCCACATAATACCATCGCAAAACACCAGGGAACCTCCACCTTGCCGCTGGACAGTGTGTCTAAGGCGTTCAACCTGACCGGGTTGCCTCCAAACACGTCTCCGACGATTGTCTGGTTGAAGGCATATGCGACACTCATCGGTGAAGAGAACGTGATGCCAATGCTGAGCGGTCCATTCGGCATGTTGCTGGGCCCATTTGTACCGCGCTGCGTGGTATCGTGGTTGCGAAGATGGACTTCGCCATGGACGTCGGGAGTGAAGCTGCGTATCATGCGGCCTATGCACAAAGTTTGAATCGTAACATGACGTCATGTGGCTGCACGAAAAGCATTATTCAACACGGTGGCGTTGCTGTCAGGGTTCCTCCGAGCAATAATCCGTAGGTAGCGGTCATACACTGCAGTAGTAGCCCTTGAGCGGCCTCAACGAGGTTTGTCATTGACAGTTCCTGTCTCTCTGTATCTCCTCCATCGCTTTGGTTCACTCCGAGACTCCTAGACACTTCCCTTGTTGAAAACCCTTCCTGGCACAAAGTAACAATGCGGACGCGATCGAATCGCAGTATTCGCCGTCTAGGCATGGTTGAACTACAGACAACACGAACCGTGTACCTCCTTCCTGGTGGAATGACTGGAACTGACCGGCTGTCGGACCCCCTCCGTCTAATAAGCGCTGCTCATGCATGCTTTTTTACGTCCTTGGTCAGGTTTAGTGACATCTCTGAACAGTCAAAGGGACTGTGTCTGTGATACAATATCCACAGCCAACGTCTGTCTTCAGGAGTTCTGGGAACCGGGGTGATGCAAAAACTTTTTAATGTGTGTAGCTTAAGGATGGTTCCTTTCAAAAGGACATGGCTGATTTTTTTCATCATCCTGTTCAATCGAATGAATTTGCTTCTTCCAAATTTTGATGAAAAGGTCCTTTTTCCATTTGTTTCAGACCAGCATTCAAAAAATACCGCAAGCTCCTTGCAAAACGTTTTGTCGTAATTAATTTTTTATATTAAAAGTCCAGTACTCTCTCTTCTGATGTGTCTATACGTAGGCCATTTGAAATATCTTTAATCGCCTATTCCCAGTAAAGTGTTGCCCATCTTGACATCTTCTCTTAGGCATGCAGTTCTGACATGCCTATGCCACAGACTATTTTCGAGAGAAGTGCGATTATGTTTAATATCAGATGTCGATTTTTTTAACTGTCACAGCTGACGGAGTACACGCCTCCCAACAGTTCACTAGCTTTAGATGATTGTCGCTTGGCGACAAACCTTTTTAAGCGAAAAATTTTATGCGGAAGTTTCTCGAATTATAAGCTGAATAACATTGTCGTTCTGAAGAACATCCCCATCAGATTTTCTGGCGAAATCTTCCTTCAGGACCACGCTGTTACTCAGTTGATAATCCGAGAAGACATAAAAAGCGAAGACGATGACTGCCTGCACTTTTGAAACATCATCGAAAGGCTAAGGAGTCATAGTGAGTAGCTCGAGGTCTTGTAATTGGTGTTGTTGATTATCGATCATAGCGCTCCATGTTCGATTCCTAGTTAGATTGGGGATTTTCTTCTCTCGGGACTGGACTTGTGTGTTGTCATCATCATATCATCATCATCATCGTCGCTCAAATCGTCTCTGTGGCGTCAAATAAAAAGACTTGCACCAGGCTGCCGAACACCCCAGAAAGGGACTCCCGGCCAGTCAAATTTATGATTCCACAATCTGTGCTTCATTCATGCTGATTATCTTAAAATACACATGACAGATTTTGGAATACCCGTTTCGTGGTCAGATATACCTGATAAATCAAGTAGGAAAAATCACGAAGTAAGGTACCGCTGGTTAGCGGCGGCTATGAATGCAAGGACGTATTTCATTGAATCAATAGATATGTGAGAGGGTGGAATTTTCTGATCAGAGAAGAAGAAACTGGGATCGATAAGGAAGACATAGGCGATCCAGCATTAGAGTCAGAATTTAAAATAGCTCCGAAGGGCTTGAGTTCAAATAAAGAAGAAGATATAGATAATATTCATCGAAATTTCTAAAATAATTGGGGATAAATGAAGTCTATGAGACTGGGGAGTCCCGTCAGACTTGGGAAAAATATCATCACACAATTCCGAAGATAGAAAGGGCAGATAGGTGCGAAAAGTATTCCATAATGAGCTTAATACCTCACGCATCCAAGCTGCTGACCAGAATAACGCACAGACGAATGGAAACGAAAATTGAGGGTCTGTTAGATGATGACCAGTTTGCAGTTCTGACGTTGCGCTCGATAGTGGAAGCAAGACTGAAGAAAAATTAAGACATGTTCGGAAGATTTGTCGACCTCGAAGAAGCGTCCTACACTGTAAAATCTTGCAACATTTCAGAAATTCTGAGACATATAGGAGTAAGCTCTAGGGAAAGACAAGATCCAAAAGAGAAGAATCACACCAAGAACGAACTGTTTGGATTAAAAAGGGTGTACAACAACGATACAGTTTTCCGCCCCTATTGTTCAATCTATACGCCAAAGAAGCAGTGACGGAAATAAAAGAAACTTTCAAGAATGGGATTAAAATTCAGGGTAGATGACACGAATGACAAGTTCGATGCTGGCATTGAATCCTCAACGAAAGTGAAGAAAAATTACAGGACCTGTTGAATGGAATGAACAGTTTAAAGAATGCGGAATATGGATTGAGAATGAACCGGAAAAAACGAAAGTAATTAGAAGTAGCAAAAGTCACCACAGTGAGAGATTTTAAGATCCAAATTGGGGTCACGAAGTAGATGATTGGTTCGTTGGTTTGTTGATTTGGGGGAGGGGACCAAACAGCGAGGTCATCGGTCCCATCGGACCGCAAGGATGAGGAAGGTAGTCGGGCATGCCCTTTCAAGAGAACCATCCCGACATTTGCCTGAACCGACTTAGGGAAATTGCAGAAAACCTAAATCAGGATAGCCGGACGCTGATTTCAACAATAGTCCTCCTGAATGCAAGTCCATTGTGTTAACCACTGCGCTACCTCGCTCGAAGTAAACGAAGTTAAGGAATTCTGCTATCTTGGAAGCAAAACAGCTCATGATGGCCGAAGCAAGAAGGACGTAAAAAGCAGTCTAGCACAGGCAAAGAGGGCATTCCTGGCCAACAGATGTCTAGTGGTGTCAAACATAATCCCCAATTTCAGGAAGAAATTTCTATGAATGTACTTTTGAAGCGCAGCGTTGTATGGTGGTGATAAATGGACTGTGGGAAAACCGGAACAGAAGAGAAGAGAACCGCTTGAGATTTAGTGCTACAGAAGAACGTTGGAAGTCAGGTGAACTTATAAGGTAAGGTGTGAGGAGGTTCTCCGCAGAATCGACGGAGAAACATTTAAAAGAAGGGATAGGATGATAGGACGTATGTTAAAACATCAGGGGACTTGAGTTTCTCCTGTCGTATACAACTTTCTAATAATTTCCAGGAATTCAACAAGGTAACACTTTCAGCGATTGCCGATATTTCGGCGGGAGAACACCCCGCCATTTTCAAGGCAAACTGCAACGGACAGGCGACGTACATGAAAATTTAAAACCTCGGTTCTTGGAGTGATGCAGAAAAGATAACACACATACTGAACAACTAGTGCCACCAAAGATGACCAAAGTCAGAGCAATGGATAGTGAGACTACGAACTCACAGGTGAGGTAGCATTCACTCTCTCTTTTTGACAAGGGAGAGAGCCGGATTCCAGAGTTCGAACAAAAACCTCCATCCCTGTTAACGAGGTTGCTCTCTAATTTAATATCAGCTGCCTCCTTAATAACACTGTCCCAATAGCTGGACGTGCATGCCAATATCTCGGTGATATTATATAACATGGGGTGACCAGTATCCAAGCAACGTTCGGCAATAGCACGTCTACTTGGCTGCTGTAATCGTGTGTGCCGTTTATGCTCAGTACATCTGTCCTCCACGGTCCTGATACTTTGACCAATATATGCCATGCCGAAGCTACAAGGAATGCGAAATACACCCGCCTTACGCAGACCAAAATCATCCTTAACAGAATTCAAAAGCACTGTAATTTTAGATGGAGGTCGGAAAACACATTTCACATCGTATTTCCGTAAAATACGACCGATCTCGTTTCCTACGTAAGGCAAAAAGGCAGTAGACTTAGGTGTCGACTCAGAATTATCATCAATCACCCGATGTACAGTTGCTCGATAGCGCAACGCATGTTCAATCTGTCTATCACTATAACCATTTTGACGAAACGTATCTTCAAGATGGGACAGCTCAGCTGGCAAAGTCTCAGAGTCGGAAACGACATGTGCCCTGTGTACCAAGGTACGAAGTACCCCTTCACGCTGAGCCGGATGGTGACAACTATTAACCTGTAAGTACAGGTCAGTGTGAGTACGTTTCCTGTAGACTGCATGTCCCAATGATCCATCATCCTTCCTCCTTCTCAACACGTCGAGAAAGGGAAGGCAACCACCCTCTCCCACCTCCATCGTAAAACGAATGTTCGGGTGGATCGAGTTCAGATGTTCTAGAAAGACATTCAGATTCTCCCTACCATGAGGCCAAACAACAAAGGTATCGTCAACATATCTAAAGAAACAGGTGGGTTTCAAAGGCAGGGGATAACTGCCATGGTGTTAGAAGGAATTGTAGAGGGTGAAAATTGTAGAGGAAGACAAAGACTGGTAAACACCCAACAAGTAAGGGTTCACGTGCTACTCTGAGATGAGATGGTTAGCGCAGAGAGGTATTTTTGATGACTTTATAGAAAAGAATGAAAAAGAAAACAGTTGTTCCCGGAAAATCGCGTAGTAAAGTACCTGAGGTTAGCGGTTGTCAGTTCAAGGACGCATTCCACTGAATCAATTAAGATGTGACTGGTTTCCCAAATACATCTGATGATAAAATGAGTATCCTGGGATCGATAATGGATGTTGTATGAGTAATCAATACCAATAAAATCCAATCTCGGGAAGTCTGTGTTATTTCACATTATAAAATAAAATGCGGCTGCACGCCTTCGAAATGCCATCGGCAAGATCGTTGAAGAGATTACAAATATACAGGGTGGTCCATTGATAGTGACCAGGCCAAATATCTCACGAAATACGCACCAAACGAAAAAACTACAAAGAACGAAACTCGTCTAGCTTGTAGGGGGAAACCAGATGGCGCTATGGTTGGCCGGCTAGATGGCGCTGCCATAGGTCAAACGGATATCAACTGCGATTTTTTAAATAGGAACCACCATTTCTTATTACATATTCGTGTAGTACGTGTAGAAATATGAATGTATCAGTTGGACCACTTTTTTCGCTTTGTGATAGATGGCGCTATAACAGTCGCAATCGTATAAGTACGTGGTATCACGTAACATTCCGCCAATACGGATGGTATTTGCTTCGTGATACATTACCCGGGTTAAAATTGACCGTTTACCAATTGCGGAAAAGGTCGATATCGTGTTGATGTATGGCTATTGTGATCAAAATGCCATACGGGCGTGTGCCTTCTATGCCGCTCGGTACCCTGGACGACATCATCCAAGTGTCCGGACCGTTCGCCGGATAGTTACGTTATTTAAGGAAACAGGAAGTGTTCAGCCACATGTGAAGCGTCAGCCACGACCTGCAACAAATGATGATGCCCAAGCAGGTGTTTTAGCTGCTGTCGCGGCTAATCCGACGACATCATCCAAGTGTCCGGACCGTTCGCCGGATAGTTACGTTATTTAAGGAAACAGGAAGTGTTCAGCCACATGTGAAGCGTCAGCCACGACCTGCAACAAATGATGATGCCCAAGCAGGTGTTTTAGCTGCTGTCGCGGCTAATCCGGACATCAGTAGCAGAAAAATTGCGCGAGACTGGGTAATCTGAAAAACGTCGGTGTTGAGAATGCTACATCAACATCGATTGCACCAGTACCGTATTTCTAGGCACCAGGAATTGCGTGGTGAAGACTTTAAACGTCGTGTACAGTCCTGCCACTGGGCACAAGAGAAATTACGGGACGATGACAGATTTTTTGCACGCTTTCTATTTAGCGACGAAGTGTCATTCACCAACAGCGGTAACGTAAACCGGTATAATATGCACTACTGGGCAACGGAAAATCCACGGTGACTGCGACAATCAGCGACCTTGGCGGGTTAATGTATGGTGCGGCATTATGGGAGGAAGGATAATTGGCCCCCATTTTATCGATGGCAATCTAAATGGTGCAATGTATGCTGTTTTCCTACGTAATGTTCTACCGATGTTACTACAAGATGTTTCACTGCATGACAGAATGGCGATGTACTTCCAACATGGTGGATGTCCGGCAGGCCGGCCGGTGTGGCCGTGCGGTTCTAAGCGCTTCGGTTTGGAACCGCGTGACCGCTACGGTCGCAGGTTCGAATCCTGCCTCGGGCATGGATGTGTGTGATGTCCTTAGGTTAGATAGGTTTAAGTAGTTCTAAGTTGTAGGGGACTGATGACCTCATAAGTTAAGTCCCATAGTGCTCAGAGCCATTTGAACCATGTTTGATGTCCGGCACATAGCTCGCGTGCGGTCGAAGCGCTATTGATTAGCACATTTCATGACAGGTGGATTGGTCGTCGAAGCACCATACCACGGCCCGCACGTTCACCTGATCTGACGCCCCCGGATTTCTTTCTGTGGGGAAAGTTGAAGGATATTTGCTATCGTGATCCACCGACAACGCGTGACAACATGCGTCAGCGCATTGTCAATGCATGTGCGAACATTACGGAAGGCGAACTACTCGCTGTTGAGAGGAATGTCGTTACACGTATTGCCAAATGCATTGAGGTTGAAGGACATCATTTTGGGCATTTATTGCATTAATGTGGTATTTACAGGTAATCAAGCTGTAACAGCATGCATTCTCAGAAATGATAAGTTCACAAAGGTACATGTATCACACTGGAACAACCGAAACAAAATGTCCAAACGTACCTACGTTCTGTATTTTAATTTAAAAAACCTACCTGTTACCAACTGTTCGTCTAAAATTGTGAGCCATATTTTTGTGACTATTACAGCGCGATGTATGACAAAGCGAAAAAAGTGGCCCAACTAAAACATTCATATTTCTTTACGTACTACACGAATATGTGATAAAAAAGGTGGTTCCTATTTTTAAAAAAAACGCAGTTGATATCAGCTTGACCTATGGCAGCGCCATCTAGCGGGCCAACCATAGCGCGATCTGGTTTCCCCCTTCAAGCTAGACAAGTTTCGTTCTTGGTAGTTTTTTCGTTTGACGCTTATTTCGTGAGATATTTGGCCCGGTCACGATCAATGGACCAACCTGTATAATCGGCCGGCAGGTACTTCATCCAACAGTAGCGGCGAAACGTCAGAGGCAGTGGCTCCAGCCCGCTAACAACAAGGCGTGGCAGGGACGGCGAGGTTAGGTAGCGCCTCGTCTGCAGACGCTAAGCGCGGCGGACAGCGTTAACGCCGTTAAAACAATTCACAGCGCGGCAGGGCAGGGCAGGCCGGCAGGTTGTAACGAGGGACGGGAGCGCCGTGGGGGCGCAGCGGTAATTCGGCGAACCGGCCGCAGCAAAAAGCAGGTGCGCCGGCCGCGCCGCGGGGCGGTATTTGCGGCCACGCCACGCCGAGGCGCATCAGGCCGGCCGGCCGCGCCGTTAATTGACGGCGCCAGGCGAGCGCGAGGCCGGCAATTACCGGCACTCGCCTCCCTCTGGAGCGCCGCACCGCCTCCAGGCGGCAACGAGACGGCCGCTCTGTGCCCCGGCGACCAGTGCTCGCAACGCGCTCTCCAGTTACGTTCTCGCACGGTAACGTCTTTGAAACTGTACCGGTGCAGGTCCCGGAGGAGGCGGTGAAGTGTTGTTTTTGTCGTAGTCCACGCAGTTCATTTTCTAATTACGGGCCACTCGCCAGTCGAACAAATAATTTGTTATAACCCAGAAAAGGAACGATACAAAAGTGCGAGAGTTATACGCGTGTGCTGACCACAGGACCGGTCGTTGCTGAAAACAATACGCACGACAGGAAGGCGGGACCTAGTCAGTGTGCATAGGGAGACAGTCTAGAGTAGATCCAGCCCGATTAAACAACTTCAAACGTTTGCTTTCTCTACAGGTGAGTTGATACACTCATGCTCGTAAATTAAGGATAACTGAAGAATGTGGTGCTACACAACGTGGCACTACACAAAACTTGCGCTAATAGCATAGGCACATAGGGAACACACACGACACAGATCTGTAAGTCCACGGTATTGGTGATAAGTTGAGAAAACCGTCCCGAAACACACGTGCTACAAAACGCCACTGTTTCCTGCGCATGTACCCCGACATCAATATGGGATATGATCACCATGTACACGTACACAGGCCGCACAACGGGTTGGCATACTCTGGATCAGGTGGTCGAGCAGATGCTGAGGTATAGCCTCCCATTCTTGCACCAGTGCCTGTCGGAGCTCCTGAAGTGTCGTAGGGATTTGAAGACGTGCAGCGATAAGTCGATCGAGAGCATCGCAGACCTGCTCAAAGGGGTTTAGGGCTGGAGAACAGGCAGGCCACTCCATTCGCCTATCTTCTGTTTCAAGGTACTCCTCCACGATGGCAGCTCGGTGGGGCCGTGCGTTACCATCCATCAGGATGAAGGTGGGACCCTCTGCATCCCTGAAAAGGCGAACATACTAAAAGGTATCAGATAGATTATATAATGGTAAGACAGAGATTTAGGAACCAGGTTTTAAATTGTAAGACATTTCCAGGGGCAGATGTGGACTCTGACCACAATCTATTGGTTATGACCTGTAGATTAAAACTGAAGAAACTGCAAAAAGGTAGGAATTTAAGGAGATGGGACCTGGATAAACTAAAAGAACCAGAGGTTGTACAGAGATTCAGGGAGAGCATAAGGGAGCAATTGACAGGAATGGGGGAAATAAATACAGTAGAAGAAGAATGGGTAGCTTTGAGGGATGAAATAGTGAAGGCAGCAGAGGATTAAGTAGGTAAAAAGACGAGGGCTAGTAGAAATCCTTGGGTAACAGAAGAAATATTGAATTTAATTGATGAAAGGAGAAAATATAAAAATGCAGTAAGTGAAACGGGCAAAAAGGAATACAAACGTCTCAAAAATGAGATCGACAGGAAGTGCAAAATGGCTAAGCAGGGATGGCTAGAGGACAAATGTAAGGATGTAGAGGCCTATCTCACTAGGGGTAAGATAGATACCGCCTACAGGAAAATTAAAGAGACCTTTGGAGATAAGAGAACGACTTGTATGAATATCAAGAGCTCAGATGGAAACCCAGTTCTAAGCAAAGAAGGGAAAGCAGAAAGGTGGAAGGAGTATATAGAGGGTCTATACAAGGGCGATGTACTTGAGGACAATATTATGGAACTGGAACAGGATGTAGATGAAGATGAAATGGGAGATATGATACTGCGTGAAGAGTTTGACAGAGCACTGAAAGACCTGAGTCGAAACAAGGCCCCCGGAGTAGACAATATTCCATTGGAACTACTGACGGCCGTGGGAGAGCCAGTCCTGACAAAACTCTACCATCTGGTGAGCAAGATGTATGAAACAGGCGAAATACCCTCAGACTTCAAGAAGAATATAATAATTCCAATCCCAAAGAAAGCAGGTGTTGACAGATGTGAAAATTACCGAACTATCAGCTTAATAAGTCACAGCTGCAAAATACTAACACGAATTCTTTACAGACGAATGGAAAAACTAGTAGAAGCCAACCTCGGGGAAGATCAGTTTGGATTCCGTAAAAACACTGGAACACGTGAGGCAATACTGACCTTACGACTTATCTTAGAAGAAAGATTAAGGAAAGGCAAACCTACGTTTCTAGCATTTGTAGACTTAGAGAAAGCTTTTGACAATGTTGACTGGAATACTCTCTTTCAAATTCTAAAGGTGGCAGGGGTAAAATACAGGGAGCGAAAGGCTATTTACAATTTGTACGGAAACCAGATGGCAGTTATAAGAGTCGAGGGACATGAAAGGGAAGCAGTGGTTGGGAAGGGAGTAAGACAGGGTTGTAGCCTCTCCCCGATGTTGTTCAATCTGTATATGGAGCAAGCAGTAAAGGAAACAAAAGAAAAATTCGGAGTAGGTATTAAAATTCATGGAGAAGAAATAAAAACTTTGAGGTTCGCCGATGACATTGTAATTCTGTCAGAGACAGCAAAGGACTTGGAAGAGCAGTTGAATGGAATGGACAGTGTCTTGAAAGGAGGATATAAGATGAACATCAACAAAAGCAAAACAAGGATAATGGAATGTAGTCTAATTAAGTCGGGTGATGCTGAGGGAATTAGATTAGGAAATGAGGCACTTAAAGTAGTAAAGGAGTTTTGCTATTTGGGGAGCAAAATAACTGATGATGGTCGAAGTAGAGAGGATATAAAATGTAGGCTGGCAATGGCAAGGAAAGCGTTTCTGAAGAAGAGAAATTTGTTAACATCCAGTATTGATTTAAGTGTCAGGAAGTCATTTCTGAAAGTATTCGTATGGAGTGTAGCCATGAATGGAAGTGAAACATGGACGATAAATAGTTTGGACAAGAAGAGAATAGAAGCTTTAGAAATGTGGTGCTACAGAAGAATGCTGAAGATTAGATGGGTAGATCACATAACTAATGAGGAAGTATTGAATAGGATTGGGGAGAAGAGAAGTTTGTGGCACAACTTGACCAGAAGAAGGGATCGGTTGGTGGGACATGTTCTGAGGCATCAAGGGATCACCAATTTAGTATTGGAGGGCAGCGTGGAGGGTAAAAATCGTAGAGGGAGACCAAGAGATGAATACACTAAGCAGATTCAGAAGGATGTAGGTTGCAGTAGGTACTGGGAGATGAAAAAGCTTGCACAGGATAGAGTAGCATGGAGAGCTGCATCAAACCAGTCTCAGGACTGAAGACCACAACAACAACAACTGTTGCAAAATGATGTCCCGATACACCTGACCTGTTACAGTTCCTCTGTCAAAGACATGCAGGGGTGTACGTGCATCAGTCATAATCGCACCCCACACCATCAAACCAAGACCTCCATACAGGTCCCTTTCAAGGACATTGAGGGCTTGGTATCCGGTTCCTGGTTCACGCCAGATGAAAACCCGGCGAGAATCACTGTTCAGACTATACCTGGACTCGTCTGTGAACATAACCTGGGACCACTGTTCCAATGACCATGTACTGTGTTCTTGACACCAGGCTTTACGGGCTCTCCTGTGACCAGTGCTCAGTGGAATGCACCTTGCAGGTCTCCGGGCGAATAAACCACGTTTGTTCAGTCGTCTGTAGACTGTGTGTCTGGAGACAACTGTTCCAGTGGCTGCAGTAAGGTCCCGTGCAAGGCTACCTGCAGTACTCCGTGGCCGTCTCTGAGCACTGATGGTGAGATACTGGTCTTCTTGTGGTGTTGTACACTGTAGACGTCCCGTACTGTAGCGCCTGGACACGTTTCCTCCCTGCTGGAATCGTTGCCATAATCTTGAGATACACTTTGTGGCACACGGAGGGCCCGTGCTATGGCCTGCTGTGTTTCACCAGCCTCCAATCTTCCCCTCATAACGTCGTCAATAGGAGTTCTTTGAGCCATTTTCAACACATAGTCACCATTAGTACGTCTGAAAACGTCTGCACACTTACTCGCTGTAGAACACCCCCCTGCTTCCCGGGATTTGCGAAATCACAAGTTGACAATGACCGTGGATTATGAATTTTGACCCGCGTCGGGATAAGGCAACCGAATCCGAAGTAAATAATGATTATTCCGCGGGAAACAGGAGACGTTATAACTTGATCGTTATCGAATGAGTAATTTCATTCAATAACGATCGGTAAATGAAATAATTTGGAAATAAATTTTGCCAGTGGAAACTTTGCAGAAAGAAATGATTAAATTGTAAAAGCAATTAAAAAATCGGTCGCCAGCTCAACTGATGAGCGACAGTACTGTTAAGTACGTGAATGATTGTGTCAAAAATAAAGTTTGCCTGTTTGTAGCGCAGCAGGTGGAATGGGAACTTTTAGATAAGTGCTGTGTCAGGCTCAGTAGTCATATAGAACCATGTCATAACAATCTAACTACACTTATTTGTTCATAATTTGTCAGCTAAATGCAATGCTGACAACACAGGTAATTATTTATCGAGATTTTGAATAATGGACTGTCATTCTGTCTTTAAAATTAGATACTTTGCAAAGTTTAATCTACTGATAATGAAATATATTGCCAATAATTGATTAACTATTTTTTGACTGATAATAATTCATTAATTGGGGGATTGTCAGGTGGAATAAGCTTTATAGTTTCATGAAATATCCTTGAATTAACTTCAGCTGAATATGCATTGAAATAAATCTTAATAATCAAATTTATGAATTCAGTCTATTATTAAGTTACTACGGTTGGCGTAAGCTTATTAAGTGCAACAATTAACTATGATAACTAGTCTGAAATTTACTCTTCACCGTCTATGCAAATAATTTGATAATTAACATACTTTCTCTTGATAATGGCGTGACACACTCGGTTCAATAAGGTAAGGATTGGAAGGAACCTACTTGGTGTTATTGTCGGGTGGAATGTAACTGCAACACTTCGATTATAAAGTGCTTGTTATTAACTGTTCAACTTCAGAGAAAAGCACAGTCAATGGCAAGCCTTCTACAATTTTATCCTACGAAAATTACGTAGATCTTACTTCCCTCGTTGTCGGTGGATCAACAGAAGTCCACGGCAGCGACACAATGTGGCATCGGGCTTTTACTGTTGCGACTTGGGCCCACAGTGCGCTTCACATTTAAGTCCTCGTTTCTTCAGCGCTATGCCCATTACTCCATAATAATTGCCCGGCCATGCTTCCAGATATGCCGACCATTACATTCCCGTCGTACTTAGATCCACACACTAGCTGATAGGTGTAACACAGCTGGGACTAGCAGCACTCGACTGTACGTCTTACTCCGAGCACGGCATTACTGCTACTACTATCCGCTGGCGCGCTCCCGCGCCCAGAGACGCGACAAAACAATCTCTCTGACTTCAACGTTAACTAAATACGCCCTGACTTGCCAGTGTTAAATATTACATAATTCAAACATAGTATTTACAATACATATTTACACTAGACAATACATCGTATACAAACAGTTTCATGTGTTAAGTAAGCGAAAAAATTCATAGCAAGGACTGCGTTGTAGCGTCACAGCTGCATCGTACTCTGACATGCACCAACACACCTCTGTGTATGTGGACTGCTGCCAGCGCCACAGTGCGACGACCGCAGGTCAAATGCACCGCATGGTCATACCCCAAGATGATTTAAACCCGCAAACCGCCCACCAGAGCGTTGTTTCACCATGTATCAGCATTATCCTTCATTTATGAGGATGATTGTATATTAAGTATTTGACTTCATGCATGTAAGTGAGAGAAAGTTCGGGAAAGGTTTGAAATTCTACTTGAATCTTTTTGGAAGTCGCTAACTCCTCTCGTTACGAAACACTCAATCAATATAATCTGCGCATTTGACGCTCCACTTCAATCAACAGCTAGTTTTTCATGCATCTAAATGTTTATGACGTAATATCTCCTCAAGTAAGTGTCGTACGATAATATAATCTTGCACGCGCATTCACTGAGGATACTGCCTGCAAACTGCGTTGCGAACTGAGTCGGTAGTAAAGAAGTAGTAAAATAAAACGTCTTACCTGATGCTGAAGTCTGACTGTATGATCAGCGAAAAAGTAGTAAGTGATAAACTGTTTTCCTTTCATCGTTTTGTGGCTTTTGTCAGCCAAGACGATGTTTCGTAAAGATTTGACACTATGAGTAAGGTTTGTTGCAAAGCGCTAAGTGCTCACCTTCACAAAGACTGGATAAATATAGTGCCGATATTTGCGCGGCGTTAGTTACGGTCATCAGTCCCCTAGAACTTAGAACTACTTAAACCTAACCAACCTAAGGACATGACACACATCCATGCCCGAGGCAGGATTGGAACCTGCGACCGTAGCGGTCGCGCGGTTCCAGATGTAGCGCCTAGAACCGCTCGGCCACCCCGGCCGGCTGCTCTGGTGTATAAGGAAGAACAACTACGGACCGTTCAAAACAATTCGACGAAATTCGAACGTGATCCGAAGCAGGAAAGGTGCTTATGCTTTTTCAGCCCTCTTTCACAGTCTCCTGCGGCGTGGCTTGATCATACAGGGGTGTAACATTGACACGCGCGTAAAGAAAACGGCAAAGATTCCCTCTAAGAGCTCCTAGTTCAGCAACACACCAGCCAGCCATTGTTGAGCATCTTAAAATGTACCTGTACGGACACAAACTGCGATGGAGTGCTAGCGCTTGCAGCAGGCAATCGCTTGTCATCCCACAGATACCACATGTCTACTATCAAACGCAAGAACAGGAACATAGCCTGCCTGCAGGCACCTGGGACTCTTGTGACTGGTCGTGACATCATCCTCGTCCGCAGAAATTCATTTGGCAGGAGAGCAGGTAATTAGAGATCAAGACAATTTTCGGAATAGGTTGTAAGAAATAATGGGTTTTATAGGAATCATAATAGCAGAACGTTTCAGCTTTCAAGAGAATGCGACGTGCAGTTAGTGTTATTGAAAAACAGGAATAAATATTAAGTGTGCATGAGCTGAAAGTGGAAGAGTGCATATAGTTAAACGAATATATCGTTGGTATCGCAGATCTTATTGAGCACAGTACACTGGACGGGTCTCTTGGGAGAGAGAGTTTAAGTCTTAAGATGCAGCGATAATTCTGCAGAAATTATGATTATAAATGTTACTGTAATGGCTTTATCACAGATTTCTTTGGCGCTTTGAAAGATTGTAACATATTTTCTGTGCTCTTTTTTTCTCTTGCCGTCTTTTTACTTAGCGAACATCATGTCATCCGAAACCATATGAGCGGCTGTTAGTAAACAACTAATTGCTTAAAACATGCTGTAACACACAATAAATAAGGTAGTATGAAAGTATCGATATAAAACTATATTTCAAAAGACGATTTGTAAAAATGTAATAATGTTTTACAGTTTTTGTACAACCATACCATTTTCTGCATGTTTTAGAGTAAAAAACCCCACTGATGATGGTGATATTTGTCGCCGAAACTAGTTTGGGTTAATAAAGAAATAAACGAATAACAAGGTGTTTTGCATCAAGGCGGACTCAATTTCTGATATTGCTGGAAGTATACAGTGAACTGTGTGACGCGTCCCAGAGTCCCAAAACCCTATCGCTACAAGATGGTTTGACATTGCTTGTCAAATGGGTGAGTGAATGAGGTAGACTCTAAGTCAAGGGTGGTAAAGATTTTGGCTCGCGGGGCACGATCGGGTCCGAGTGCCGAAGTGCTCAGCCTCGCTTCACATTTGCCCTACCACCACGTCGCACTGTATGAGCGCGAGGAGGGAAAAGAGGGGAAAATAGCGAACGCGCCGAATCTAAATGGCAGCACAGCCGTAATGCATACGACTCGTTTTATATTTCGCATTTCTCAAGAACATAGATTCAAACAAAACAAGTTTTCAGTATTAATTAATAATCTTTGGCGCGTTAAGACATATAAATTTTATCTAGTACTGTCGGCATATGGACAGACGCAGACAATTTCACAGAGTTTTGCCACCAAGTTGCCACGTAATCATGACATTTAGATTCATAATCGAAAAAAGGTCTTTCACACAAATATGTCGATCGAAATATAATTTCAGCATTCTAACGTATGTCTAGAAATGATTGTCTCTGATTCTATTCGACCGCATATTTAATATTGCTGAATGCAAGGAGAAACACTTTCGCCTTAATAAACACTACAATGGTTGGTTGCCAGATTGTTCACGGGAAATTTTACAGTATTCGTGTTGCGGCGGCGGTATCGCCATTATTGCTACAGTCTCGCGGGATGAGAACATTTACGGAACATTGCCAAAATAGTCTCCGATCTTCTCTCTGTCGCTTCCTTGTACAAGAGCTACAGAGAGTGACACTTTCAACACCCAGCAGAGCACAGAGGCTGAAGTACTCGTGTACGTGCCAGACGACACTTCCCCATTCCCACGAGAACTGCCGTTTTGCCTGCGGTCTTCTTAATCTCAACAATTTGACCCATCAAGGCTTTGCTGAAATTCATTCGGTTTTACACGGTTGAGCGAATGTACAAAGTATAAAGAACACGATCATGCTATGCTGTAGGTAAACTGTAGGCGTGGCGCCAGTTGCCGAAGAGATAATGAAATATCGAGGTCGATCCTTCTGAAAAGATGTATATGGTTCTATAGTGAAGTTGTCGTGGTTACAGAATGAAGAGCCAAACAAGGGAGACGAGGACTACTTTGGTTCAGTAAGGATTTGTTCTACTGGCTAATTTGATGGTTGTTTTTCTAGGCGCTACAGTCTGGAACCGTGCGACCGCTACGTCGCAGGTTCGAATCCTGCCGCGGGCATGGATGTTTATGATGTCCTTAGGTTAGTTAGGTTTAAGTAGTTCTAAGTTATAGGAGACTGATGACCACAGCAGTTAAGTCCCATAGTGCTCAGAGCCATTTGAACCACTATTGAACGGTTGTTTTCGAAGGTCGCCTACATCCATATTCGCATTGATAATATAGAAAGATGTAATTTGGATATGCTTATGAAATACGCTTACCTTTAAAGTATAACATAATGGACCTAAAAAAAATTGATTGGATATCTATGAAACGTTTAAGATACAATAAGCTTCGTGTACTTCTTGTCAGATTTATTGCTTGTGCCACAACTAATCTGTTATATCAAAATTTCAGTTTTGGAGTCTTTACCGTCTTGGATAAATTTCTACGGGGGGGGGGGATTTACTTGAATATACACTACTGGCCATTAAAATTGCTACACCACGAAGATGACATGCTACAGACGCGAAATTTAACCGACAAGTAGAAGATGCTGTGATACGCTTAGCTTTTCAGAGCATTCACACAAGGTTGGCGCCGGTGGCGACACCTACAACGTGCTGACATGAGAAAAGTTTCCAACCGATTTCTCATACACAAACAGCAGTTGACCGGCGTTGCCTGGTGAAGCGTTGTTGTGATGCATCGTGTAAGGAGGAGGAATGCGTACCATCACGTTTCCGACTTTGATAAAGGTCGGATTGTAGCCTATCGCGATTGCGGTTTATTGTATCGCGACATTGCTGCTCGCGTTGGTCGATATCTAGTGACTGTTAGCAGAATATGGAATCGGTGGGTTCAGGAGGGTAATACGGAACGCCGTGCTGGATCCCAACGGCCTCGTGTCACTACCAGTCGAGATGACAGGTATCTTATCCGCATGGCTGTAACGGATCGTGCAGCCACGTCTCGATCCCTGAGTCAACAGATGGGGACGTTTGCAAGACAACAACCATCTGCACGAACAGTTCGACGACGTTTCCAGCAGCATGGACTATCAGCTGGGAGATCATGGCTGCGGTTACCCTTGATGCTGCATCACAGACAGGAGCGCCTGCGGTGGTGTACTCAACGAGAAACCTGTGTGCACGAATGGCAAAACGTCATTTTTTCGGATGAATCCAGGTTCTGTTACAAGCATCAAGATGGTCGATCCGTGTTTGGCGACATCGCGGTGAACACACGTTGGAAGCGTGTATTCGTCATCCCCATACTGGCGTACCACCCGACGTGATGGTATGGGGTGCCATTGGTTACACGTCTCGGTCACCTCTTTTTCGCATTGACGGCACTTTGAACGGTGGACGTTACATTTCAGATGTGTTACGACCCGTGGCTCTACCCTTCATTCGATCCCTGCGAAACCCTACATTTTAGCAGGATAATGCACGACCGCATGTTGCAGGTCCTGTACAGGCCTTTCTGGATACAGAAAATGTTCGACTGCTGCCCTGGCCAGCACATTCTCCAGATCTCTCACGAATTGAAAACGTCTGGTCAATAGTGGCCGAGCAAGTGGCTCGTCACAATACTCCAGCCACTACTTTTGATGAACTGTGGTATCGTGATGAAGCTGCATGGGCAGCTGTACCTGTACACGCCATCCAAGCTCTGTTTGACTCAATGCCCCGGCGTATCAAGGCCGTTATTACGGCCAGAGGTGGTCGTTATGGGTACTGATTTCCCAGGATCTATGCACCCAAATTGCGTGAAAATGTAATCACATATCAGTTCTAGTAAAATATATTTGTCCAATGAATACCCGTTTATCATCTGCATTTCTTCTTGGTGTAGCAATTTTAATGGCCAGTAGCGTATATAGACCTACATTTTAACTTGTGTACTGTTTTCTTGAGGATAAGAAAAGCTCTTACTCTTCCTTTGTAATTGAATTTTTCTTTTTAATACCTACTTGTATTAGATAACAAGGTCACATGCAGTGAACTCGAAGGTTGTAGCAGCAACGATAAATACAGCGAAAAGCCAAGGATGCAACCTGCAGTTGACTGGAAACTCCAGTCTAGTCTCCTTTAATCCAAACTGTTTAGCGTTCATGTGTTACTTCCATATATGGCTACGCTCTAGACAAATACCTGCAGGAAAGAGTTTATGACAAGTCTATATTGCCTGTTAACAAATTTCTCTTCATCACAAGCGCTTTTCTTGCCATTGCCAATCTACTTTTTATATCCTCGCTACTTCAGACATTAGCAGTTATTTTCCTGCGAAAATGGCAAAACTCATCTACTACTTTACGTGTCTCGTTTTCTAATCCAATTCCCTCATCATCACCTGATATAGTTAAGCTACATTCCATTATCCTTGTTTTGCGTTTGTTGATGTTAATTTTATATTCTCCTTTCAAGTCACTGTGCATTCCCTTCAACTGCTCTTCCGATTCCTTTCCTGTTTCCAATACAACTGTAGTGTCACAGACAAACCTCGAAGATTTTATACACTCCTGGAAATGGAAAAAAGAACACATTGACACCGGTGTGTCAGACCCACCATACTTGCTCCGGACACTGCGAGAGGGCTGTACAAGCAATGATCACACGCACGGCACAGCGGACACACCAGGAACCGCGCTGTTGGCCGTCGAATGGCGCTAGCTGCGCAGCATTTGTGCACCGCCGCCGTCAGTGTCAGCCAGTTTGCCGTGGCATACGGAGCTCCATCGCAGTCTTTAACACTGGTAGCATGCCGCGACAGCGTGGACGTGAACCGTATGTGCAGTTGACGGACTTTGAGCGAGGGCGTATAGTGGGCATGCGAGAGGCCGGGTGGACGTACCGCCGAATTGCTCAACACGTGGGGCGTGAGGCCTCCACAGTACATCGATGTTGTCGCCAGTGGTCGGCGGAAGGTGCATGTGCCCGTCGACCTGGGACCGGACCGCAGCGACGCACGGATGCACGCCAAGACCGTAGGATCCTACGCAGTGCCGTAGGGGACCGCACCGCCACTTCCCAGCAAATTAGGGACACTGTTGCTCCTGGGGTATCGGCGAGGACCATTCGCAACCGTCTCCATGAAGCTGGGCTACGGTCCCGCACACCGTTAGGCCGTCTTCCGCTCACGCCCCAACATCGTGCAGCCCGCCTCCAGTGGTGTCGCGACAGGCGTGAATGGAGGGACGAATGGAGACGTGTCGTCTTCAGCGATGAGAGTCGCTTCTGCCTTGGTGCCAATGATGGTCGTATGCGTGTTTGGCGCCGTGCAGGTGAGCGCCACAATCAGGACTGCATACGACCGAGGCACACAGGGCCAACACCCGGCATCATGGTGTGGGGAGCGACCTCCTACACTGGCCGTACACCACTGGTGATCGTCGAGGGGACACTGAATAGTGCACTGTACATCCAAACCGTCATCGAACCCATCGTTCTACCATTCCTAGACCGGCAAGGGAACTTGCTGTTCCAACAGGACAATGCACGTCCGCATGTATCCCGTGCCACCCAACGTGCTCTAGAAGGTTTAAGTCAACTACCCTGGCCAGCAAGATCTCCGGATCTGTCCCCCATTGAGCATGTTTGGGACTGGATGAAGCGTCGTCTCACGCGGTCTGCACGTCCAGCACGAATGCTGGTCCAACTGAGGCGCCAGGTGGAAATGGCATGGCAAGCCGTCCCACAGGACTACATCCAGCATCTCTACGATCGTCTCCATGGGAGAATAGCAGCCTGCATTGCTGCGAAAGGTGGATATACACTGTACTAGTGCCGACATTGTGCATGCTCTGTTGCCTGTGTCTATGTGCCTGTGGTTCTGTCAGTGTGATCATGTGATGTATCTGACCCCAGGAATGTGTCAATAAAGTTTCCCCTTCCTGGGACAATGAATTCACGGTGTTCTTATTTCAATTTCCAGGAGTGTATTTCTTCTCCCTGAACTTTAATTCCTGCTCCAAATTTTTCCGTGGTTTCCTTTACAGCATGTTTAATGTACAAATTGAGTATCATCGAGGATATGCTACAATTCCGTCTCACTCCCTTTTTACCCACTGCTTCCCTTACATTCCCCTCGACTCACAACTCCCGTCTGGTTTCTGAACAAGCTATAAATATCTTTCCACTTCCTGTATTTTACCCCACCTACCTTCAGAATTTCAGACACATTGTTCCAGTTAACATTTTCGAAAGCTTTCTCTAAGTCTACAAATTCTATAAGTCTACAAACGATACAGACATTAATTTGCCTTTCCTCAGCATATCTGATAAGAGAAGTCATAGTGTCAGTACTGCCTCGCATGCTGCTACATTTATCCGGAATCCAAACTGATCTTCCCCGAGATTGGCTTCCATTAGTTTTTCCATTCTTCTGTAAAGAATTCGTGTTAGTATTTTGCAACCATGGCTTATTAAACTGGAAGTTCGGTAGTATTCAAATCTGCCAGCACTTTCTTTCTTTAGAATTGGAATTATTATTCACATATCTCATACATCTTCCACACCAAAAGGAATAGTTTTATCGTCGCTGTCTCTCCCAAGGCTATCAGTAGTTCTGACGGAATATCGTCCACTCCTGGGGCCTTGTTTCAGCTTAGGTCTTTCAGTGCTCTGTCAAATTCTTCTCGCAGTACCATACCCCATACCCTCCATCTCATCCTCATCTACGTCCTCTTCCCTTTCTATAATACTGCCTTCAACTTCATCCCCCTTGTATAGATCCTCTATACTATATACTCCTTCCACATTTCAGCTATCCTCTTTGCTTGTTACTGGTTTTCCACAAAGCATAGGTAACATAAAAACCGCTAAAAAACGCCTTACAAATTATATTTGATTGAGAACAAAAGCCAGCCGGTGTGGCCGAGCGGTTCTAGGCACTACAGTCCGGAACTGCGCGACCGCTACGGTCGCAGGTTCGAACACTGCCTCGGGCGTGGATGTGTGTGATGTCCTTAGGTTAGTTAGGTTTTAGTAGTTCTTAGTTCTAGGGGACTGATGACCTCAGATGTTAAGTCCCATAGTGCTCAGAGCCATTTGAACCATTTTTTGAGAACAAAAATGACATTACAGTCGGAAAAGACTAGCGATTACTATTTTTATCTTTAAGATTGGTAGTATTTAAATAGCCACTAAGGAAGAATGGCTACAAATATGAACAACTGTAACTTGCATCTTTTCCGATCTCTGAAGTAATAAGCTGGTTCTCGGAAGCGATCCGCCAGGTGTTGGGCCGGACGCACCAGACGCTGGTCTGGTTCGTGCACGCGCAACAGCCCAAGCTCATCGTTTAATAATAGAGCAGGCTATTCGGCAGCGGCAACGAGCCATGAATAATTGCGCCGCCTGCAGAAGAGAGCAGCGATTCCCGCTTAGGAGCGCACATTCGCACTCTGGCCGTGTTTAAGTGTGCGCCCGAGACGGCGCGGCGTCGCGTTAAACTTTAACCCGCGAGCCGGAAGACGCGAATGGCCGGGGTCACTTAGGGGGCTGCAGCCGCGGGTAATTGTGTTACTGCTGGCGCTGCCGCCGCCGCCTCCGACCTGTTCATTAGCCGCGGGCTTGTAATTAGCATCTATCCTCGCAACACGATAGCCTCGGTCCAGAATAACGAGCTAGAGTCTATCTCAACACAGCGAGAGCACAGGTAATCGAGCACGTTATTCCAACTCCCAGGCATTCCATCGTCTGTAACTGAGAGATGAGGGAAGCTCTACAGATAAATTTATGTTTTGAAAAATCACTCAGCTCAGGCGAATGCTGGGAAAGGTTCTTAAAAACAGCTGTAGATAATTTAATTATTCAGGCAGCACGAGGCCTGCGACTAGTAACGAAACATAAATAAAGCATTATTCTGCATCAGCAACTTGCTTATTGTATCACTATGTGTTTCGGTGGATCACATCATCATCCTCAGATGACGTACTTACATTTTTGGAGTTCGTGAAGGGCACAGATGCACTTTCCAGCAGCAGGACAAGTGGAAGACAGAGGAAACATAACATGGTCCATTATATTCCGGGCGTGTAGCCGCTGAAACTTACTTCTTCTCCTATATGCCAGCCGCATATCTTTCGACCATCTTCCGAATGAGGCAATAGACTGAAGCTGCAGTGCTCGCACCGAACTTTTAAATCGGTGCGCGTTCGACCACAGATACCCAAGCGCCAGAGTATTATTATTACTTATTTGATGCCAAACGACTTGCCACGAAGTGACTGAGACAGTTCGCGTTTTCGCAGTATTGAACTGTACATATGCACTATGAAGCTTATTTGATTCCTTATTATTTTAATAATTTTGCAGCTATAAATACTTGCAAACATGAAACTAAATGGTAAACATAAATACTTAAAATTACTAATTCATATATTAAGGAGATAGGAAAATAGGAAGGATTTTTATAGAATACCACAACCGATGGAGTGGACGAGGAAGTACCTCAGAAAATCACTGAGCCTCTCGCTGGTAGGTAGACACTACCCGATCCACTATATATATATATGACATTTGTGGATACTTCTAGAATGTACTTCAACCGAATATAGAAATTAAAAATTTACAGTTCAGGTGTCCGGGAACGAGTCATCAGTCATCAGTCCTGCATTCTCCGACTCCCGATGACTGATGTTCACCCTGGCGGAGATCTTCTTAGAACTTCCTTTGCCGCTACCTTTCCGCCTGCTGCCTGTCGCTGGAGCTTCGAATTTACCCTGGGTTGCAGGATTCTTATAAGGCTTCATTCGCAGGACGTGGACCGTATCTCTGATCTTCCGTCGTCTTGTGTCGGGGTCAAAATCTTCAATTTCATAACTAACATCAGACAACTGTCTTACAGCCGTATAAGGTCCAAAGTAGCGCCTGAGGAGCTTCTCAGAGAGACCAACCTTCCGAACAGGAGTTAAGATGCAGACGAGGTCACCAGGCTGGTAGACAACAGGGTGGTGGCTCGTGTCATGCCTTCGACGATCGTTTTCTTGATCCTGCAGCGTGCGGAGTCGAGCTAACCACCGAGCTTCCTCAGCTCTGGTTAACACCTGGCCGATGCAGTCGTCGTCCACGTCATCAGGATGTAACGGAAACACAGTGTCCATCGTCGTAGTCGCCTCACGCCCATGCACCAGCAAAAATGACGTAAATCCTGTGGTGTCTTGCTTGGCGGTGTCGTAGGCAAACGTCACGAAAGGTAGCACCTCATCCCAGTTGCTCTGCTCAACATTGACGAACATTGATAGCATGTCGGCCAAGGTCTTATTAAGGCGTTCAATGAGCCCGTTAGTTTGCGGATGGTGTACAGTCGTGAGTAATGTTGCACCAACGGTTTATCTCTGTCACAAGATTCGATTCCCTCCCCCCCCCCCCCCCCTCCCACGAACCATAGACCTTGCCGTTGGTGGGGAGGCTTGCGTGCCTCAACAATACAGATAGCCGTACTGTAGGTGCAACCACAACGGAGGGGTATCTGCTGAGAGGCCAGACAAACGTGTGGTTCCTGAAGAGGAGCAGCAGCCTTTTCAGTAGTTGCAAGGGCAACAGTCTAGATGATTGACTGACCTGGCCTTGTAACATTAACCAAAACGGCCTTGCTGTGCTGGTACTGCGAACGGCTGAAAGCAAGGGGAAACTACAGCCGTAATTTTTCCCAAGGGCATGCAACTTTACTGTATGGTTAACTGATGATGGCGTCCTCTTGGGTAAAATATTCCGGAGGTAAAATAGTCCCCCATTCGGATCTCGGGGCGGGGACTACTCAAGAGGACGTCGTTATCAGGAGAAAGAAAATTGGCATTCTACGGATCGGAGCGTGGAATGTCAGATCCCTTAATCGGGCAGGTAGGTAAGAAAATTTAAAAATGGAAACGGATAGGTTAAAGTTAGATATAGTGGGAATTAGTGAAGTTCGGTGGCAGGAGGAACAAGACTGCTGGTCAGGTGAATACAGGGTTATAAATACAAAATCAAATAGGGGTAATGCAGGAGTAAGTTTAATAATGAATTAAAAAATAGGAGTGCTGGTAAGCTACTACAAACAGCACAGCGAACGCATTATTGTGGCCAAGATAGACACGAAGCCCACGCCTACGACAGTAGTACTAGTCTATATGCCAACTAGCTCTGCAGATGACGAAGAAATTGAAGAAATGTATGATGAAATAAAAGAAATTATTCAGGTAGTGATGGTAGACGAAAATTTAATAGTCATGGGTGACTG
This sequence comes from Schistocerca serialis cubense, assembly GCF_023864345.2. Classification (NCBI taxonomy): domain Eukaryota; kingdom Metazoa; phylum Arthropoda; class Insecta; order Orthoptera; family Acrididae; genus Schistocerca; species Schistocerca serialis. The sequence goes on along the minus strand of NC_064638.1, from coordinate 610,180,468 downwards.
GAATTCGACAGTAGGAAAAGGGAGAGAAGGAAACATAGTAGGTGAATATGGATTGGGGCTAAGAAATGAAAGAGGAAGCCGCCTGGTAGAATTTTGCACAGAGCACAACATAATCATAACTAACACTTGGTTCAAGAATCATAAAAGAAGGTTGTATACATGGAAGAATCCTGGAGATACTAAAAGGTATCAGATAGATTATATAATAGTAAGACAGAGATTTAGGAACCAGGTTTTAAATTGTAGGACATTTCCAGGGGCAGATGTGGACTCTGACCACAATCTGTTGGTTATGAACTGTAGATTAAAACTGAAGAAATTGCAAAAAGGTGGGAATTTAAGGAGATGGGACCTGGACAAACTGAAAGAACCAGAGGTTGTACAGAGTTTCAGGGAGAGCATAAGGGAACAATTGACAGGAATGGGGGAAAGAAATACAGTAGAAGACGAATGGGTAGCTTTGAGGGATGAAGTAGTGAAGGCAGCAGAGGATCAAGTAGGTAAAAAGATGAGCGCTAGTAGAAATCCTTGGGTAACAGAAGAAATATTGAATTTAATTGATGAAAGGAGAAAATAGAAAAATGCAGTAAATGAAGCAGGCAAAAAGGAATACAAACAAAATGAGATCGACAGGAAGTGCAAAATGGCTAAGCAGGCAGGGCTAGAGGACAAATGTAAGGATGTAGAGGCCTATCTTACTAGGGGTAAGATAGATACCGCCTACAGGAAAATTAGAGACCTTTGGAGAAAAGAGAGCCACTTGTATGAATATCAAGAGGTCAGGTGGAAACCCAGTTCTAAGCAAAGAGGGGGAAGCAGAAAGGTGGAAGGAGTATATAGAGGGTCTAAACAAGGGCGATGTACTTGAGGACAATATTCTGGAAGTGGAAGAGGACGTAGATGAAGATGAAATGGGAGATACGATACTGCGTGAAGAGTTTGACAGAGCACTGAAAGACCTGAGTCGAAACAAGGCCCCGGGAGTAGACAACGTTCCATTAGAACTATTGATACCCTTGGGAGAGCCAGCCCTGACAAAACTCTACCATCTGGTGAGCAAGATGTACAAGACAGGCGAAATACCCTCAGGCTTCAAGAAGAATATAATAATTCCAATCCCAAAAAAGGTCTTGACAGATGTGAAAATTACCGAACTATCAGTTTAATAAGTCACAGCTGCAAAATACTAACACGAATTATTTACAGACGAATGGAAAAACTGGTAGAAGCCGACCTCGGGGAAGATCAGATTGGATTTCGTAGAAATGTTGGAACACGTGAGGCAAAACTGACCTTACGACTTATCTTAGAAGAAAGATTAAGGAAAGGCAAACCTACGTTTCTAGCATTTGTAGACTTAGAGAAAGCTTTTGACAATGTTGACTGGAATACTCTCTTTCAAATTCTAAAGGTGGCAGGGGTACAGAAACCAGAGGGCAGTTATAAGAGTGGAGGGGCATGAAAGGGAAGCAGTGGTTGGGAAGGGAGTGAGACAGGGTTGTAGCCTCTCCCTGATGTTATTTAATCTGTATATTGAGCAAGCAGTAAAGGAAACAAAAGAAAAATTTGGAGTAGGTATTAAAATCCGGGGAGAAGAAATAAAAACTTTGTGGTTCGCCGATGACATTGTAATTCTGTCAGAGACAGCAAAGGACTTGGAAAAGCAGTTGAACGGAATGGACAGTGTCTTGAAAGGAGGATATAAGATGAACATCAACAAAAGCAAAACAAGGATAATGGAATGTAGTCGAATTAAGTCGGGTGATGCTGAGGGAATTAGATTAGGAAATGAGACACTTAAAGTAGTAAAGGAGTTCTGATATTTGGGGCCGGCCGGAGTGGCCGAGCGGTTAAAGGCGCTACAGTCTGGAACCGCACGACCGCTACGGTCACAGGTTCGAATCCTGCCTCGGGCATGGATGTGTGTGATGTCCTTAGGTTATTTAGGTTTAAGTAGTTCTAAGTTCTAGGGGACTTATGACCACAGCAGTTGAGTCCCATAGTGCTCAGAGCCATTTGAACCATTTTTTTTATATTTGGGGAGCAAAATAACTGATGATGGTCGAAGTAGAGAGGATATAAAATGTAGACTGGCAATGGCAAGGAAAGCGTTTCTGAAGAAGAGAAATTTGTTAACATCGAGTATAGATTTAAGTGTCAGGAAGTCGTTTCTGAAAGTATTTGTATGGAGTGGAGCCATGTATGGAAGTGAAACATGGACAATAAATAGTTTAGACAAGAAGAGAATAGAAGCTTTCGAAATGTGGTGCTACAGAAGAATGTTGAAGATTAGGTGGGTAGATCACGTAACTAACGAGGAGGTATTGAATAGGATTGGGGAGAAGAGAAGTTTGTGGCACAACTTGACTAGAAGGAGGGATCGGTTGGTAGGACATGTCCTGAGGCATCAAGGGATCACAAATTTAGTATTCGAGGGCAGTGTGGAGGGTAAAAATCGTAGAGGGAGACCAAGAGATGCGTACACTAAGCAGATTCAGAAGGATGTAGGTAGCAGTAAGTACTGGGAGATGAAGGAGCCTGCACAGGATAGATTAGCATTGAGAGCTGCATCAAACCAGTCTCAGGACTGAAGACCACAACAACAAGATTCGATTGAAAAACTTTCCCTCGATTCGTAACTAACGACCTTGGGACACCGTGTTTTAATACAATGTCTTCCACGATGAATTTGGCTACCTCGAATGCTTCATCTGTTTTCACGGCTTTTGTAATAGCATAGATAATCAGTGCAAACAATAATCCATCTATTGCCACTAGCAGACGTTGGAAATCTTCAGAGGAGGTCAATCCCAACATTCTGGAATGGCGTTTCGGCTAGTGGAATTGGTATGAGTCGGCATGGTGGTTTCTGCGGAACTGCCTTTCTCCTCTGGCACTCTCGACAGTGCGACACATAGTGACGGACACTCCTGAACAAACCTGGCCAGAAAAATCTCTTGCGGATCCTATCGTATGTCTTAATAAATCCTAAATGTCCGGCCTCAGGTGTGTCATGGAGTTTCTGTAGAAAATCTAAGGGCATGTGTTTAGGAATCACTGGTATCCACCTCTTTCCAAACGGATCAAAATTATTCTTGCAAAGTAATCCATTAAATACCTTAAATTGTCCTTTCACATCCTCTGACCGATTTAATGTAAGCATAATTTGAGATATCTTGGCGTCCATCTTCTGCTCAACAGAGCGATCCTGGAGTGCAGCGATACAGTCACTATCTTCATCAAAGTCTTGATGGTCTTGCACAGGGTTTCTTGAGAGACAGTCGGTATCTTGGTGTTTTCTTCCACTTTTGTACACTATGGTAATATCAAGACGTAGTGCCCACCTGGCGAGTCGTCCTGTTGGTTTCTTAAGACCTGTCAACCAACAAAGTGAATGATGGTCTGTAACAACTGTGAATGGCCTTCCATAGAGATACTGTCGAAATTTGCACATGGACCAGATCACAGCAAGACATTCACTTTCTATAGTTGAGTAGTTTCTCTCGGCTTTTGTAAGTCTCCTAGAAGCATAGGCTATAACCTTCTCTTTTCCATACGAAATTTCCACCAGAACAGCACAGATCCCATAACCACTGGCATCTGTGTGTAGTTCTGTAGGTGCTCTCTCATCATACAGACCAAATACAGGGTCAGTCGTCAGTTCTAAGTGACATTTGATGAACACTTAAAAAGACTGAGGGTCGTTCTTAAGTGTCTTCAACAAGGCGGACTGAAAATTAATCCAAGAAAGTGTCTCTTTGGAGCAAAAGAAATCAAAATACTTGGTGATCTTGAATCTTGTTGGGCACCACCCCAAATAAATTTAGCATCGGCTTTTAACAACTCTTGGAGTGGCCTGGCTTTGGTACAAAAGTCTTTGATAAAGCGACGGTAATAAGAACATAATCCGATGAAGCTTCTCACATCTCTAATACTTTTAGGAATAGGAAATTCCGTTATAGACCTCACCTTTTCTGGCTCTGGCAGCACACCTTACTTTGACGCAAGATCACCAAGTATTTTGATTTCTTTTGCTCCAAAGAGACACTTTCTTGGATTAATTTTCAGTCCGCCTTGTTGAAGACACTTAAGAACGACCCTCAGTCTTTTTAAGTGTTTATCAAATGTCACTTAGAACACTATAACGTCATCTAAATAACAAAGCCACATCGTCCACTTCAGGTGGCTTAGAAGATTATCCATCATCCGTTCAAAAGTTGCTGTTGCATTGTGTTGTTGTGGTCTTCAGTCCAGAGACTGGTTTGATGCAGCTCTCCATGCTACTCTATCCCGTGCAAGCTTCTGAATCTTCCAGTACCTATTGCAACCGACATCCTTCTGAATCTGCTTAGTGTATTCATCTCGTGATCTCCCTCTAAGATTTTTACCACCCTCGCTGCCCTCCAATAATATATTGGTGATCCCTTGATGCCTCAGAACATGTCCTACCAACCGAACCCTTCTTCTAGTCAAGTTGTGCCACAATTTTCACTTCTCCCCAACTCTGTTCAGTACCTCCTCATTGCATATGTGATCTACCCATCTGATCTTCAGAATTCTTCTGTAGCACCACATTTCGAAAGCTTCTGTTTTCTTTTTGTCTAAACTATTTATCGTCCATGTTTCACTTCCATACATGGCTACACTCCATACAAATACTTTCAGAAACGACTTCCTGACACTTAATCTACACTCGATGTTAACAAATTCCTTTTCTTCAGAAACGCCTTCCTTGCCATTGCCAGTCTACATTTTATATCCTCTCTACTTTGACCATCATCAGTTATTTTGCTCCCCAAACAGCTAAACTCATCTATTACTGTAAGTGTCTCATTTCCTAATTTAATTCCCTCAGCATCACCCGACTTAATTTGACTACATTCTGTTGTCCTTGTTTTCGTTTTGTTCATGTTTATCTTATATCCTCCTTTCAAGACACTTTCCATTTCGTTCATCTGTTCTTCCAAGTCCATTGCTGTCTCTGACAAAATTACGATGTTATCGGCGAAGCTCAAAGTTTTTGTTCCTTCTCCATAGATTTTAATTCCTACTCCAAATTGTTCTTTTGTTTCCTTTACTACTTGCTCAATATACAGATTGTATAACATCGGGGATAGGCTACAACCCTGTCTCACTCCCTTCCCAACCACTGCTTCCCTTTCATGTCCCTCGACTCTTATAACTGCCATCTGGTTTCTAAACAAATTGTAAATAGCCTTTCGCCCCCTGTATTTGACCCCTACACTTTCAGAATTTGAAAGAGAGTATTCCAGTCAACATTATCAAAAGCTTTCTCTAAGTCTACAAATGCTAGAAACATAGGTTTACCTTTCCTTGACCTATCTTATAAGATAAGTCGTAGGGTAAGTATTGCCTCACGTTTTCCAACATTTATACGGAATCCAAACAGATCTTCCCCGCGGTCGGCTTCTAACTGTTTTTCCATTCGTTTGTGTAGACTTCGTGTTAGTATTTTGCAGCTGTGACTTATTAAACTGATCGTTCGGTAATTTTCACATCTGTCAGCACCTGCTTTTTTTGGGATTGGAATTATTATATTCTTCTTGAAGTCTGAGGGTATTTCGCCTGTCTCATAAATCTTTCTCACCAGATGGTAGAGTTTTGTCAGGACTGGCTCTCCCAAGGCTATCAATAGTTCTAATGGAATGTTGTCTACTTCCGGGGCTTAGTTTCGACTTAGGCCTTTTAGTGCTCTGTCAAACTCTTCACGCAGTATCATATCTCCGATTTCGTCTTCATCTACGTCCTCTTCCATTTCCGTAATATTGTCCTCAAGTACATCAACCTCGTATAGACCCTCTATATACTCCTTCCCACTTTCTGCTTTCCCTTCTTTGCTTAGAACTGGGTTTCCATCTGAGCTCTTGACATTCATACAAGTGGTTCTCTTTTCTCCAAAGGTCTCTTTAATTTTCCTGTAGGCAGTATCTATCTTACCCCTAGTGAGATAAGCCTCTACATCCTTATATTTGTCCTCTAGCCGTCCCTAATTAGCCATTTAGCACTTCCTGTCGATCTCATTTTTGAGACGTTTGTATTCCTTTTTGCCTGCTTCATTTACTGCATTTTTATATTTTCTCCTTCCATCAATTAAATTCAATATTTCTTCTGTTACCCAAGGATTTCTACTAGCCCTCGTCTTTTTACCTACTTGATCCTCTGCTGCCTTCACTATTTCATCTCTCAAAGCTACCCGTTCTTCTTCTACTGTATTTCTTTCCCCTGTTCTTATCAATCGTACCCTAATGCTGCTGCATTACACAAACCAAACGGTATTACCTTAAATTCATACAGGCCCTCAGGGGTGATGAATGCAGTTTTATCACGATCAGCCTTATCTACTTTGATCTGCCAGTATCTCGAGTACATGTCCATGGTTGAGAGAAACATAACCCCCTTCAGACAATCTAGTGTATCGTCAATTCGTGGAAGGGGGAAACGACCATTTTAGTTATGTTATTAAGCTTCCTGTTATTTAGTATTGGAGGGCAGCGTGGAGGGTAAAAATCGTAGAGGGAGACCAAGAGATGCATACACTAAACAGATTCAGAAGGATGTAGGTTGCAGTAGGTACTGGGAGATGAAGAAGTTTGCACAGGAGAGCTGCATCAAACCAGTCTCAGGACTGAAGACCACAGCTAAAAACCACAACAACAACAGTCAACACAAAGCGCCAACTGCCATCCTTCTTCCTAGCGACAACCACTGGTGACGACCATGGGCTCTGTGAAGGCTGAATGATGTCATTCATCATCATTTTCTCTACCTAGTCACGAATTATTCGACGTTCCTTTGCTGACACACGGTATGCTCTCTGGTTTATTGGTTGATGGTCTCCAGTGCTAATCCAGTGCTTCACCGTCGATTTGTCTAATTTGCTCTTAGCCTGTGGATTGAAGCATTCCGAGAACTCCTGAAGAATGGCAAGTAGCTTCTTCTGTTGTTCCTTAGTGAGATCTGGTGATAGTGGAGCTAGAAGATCTTATCTCGTAGTGGTGGCGCCAATTTCACCCACAGACTCGGCATGGGAGGTTTCTATGACATTTAGCTGTTCGGCAATTAACGGCTCAGCGTTTGCTACGCACATGCGACTTGGAAAGTTCTGCGGTTCTCGGTGACAGTTCACTATCCACAATTCACCGAATCCGTTCTTAAACGAGACGACAGAGGCTGGGATGACCAAGTTATTCTCCAGTGGTATGCTTCTCTTACATTCCAATACAAGATCCATGGGTTTATACATGGCATGACACATGACTGTTACCTTTCTAGTGCTGACTGCAGGAATGATCACTTCATCCAGCACACGTAGTCTCCACACACTCGGATAAGGATATTCCCGTCCACAGTATCTCATCTCGTCTAGCATAATCTTCGAGCGACGACAATCTGTAATTACCTGAGAAGCTTCCAAAAAGTCCCATCCGAGAATGACTTTATGACTACACTCTTGTAAGACGATGGATTCTAAGGGCTGAGTATATTATACCCACACAAATGACACATCTTCCTGTAGATTTTACGTATTTCCCATTAGCCATCTTCAGCAGAGATGTTTTGGTGTCGACGAATACGGTTTTCTGCAACTGGCGACGGTACTTCTCCGAAATGACTGAATATAATGCCCAGAGTCCACAAGAGCTTGGGCTGATCGGCCATCCATGAGGATATCGACGTAGTTTCTACCATTTTTGTAGTGATCGACGGCAGATGATTTTTCTCTTCGGCGACCTCACATCCAAGGAAGGTCGCACCCTTTAGTTTTCCAGGTTGCGGCTGCTAGGTGATCGGCTGGAGCTTCTAAATGGCGATGGAGACGTTGATCGGCGTGTTGGGGAGCGTCCTCCCCAGCTGCTAGCTTGCGGCGATGGTGACCTACGTCGTCCTGCACCCCCATTTTGCTCATCTTCGTCGTCCCGGAGTTGGCGTCAGCTAAGATCGGTCTGCTGTCTTCTGGCGCGGGTGTCATCAAATATACGCCGCCTTTCTCGACAATAGGGCACCACATGTCTCGGTCGTCCGCAGTGGAAACATACTGGTTGGTTATCCTGGGTCCTCCAGATGTCAGTCTTCCTTGGTGCCCAAACATGTTCCTCATGCGGCATTGTCGGAACGTAAATTCACCTGGGTCTCGACTTTTTCACCGTTTTAAAGGGAAATGAAGGACGGGAGATTCGGTTCAATGTCTGTTCCACTCCCTCCCTTATGACCTCTTGTAGCGTGTCGGTTTTTTGCTAGCCGTGCAATCCAAGTGCCTTCTGAACTTCCTCTCTCACTATCGGAGAAGAGCACTTGTGAAATCACTTCCTTCCTCCATCACAGACATCGATACGACGTTTGGAAGCCGTTCAACCTTCTTGCATGTAATTCTTTTTGATGCATTGTCTCGATATACTGGCACCATTTTATGAAGTCGTCTGCTGTCGAAACCTCCTTCAGGATACATGTCCTCAGCAAAACCCTTCATGAGATGTGCAACCTTATCTTCCTCCTTCATTCTCGGATCCACTATTTTATACAGCTCCAAGACGTCTTGAATGTAGGATGCTGTAGTTTCTCCTGGACGCTGTGCCCTGCACTTTAATTTATCTTCAGCCTTGCACTTCTTTTGTTGTGTGTCGCCGAAACACTTGTGCAGTCCCGCCTGGAATACTTCCCAGTTTGTGAACTTCTCCTCGTTGTACTCATGCCACTGCTTGTCAGTGCCCTCCAAGTAGAAAAATACGTTAACCAAACACACGGTGTCATCCCATTAGTTAAATTTGGCTATACGCTCATATACATGCAGCCGCTTGTTTGGATTATAGCTATCTTCACCAGAGAACCCGGAAGGATGTCTCATGTGGAGGCACACAACTGCTGTCATCGTAACGTCCTGTTCTTCTCTGTCTCCGGTAGATTGCGATCTGTTAAATATGGCTCGAACTCGCGTTTCTCGCCAATAAACGGCGGCTTTGTCGTGGCCTGATGGGAGCCACTTTGTCGTCGATAATGTGCGCTATCACAAGTTCCAATACCCAACGTCTCCACCAGAATAGTGTCACGTAGAGAAGGTGTAATTAGATGAATGACGAACGCTAACTTCACTTAACGGAGGTTTATTCAGCACTTGCACACACAAGAGCGTGGATCGAACTGTCTCTGGCCAGAACACATACGGTATATATATATAGTTACAGAACATTCCATTACAATGATTCTTGATATTTGTGGATACTTCTAGAATGTCCTCGAACCGAATACAGAAATTAGAATTTTACAGTTCAGGTGAGTTTTGAACTCAGTACCCTCCATGCTACAGTCTACTATCATAACCACGACACCGCGGTGACTGTGCTACTCAGTTTCTTCTGCGACAATAGTACGGTACTGTCTGATCGCAACAAGCAGAATTAATTCTTTTTGCAGATGACACTAGTATTATATTCAATCCAAGTGTACACACAGAAACAGAAGAAATGGTAAACATTCATCTTAAAACTACCACTGTCTGGTTTTCTGCGACTGATCTTACCCTCAATGTTAAAAAGATGTAGCATATTCAGTTCTGCATTTCTAGGGGTATTACACCAATGCTAAGTGTAACACATGGTGATAAATAATAAATAGAGTGGACTCCAAAATTCTTAGGTGCCAATATTCATGCGAATTTAAACTGGAAAAAATACATTTTGGAACTTCTAGAACAACTTACAAGGGACCATCAGAACTGTCAATCACGGGACTTCATGAGTCTTAGGTACGTTGTAGAGGAGCCTGAGCTGTGTACCTAGCTATCGCTTTTCGTGCTACAGTCCCCTAGCTACCGAGAAATTCGACACTGAAGTTTTATGGATAACTGCAGATTTCGAGCAAGTAAGCGTAGCTCAGCGGCGTTATTTCATGGCCTCAGTGCTGACGTAAATTTTTTTTAATTTTTCCTCATTCGATCAGCTTCAAATTCAAATGGTTCAAATGGCTCTGAGCACTATGGGACTTAACATCTGAGGCCATCAGTCCTCTAGAACTTAGAACTACTTAAACCTAACTAACCTAATCACATCACACACATCCATGCCCGAGGCAGGATTCGAACCTGCGACCGTAGCGGTCGTGCGATTCCAGACTGAATCGCCTAGAACCGCTCGGCCACACAGGCCGGCCGATCAGCTTCGATGCGTACTACGCGTAGCTCTAATTGATCATCCCAGTGAACGCGCCGTACTAAAGTGATGCAGAAAATACGTCTGACATTTCTCTATTTGTCTTTAGCATGTCTAGAGCATTTGAATGTTGTTCGTGAAAATTTTAACGTGCCTGTAAACATGAACACTACAGTGTTGGGAAAGTGAAGTACATTTGGGTGGGATAATTTTTACGGTGCAGGTGCATACTTTCTCTCTTCTGAAAAAAAAAACTGATAGCAAAGTGTATGATCGGTCTGACATCTCCACGAATCAATCATGAGAAGAAACTTTTCTTGTGCCACATAGGGAAGAATGACAGATTTCAGAAACTCTTTACAGACCACTTTCGGAAACTTCCTGCTTTTGGGCGGGGTCAATATTACACTACAGACCATTAACATTGCTACATCAAGAAGCAATGCAGATGACAAACGGGTATTCATTGGACAAATATATTATACTAGAACTGATATGTGATTACATTTTCACGCAGTTTGGGTGCATAGATCCTGGGAAATCAGTACCCAGAACAACCACCTCTGGCCGTAATAACGGCCTTGATACGCCTGGGCATTGAGTCAAACAGAGCTTTGATGGGGTGTACAGGTACAGCTGCCCATGCAGCTTCAACACGATACCACAGTTCGTCAAGAATAGTGACTGGCGTATTGTGAAGAGCCAGTTGCTCGGCCACCATTGACCAGACGTTTTCAATTGGTGAGAGATCTGGAGAATGTGCTGCCCAGGGCAGCAGTCGAACATTTTCTGTATCCAGAAAGGCCCGTACAGGACCTGCAACATGCGGTCGTGCATTATCCTGCTGAAATGTAGGGTTTCGCAGGGATCGAATTAAGGGTAGAGCTACGAGTCGTAACACATCTGAAATGTAACGACCACTGTTCAAAGTGCCGTCAATGCAAACAAGAGGTGACCGAGACGTGTAACCAATGGCGCCCCATACCATCACGCCGGGTGATACGCCAGTATGGGGATAACGAATACACGCTTCCAATGTGCGTTAACCGCTATGTCGCCAAACACGGATGCGACCATCATGATGCTGTAAACCGAACCTGGATTCATCCGAAAAAAATGACGTTTTGCCATTCGTGCACCCAGGTTCGTCGTTGAGTACACCATCGCAGGCATTCTGTGATGCAGCGTCGAGGGTAACTGCAGCCATGATCTCCGAGCAGATACTCTATGCTGTTGCAAACGTCGTCGAATTGTTCGTCTAGATGGTTGTTATCTTGTAAACGTCCCCATGTGTTGATTCATGGATCGAGACGTGGTTGCACGATCCGTTACAGCCATGCGGATAAGATGCCTGTCATCTCGACTCCTAGTGATACGAGGCCGTTGGGATCCAGCACGGCGTTCCGTATTACCCTCCTGAATCCACCGATTCCATATTCTGCTAACAGTCATTGGATCTCGACCAACGCGAGCAGCAATGTCACGATACGATAAACCGCAATCGCGGTAGCTTACAATCCGACCTTCATCAAACTCGGAAACGTGATGGTACGCACTTCGCTTCCTTGCACGAGGCATCACAACAACGTTTCACCAGGCAACGCCGGTCAACTGCTGTTTGTGTATGAGAAATCGGTTGGAAACTTTCCTCATGTCAGCACGTTGTAGGCGTCGCCACCGGCGCCAACCTTGTGTGAATGCACTGAAAAGCTAATCATTTGCGTATCACAGCATCTTCTTCCTGTCGGTTAAATTTCGCGTCTGTAGCACATCATCTTCGTGGTGCAGCAATTTTAATGGCCAGTAGTGTACATTTATTAATTTATGTTTTCTGAACAGTCCGAACAAATTTCCTAGATGATTCTTGCACACATTAGATAACGCAAGGGAATATCTACCCTGACACTGTTGTGATATACTGTGCTGTGAAAGAACGACTAATGTTGTTCAAATATTTGTTTCCACACAGTGGAGGCTTTCGCGCCTTTCTCCACAAGGGCTCTATTGGACGTTGCTTGACGTGGGCAGCTGGGGTCGTGAGTATTAATTACATAATTGAGGTCAAAATTGGATTTCATTTGTATGTAGAGTCCTTCCCCAGCTGCTGATGTTTCCTCCATCTACATCTACATGATTACTCTGTTACTCACAAATAAGTGCCTGGCAGAGGGTTCAATGAACCATCTTCAAGCTGTCTCTCTAATGTCCCCCTCTCGAAATGGCGCGAGGGAGAAACGAACTCTTAAATTTTTCTGTGTGAGCTCTGATTTCTCTTATTTTATAGTGATGATCATTTCACCCTATGTAGGTGGGTGCCAACAGAATGTTTGCACAATCAATGGAAAAAACCTGGTATTGAAATTTCATGAGAAGACCCTAGCGACGAAAAACGCCTTTGTTTTAATGATTGCCACTCCAATTCACGTATCATGTCTGTGGCACTATCTCCCCTATTTCGCAATAATACAAAACGAGCTGCCCTTATTTGAACTCTTTCGATGTCATCCGTCAGTCCCGCCTGATGCGGATCCCACACCGCACAGCAATACTCCAGAATAGGGGACAAGCGTAGTATAAGCAGTCTCTTTAGTAGACCCGTTGCACCTTCTAAGTGTTCTGCCAGCGAATCGCAGTCTTTGGTTTGCCCTACCCACACCATTATCTGAGTGATCGTTCCAATTTAGGTTATTTGTAATTGTAACCCCAAGTATTTAGTTGAATTTACAGCCTTCAGATTTGTGTGACTTATCGCGTATTCGAAATTTAGCGGTCGGGACACACATTTTCAACTATCCCCGTTGATATTGATCAATGCCGTAAGCAGCTAATGGTTTGGATTCACTGTTATTTCATTCTTCGAGAGCTGCAAGATCACCATCTTCATATCTACTTCATATTCTTTGAAGTATCCAAATACTTGGAATTTTAACTACGAACCGCAAACGGAATACACAATTGAAGAAGGCGTGCTGTAATGATTGTTTTGTTAAGGGGAGGTTTACTATCTTTGGCCCGAAAAAAGCACGTTCTTTGAGAATTTATTCCTCGGAATGTGTTATAGATATCAATGTCAAATTTGGTCAAAATGCTTATTGGTATTTCCTCTACAAACTGGAATATTTGCGACCGGAAGTGTCGAAGAGCAAAGGCGGAAGTGCCGTCGGAACGAAACAAAATATCGATTTAGACCTCCACGCGCGGTATGTCACAGGTCAGCCGGCTCGTCTGAAATCAAAATTGAGTTGACGTTAGCGAAGCATATAAGATTCTTTAGGAGTTGTACCTCGCTTAAGTTATTTGGACCACAGGAAACAAAATGGCGACCATTTCAAAAAAAATGTTTTTTTTTTCATCGATTTTTCGACTTGGTTGGCCAAGTAAAAATATTTACAGTTGATCGATCGGAATACAAGTGCTGCAACTCCTACACAATTTAGTTAGCTTCGTCGAAACAAAGAATCATGCCAATCAGTTCAGTAGATTTGAAGTTACCATACCGCGCGATAAAAAAAAGTCATTTCGAGAAATACGCGTTTGAAGTTTTGACCACATACAAATGCAATATTATGCAGCCTACCTTCAATCTACTATTCCGGGTCCATAAACTAGTCCTTCCTCTTCCTCAAAGAGAGCGTTCTGCTCGATCTGGGCCATCCTGTGCTGCTCCAGAGCCGCTCGTACGACCGGCGACAAGCGGTTTTCGGCCGCTTGAATCCGGTGGTCGTCCGAATGCTTGGCGAACTGCGCCGAATAGAGTCCCAGGTTGAGGTCCATCGTTGTCATGGTCTTCACAATTGCTGAATACCCTTCGTTGAAGCTGCTCACTGCCAGGAAAGTCGCAATCTCCATAGTCTTCGTACCAGACAGCAAATGCTTGGTGGCTAACTTCCAAACACAAGCGTTCAACTTTCATTTGAATTTTGTGTGTTTCCTCCCAAGCACCGGTACAATAACTCGTCCTCCGAAAGGGCCGCGTAGATCGGATGAATCACTTTTTGAACTTCTTTGGAGAGCGGTTGGTCGTGTTGATATTCGTCCAGATGTCCGGTAGCCTCTGCAATGCGCCACTTGCACCAACTAGTTTCTCCAGCCGGACAATTTTGGTGTTGTGGCTGGCCATCCGTCGAACACTTGTGGAAATACGTTGCCCAAATTGCCTTCTTCGTCTGTTCCACCGAATTAGAATGCCGTCGGATTGCCAAGCCGGAGTACGTTGCAAGCTCCTTGATCACTTTATTAGTTTTATTCATAGGCAAGCACACAGAATAATTTTTCGCGGCTACAAAGTCGAAATTCCCGAAAAAAAACTGGTGTGTGAAAAAGGCCGATTTCAGGCAGGTGCATTTTTTGTTCAACTGCGAATAACAAACATTTCCGTTCCGTATTCGGAAAAACCGTTTCAGGGGTGGATTCTATACACTTTTATGGATCCAAAAATGCAATTAAAAAAATCGATTTTTTGAACCAAAAAATAGTAAACCTCCCGTTAATGAAATTCCTACTGGGAAAATGATCGTTTTGAATAATTTTGCTTGGTAGAAGAATGAAGACCATTCTGGGAACATCCCCCAGTCTGTGGCTAAGCCATGTCACCGCAATGTCCTTGCTTTCAAGAGTGCTAGTTCTGCAAGGTTCGCAGGAGAGCTTTGGAAGGTAGGAGACGAGGTACAGGCAGAAGTAAAGCCGTGAGGACGGTTCGTGAGTCGTGCTTGGGTAGCTCAGAGGGTAGAGCACGCCGGCAAGGTAGCTTAGCGTGTTTGGTCAGACAGCTGGTCGCTCTCTCTAATAAAAAAAAATGAGTGATGGGATCTACAACGAACTTCAACGAATGTCATGTGACATCCGCTACGACGAAACACAACGCACGACGAACAGCATCGAACAAAAAAAGAGAGAGAGAGGATGGTAGAGCAGTTGCCCGCGAAATTCAAAGGTCCCGAGTTCGAGTCTCGGTCCGGCAGACAGGAATTTTCAATTTTGCTTGGTGTATACTATTTAATGATAATGATTAAGATTAAATTACAAATAATCATACTATGGGTAGGATTGAACCTATACCGCCAGTCTGGTACGCTGTGAATCTTAGTTGCTGCTCTATGCTCGCTTTCTCGAGAAGGGTACACCGTTACAGCTATAGGAAGTATGCATAAAACTTCAACGTCGATTTTCTAGGAAACTATGGGCCGTTGTGTGAAAAGCTGTTAGCTAGGTACTCTCCAGCATATCCAAGATTCATCAGAATCCGTGGTTAACAGGTCTGATGTTTCCCGTTGTCAATTCAGTCACATTTGCTCTTAGAATCATTGCAAAATCTTGCGGAGGACGTCAGTATGTTGACAATTTTGCTTATTTTCATTCAGTAATGTTTTATGGAATTACGTTCTGGGGTGACTGATCTTTAACAAAGATAGTCTTCACTGCTCAAAAATGCGCTGTAAGAATAATATGTGGTGCACATCCATGACCATCTTCCAGACATCGATCTAAGGAGTTGGCCATTCTGACTAGAACTTTACAGTATATTTATTCCCTCACGAAGTTTGCATTTCCAAAGGAACAGTGAGGTACATAATTACAATACCAGATTGCAAAATGACATTCGTTATTCCACACTAAGATTTCTTCAGCACAAAAAGGGATGCACAATGCTGCAACTAAAATTTTTGATCACTTACCCAGTGATATGAAATGTGTGACAGACAACAAAGTAAAATTTGAAAACAAAGTGCAAATGTTTCTCCTTCACAATTCCCCAAATTCCGTAGAAGGTGGTGGTTAGAGATTACTAACCCATATCTTTTTTTAAAAAAACCTTATAAATGTCAGCATGTAGCCACATTTACAGATTAATTTCTGATGTAAATGTAAAATCACATTTTCTACGTCATTATGATTTATCGTGCAACATGGAATATGAAACTAAAACTGAACAACTGTTTTCGAGACATTCAGGTGACTATACATTCAGTGCTTATTCCATGTTTGTCCATCTTTGCCTGTGCCGTTGTCGTTTGGTGTGCTACCATTACTACATTGAAGCGCAAAGAAACTGGTAGAGGCATGCGTATTCAAATGCAGAGAAATGTAAACAGGCAGAATACGGCGCTGCGGTCGGCAATGCCTATATAAGGCAAGTGCTTGGCGCAGTTGTTGTGCCCCCCAAATTCTATACCCCCCAAATTCTATAAGTCCCTCCAGATCCTTGAGCATCATGCACTCCGCCTCGCCTTCCGTATACGTCTCCCGTCCCCCACGCAGATCCTCTATGATCTCATTCCTTTCCCCCATCTGCTCCTATTCCTCGAACATATCCGCATCCTCTACACCTCCCGCCGCCTTGATCCCCCTCACCCCCTGGTTGCTCCTCTCCTCTCCCATCCCTGCCCCCTGCCACGTCTTCACTGTTGTGTCCCCCCTACCCTCCATCTCTTCACTCTTCATCTCCTTTCCCAAGGTGGCTTCCATCAACTCCCCCTCCCAGATGATGCCCTCACTCCCTCCATTTATTCCTCCTATCAACTCTGATCCTCACTCCCCCTCCTTTCCTCTGTCCTTTTCCCAGGCTCCCTCTCCCCCCTTCCATCCTCTTTTTTCCCCACCTCCCCTCTCTCTGCCCCCTTCTCTCCCCCGAGTCCTTTTGCATTTCCCTCCTCTGCCTCCTCTCATTCCCTCTTGCGTCTGCCCTACCCCTCTCCCCCTTTATCAGTCCTCTCCTTCCTTGGTTCCCCCCCCTTTTTGTTTCTTTCCTTCTTCCCTCCTTGTTCTTCCCCCTCCTCCAGGTCCCCCCCCCCCCCATCTGCCTTTGGCTCGGGAGTGTCATCTTTGTGCCGCCCTTTTAGTGCAGTGTTTTACAGTGAGTGTTTTACAGTGAGTGTTCCGTGTTGTGTTTTTTGGGAAGTGTTGCGAACGGCCATCATACTGTCGCTGGGTGTGCTTTTTATCTCTTGCAAACAGAAACCAGATTGTCGCCATGTTTTTTAATTGTGTGTGTACTATGTTACTTGTCTGATTCCTGTGTCTTTTATTAACATTGCCAACCCCTTTTGCTTTCTGTTTTAACAATCCGCATTTTTCCGCCATTTCACACTTTACGTCACCATTTTATCGCCTGTTTTTCTTGTTTCTTTTCTTCTTCCGTTTTTAAAATAAAAGTCTGTAGGCTGTAGAGCAGCGTACTAAACTGCTGCCAGGCCACCCCCTTCGGGGGGAATTGAAAATCAATAAATGAAAAAAAAAACGCAGTTGTGTCGGCTACTGCTGCTACAATGGCAGGTTACCAAGATTTCCATGGATGAAATTTAGCTGCTTTAAAAGTTTTGTAGCTTTATTCTCACGAAGAGTCGTCAACATCTCTCCAAAGTCTGTTTCAAGTTAGTAAATTTCAGAGTCTTTTCCTCGAAGTTTTCCATAAACAAGTTGGCCACTAAGGACGAAAAAGAAACGCCCATGGCGAGACCATCAGTCTCTTTAAAAAATTCTTTATTAAATCAAAAATAAGTAGTGATCAAAATATGTTTGAACCCCTTCTTCTGTAAACACTTCATCAATACTTTTTCCAATAAGTGATAATTGTTCTAAAATATGGTGATTAAGGACGCTACATCAAAGCTGTCTAATAGAACTATTCAGTCAGAGTACTTAAGGTTTTCCAATGAAGTCACTAGTGTTGCAACTACGAGGAGTACATTTACCTTCTAGAGGCTAAATGTTTCACACGGTCGTAATTTGGAGAGCCAATGTTACTCACTATTGGTTGCATAGGAAAATTTTCCTTGTGGAATTTTGGGAATCCATAAAGCGTCTGATGGAAACCATCATTTGGTTTCAATCTTCGCACAACCTTCAGTGCGAAAGGTGAGGTTTTCACAATTGCAGCAGCTTACCTTATCACCTGGGTCTTTACCAAACTTTCGGTATATGCAGTCACTCAGTAAACTATACATCCTATCATGACAGTCACAACGTGACATTAAAACAGTGGCGTTACCTTTATCAGATTGACGAAGCACCGTCTGAGTATTTTGGCGAAGTTCATGCAGTTGCAGCGGGCGGGGTCGGTCGTCTGTGTTGTTAACGCTATCGTTCAGTCTACATACCTCGATAGGATTCTTGCCGGTGTCCCTTCACTCTGTGGTAGCAGATACGTGCTAGGCAGTATAAAGCAGTGTTGATGAAACAACTACCTAATACCTACCACACAGCGGCCACATTACTCTAGTTGAAAGTCGGCTCGCCGGCCAGTGTGGCCGAGCGGTTCTAGGCGCTTCAGTCTGGAACCGCGCGACCGCTACGGTCGCACGTTCGAATCCTGCCTCGGGCATTGATGTATGTGACGTCCTTAGGTTAGTTAGGTTTAAGTAGTTCTAAGTTCTAGGGGACTGATGACCTCAGATGTTAAGTCCCGTAGCGCTCAGAGCCATTTGAACCATTTGAAAGTCGGCTCCTGAAATTTCATGATTAAAAAATCGGGCGTTCGAGATATTCAGTCTACTTGCAGAAAAGCGTTTAAAATTAAATTAACTCTGTTATTTTTATTTATAATGAAAGACATGGAATGGCTATCAAGTTCATATTTAATATGGTAAAACGTTATCATTTTAAGTTCACTGTCTGTATAACAAATATTCACTCGAAAAAGCAGCCATAATTTTAGCAAGTTCAACCCGACTAATTTTCACGTTCTACGAGTCACAGACCCACAACTATTCGCGTGTTAAACATTCGGTCGTTTTAGTGGTCTTTTTCGTAAGAAGTGCTCGCCAAAATATTCCGTACAGAGCACAAAACACGCCACGCGGAGTTGTTACTACAACCAGAAAGTTCACACTCTCATACCTCTCGAACTTTTTAGCTTAGAAACACCAAACTTTCATTAAAATATTCGTAACTCCAGCCGCTTCAGTCACGATATGTTCGAACCGAAATTAGCTCACTATTTGCTCACCTTATAGACTATTTTTAAGGAGCGATCTAACATCGTGTTATTCGTATGCCAGCCGGCCAGAGTGGCCGAGCGGTTCTAGGCGCTACAGTCTGGAACCGTGCGACCGCTACGGTCGCAGGTTCGAATTCTGCCTCGGGCATAGATTTGTGTGGTGTCCTTAGATTAGTTAGGTTTAAGTAGTTCTAAGTTCTAGGGGACTGATGACCTCAGAAGTTAAGTCCCATAGTGCTCAGAGCCATTTGAACCATATTCGTAGGCCGGCTAACAAACGACTCCGCGAGGTACTCTCCTCTCTGCACACTCCTCTGTTCATGCAGGAACAGCTTAATTCTGATTGGCTGTTGATCTAAACGACCAATCAAAACGTTCCTTCCTGATCATTCTCGCGGCAAATCTGGCCTTCGCCAATCACTAATTTGATAGTAATTAACGTCAGCAGAACTTCAATTTCTTGTATTATGTTTAATCAAAATAAGCAAAGTGTGAAATATTCTTCAAAACTGATAAATAAACTTATTCCGCCTCTAACTGCCATTCTGACTGCTTTTACACAAAAGCATGCCCACACCGACATATCTCACCTGAATCGTGGTTGCAACATAACTTTCCCACTGTTCGTTTGTACAAGGTTTTATGTAAATGAAATATTAAATTTTAACATATGTCCCACATACACTCAATCATTCTCATGCCCTCACACAGCACGTAATGCAAAGTGAGTAAAGTTTTAAAAAGAAAATTCTAATTAATTTATTTTATGCACTGACACCTTTATAATGGCTTCCAATGATAATGAAAGTCAATCTGTTATTGTTCCTCACTTCGTTTTAAAAAACAAGCGTAGGTTGTAGGACTTTTAGGTAATTCTGTTTATCTCCAGAACTATAATAAATAAAAATCTGAAATTTTGACAGCATCATTCCGTTAATAAAAAAGGCTGTGTAACAAATTTGAACAAAATCGGATAATAACTAATATGAATTATTTAGATTTGTAGAGGGTATGAATCTTCGTATCGACTGAATGTTACGCGATGCAATTCTCACGGCAGGCAGCGTCAGCTGTGCAGTGAGCAGGGCGGAAAAAACTTAGCCATCCTGCAGCCACCGTACTCGGCGGCTGCGTGCCTTACTGCAACGAATGTTATCTCATAATAACTTGCTGCGTTACACAGTGCAGGCCATTCTGCTGCAGACGTATTTCTGTCTGGCGGGCGAACTTTCATAATAGCTCGGCATACATCACATCAGATTTCTTGTACTGAATCCGTGGAAAATGGCCAAACAGCTTCAACAGCGTTGATGAAGTCGGTGTTAGCGAGTTCCAAAGTTCAATCATAGTAGCATCATCCAGGTCTCCACCCATCCTATTAATGATGGAGTGTCGAATTGCGGTTTCTTACTGCGATTACATCTCATATCTGTTACATTTTGCAGTCCGACTGGGACAACCTCACAAAACCAAATGAATTTGGCCCATATAGTTCCATCTATCGAGTTCCCCCAGTTTTCCGATAACTCCACATACAGCTTCAGTTGTTCAGCAACCAAGTTCACTTTTCGATGCGCAAACGTTTCCTTAACAATTACAGAAACAGACTTTCGTAAAATTTTATTCATGAAACTTCATTTTATAAAATGTGCAAATCTGGCAAATTTTGGAATAACGCCGTTGTTCTGGTACCCAAATAAAATGCTTAAAGAACTCAATAATCTTACTAATAAGTGTCGTAACTAGTCCAGACTTCAAATAAAACCATATCCCCCCAAAGAGGTAACTGTTATGCATCTTCGAGAATTTTGCGTTGACGATAATGCGAGCGGTGCTTCAATCCTCTAACGTGTTACCATCAAGGCATTGTGTATCTGAGGATAATAGCATCTGATGAATGTGTCTAGTCAGTAAATAATATTATCAGTAATATGATGGAAACTTTTGGAACAGCCGTTACACGAATTTTTGGATACGAAAGGATGCATCCTGGCCGGCAGCGGACTGCCGAGCGGTTCTAGGCGCTTCAGTCTGGAACCACGCGGCTGCAGCGGTCACAGAATCCTGCCTCGGGCATGGATGTGTGTGATGTCCTTAGGTTAGTTAGGTTTAAGTAGTTCTAAGTCTAGGGGACTGATGACCTCAGATGTTAAGTACCATAGTGCTGAGAGCCATTTCAACCATTTTTTTTTATGCATCCTGTATGCATCCTGTATGCTTCAGCTATTAGTATTCTGTATTTTACTGACTATCTTATGCTCCAAATTGTCGTCAACAGAAAACAATTTCGTTCTGATTCAATAATGGACAACACACAGATTAACAGAGCAACATTTGGCTTACACCTCTAAAAGGACAATGTTGCATGCATTCCGCAGATTCAGTTGTATAATTACTTCCAACAGCTGACAACAAACTCGTTGGCAAGCAGCCACCGAGCAGACTGGAAATTAGAATTGTTGAGGAACTTCGGTCTGCGCTTTGCTGCACATACTTCTGCAAGCGAAGTGAGCTTTTGTCTTACCAGCAACAAGGACCTGCGCTACTTGTCTTGCGCTGCTGAATTCTAAATTCGTACAATAAAATCACCAATGAAATTAAAAGACTGAATAAAAGAAATAAAACTGTCACTCACCGGTAAATACGAGAGAGAAGCGATTCACTAATTAAATTCTGCTTCGGTAATTGGCTAAACGATGTAATAATTAAAAGGAAATAATAGATACGAGAAACAGAGACAGCAGATAACACAGAGGTTAAGGTATTTATAAACAGGAAGTCGATCTTGTAAGTATACAAGGTATCCAAAAGAACACCGACAAATTTTAGAGACAGGTTTCTTAAACAGAAATAAGTAAATAATGTCATGTATATCTTAAGAGGTATGAGCTCTTGTTGATCTTCGACAGCACGAAACAGATGTCTTCAACTGCAAGGTCTTTCCCATCCATATTTTGAGACGAGGAAATGTTTAGCAAAACAAGGAAAAAAAGTCAATTAACAGAGGCCCTTAAAATCTATACTTTAAGATTTATGAGCACTTGTTCATCTTCATTAGTGTGAAACACAACTCTTCTACTGAACAAGTGCACTTAGCTCCAAAGGTATGCATTTTACAGCCCATGTTTACTAGACTTTTTTCTTGCTTTGGTCCATACTACCTCCTCCCAAAATATGAAAAGCGAAGAGCTTACGTTAGGAGTGATATGTTTCATAGTACCGAAAATGAACAAGTGTTCCTACCTCTGAAGTCATGCGCTTTAGAGCCCTAGTTTACTAGACTTTTTTTCTTTTTTCAGTGTAAGGAAATTGTCCTCAAAGTTTATCGATGTTTTTTGGGACAGCCTCTACATACACTACTGGCTATTAAAATTGCTACACCAAGAAGAAATAAAGATCATAAACGGGTATTCATTGGACAAATATATTATACTAGAACTGACATGTGATTATATTTTCCCTCAAGTTGGGTGCATAGATCCTGAGAAATCAGTACCCAGAAAAACCAGCTGACCGTAATAACGGCCTTGATACACCTCGGCATTGAGTCAAACAGAGCTTGGATGGCGCCCATGCAGCTTCAACACAATATCACAGTTCATCAAGAGTAGTGACTGGCGTATTGTGACGCGCCGGTTGCTCGGCCACCATTGACCAGACGTTTTCAATTGGTGAGAGATATCGAGAATGTGCTGGCCAGGGCAGCGGTCGAACATTTTCTGTACCCAGAAAGGCCCGTACAGGACCTGCAACATCCGGTCGTGCATTATCCTGCTGAAATGTAGGGTTTCGCAGGCATCGAATGTAGGGTAGAGCCACGGGTCGTAACACATCTGAAATGTAATGTCCACAGTTCAAAGTGCCGTAACGCAAACAAGAGGTGACCGAGACGTGTAACCAATGGCACCCCATTCCATCACGCCGGGTGATACGCCAGTATGGTGATGACGAATACTCGCTTCCAATGTGCGTTCACTGCGATGTCGCCAAACACGGATGCGACCATCACGATACTGTAAATAGAACCTGTATTCATCCGAAAAATGACGTTTTGCCATTCGTGCACCCAGGTTCGTCGTTGAGTACACCATCGCTGGCGCTCATGTCTGTGATGCAGCGTCAAGGGTAACCGCAGCCATGGCCTCGGAGCTGATAGTCCATGCTGCTGCAAACGTCGTCGAACTGTTCGTGCAGACGGTTGTTGTCTTGCAAACGTCCCCATCTGTTGACTCAGGTATCGAGACGTGGCTACATGATCCGTCACAGCCATGCAGATAAGATGCCTGCGAGTGATACGAGGCCGTTGGGATCCAACACGGCGTTCCGTATTACCCTCCTGAACCCACCGATTCCATATTCTACTAACAGTCATTGGATCTCGACCAACGCGAGCAGCAATGTCACGATAGGATAAACCGCAATCGCTATAGGCTACAATCCGACCTTATCAAAGTCGGAAACGTGATGGTTCGTATTTCTCCTCCTTACACGAGGCATCACAACAACGTTTCACCAGGCAACGCCTGTCAACTGCGATTTGTGTATGAGAAATCGGTTGGGAACTTTCCTCATGTCAGCACGTTGTAGGTGTCGCCACCAGCGCCAACCTTGTGTGAATGCTCTGAAAAGCTAATCATTTGCATATCACAGCATCTTCTTCCTGTCGGTTAAATTTCGCGTCTGTAGCACGTCATCCCCCCCCCTCCCCCCCCTCCCCCCCCCCCATGAACCATGTACCTTGCCGTTGGTGGGGAGGCTTGCGTGCCTCAGCGATACAGATAGCCATACCGTAGGTGCAACCACAACGGAGGGGTATCTGTTGAGAGGCCAGACAAACGTGTGGTTCCTGAAGAGGGGCAGCAGCCTTTTCAGTAGTTGCAAGGCAACAGTCTGGATGATTGACTGATCTGGCCTTGTAACAATAACCAAAACGGCCTTGCTGTGCTGGTACTGCGAACGGCTGAAAGCAAGGGGAAACTACAGCCGTAATTTTTCCCGAGGGCATGCAGCTTTACTGTATGATTACATGATGATGGAGTCCTCTTGGGTAAAATATTCCGGAGGTAAAATAGTCCCCCATTCGGATCTCCGGGCGGGGACTACTCAAGAGGATGTCGTTATCAGGAGAAAGAAAACTGGCGTTCTACGGATCGGAGCGTGGAATGTCAGATCCCTTAATCGGGCAGGTAGGTTAGAAAATTTAAAAAGGGAAATGGATAGGTTGAAGTTAGATATAGTGGGAATTAGTGAAGTTCGGTGGCAGGAGGAACAAGACTTCTGGTCAGGTGACTACAGGGTTATAAACACAAAATCAAATAGGGGTAATGCAGGAGTAGGTTTAATAATGAATAGGAAAATAGGAATGCGGGTAAGCTACTACAAACAGCATAGTGAACGCATTATTGTGGCCAAGATAGATACGAAGCCCACACCTACTACAGTAGTACAAGTTTATATGCCAACTAGCTCTGCAGATGACGAAGAAATTGAAGAAATGTATGATGAAATAAAAGAAATTATTCAGATTGTGAAGGGAGACGAAAATTTAATAGTCATGGGTGACTGGAATTCGAGTGTAGGAAAAGGGAGAGAAGGAAACATAGTAGGTGAATATGGATTGGGGGACAGAAATGAAAGAGGAAGCCGCCTGGTCGAATTTTGCACAGAGCACAACATAATCATAACTAACACTTGGTTTAAGAATCATGAAAGAAGGTTGTATACATGGAAGAACCCTGGAGATACTAAAAGGTATCAGATAGATTATATAATGGTAAGACAGAGATTTAGGAACCAGGTTTTAAATTGTAAGACATTTCCAGGGGCAGATGTGGACTCTGACCACAATTTATTGGTTATGACCTGTAGATTAAAACTGAAGAAACTGCAAAAAGGTGGGAATTTAAGGAGATGGGACCTGGATAAACTAAAAGAACCAGAGGTTGTACAGAGATTCAGGGAGAGCATAAGGGAGCAATTGACAGGAATGGGGGAAATAAATACAGTAGAAGAAGAATGGGTAGCTTTGAGGGATGAAGTAGTGAAGGCAGCAGAGGATCAAGTAGGTAAAAAGACGAGGGCTAGTAGAAATCCTTGGGTAACAGAAGAAATATTGATTTTAATTGATGAAAGGAGAAAATATAAAAATGCAGTAAGTGAAACAGGCAAAAAGGAATACAAACGTCTCAAAAATGAGATCGACAGGAAGTGCAAAATGGCTAAGCAGGGATGGCTAGAGGACAAATGTAAGGACGTAGAGGCCTATCTCATTAGGGGTAAGATAGATACCGCCTACAGGAAAATTAAAGAGACCTTTGGAGATAAGAGAACGACTTGTATGAATATCAAGAGCTCAGATGGAAACCCAGTTCTAAGCAAAGAAGGGAAAGCAGAAAGGTGGAAGGAGTATATAGAGGGTCTATACAAGGGCGATGTACTTGAGGACGATATTATGGAAATGGAAGAGGATGTAGATGAAGATGAAATGGGAGATATGATACTGCGTGAAGAGTTTGACAGAGCACTGAAAGACCTGAGTCGAAACAAGGCCCCCGGAGTAGACAATATTCCATTGGAACTACTGACGGCCGTGGGAGAGCCTGTCCTGACAAAACTCTACCACCTGGTGAGCAAGATGTATGAAACAGGAGAAATACCCTCAGACTTCAAGAAGAATATAATAATTCCAATCCCAAAGAAAGCAGGTGTTGACAGATGTGAAAATTACCGAACTATCAGCTTAATAAGTCACAGCTGCAAAATACTAACACGAATTCTTTACAGACGAATGGAAAAACTAGTAGAAGCCAACCTCGGGGAAGATCAGTTTGGATTCCGTAGAAACACTGGAACACGTGAGGCAATACTGACCTTACGACTTATCTTAGAAGAAAGATTAAGGAAAGGCAAACCTACGTTTCTAGCATTTGTAGACTTAGAGAAAGCTTTTGACAATGTTGATTGGAATACTCTCTTTCAAATTCTAAAGGTGGCAGGGGTAAAATACAGGGAGCGAAAGGCTATTTACAATTTGTACAGAAACCAGATGGCAGTTATAAGAGTCGAGGGACATGAAAGGGAAGCAGTGGTTGGGAAGGGAGTAAGACAGGGTTGTAGCCTCTCCCCGATGTTGTTCAATCTGTATATTGAGCAAGCAGTAAAGGAAACAAAAGAAAAATTCGGAGTAGGTATTAAAATTCATGGAGAAGAAATAAAAACTTTGAGGTTCGCCGATGACATTGTAATTCTGTCAGAGACAGCAAAGGACTTGGAAGAGCAGTTGAATGGAATGGACAGTGTCTTGAAAGGAGGATATAAGATGAACATCAACAAAAGCAAAACAAGGATAATGGAATGTAGTCTAATTAAGTCGGGTGATGCTGAGGGAATTAGATTAGGAAATGAGGCACTTAAAGTAGTAAAGGAGTTTTGCTATTTGGGGAGCAAAATAACTGATGATGGTCGAAGTAGAGAGGATATAAAATGTAGGCTGGCAATGGCAAGGAAAGCGTTTGTGAAGAAGAGAAATTTGTTAACATCCAGTATAGATTTAAGTGTCAGGAAGTCATTTCTGAAAGTATTCGTATGGAGTGTAGCCATGTATGGAAGTGAAACATGGACGATAAATAGTTTGGACAAGAAGAGAATAGAAGCTTTCGAAATGTGGTGCTACAGAAGAATGCTGAAGATTAGATGGGTAGATCACATAACTAATGAGGAAGTATTGAATAGGATTGGGGAGAAGAGAAGTTTGTGGCACAACTTGACCAGAAGAAGGGATCGGTTGGTAGGACATGTTCTGAGGCATCAAGGGATCACCAATTTAGTATTGAAGGGCAGCGTGGAGGGTAAAAATCGTAGAGGGAGACCAAGAGATGAATACACTAAGCAGATTCAGAAGGATGTAGGTTGCAGTAGGTACTGGGAGATGAAAAAGCTTGCACAGGATAGAGTAGCATGGAGAGCTGCATCAAACCAGTCTCAGGACTGAAGACCACAAGAAGAAGAAGCACGTCATCGTCGTGGTGTAGCAATTTTAATGGCCAGTAGTGTATTATAGTTGTAATTATTCACTTTTCTCATATAGGCCTGAACGTAGTTATTGGCAGAATTTAATTAACTGAAGGAGCTAAACTATGCTACTGATCGATTCCATGCGCTAGGTAGTTTCTACTATACCCAGGCTTAGTATTTTTCTATCTCTCTTAAGTGTCTACATACAATGATGAGCCAAAACACTACAATCACTGCCCACCGCAATACTGAATGCCGCCCGCTGCCTTTTTTTGGCACGAAACATATTAAGGAATCTATATCTGCGGAGAAGAGATGAATGGGGACTCACTGCAGCAATGGCATAGGCTGCACACTGGGATCTCCACTGATAGTAACACAGATTGTTGTGGCCCAGTAACTGGGAAAGAGTACCTCGAAAACGGCGAAGCTGGTCTGCTATTCGTGCTACTGTCGTGGGTATCTACATAAACAACATCTTACTTGTTGGCGATGACATCCTACAGCAGGACAAAGGTCTACGTCGCAAGGCCAGACTCGTTATACAGTCGTTTGAGTAGCATGGTAGTAACCTCACACTGATGTCTTGCTCATAAATCCGCCTGATGTGAACCCAATGGAACACGCCCGGAACGCTATCTGTCCCAAGCTCCACGCCCTCAAACCATAATTTACTCGGATTTGGGCACCTGTTCCTAGATATCTGGTGACACATTCCTCTGGACTTGCTGTTCCATGCCATGCAGAATCGCTTCTTTGTTGTCTTCCAAATGTGTGCCAAGACATTGTTAAGCAGGTGCTCGTGACGTTTTAGATCATTAGTGTATATCGTTTATAACATTAGTCCTACCGCAGTACTCTGAGAGTCCCCAGAGTGCTTTCGTTCCTTACTGAAAACAACGTACTCAGTCCTGTTCTCTAGCAAGTCTTCAGTACAGTACCCTACCAGTTAGGATATTGAGGGTAAGTCTACTTTGTTTACTATGTGAACTGTGTAGAAGAATTTCTGGAAGACGACAAAAACTTAACACCTGAGCTGTTGTACCTACTGCCTCGGTATCTCATGAACGAACGGAGCAATTAGAGTTTTCCGCGACCGGTGGTTGCGGGAGCCATGTAGGACATCCTCGGTCTCGCGAGCACATTGCATGTTGCACAATTCTGCAGGAAACTGACAGTGAGATAGGCCTATAGTTTTGTACATGTGTCTTCCGCTCCTTCTTATAGGCAGGTACCTTTTCCACATGGCGCGGACGATTCACAGTAAACAGATGCTAGAAGAGAGGCCAATTCTTTCGCACATTCTGTGTAGAACACAACACCGTCCATCGAGCGATTTGAGCTCCTTTTCAATTCCACACTCAATTATGATTGTGGTTCTTTTCAAACGGTTAAAGCTTGAGGGAAAAATAATGCAAAAGAAGCTTTAAAATTTATTCAGAGTATTTCTACGGAAGAGGACAACTTCTCAAAACTGTAACAATACTCAAATGATTCATCTTCACATGAAAGGAGACATCGAAAACTATAGTCCTGTCAGCCTTCTATGGATATTGTTAACTAATCGTTATCAGCAAACACATACCGAAAACCACGAATTTTAAACTTGCAAAAGAAGAAGCAACTTTGGAGGGCTACACATGAGGTGTATACAATACAATGTACCATTTACAAGTTGTGAATGAAGTTACATCATCTAAGAATTAGTATGAATTATCACTTTGCTTGCAATTCATTGATTTTTGACCCTATGAAAACTCCATGAACTGTTGTCGCCCACAACGGCTCTACGTGTGGCCTACTCCGAATAGGCATCTCATCCAAAGTCGTTGAAGTCTTGAGAGATTCCATGCCTTTTTTGCTTGTCAGCTCCAATTTTCATCAATTTTATTAATATTTTATATCATTTCACGGTGGTAATGGGCCAAATAAGGTCATTCTGATGACAGTATTTGTACACAGAGCTCAGATTACTTTTCACTTGCCGCAAGACCGCTACGGTCGCAGGTTCGAATCCTGCCTCGGGCATGGATGTTTGTGATGTCCTTAGGTTAGTTAGGTTTAACTAGTTCTAAGTTCTAGGGGACTAATGACCTCAGCAGTTGAGTCCCATAGTGCTCAGAGCCATTTGAACCATTTTGAACTTTTCACTTGATTGCTATGCATGTTGGGAACTGTACATGGTCTTGCTTTTAGTTTTCTCTGTTACTTCCCTGGTTGGATTGTTAGGAGGCGAGCACTAGAGGACGCCACACACTGTGTTTCCGTGAGGGGCTGCACTTCCGTGAATACAGGGTGACTGACATCGGTCGAGTTTCGCCTATTGTAAGGATGGTGAAACGACCTGCGAGCCGTCTGAGTGTCGCCACAGTTTGTGTGTTTACCGTTCCGGCGCGTCTGGAACGAACACTGCTGGCGCCGACTGACTGTATTGTTTTCATGATTCTGAGAATACTTGTGGACCGTGCCCTGCTGGACGCGACTGTCTGGCGCTAGATGGCAGGTGGTGTTGGCATCCTCTTTCTGTAGCCGGTCCAATGGCAAGTTCAGTGCCCCCAGCTAAATAGCAGAGGCATGACTGGTCAACTTAAACTGGGCCAGTTGACGTCATAAAGCCCTGCGCGAAATTGGAGGGAACGATCTCTATTGAAGCGGATCATGTTCCAAGATAGTGTGGGGGAATTTTGGAGTCAGCACCAAATGCGGATTCGCAGCTTTTCGGGGGTAGTGGGGACTTGAGTAACGTAGGCTTCGCTCTTGCGTTGCGCAGGCGCGTGGCATTTGGGATCTGATCTTCGTCGGAATCGGCTGGTCTTGCGACTTAGTGGTACTTTTTCGGAACCGTTGAGGAGCATGACTTCGGTTATACTCCAGTTTCTTACACTGCGCTTTCGCACTGTAACATCCCCTTAGAAAAATTTATGAATGACTGTGTTGGTAAAGCTCTACGTTATTTGATTTTCAAACAGCTGAGAAAAACTGAACATACTGAGACATTTCTCTCTTTACTTATTCTGATCATCAGTAAACTGACACACAATATTTTTAGCACAACGCAATCTGACTTTCAATAATCCCTACAAAAGAATGGCCATGATTGACAATAACCTATACCTTTCATGAATCACTTACCTCACAAAAATCTTCGTTACTCGAACTACTGCAATACAGTGAGCGCCAATATTGCCAGGTAAATAAAAGATTCCAACTACTGAAGGCACTAACTACTAATAGGCGTAGTTAGCAAATAGAAACGTCCCCTCAGGAAAATTTATGTAAACTATATGCAAATAACAAGTAAGCGCACCGTGGTTGAAATACTCGAGGCTAGCGTACACACACACATTCAAGACACTATATATATATATATATCAGTTCCTCCCCCATGAACCATGGACCTTGCCGTAGGTGGGGAGACTTGCATGCCTCAACGATACAGATAGCCGTACCGTAGGTGCAACCACAACGGAGGGGTATCTGTTGAGAGGCCAGACAAACGTGTGGTTCCTGAAGAGGGGCAGCAGCCTTTTCAGTAGTTGCAGGGGCAACAGTCTGGATGATTGACTGATCTGGCCCTGTAACACTAACCAAAACGGCTTTGCTGTTGTGGTACTGCGAACGGCTGAAAGCAAGGGGAAACTACAGCCGTAATTTTTCCCGAGGGCGTGCAGCTTTACTGACGTAGGCTGCAGTAGGTACTGGGAGATGAAAAAGCTTGCACAGGATAGAGTAGCGTGGAGAGCTGCATCAAACCAGTCTCAGGACTGAAGACCACAACAACAACATCAGTCATGACATCCAGACTTACAAATTTCGTTTTTTCTGATGGACACACGTCCACATCGTCCGCTTTCAAAATTCTGCCATCTCTCGCCCCACATCCACCACTGCTGGCGGCTCACCTCAAACTGCGCAACGCTTTGCGCTCTTCACACTGTTCACATCCATCTGCCCTACACTACAATAGCAAATATTCCAACAATGCCAACCAGCCACAGACTGCACACAGCACAGTCAGTGATTTTCATACAGAGCGCTACGTGGCGTTACCAACATAAAAACCTAAACAGCCTACTTGCAGCTTCTGTACCGACAGGGCGAGTTTAAGCGGTTTTTTTGTGTCTCTTCCTAGAGATACATCCTCGTGCATCCACGAGTTTCTCTGCTTTTGGCCACACGAGCAGAACTTAGAATTGTCGGACAGCATTCGAGGCCACGTGTTGAAACGGAGTTGCCGCGCGGCATTAGCCGAGCGATCTAAGGCGCTGCAGTCATGGACTATGTGGCTGGTCCCGGCGGAGGTTCGATTCTTCCCTCGGGCAGAGGTGTGTGTGTTTGTCCTTAGGATAATTTAGGTTAAATAGTGTGTAAGCTTAGGGACTGATGACCTTAGCAGTTAAGTCCCATAAGATTTCACACACATTTGAATATTTGAAACGGAGTTGCTGGAGTCGGCGCCTACATCATCAGATCGCTGCCCACCGACGACGTCCTTTAGGTTTCAGGACTGGTAAAGTATTGGCATTGTAGGATCTATCATTTTTATACTGAAGTCCTCAGCAACATGTGTGCTCACCTTGCTACAAGTCCACCTTGTTTGTTTCTCCTTGTGTTCCCATTTGAGCTCTCACTACTAATCGCAATACTGCATTATAGTCTGGGGACTAATATTTGATTCATTAGGACCACCAGTCATTATAGTAATCTATTGCATAACAGAGAGCAGGAGCCTCTTGTTTTCGAGAAACTCTTATTCTCATAATAGTCCAGTATACCCTATCCTTTAGCCTACTGTTTGTATTGACAATGAAGTACCTTTATGTTCAAACTAATAATAAATCTCATTGTAACATTTAATTCGCATATCATTTTGTAGATAGATGTAGAATCCATTTCCTGACGTTTATTGTAATAAAATTCCCTTTTTTTACTGAGTAGGTTATGATTTTTATTAAAATATTGTGAG
The DNA here is from genome assembly GCF_023864345.2 of Schistocerca serialis cubense. Lineage (NCBI taxonomy): Eukaryota > Metazoa > Arthropoda > Insecta > Orthoptera > Acrididae > Schistocerca > Schistocerca serialis. The sequence goes on along the minus strand of NC_064638.1, from coordinate 610,148,391 downwards.
TGTGCAAGCCTTATTTTACCAACTAGCAAGGTCCACCATCAATTTCCTTTCGTTACTGTTGTGCACATAATCAATTATCAATTAGGTGGTAGGTAAGAAGGGGATCGAGTGCATATCTAGCTCTCATGCAAAATTCGCAAGAATTCTGTCACCGAGGGGGGGGGGGGGGGGCGAGCGGATGCAGCATATTCCAGTTTTTTTATAAATTTCAATAATATTAATTACAGATGTGGCAATAGATTGCCAACAACTGTAGCTAACACTGAAAAGCTTGCACTCTAAGTGGACAGTTCAGTTCATTTGGTCAAACTAAAGCTCTTAACCGTCGTGACGGCGATAATAAAGTGTGGAATCGTGTGTAAAGTCATTTTTCACGGGGATCCATCAAAAACAAATTACGTAAGTCCCAAAAAATCTCGAAACGAATTCGAAGTTCTCAAAACAAAATCCCATGTCTGCACTGCAGTTCAGGGAATTCCACAAGCCCCGACTTGACTTAATTACTTTTGGAGTAATCATGATTTTTTCAAACATCTTCTAGTTTGCAACTTCTCAATGATTGCACCTATCATAAAATTAACGGTGCTGGTGTTCTGCATGATTAATTTATTCATGATGGAATATGATTTCCCAGATTTTCTAGATTTCCTGGGTTTTGGCCGCTAGTGCTTATATCTAAACAAAATAAACGCTATAATATGACTACAGGCAAGCAATCTATAGCTGGTTGATGGCAGCCATTGATGTTCCACACCGAGCACCAGCTGAGTTTCACCCATCGGCAACCAGGAGTTGTGTGTAGCCAGCCCCGGCTGCGTTTGCGTATCTGGGAAATTTTTAATTAGTGCCAATGAATTTTATTGATGGACAATAATTAGCTGAAGTTGGTAGCTGAAATAAAATAATTATATGAAATTAGATGGTGTCATTAATTAGTACTTGCTCAATCGGATCCAATGGTGTGTCTCAAGATTTAGTAAATTAATTACTTTTGGCGAAATTAATTTTCATAATGTTAGTGAATTTACCGCTCTTACATTAACTATAAATAATTGTCCATGGTACTGGTGGGCGCCTATTTCATGCGATTTAGCTTAAAATGGTTGTCTCACTGTAGTTTTATGTAATACATGATTTTACTGGTGTGCCCAAAATATTAATAACAGCATTCCCGATTTTATGAGTTGCCTCATTTCTATTGTTTGGTCGGTAGCAACCACTGATGCTCGATATTGGGTTGATTTGGTGCAGGAGACCAAACAGCAATGTCATCGGTCTCATCAGATAAGGGAAGGAAGTCAGCCGTGCCCTTTCAAAGGAACAGCATTTGCCTTAACCGATTTAGGGAATCACGGAAAACCTAAATCAAGATGGCTGGACGCAGAATTGAACCCTCGTCCTGCCGAATGCGAGTCCAGTGTGCTAACCACTGCGCCACCTCGCTTAGTTATGCTCGGTGTCGTTGTCTTTTCGACTACTTACTTCGTGACTCTTTAAGTTAAAGTGGTTATTCCAACAGCAACTATTTTAGCCATGGGTTTTCCGACTGTCAAAACAAGCCACGATAGCGAGGAAGCTCTGCCGACCTTTCTGTAATGGCAACATCAATTGTAACATACCTACAACCAATATGTAACGTACCTACAAATAATATAGCCTATGTTCGGCTGTGAAAATAGACTTGCTAAACAAACTGAGCTGTCAGTAATCGGTGTCTATCCTGCATAACAAGGTGCGCATGTTATATTGTAAGATGGCAAGAACTATGCGCCTTACATGAAGTCATTAAAGATCACCTAACTCACATTGAGCAAACAGTAGGGCTGAACAAAAATGACTGACAAGACAAAATGCATCTTATGGACGTATTGGAATAATTAATGTCGAGTGATGGTTTTAAAGTAATTCACACGACATGAAAACCTTTGTGGAAACGCATCGATTTACTGGAAGCTAGTTTAACCCAGGGAAGTATACAGAGTGACCGTGGCAGGCCGGCGGGGGAGTGGCGAAGGGAAGTAGGCAGCTTAGGGTGGCCCAAGCTCTGAGAAAGCGGTAACGGGGCGCGGCCTCCGGCTGCCTTAAGATGAGTGACAGTGAGTCGGTGGTTGACCCCAACTCCATGCTGGTGTACCGGGAAGCAGACGGACAACTTGTACGCCTGTTGATAAATGTCCGTCGTCCCGTTTTCAGTGAAACATACGAGAAAGCCGCGCAAAGCTAAAGTGGAGTGGTCAACAGAGGTCAAAATACGCCTGTTCGTGACTATAGGAACTTCACGCTGAATTCACAGTCTACAGAGCCTGAAGTAAATCAGGTGAAGAGCGACAGAATGAAATACGCCGGCCTCCGATGGGAACGTAGGACCAAGGAATTTGAAGTACTCTCCTGGGAGTCAGAATTCCGGAAAACTTGGTGTTTGTACAGACGCTAACCTTGATGGGTGGCCTGGGAGGAGCCAAATAGTAGAAGTTGAGAGGAAGGGAAATTTTGTGGGAATCTGTTCACTTCACAGAGCAGGCACTGATCGGCGCTGGGAAGCGACGCATAATTAACGCCACTTGCGCTGCAATTGGCGTAAGTGGTTTTGCTGGAGGGGAAAACGAGGTGAAGAGTGGACTGGGAGAAGTCTCTGTAGAGGTCTTCCGTTCCCAGCTTGCCTAGAGTGTGGACGTGGCGTTCTTAGCTTGCCTGAGAAAGAGTGAGCATCTCTGCAGTTTAGGACTTAGCAAATGGAATGATTGAGCTTGAAGATAGAAAGTTTTGGTTCAGCTATGTACTGAGCAAGATAGCTAGGAGTGAATAGACGAGCGCAGCCTTGCAGCACCACGAGGTCGGTCGACATCCACACAATGACGCCACTCCGCCACGCTGTATTTGGTCACTGATTAATTTGTTGGATCACGTCGGCAAAGTTTCCACGAGGGTTTCACGGGCCGTGTATTGTAGAATTCCTCTCGCACTTCGCATTACGCCTGGTTCAATCGATAGGAATTACTTTTGAGTTATCGCGCTTTACTCCACGCAAACGCAATTTATTACCACTGCCTGATAGGAGAGTCTTGTAATGTGATGATTGAAGGTCAGGAGTTAAAATAAATTTGTGCTAATTGACTGCATCTGTTTTCAATCAAGTAGTTGAAATCCCAGGTCACTTTCTTAATTAATTTTATGTTCAATATTTGCATCTGGTGTTCAATAGCTGAATATAACATCAATGTGCACCCCTTTCTAATTAAAAGTGTTCAGTTCTGGATAAATTAATGTCAACATTGCCACCGCAGTTCAGTCAGGAGTCACAGGGCCATATTACTTTTTTGCATTATCCGATATTGCGGCAGTTTTGTGCTCTCTGTTGATCTGTTAGTCAATTAGTTGGGGTGAACACACGTCAAAACCAGCTAAGTGACAGGTGGGGTGTTACAGTATGAGTGTCAGTTTCACTGTCATTTAAGCCCTCAACAGATCGTTATATGAAAAACTTAAAACTAACATTAGGACAAGCTGCTAACTGCGTAAATGAATATGAAACACAACAGGAACAAATGAACCTGTAACAATGAATACCTAAGCTGACTGTGTATTTGAATAAGAATTTACAAGTGATACAAAATCTGACTTGTGCAACGGGATTTACTCGTTTAGAGTACATGACATGTTACGGCGTGTCAGTGTCTCTGTTTTGGCCCTACGTTTTGCACTCACCTCATTAGATGACTGCCTTTTTCCAAATGGTTTACAGTAATTCCTAGCAGCATGCAGCAGCAGCGGCTAAAGCTTATTGTTATTCAGAAAGAATTTAATAAATAGGACTTTGCTTAGGTTCTGTCAACTACAAAATAACTTGTAAGAAGGCTTTCATAAATTAAGTCAGTTCAAAAACTTCAGAAATCATCATGACCAATAATAGTTTGATAAGTATTAATAATGATGAAATGCCTCACAATGATCTTATACGTATCAATAATGGCTGAGTGCCAGATTAACAAATTATTTCAATTTCAAAATTACATTAACATTTAATAATCACAGCATATTTATGAATTAGATGTGGAGAATAATAATTATTATTTGGAGGATAAGGAGGCTCTTTTACTGACAAGCAAAACATGGGATTATTGCAAACTTGGACTAACAATCACGAACTTAGCCCTGCAATTGCGCTTTATGCAGTGCTTGCGAATTTTACCTTTAACTCCAAGCGTACTGAAGCCATCTAAATCTCCCCTGGCCACATAAATGAAATCAAACCTTGAATATGGTAAGATCTGCCATCACCGACCTGAGGGCAATGTGACACGTCTTCTGTCTACGAGCTCTCGACCATCACTACTGACTTAGAATCGCGCTCCCATGTTTCACCATCTGAGTGTTACTGTCGATATCTGAGTGCTTACTTATTTCCAATCTTACACAATTGTTTTCGATACTCAGTGTAGCTTTTGATCAATGTAATGGAGCGTTCTGACACACTCCTTACATAATTCACATGTTATCCAGGGTTATGACTGCTAAGAACACCTTTCTTTATTTTTCATTTTTTACTTTTTAAAAATTTTTATCTTTTTCTTCTTCCTACAACATTATGTAGTGTAAAGACGCAAGTTTTGTATATATGATTTTTAGTTTGACATATGACCATGTGCAGACTTCGTCACCTACGTCAGTTACAACACACTTCAAAATTATTTAAATTCTTTTTAAATTGTCTCCGAATGGTTCTTGAACGAAACTGTAAAATATCATCATGTGAGTCGTATGCGCAGAATTACGTCACTCAGTCCAATTGGTTTGCGCAAATTTTTTCAATTTAGATGTCGTTTGTTTCTTCTCAGAAATTACAGGGTGATTCAAAAAGAACACCACAACTTTAGGAATTTAAAACTCTGCAACGACAAATGGCAGAGCTAAGCACTATCTGTCGGCGAATTAAGGGAGCTATAAAGTTTCATTTAGTTGTACATTTGTTCGCTTGAGGCGCTGTTGACTAGGCGTCAGCGTCAGTTGATGCTAAGATGGCGACCGCTCAACAGAAAGCTTTTTGTGTTATTGGGTACAGCAGAAGTGAATCGACGACAGTTGTTCAGCGTGCATTTCGATCGAAGTATGGTGTTAAACCTCCTGATAGGTGGTGTATTACACGTTGGTATAAACAGTTTACAGAGAATGGGTGTTTGTGCAAAGGGAAAAGTTCTGGACGGCCGAGAACGAGTGATGAAAATGTAGCACGCATCCAGCAAGCATTTGTTCACAGCCCAGGAAAATCGACTCGCAGAGCTAGCAGACAGCTGCAAATTCCACAATCAACTGTATGGAGAGTCCTACGAAAAAGGTTAGTTATGAAACCTTATCGTCTGAAATTGGTTCAAGCACTGTCTGCAGCTGATAAGATTAAAAGAATCGATTTCTGTGATTTTATCCTTGCTCAAATGGAAACAGATGAATCTTTCGTTTCAAAGATTGTATTTAGTGATGAAGCAACTTTCCACACTAACGGGAAAGTCAACCGTCACAATGTCTGTATATGGGGCACTGAGAATGCGCGGGAAACAACTCAGTATGAACGTGACTCGCCTAAGGTGAACGTTATCTGTGCCATTTCAGCCAATAAAGTTTTTCGTCCCTTTTTCTTCGAAGGTGCTACTGTAACTGGACTACAGTATCTGGAGCTGTTAGAGAATTGGCTGTTCCCTCAGCTCGAACAAGAAGCACAACAATTCATATTTCAGCAGGATGGAGCGCCACCACATTGGCACTTATCTGTCTGTAACTACCTGAACGTCAACTACCCGAGGCGATGGATCGGCCGCCAGGCAGCCCGTGACAGAGCACTTCATCACTGGCCTCCAAGAAGCCCTGATCTTACCCACTGCGATTTTTTCTTATGGGGGTATGTTAAGGATATGGTGTTTTGGCCACCTCTCCCAGCCACCATTGATGATTTGAAACGAGAAATAATAGCAGCTATCCAAACTGTTACGCCTGATATGCTACAGAGAGTGTGGAACGAGTTGGAGTATCGGGTTGATATTGCTCGAGTGTCTGGAGGGGGCTATATTGAACATCTCTGAACTTGTTTTTGGGTGAAAAAAAACCTTTTTAAATACTCTTTGTAATGATGTATAACAGAAGGTTATATTATGTTTCTTTCATTAAATACACATTTTTAAAGTTGTGGTATTCTTTTTGAATCACCCTGTATATTAATGAAAGTTATCTGCTTTAATAGATATTAGAACCACATTGAATAAACTTTCAAGACTCAAGCTCGCGATGAACGTTGTCAAAATTAATAATCTTGTCAAATAAATTCGTAATTCATTGAGATAATTCTTCATAAATAAATTCTCGGTACATGTATTTAAACCTTAGTAGCATCCACTAGTTTATTATCTTCCTACTGTTGAGTGTTACTTAAGTAAATAAATTAGTGAAATCAAAGTGAACTAGAAATTAGAATATAAATGGAAAACTTGGTTTAGTTTAGAGAGTTACATACTGGCATTCAGCATGCAGAACAGCAGAACAGAAGAGACAATGACCGTGAAGTCAGCAGTTCCACATAAGCGGGCGCTGTCGATTCAGCCGTCAGGGCATCGCCCGACCGGCTCACGTGTTTCTCAGTTGTCGCATGTGAGCAAAGGCCCTCGCCTACATTCCAAGAGCCAATGACTGACGTTAAGAAGATTCTTCGAGAAGCTTTTCAACGTGACGGAAGAGGCAATGACCGGCTCACGTGTTTCTCAGTCGTCACATGCGATCAGAGGCCCCTGCCTACATTCCAAGAGCCAATGACCGAGGTCAAGAAGATTCTTCGAGAAGCTTTTCAACGTGACAGAAGAGGCAATGGCCGTGAAGTCGTTCACCTCCAGTGAACTGAAGTGAATAAATACGCGAGACGCGGTGGGCCCGAGAGATGAAGACAGATGAAGACAGATGAAGACAGATGAAGACAGACGGAGACGAAGACGAGAGACGAAGGAAGAAAAGAAGAGCAGCAGTAGTTTTCAGTCAGTTTCGGTGCTGAAGACCGTCATACAAGAAGAGACTGCTTCATGCACAGACGCACCAAGTCCGCCGCTGTAATGGAATAGCAAGCAGCAGCCGCAGCGCCAGAAGACAGAAGTTAAAAGGTATTTGAAGTCTGGTTTTTACATACCCGGGTGACTCGTGAGGACGGGAAGGAGACGGCCTCACCTCAGCAGTCACCTGTGAGCTGGGATAAAGACCTGACAGCCGAAGACTGGCAAGCAGGAGTCCGTGGTTCGAGTTCGGGACACTGGCCTTGCCCCGCCGCGCCGCTCCGCTGGTCGACGCACAACACACGCGGCCGCTTAGAGAAGAGAAACACTGGGACGCCACACCCAAGGTATCATCCGATGCACAACTTCGCTCGCAATAGTTAAACCGGCCACCTCACGCTGCGCGTCTCCGGTCAGCTGGGTGAGACGGCGACACGAGATACACACCGCTACGCGTAATCAGACGCCGCCGCCGCCGCCGCCGCCACTGCCGCTGCCGCAGCAGAAGACTTCACAAACGACACAGCCGCCGCTCTCCGAACCAGAACATCCCGTAAGATACATTTGTATAAATCTTCAATAAAAGTTATCTTATGTAAAAATGATGTTTCATTCGACCTCATACCCGAGCCAAGGAAGAACCCACCCTGCCCACATGTTGTTAAGAGAGAAAAGTTAATTTATTTAATATTTTCACCCTGACAGAATGCTTTAGAATGCTCATCCTGACAATTGACAGCATCCAAAGAGAAACCCAGTTACATTGAGTGACAGAAGTGTCACATTTAGTAACACAACTGTTACATTTGGGTGTCAGAAGCCGGTTTAGTTGTTACATTTGGTGTCAGAGAAAAAACTCTTGGCTCAATATGAGGTGTGAATGACAGTCACTAAAGGTCCCCAGTTAGTATTTTTTAATGTGTGAAGGGATAGAGGTTTGCATAGCAGTCATAATATTTTCTTTATTTAGAAGTGTATTTTCTCTCATGATTTTAAGAGTTTGTCGGAAATATTTAAACATCTTTTAAATTCAGTATAGGAAGATTGTGTAACTAACAGTTTGTAAAATGATGACACGAAATCGTACAAAGTCAGAGTCAGCACCACAATCGGTTTCTACTGATGAAGCTATTCAGAGCTTAGTTAATCAGATAGCACAGCTTAAAAATGATAATAATGCATTATTTAAGCAGTTGTGTGAGGTTAGGCAAACCAGTTCAGTCCCTCCCACCCTAGATTCCTCAGCAGCAGCCTTAGTAACTCCTTTTTCAGGTAAACCTGGCGAGGACATAACAGCCTTTTTTGATGATTTAGTAGCAGCTGCAAAGTTAGGATCATGGTCAGATGAACAGCACTTACAAATGACAAAGTTAAGATTGACAGGAGAGGCTAAAGCACACGTCTTATACCATGAAGAATTACGGAATGCTCCAATATTTGAGGAATTGAAGAAAGGATTGCTTAAACGTTTTCAAAAACAGAACAGCTGTAGATTTTATAGGGAACAGTTAAACGCTATCACTCAGAGGCAAAACGAGTCGTTAGAAAGCTTTGTAGATAGGATTAGAAAAGTTAATATTAACACCTATCAGTTGACAACTAGTGATGAAGCAAATAAAGTTATTTTACAAGAGGCAGAAGATAGAGCAATGGATACATTTTTACGTGGGTTACCTCCTGAAACGTCCCGTCGTGTCAGGGCAGAGTTTCCTAAAAATTTAGCAGAAGCTGTATCTGTGGCGACCGCTTTCGAAGAAATAGACATTGCCACCAGATACAAGGAGAAGCGAAATATATTTTCAACAGGAGTACGATGTTTTAGGTGCGATCGACACGGACATATAGCAAAAAACTGCAGACAACCTCAATGCACTAATTGTCAAAGAATAGGTCACACATTCAAGGAATGCAGGTCTAAGAAAGTTTTTGGAAATAGAAAGCAGTTAAACTCAAACGGAAATGTCGGAGCCGCCGCCAGGCATTCCCAATAAAATTTCATGCCATTAAGGCGAATGTGAAGGCGGAATGCTGGTTATCTGCTACCATACAGGATAAAGAGGCAGGGATACTAGTGGATACAGGCGCAAACGTATCAATAGTAAGTAATGAATGTATTGGAGAAAAGAAATATGACCCTCCAAGGTATAGATTGAGTGGAGTAGGAGGAGGTACAGTTAAGTCATTAGGATGTACATCATTGATTTTCTATATTCACAGTGTACAATTTCAGGAAGATGTAGAAGTGGTAACAAAGGTAACTGATGGGTACGACGCGATCCTAGGGTTGGATTTCCTGAATAAACATCACGCTAAAATCGACCTCAGACAGCAAACTGTAGAACTTAGCGGAATAGTATTTCAGCTAGGTGACACTGCTGCAAAGGGCCCTCTGCCGCAAGATTTCCCTAACCGGAAGGCGAAATCAACTATACTGCGTGCAACGTCCTTGAAGGTTGATTCGCGGGATCAGATACCATCTGGCTCAGGAAAACTTCTCTGGATGACCGTTGACCACGAAGTACCTACAGATACAGTTTGTCTAATAGAGCCTTTAGAGGAAAATGAGGAATTAGATGTATCACATTGTTTTGTACGCAGGAGTGTTGTACGGGTTCAAGACGTTGAGGGAGAAAGAAAAGTACCGGTACATATTGACAATTTCGGAGTGGAGGACAAAGAGTTGCATAAGGGAATATTAGTAGCTACAGTCAGTACTTTTGAAGAAGAAGATTTCATTTGGTCAGATATTACTGATGGTCAGAAACCAGACGCCTATAAAACCGCATTACGCCAGAAGATTGAGCATTTGAAAGGAAAGGATAGAGACACGATAGAAGCAGTTTTAGTTGAGTTCCAAGATTTATTTAATGCAGAAGGTCCATTGCCAGCAACAGACATCACACAGCATAGGATCCCAACAGGAAATAGCCCCCCAGTTTATAGGAAGCCTTATAGAGTTGCGCATCACTTAAAGCCAGTACTGGATGAATTTTTGGAACAGCATCTAAAAGATGGAATTATAGAATATTCTGATTCGCCTTATAATTCAAATATTGTAATTATTCCAAAGAAGTCTCCCGACGGTACGAAACAATATAGATTTTGTTGTGACTACAGACACCTTAACAAACAAACTATCTCAGATGTTTATCCTCTTCCAAACATTACAGATATCATTGACAGTTTGGGTAACAGTAAATACTTTTCAACAATCGATTTACGTAGCAGATATCATCAATTGGAAGTTGCACCTGAAGATAGGCATAAAACAGCATTTTCTACCCCTGGAGGCCACTGGCAATTTAAAAGAATGCCTTTCGGTTTGAAAAATGCACCAGCAACTTTTCAAAGACTACTCGATGGAGTATTGCGAGGACTCAAAACTCAGCAATGTTGTGTACATCTAGACGATATTATTGTATTCTCCAGAGACATTAATGAACATGCTGTGCGTCTTCGTAACGTTTTTCAGAGACTTAGAAAAGCTAAATTAACATTAAATATGGAAAAATGTAGTTTTGCATTGACAGAGGTTACATACCTAGGGCATGTCATTAGTGAAAAAGGAATTAAAACAGATCCTCGATTAATTTCGGCAGTTAAGGACTTTTCAACACCACAACGCGTTAAGGAAGTACAAAGTTTCATTGGTCTCGCATCGTATTACCGAAAATATGTTCAAAATTTTGCTGAAATTGCCCGACCCTTAACCCAATTATTGAAAAAGGGTGCAAAATTTCATTGGTCTGAAGATTGTGAATCTGCATTTCAAACCCTTAAAGATAAGTTAACACACAGTCCTGTATTAGCCTACCCAGATTATAATAACGAATTTATTTTATCCTGTGACGCAAGTGGTCATTCAGTAGGAGTTGTTTTGAGTCAGAATATTAATGGCGCGGAACACCCCATAGCTACGCTTCGAGACAACTAACAACCTCAGAAAGAAATTATTCCACAACGGAGAAAGAATTGTTAAGTGTTATTTATGGTATCAAATACTTTAAATGCTACTTGTATGGTAGAAAATTCAAGGTTATTACAGACCACGCAGCTTTAAAATGGTTGCTTGGATTAAAGGATCCATCTAGTCGTCTTACACGTTGGGCCCTATGTCTTTCCGAAATGGATTTCGAAGTTATCCATAAACCAGGCAAAAAACACACGAATGCAGATTGCTTAAGTCGGAAAATAGCACTTTTGGAAGCAACAGGCCGAGATACTGAGGACTGGAGAAAGGCACAAGATGAGGATACAGGATGTAAAAAATACGCAACTCAAAAACAATTTTGCTTTGAAGATGGTGTATTATGCCGTAAAACAAAACTTGGACCGCGAATTGTTGTTCCCCAACACCTTAGACAAGAAATAATGGCAGAGGCCCACGATCATATCTTTGCAGGACACGGTGGACAGCGGACAACCGAAAGACGAGTAGCAGAGCGATTTTGGTGGCAAACCAGAAAACAGGATGTTGCGCAGTACGTTCGTAATTGCATTGCGTGCGCACAACGAGCTGAATTTTCTCGTTCAAAAATACCCTTACAGAGGCTCCCCGAGGCTTCATGTCCATTTCAAATCTGCGGAGTGGATCTCTACGGGCCATTTCATAAAACACCTGCTGGTAATAAGTATGTTCTTACAATTATCGATCACTTTTCACGCTATCTAGCTATCGTGAGTCTCCCAGATCAGCAAGCAAATACAGTTGCCCAAGCTTTAGTTAACAACTGGATACTTAAATTTGGCGTACCTGAAGCTATTATCACAGATCAGGGATCTAATTTTATGTCTGAATTAATGAAACAGCTATGCCATTTATTAAAAATACGCAAATTACGCACAACACCGTTACACCCTCAGTGCAACGGGCGCACAGAAAGAGTTCATCGGACAATTGGCAAGATGCTTAGTTATTATATTAACGAACAACATTCTAATTGGGATACGTATTTACCAATAATTGTGTCGGTATACAACGCCAAAACGCATGAAGCAACTGGCATGTCACCTTATGAAGTGGTCTATGGAAAAAAAATGCCGTCCCCTTTTGATGTAATCAGGCAGAAAAACGGAAAAGTCGGAGAAACAGTAAGAGATTTCAGTCGAATGATGAAGGATGTATGGAAAAAGGTTCAAAAATCTAATACAAAGGCTTTGGAACGACAGGAAAGATTAGGTAATACCCAAGCTAAATATCCAAATTACAAAATCGGTCAGTGGGTTATGCTTTCAACTCCTTACATAGCGAAAGGAAAAACGAAGAAATTTGTAACAAACTACAGAGGTCCTTATCAAATTATTGAGATCACGTCACCAGTCAACGTTAAATTGCAACTGCCCACCCGAACTACCATTGTCCGTGCAAGTCGTTTAAAACCTTTTAAGGGCGCTCCAGATACAACAATAGTGTCTGCTTTTCCGAAGGGTGGAGGAAGTTCCTGTAAAGGAAAAAGAGTGGCCACGCCAGCACAACATACAGACATGGCACCATACAATCTTCGACCAAGAGTGCGAATGTCCTAGTGGAATCTTAGTAGACTGTGGATAATATACAAATGTGAATAATTAATACATGATAATGGTTTATTTTTTAAGAAAGAAAACCTGAACGTAGAAACATGTAGATCTTGTAGTTAACAATGTATTCCTTCTTTTCTTTGTTTTTGTTTTTACTAGGTTGGTAGGTTCACAACCATGTTGTTTGCTTTTTTCAGAAAACGCCATGCAGGCATTTCCTACACAAAACCTGTCCTACCTCAATGACTCCCTTGACAGTTCCCTTCTGAAGTCATTAGATATGTTCATAAACTCACAGCAAGGCAAAATTGATGCCAATGTTATGATGCAACATGTCTTAAAATTAAAAGGTGAACGCAAAACTAAAATTATAATGCTAGGAACGTGTATATCTGGAACCTTTGTGTTGGTGTTTCTGCTTTGTACAGTTTTCTTTTATTTAAGACGAAAAAATAAGCCAAATAATAATATACCACTTCATCAAATCCCTGTTAACTGGATACCACACTCTTAACTGGTGTACTTCAGCAGTTACTTTTGAGCATTAGTGTATTACTTTTGTTTATTGTACTTCATTCTTTACTAAACAGTTTCTTGTTAAAATAAACAATACTGTAGAATAGATGGCTCTGGCTCTGAGCACTATGGGACTCAACTGCTGAGGTCATTAGTCCCCTGTAGAATAGATATTCTTGCATTAGTATAAGGTAGATTAAACAGCTGTTGCTCTGTAGTTTTCTAAGTGCAAAACCTATTTTTTGTTTATTCATTGTCATCAAGATTTGTTACACTTATTACAACCATTTATGTAAGAATTATGTGATTCATGACCGTACAGTGCTTTTGTAAAGTGATAAAGTATTTTCCACATACTTAATGTGAAGCGTGTGTAATCTTCTAACTCGAGAGTTTTCAGTGTTTGTGCTTTTGGCGTGTGAAGAGTGGAGGAATGTTGAGTGGTAAATTCGAGGGCGAATTTCTCCGAAGGGTGGAGGAATGTTGAGTGTTACTTAAGTAAATAAATTAGTGAAATCAAAGTGAACTAGAAATTAGAATATAAATGGAAAACTTGGTTTAGTTTAGAGAGTTACATACTGGCATTCAGCGTGCAGAACAGCAGAACAGAAGAGACAATGACCGTGAAGTCAGCAGTTCCACATAAGCGGGCGCTGTCGATTCAGCCGTCAGGGCATTGCCCGACCGGCTCACGTGTTTCTCAGTTGTCGCATGTGAGCAAAGGCCCTCGCCTACATTCCAAGAGCCAATAACCGACGTTAAGAAGATTCTTCGAGAAGCTTTTCAACGTGACGGAAGAGGCAATGACCGGCTCACGTGTTTCTCAGTCGTCACATGCGATCAGAGGCCCCTGCCTACATTCCAAGAGCCAATGACCGAGGTCAAGAAGATTCTTCGAAGCTTTTCAACGTGACAGAAGAGGCAATGGCCGTGAAGTCGTTCACCTCCAGTGAACTGAAGTCAATAAATACGCGAGACGCGGTGGGCCCGAGAGATGAAGACAGATGAAGACAGATGAAGACAGATGAAGACAGATGAAGACAGATGAAGACAGACGGAGATGAAGACGAGAGACGAAGGAAGAAAAGAAGAGCAGCAGTAGTTTTCAGTCAGTTTCGGTGCTGAAGACCGTCATACAAGAAGAGACTGCTTCATGCACAGACGCACCAAGTCCGCCGCTGTAATGGAATAGCAAGCAGCAGCCGCGGCGCCAGAAGACAGAAGTTAAAAGGTATTTGAAGTCTGGTTTTTACATACCCGGGTGACTCGTGAGGACGGGAAGGAGACGGCCTCACCTCAGCAGTCACCTGTGAGCTGGGATAAAGACCTGACAGCCGAAGACTGGCAAGCGGGAGTCCGTGGTTCGAGTTCGGGACACTGGCCTTGCCCCGCCGCGCCGCTCCACTGGTCAACGCACAACACACGCGGCCGCTTAGAGAAGAGAAATACTGGGACGCCACACCCAAGGTATCATCCGATGCACGACTTCGCTCGCAATAGTTAAACCGGCCACCTCACGCTGCGCGTCTCCGGTCAGCTGGGCGAGACGGCGACACGAGATACACACCGCTACGCGTAATCAGACGCCGCCGCCGCCGCCGCCGCCACTGCCGCTGCCGCAGCAGAAGACTTCACAAACGACACAGCCGCCGCTCTCCGAACCAGAACATCCCGTAAGATACATTTGTATAAATCTTCAATAAAAGTTATCTTATGTAAAAATGATGTTTCATTCGACCTCATACCCGAGCCAAGGAAGAACCCACCCTGCCCACATGTTGTTAAGAGAGAAAAGTTAATTTATTTAATATTTTCACCCTGACAGAATGCTTTAGAATGCACATCCTGACAATTGACAGCATCCAAAGAGAAACCCAGTTACATTGAGTGACAGAAGTGTCACATTTAGTAACACAACTGTTACATTTGGGTGTCAGAAGCCGGTTTAGTTGTTACACTACATATAGATGTGAACCTGAGCCTTGACAAGATAGGACTGAACATTTTGAAACACGTATGTTCTGTAGCAGCGATGGCGAGGCATGACAGAATCTCTGACCAGAGAGTTATTTATCGTTCCTAGTCTGCGCTTGACCGCGGAAGAGTTCAGTTGCATGTAGGGAGTCGGCAGTAGCAGTTGCGGTCGAGTTGCGAGTTGTAGTCGGTCGGAGTTGTGTGTGAGGAGTCGGCGGGCGTCGACATGGGTCTCTGGTCAAGATTCAGGACGAGGTATAATTTTTAAATAAGGTAATGAAGCAGCATTGCGCTCATCTGATAATGTAATGCATCTTAAGTGTAATTAATTTGTTCAAGAATCGCCCCAATAATAATTTTGTTTTCAAACCAAGCATTTTAACAAAACAAACATTTTATTGAAAGAAAATTTCCCATGCATTTCCTTAAAGAAAAGTTTCAATTAAATTCAAAGTTGCACAGGGCCTAAGATCGACATTTCGGTCTATTTGCGTTTTCATTGTCACTGAGATTTCATTATCATTGAATTGACTTACATTTTTGTGGGCAGCTTACATTTGGCTCAGGTTGCTAGTTCTCATTTAATCATTCATTGTCATTAAATTTTGTTTTTTGCTGGGAGGTTACACTTAGCACGATTTTCATTGTCATTCAAATTTTTGTCATTCGAAAAATTTTGTGAGGAGGTTACACTTGGCTCTATTCCCATTAACATTTAATTATTGGCTTTTCAAAATTCTCTGGGGAGGTTACACTTGGCGATATCCGGCCAGGATCGTATTTCGTTGAGAATCTTCTGAAAAGTAGTCAGATATTTGCTCTTGTTTACTTAATATAATTAGCATTTGGCGCAACGCTTTTACTAATTTTGTGACTTTCTTTCCTCAGATCATCGGCAATTCGTTGCTCTGTTGTATTTGTGTTTGTTGCTTTTTGTATTGTGCTTATTTCATTTGTGAATAATCGTGAATATTGTAAAAATGCCGCGAAAGACTGTGAATAGTGTATCGCGAGGTATTATGAACGAAATTGCCGGTTTAAACAACGTGATCGATAGTAATTGTGACACGCAGTGTAATGATGACAATCCTGCGTTCACTGACAATCAGTGCGTTCCAACCACTAATGATGATTTTTGTCTTAATAATGAACAAACGAACTCGGTTATGTCCTCCGTTGATTTGACGGCAATCGATGACGCGGGGCGCCCTATTATAATGAGTGCTGCCCAGCTTAACACACCCGGTTTGGAAAATTTAAGTAACATACAGACAAATTTTCTAATGAAAATGGTCAGTGTACTGAAAGTAAGACGTATTCATTTAATTCCGAAATAGTGACTGACAATGTACGTTCGACTGACAAATCTTTTTGTAAACCACAGAATGACCAAATGGTCACACAAAACGTGACAATTGCATGTACTCCCTCACAGAGCACTGAGAATGCAACAGCTACTTTTGGTTTGGATCAATTTATGGTAGTTTTGCTACAGTTTAAGAACGAATTTAATGAAAATACGAAACAACAGAATGAAAAACAAGACAGCCTTAAAGAAGATCTCAAACAACAACTTAGTGAACAAAACAAACACCTTAATAAAAAACTAGACGACAATGATGAAAATTTCAAACAACTTAGTGAACAGGTCAAACAAGATAACGAAAAACTCAAACAATACTTTAATGAAAAATTAGACAACAATTCCAGGCAGCTTAGTGAACAGATTAGAGCCGTTGCCGCACAATGTTATGATACTAAGGAACAGTTGCGAGAGGAAATTGAGGCTTGTTCAAGAAAAAGTAGCGAAGAAATTAGATCTGTTGCGCAAGAATTAAGGGAAATGCAAACAGCTACAACAGACACACTTAGAAACGAAATTAGCGGAGTCGCTAAACAATGCTCTGAAAAGGCTACACAATTACGCGACGAGTTAAAAGCAATGACAGCAGAACTTTCGCGCACAATGGATGAAAAGATTGACGCGAAATTCGACCAACAGAACACTCAAATTGACGAACGTTTTAATCACCACATACAAAACAGTGATACGCGTTTCCGCAAATTTATTCAGGATCAAAATAAAGTAAAACGACAAGTAATGGAAACAATCACTGCACAGAGACAGGAAGACAAACGTAAATTGTTCGCGAAAGCAAAGACATACGTAGACAACAATACTGCTACAGTGTCCGACAAAATTAATACTATTGAACAGTTGAACACCGAATTACGTGATGAAATTTCTGATCTTAAGTCAAAAACAGATACACACACAGTAGATATTCAGACAGTGACAGACAGATTTGAACAATTAGAACCAACACAGGATTGCGATGTCATCAAAGCTGACGTTAAAAAATTGAACGAAATCACACATAAATTACTAAAACAGATTATTGCCTCTGATACTAAAACCGATGATCAGGTAAAAATACTGACTGAAAAATGTGATGAATTGGCCAGTCGTATTAACGTTATTGAAAGTAATAATGACAGCAAATCAGACGATACCTCACCGGTTTCGTTTAACCAAACACCTGAATTCCAAAATTTACAGCAGACAATTAATGAGATAGATTCATCTAATAACACATTGCGTAGAAAATTGTCAAGTTTAGAGCAAGAAGTAACAGAGATGAAAAGTATTTCAGTCAATAACACATCACAGCGGACGCCACTTTGTGAACATTTTTCAGATTCACGCAGCGCGTATAATTTGGGTAATGTACAGAGAGTACGCGACTTAGATTCCGAACAGACACATACAAATAGATTCTCTTACAATACAGAACGTGTTCCGTCATACAGAGATGATAATTTCGATTACAAACATTATCTATCAGTGAGAAAATTTAAAGTGTTTAGGAATGACAGAACACAGATTCACCCACTGGATTGGATTCAACAATTTAGCTTTGCTTTTCCACCGACTTGGCCTGTAACACACAAACTTGAATTTATTTGCAGTTTTTTGGAAGGCGAACCGGCAACTCGTATGAGACCGATCGCGAGACAATGTTACTCGGTAGAAGAATTTCAGAATGCTTTTCTGTCAGCGTATTGGTCGAAGACGACACAGCGCGGAATTAAAGATCAACTAATTAGTTTACCAAATTACGAGAACTCAAATATTCCCAGTGTGACGCAATTTTTTGAGCACATGGTCCAACAAAATCAGTACTTAAGTGAACCTTATAGTGAATCTGCACTTATTCAATTACGTATCTCTAAATTACCACGATCATTAAGAGTGTCACTTCTAACGGGTCAGCAACAGGAAAACATTTCGGCATTCAGAGATCTGTTACAGCTTTTGGAAGTACAGCAATCTGATTATTCCTTCGTAAACAAAAATTTTTCACATAACAACCAAGGCCAACAGACTTACAGTAATTACGGTCAACCACGTAATTTCAATAGCAAAGGTAACAGACGCTTTAGGACCGACAACCACCAGAATTTTGATAGCAGACAAAATCTTGATTATCAGTATCTAGAAAATTATCAGCAAGAAGAACAACATTTTAGTAACGATAGACGTTTTTCTCCGCAACAGCATCAAAGGCAGCCGGTTAGCATACCTAACCAACAATGTAATGCACAAGGTCAACCAAGCGTTAATGTTTCGCCGCGTGCACGTATAGTCCAGGGTACAACAAATAGTAACGCACGGCAGCAAAGAAACAACTATGTACAGAAAACGCAGTATTTCAATTCCTATCGCAATGCACCGTATAGGAATGACTATCACGACAGACGTAAAAACGATGAACACAATTATCAGCGTACATATAATAACAGTCGGTCATACCAACAGCAAAATCATCCGCAAGAACATATTCTCATGAATGAACCCGACAGTAGGTATAATCCAGAGCGTAATACGTCTGGAAGAAGTAATGGAACAGTTCAAATAGTAGAAATGCCACAACATCCTCCTGATAATAATAACACGTCAGATAGAATCTGACTAGATACTGTACAGGTCGCATCTTCCAGTAACACAAGCACTACTTTAGACACGCAGAATGTTGTTCACGAAAATGTAATTACTTTTGACGACATCCGAGACACTCTTTTACAGGAAAGACCAGTTGTTCAGAAAATCATTTCACATCCTGTCATCGAAATTAAAATAGGTTCATCGAAATTTTCGGCAGTAATCGATTCCGGATCACCTATGTCAGTTATAAATGAGGAAACTTTCAACGAGTGCAACAAAGAGAATACCTATCCTACATTACCATTAGGCAAAACGAAAGTGAAAGGAGCAGTATCGAGTAAAGGTGTAACGTTAAATTACAGACGCATTTATCATTTTGTATTGCAGGTCACACATTTCACTCAAATTTTTGGATTGTTCCTTTATTGACAACAGACGTTATTTTAGGTACGAATTTTCTGGTACAACACGACGCAGTTATCGATTTTCAGAATTCCTATTTAATGTTGAAGGATGAAAATATACAATTTGCTATAGAATTTCAGCACTCACTATCTGCGGAAGAACAAACAATTAATCGTACAGAGGTCATTTCCGCAACACGTAACATAGACTGTAATTCCACATTGTTCACAGATACGTACGTACATAACTATAATACTCCAGACGAAACTGACTACGATGTAATACAGATGATCTCTGATAAAGTTAAACAGAGCAGTGCAAATACAGACGACGAACGCACGCAACTACACAAAATTCTTTTACAGCAAGCTCCAGTTTTCGACAACATTCCAGGTACTATGTCCGGTTTTATGTATGAATTCCAAGTCAAACAGCACGACACATTTAAAGCAAAGCATTATCCCATTCCATATATCCATAGAGAACAGGTTAAAAAAGAATTGCAAGATATGCTCGACCAAGGTATTATTGAACCGGCAGTTCAATCTTGATTCGCGTCACATTAATGACATTATTATTAATGAAACAGATCGACCACAGACACTAGAAGAACCACTACAGAAATTTCACGGTACTGCTCTTTATTCTACATTAGATTTGAAATCGGGATTTTGGCAAATTCAACTTCATCCGAATTGCAGAAAGTATACGGCTTTTCTCTGTTTTGGTGACTGTTATCAATTTTGCAAATTACCGTTCGGATTAACTATTTCTTCTGCAGCTTTTATTCGCGGATTGAACACAATAGTTCCGACAGAACTTAAAGACAGAATCACGACGTACGTAGATGACATTCTTATCGCAGAAGCTAACTGGTCTGAACACAATATGATTCTTGAACGACTGTTACAAACTTTTCATGCTCAAGGACTCACAGTTAATCTCAGTAAATCGCACTTTGGGAAAACTTCTATAAAATTTCTTGGACACGTAATTTCAGCAGAAGGCATTGCGCCTGATCCGGAAAAACTTCAAGCTCTACGTGACATTACTGTTCCTACAACGAAGAAACAATTACGCAGTTTTTTGGGCTTAATTAACTTTTTTCGTAAATTTATTCATCACTGTGCTTTAGACACACCTAGATTATGCCAATTAACAGGTAAAAACACTATTTGGTCATGGGATAAGCAAGCACATTCTGAATTCGTGAACCTTAAACATGCTTTGTTGAATGCACCACTTTTATCGCACCCAGATCTTACCAGAAATTTTTCCATTGCCACCGACAGTTCCAACACCGCTTTAGGCGTACACATTTTTCAGGAAATTGAAGAAGAAGGCTCTACAGTAATTAAAAACATCGCATTTGCAAGCCGCATCTTGACGCCTGCTGAACGAAATTATTCCGTTACAGAACTGGAAACATTATGTGTTGTATGGGCTTTTACGAGATTTCGGCACTTTCTTTATGGCCGACATACCACCGTTTACACAGATCACAGAGCGATACAATTTTTACTTTCGGCTAAATTCACTCACGACAGATTAAGCAGATGGAAACTTTATTTACAGGAATTTAATTTTACGATTGTTCACATTCCCGGCACACAAAATGTTATAGCAGACGCACTATCGCGTTCTCTCAGCGACAATCAGCAAGACGTAGCAACCAACTTCTGCAAAGCAAATTTCAGTGTTATGTACATTCAGCAAGTTGCATTTGAAAATTTTATTTCATCGTCATTACAGGACATACCAAAAGAGCAAAATAAAGACAACGTATGGAAAGAAATTAAACACCTCTGGCAAAATAAGAATAATGTTACGATTAGAAACCATTACACTGTACGCAATGACATTCTATTTCGCCGCTCTCATCCTGACAGCAACAATTGGTTATTATGCATTCCTGACGAATTGGTTAACTAATTAATCTGGTACACTCATTTAAGTTATGCACATTACGGAGCCAGAAAATGTTTTCTTATACTGAGACAGAACTGTTATTTTACCAACATGGAGAAACGTATACGACGAGTTTTAGCGTCATGTAAAATTTGCCAGAAAGCTAAGTCAGACACCACTTCACATATTCCTCCATTATATCCCATTGTACCTGTTAAATTAAGACATATGGCCGCAGTAGATATTTTTGGTCCAATTCCGAGAACTAACAGAGGTTTTTGCTACATCTTTGTCGCTGTTGAACTCACTTCAAAATTTGTTACTTTCACTCCGTTACGCAAAGCTACTGCTAAAACCGTTTCGAAAGCATTTGTAAAACATTTTCTATTTCATGTAGGGCATGTGATGAGAGTAATTTCCGATAATGGATCACAATTTCGTTCTGCTATATGGACACGCATGTCACGAGTTAGAAACATTTCTCCGATCTATATATCCAAGTACCATGCTTCTTCGAACCCCTGTGAATGATTAATGAAAGAAATTGGTAAACTGTGTAGAATATACTGCCACAAAAGACATATTGATTGGGACACACACATATTCTCATTCCAAGATGTAATTAATTCCATACCAAATGAATCCACTATGCTCTCTCCGTCTGTTACACTGAAAAATGTTGAACCACCTAACAAAATTAAAGAATTAATAAACTTTCCTACATCTCGTCGATTACGACACCACGAAATAATTAACATTGCGCTAAACAACATCAAACGTGCCGCAGAGCGCCGAAGAAGACAGCAAAAACAGGTTTGTACACGCCGAGACTTTCACGAGGGACAGAAGATATTAGTACGTACACACTATTTATCCAACAAAATAAAAGGTAAGTGCAGTAAATTTGAACTTCTATACGCAGGTCCATATCGGATTCGCAGCATTCCTCATCCCAATGTGGTACACGTCGAAACTTTGAGAACCAGAAAATCCAAAGGAAACCAACATGTCTCTAACATTAAACCCTTTATTGAATGAAGACACTTTATGATTTAACATGATATGATGGCATTTACACATTTTATGACTATTTCTGCAATTATATTCATTTGACTACTTATTGATGATTATCGTATTTTTTTTGGTAAGTGCCCGGCAAGGTAAGGTTAGCAGGTCGCTTTTCTTGTCGTTTCACATCTGACCGTGCATATTTTTCCAAATGAATTTACACATTTTATGACCATTTATGCAATTTATGTGATTACTTACTGATGACTGTCGTATTTTTTTCTTGGCAAGTGCCCGGCAAGGTAAGGTTAGCAGGTCGCTTTTCTTGTCGTTACACATCAGACCGTGCACATTTTCCATTTTTTTTTTTTGTATGTATGATTGTTTTCCTGTTTTGTTTGTATACATTATGAAATAGCTTAGACATAGCAAACACCAGTTGACTTTGACATTTTGCTTTATGATATCTCAACATCGTGACTATTTTTCCATTTTTTGCTGCTGCATTGTGATATTCTGTGTACATTTTTTGCATCTGAACACTGTCAATGTGTTTGACATATTACGTTTTCTGTCATGTTATGCTGTATGCTTAATTATGTTACCATAAACCAGTCATTATTTAGTGGGTATATGATTTAAATGCAAGACATTAATCTTTGTTCATCAATTTCAGAAAGAAATGATGCATAAAGGAAATAAATTAAACAGAAATGGGAATTTCAACTACGGAATAGACGAAAGAAGATACAAAAACCCTATGAGGAAGAGTAAATGGATCAGAATTAACAAGCATTAACAAGAATATACTATACACATCGTAGAATAGCAGTCTTAACTAATTTTTTCTTTCAGAATACAAGGCGATTGATGCAGGCTGTCAGACAGAACTACACATCTTAGTTTTAGTGATGAAATATGCTAGAGATAAGGAATAGTTGTGTAATGAGTAATGAAGTGATTTTTTTGCAGATGATAATGAATGCTGATGAAGAGTAATGATGAAGAATATGTAGCTATGAATAATGAAGTTTTTCTTTACAGGTGATGATAATAATGAAGTTATGATAATATGGATAATGAAGTTTTTTCTTTACAGATGAGGATGATGTTGAAGTTTATGTATTTATGCTATGTAGTTATTTAAGTATTTGTTGCAGTTTGTTTTGACAGTATGTTTTATATCGTATGGTATGATGACTGAAGGTTTTGGAAAGGACAGCTATGGAACACATTTTTTATACACATTTCACTACCTGTTAATTCGAAGTTCACTACTTTTCAGCATAGTGTGCGTTTCTTCTTTCAGCTCAATAATCCATTTTGTATTTTTTCCAGGAGAAGCCTTTCATGATACTTACTAAACTTGTTACTTATTAAACCTATACTAGTACTTGCATTTTTTTTACCCAGTTGTGTCACAACCTTGCTACAGCTGACTCATGACGAATGACGTTACACATTTTTCATTTACAGGAACAACCTAGAAGCAATTTTTTTTTCTTTTTCTCTTCTTGCTTTCCCTTATGATTACCCAAAGCAATGCATTGCTAACAAAAAAAAAAAGGGGGGGGGTGTATCACCAGTTCCAAATAATGCTACCCATTTAAGAGAGTTCTGAATAATACTGAATGATGAACAATGTTTTGTACTATTCAATACTCCCTGGCCACTGAGTGCCAATAATTAGTGTAACTAAATGAATTATGTTGATACTATACCATTCATTAGCTCCTGTTTTCAATGACGACTTTTGATGTTTTGTAATTGGTCACTGAGTGCCAATAATTAGTGTAACTAAATGAGTTATGTTAATACTATACCATTCATTAGCTCCTGTTTTCAATGATGACTTTTGATGTTTTGTAACTGGCCACTGAGTGCCAATAATTAGTGTAACTAAATGAATTATGTTAATACTATGCCATTCATTAGCTCCTTCTCAATCATGACTTCTGATGGTTTATTATAGGCCAATAAGTGCCAATGTTCACTATAATCAATTAATATTATGAACATTATTCAGTCATACTAAATATGCTTTGTAACTGGCCAAGGACTGCCACTATTTATAGTAATACGATTACCCATGATGCCAATAATTGCTATAATCAGTTAATTTTATGAACATTATTCTGTAATACTAAATACATAGTACAGAAATGTTCAATAACTGGGCTATGAATGCCGCAAACTACTACTGTAATTCTCAATGAAGACTACTATGTGACTTAATGTCCTTCACCTTCTGATCTAACTACCCTGAATTACTGCAATATCCATTTGTCCCGTCCATCCTCACGATCATGGAGCACTATATTTGGTTTTTGCACTGATTCTACGTTGGTGTGCCTTGTAAGAGTGTGGTGTTGACACGACATGCTGTCCACCACCGTGAGCGATGGAGACGTTATTATGGTCCCTCTGTTTGGTGTACCTAATGTACTGCCAAAATGAAAACATGGAATATTACTACGACATTTCAGTGTCGTGGCTACGCTGGTAAATACTTCTGGGAAAAGAACTTCAGATTGTCTCACTTGGTGTTGTACTTCTGTGGAAAGATATGGACTTTCAGTGCAGCTGCGTGCAACCTAAAGTGCTACAACCATGATGCAATCCTTCCATTTCCTTAACATTTTTTTGCTAACATGATTTGTATTCATGACCTATATATTTTTTTTGATTTGATGATATGTTATAAACTACAGTACATGTGCACTTATGTCATGTGTTAATATGTTTTCTACTGAACTTCAGTGCCTGTGCACTTTTTTTTCATTTTTCAATATGATTTGTACTCATTCTGTATACATTTTGTGATATGTTCAATACTTCAGTGCGTATGCACTTATGTCATTTGTTACTCATTGTATATACATTTCCTCATTTGCTGATATGTTCTGAACTGCAGTGCATGTGCACTCATGTCACTTGTCAACATGATTTTTTGCCATTCTGTTTATTTGTTCTGAAAATGCTAAAGAGTTTTTCAGTGCATGTGCACTTTTGCTATCTATCAAATAATTTGTATATACATTTTTCTGATTTGCTAATATGTTTTGTACTCACATTTTGTCATTGTCTAATATGTTTTGTACTTTATGCATGTGCACCATATTTCCTTCATGTTCTATATCTGTATATATGCTGTAATTGTAAAGTTAATTAGTTGAGAAAAAATTTGTTGCTCATGGCAAGTGCCGGCCGGTGTGGCCGTGCGGTTACTGGCGCTTCAGTCTGGAACCGCGTGACCGCTACGGTCGCAGGTTCGAATCCTGCCTCGGGCATGGATGTGTGTGATGTCCTTAGGTTAGTTAGGTTTAATTAGTTCTAAGTTCTAGGCGACTGATGACCTCAGAAGTTAAGTCGCATAGTGCTCGGAGCCATTTTGAACCCATGGCGAGTCCAAATGACTCACCATCGCTGCCAAATTTTTGCCCCCCCCCCAGTGGAGGGTTATGAAACACGTATGTTCTGTAGCAGCGATGGCGAGGCATGACAGAATCTCTGACCAGAGAGTTATTTATCGTTCCTAGTCTGCGCTTGACCGCGCGAGAGTTCAGTTGCATGTAGGGAGTCGGCAGTAGCAGTTGCGGTCGAGTTGCGAGTTGTAGTCGGTCGGAGTTGTGTGTGAGGAGTCGGCGGGCGTCGACATGGGTCTCTGGTCAAGATTCAGGACGAGGTATAATTTTTAAATAAGGTAATGAAGCAGCATTGCGCTCATCTGATAATGTAATGCAGATTAAGTGTAATTAATTTGTTCAAGAATCGCCCCAATAATAATTTTGTTTTCAAACCAAGCATTTTAACAAAACAAACATTTTATTGAAAGAAAATTTCCCATGCATTTCCTTAAAGAAAAGTTTCACTTAAATTCAAAGTTGCACAGTGCCTAAGATCGACATTTCGGTCTATTTGCGTTTTCATTGTCACTGAGATTTCATTATCATTGAATTGACTTACATTTTTGTGGGCAGCTTACATTTGGCTCAGGTTGCTAGTTCTCATTTAATCATTCATTGTCATTAAATTTTGTTTTTTGCTGGGAGGTTACACTTAGCACGATTTTCATTGTCATTCAAATTTTTGTCATTCGAAAAATTTTGTGAGGAGGTTACACTTGGCTCTATTCCCATTAACATTTAATTATTGGCTTTTCAAAATTCTCTGGGGAGGTTACAATTTACAACATGATTAAACTTTCTATGACATCATTGTTGTAGAAACACTACAAATTCTTATTTTTTCAGTCTTTAGAAGCACAACGCAACAACTCGCTTTCAGGATCTTCTGTTGCTCTTTGACTATCGACCCGCGACGTATAGTGGCCAGCAATTTTCTCTCTGGTCCTGGCAGTAAAGATGCTGTCTCCGTTCGTTGCGCCGCCCTCTCCGTACATGAAACATAAAAAATTAAATACAAAACTTTAGACAATTCACAATTATTACAAATATTACAAAAATACATAAAAAAACACTAAATTAACTTGTATTCACCTGCAAACTGGGCTGACACTGGTGGATGGGTGACGCTTCAATTTCGCGTCCCACTACAATTACTGCAATAAATGATAAAAGAGCTTGCTTATGTTATGAATTTTAATTATCACCCAGCTTTTTGTAAGAACGTTAGAGAATTTAAACATCAAATTATAACTATTATAAACTTTTGTCAAGATCTATGTATCTTTTTCTTCTTTCTTGACGAGGCAGACCAACTGAATACTTTTTAACTTCAAACATAGCATTCACTGCTTCCTTCTTCATCTTTTTTATCGGAAAGTTTAGGTTCAAAACTTTTCAATTTATTGAGGAGTTCAATCTCTTATACCAACATTCGACAATATTGTCTTGTACCGCTTGTTAAAAACATTCCACATTTCAACTGTTATACTAGGGTTTTCCATCCGCTAATTGACTACATAGCCAACGAATTTCATGACCTTTTCCCCACTGGGCATTCCTTCATCAATACCATCCACGCTCCATCAAGACTGTTCGACGGAAGATGTGCCACTGCAACACTCATTTGCCAAAAAAAAAAAACTCGACTGCTTCTGCATCCCTGTATTCCTCCCTAAGTCCGAGCATTGTATTTTCTTCCACAGGCATTGATCGAAGTGAAAATTGCAACGCGAAAGGGATTTTTCCCAGAACACAGTTTTCATAACAACTGTAGCCATTTCAGAATCTAGCACTGCAATTTTCAGTGACCGCCCAGGCCACTTACTTTTCAATCCAGAAAAAATTCTTCTATCTTTCCAATGCCAACGTGTGTGGGTGTGGTGTACAGTTGTTTCAGCTGTTTCGAACAACTGTCGAGTGTCCCATCCATGTGAACATTTCCATTTTCTCACAGAATTTTCTTCGCTTCTTCACAGCTGAAAGTACGGTCGTTTTATCAACAGGAACAGAACCACTGTCGATTATGAAAAAAACTATTACCCTTAGTTAATTTCAAAATGTCTTTGCTCATTTCAGTCTCCGACCTAGTGATACGGTGCTGGGTTGTACCAGTAGCTTCCCTACTTACATAACTCAATACAGTTTTAGAGTTCTCTAATTTGACATGATTGTGACGAAATCTAAATCTTTATCTTTCAAATCATGAATTTTCTCTTTAAAAATCTGGAAAACAAGCACTTTGTTTCCATCGTGGACTCCTTTCCTGCAGTTATGTATTCGTTTCTCAATCTGCACATCTGCTTCGTCAGGTAGGCACGAATGTTGCTGTTGAGCGTCGATTTTGCCATTTGTAGTTTTTAACCGTCCTCAGTACTTACTCTGTTCGGAATACTTGCACAAGCAGTTCGTATACTCTTCGCATTTTATCTGCAACCCGGGAGCGATGGCCATCCTTTAGAAGAGACGGCCTTCCAATCTCTTGTTGTAATTATTTCCATTACAATGTACAGAACTCAATTAGCTTAGGTCAACGAAAATACACTACTGGCGATTACAATTGCTACACCACGAAGATGACGTGCTACAGACGCGAAATTTAACCGATAGGAAGAAGATGCTGTGATAAGCAAATGATTAGCTTTTCAGAGCGTTCACACAAGGTTGGAGTCGGTGGCGACACCAACAACGTGCTGACATGAGGAAAGTTTCCAACCAATTTCTCATACACAAACAGCAGTTGACCGGCGTTGCCTGGCGAAACCTTGATGTGATGCCTCGTGTAAGGAGGAGAAATGCGTACCACCACGTTTCCGACTTTGATAAACGTCGGATTGTAGCCTATCGCGATTGCGGTTTATCGTATCGCGACATTGCTTGATAAAGGTCGGATCGTTGCCTATCGCGATTGCATTTTATCGCATCGCGACATTGCTGCTTTCGTTGGTCGAGATCCAATGACTGTTAGCAGAATATGGAAACGGTGGGTTCAGGAGGGTAATACGGAACGCCGTGCTGGATCCCAACGGCCTCGTATCACTAGCAGTCGAGATGACAGGCATCTTATCCGCATGGCTGTAACGGATCGTGCAGCCACGTCTCGATCCCCGAGTCAACAGATGGGAACGTTTGCAAGACAACAACCGTCTGCACGAACAGTTCGACAACGTTTGCAGCAGCATGGACTATCAGTTCGGAGACCATGGCTGCGGTTACCCTTGACGCTGCATCACAGCCAGGAGCGCCTGCGATGGTGTACTCAACGACGAACCTGGGGGCACGAATCGCGAAACGTCATTTTTTCGGATGAATCCAGGTTCTGTTTACAGCATCATGATGGTCGCATCCGTGTTTGGCGACATCGCGGTGAACGCACATTGGAAGCGTGTATTCGTCATCCCCATACTGGCGTATCACCCGGCGTGATGGTATGGGGCGCCATTGGTTACACATCTCGGTCACCTCTTGTTTGCATTGACGGCACTTTGAACAGTGGACGTTACATTTCAGATGTATTACGACCCGTGGCTCTACCCTTCATTCGATCCCTGCGAAACCCTACATTTCAGCAGGATAATGCACGACCGCATGTTGCAGGTCCTGTACAGGCCTTTCTGGATACAGAAAATGGTCGACTGCTACCCTGGCCAACACATTCTCCATATCTCTCACCAATTGAAAGTGTCTGGTCAATGGTGGCCGAGCAAGTGGCTCGTCACAATACTCCAGTCACTACTTTTGATGAACTGTGGTATCGTGATGAAGCTGCACGGGCAGCTGTACCTGTACACGCCATCCAAGCTCTGTTTGACTCAATGCCCAGGCGGATCAAGGCCGTTATTACGGCCAGAGGTGGTTGTTCTGGGTACTGATTTCTCAGGATCTATGCACCCAAATTGCGTGAAAATGTAATCACTTGTTAGTTCTAGTTTAATATGTTTGTCCAATGAATAACCGTTTATCATCTGCTTTTCTTCTTGGTGTAGCAATTTTAACGACCAGTAGTGTATTTAAAGCGCCTGTTGATGAAACTGTATCGTGGAAACCTGTTGCCAATAAACTAATAATGAAATTACAGCTGACGGCAGTGTTGAAAACTGTAATAGAGCACTACTATGTCTAAGCTTTCTACTTTCTACACCTGTGGCGCAGTCTCTTTCAAGTCTATATTTACGCTTTATCTCCTGTGGTCACTTCTGTCAACGCCATTCACGTTTGGGCCTATTTTTACATAACGCTCTCTAGGATGACTGTAGGCCAATCACTTACAGCGGGGCAGTTCATGGCGTGCTAAACTCCACGCGTGCTGCATGTGCGGGCCACGTGCTGGCGAAGGCCTGGCCAGTCACTCAGTTTTGCTCGGTACTTCTCGGAAATACCCGGAACAACGCGACATTTCATTTAGCATTTCAATACGGCATTTTGCGGTCGGCACAGCTCTCCAATATCGGTAGAATCGCTGTGTCAGTGCTATTCGTGGTATGAATGATGTTTACAGGCCCAGTGGCTGTTTGCACAAAAAAAGCAATGTAGCGATACATCGTCATAATCCTTTAAAATGGATGTGAATGACAGAGGAGAGGGTGAGAATTCTCAATTCGCATAAGCGACCAGAACTGCTTATTTGCTTCGTAAAGATATTATTCTACTATGCAGAAAGGATTTAAACTTTTAAATGACAATGAAAGAGCAAAAAATTACAACTATCAACAGACAGGATTCATTGTTATGGACATCAAGAAGCATTTTGTGCTAAATTTCCAGGCATGGAGCACTTGGAGAAACTGGCGGAATGAATACTAAATTTTCTGAAGTCGCACCCATTATTCCACCTTCATTTACAACAGTTTTCAATGGAAATGAACGAAGAGTGTGGAGACTTCGTACAATGGTATTTTTTTACGAGTAGGCGCGATACTTCCTCTAATGTTTTCACAGCCGAGCGCCTCGCGCTAGTTGGCAATACGCTCTGTCACTTCGCGCTGCCAGAGTGGCAGCTCTGCGCCTAACTTATCGCTGAGCTGTGCGACTTTTGTTTGCGGCGTTTCCGTTACTCGACTGTTAGCAAGACCAACGCCCCCCAGTCACACGTTGTATCGCAGTCTTTACTTTTTCGTCTACCTGTTGTACTATTGTTTGTTCTTTCGATTCCAGCCGTTTCTGAAATTCTTTCTCGATTTTGTCAGCCTGAACTGCTAAATTATTTTCAATACACACTGCTGTGAAACTTCTAGTTGTTCCATGCGACTCGTGATTGAATCTAACTCCTCCTTCAAAGTCTTGTTCTGTCTGTATAGCCTTTACCTCCAAAGCTAAGCTGCTGACTAGTTCAGCCAGCCCCTGATAGGTATTTTTAATTCAGTTACCTCTGTGAAAATTTTCTCAAGATAAACGGATAGCACTTTTTCATTAGTTTATTCTCGCTCAGCTGATTGTGATAACAATTGCCTATCCCTCTCAGATTGTAATCGATCACTTTCTTCTAATTCTCGTTTTAACTTTTCATCTCTTTCCATCATCTGTCTATCTCTCTCCGCTTGTAATCGATTACGTTCTTCGAGTTCTCGTTTCAGCCTTTCATCTCTTTCAGCCTGTAACCGATCACGTTCCTTATCACGTTCTTCAACCGGCAAATGGATCGGGCAGTGGAGAGCACACGGGTGACCTAAAAATTCTCTCCACTGGCCTGTTTGTTGTCAAAACATGTTCTGTTAACGGTCTGACATCCTCTACATTTAACATATTTGTCAGTGTCAGGTGTTCCACCTGACAACTACTGCCAGTTGCCCCCAGCATCTCACCTGCTGAGGCAGTGGCTGTATTATCATCAACAAATCTACTCATGTCCTGCATGTTATCATGCTGAACAAAACCTCTGATTTTGCATCCATAAATCTGCCCACTTTGCCCATAACTTGCTTTTGCTATTGTAACAAGTCTGCACACGCTCAGACGTAGTACATAAACATATGCACTTATAATCACACACGTTAAAAGCGAGTACTATTACAAATGCACAATGCTAGCTTTGTTTGTTCTGGCAAAGTGAAAGTTAAACTCAATAACATTACACTGTCTTTATATCAGTAATTGTTCTAAAATTATAACTTGAATTGAATTTCTGCGTTACCGTGAGTCATCAGTTAAGCAATGCATGTCAAACTTTAGTGCAACAACAGGATAGTATGCATGGTAGTCCTTACCTTTATTACTGTATTCGGTATTGGTTTATTTGTCTTCATTTCCAGTTTGGCAGCTCTCTCTTTCATATATCTCATGGTAGGTTTTCTTCACATGCATGTAACATTCCTTAGATGCTAGTAATTTTCATGAAGAAGGTGTCTGGGTTCAGGTTACTATACCAATTATAGATACAAATATGCACACATAAAATCACAAAAATACAAATATTACTGAGAAATTAACGTGTATATTTTCTATTATTCTGAACGGAATGTGAATGTGGAGCTTTATTATTTAATTTAATTTATGTTTTATTTTTAATTTGATTTGGGTTCACTGCAAAGATATGCGAAGGCTCAGATCGTTCTTAGATTTTACTGACACAAAAATATAACGTGGGATGCTGTATAATTATTGAAGTTACTTAGACGAACCCGTGCTCAAAAACAGTTAATCAATAGAGACTACATAAAAAAGTATTTCATCATTTTCAGTACGTAAGGATCTACGTGTGATTTAATTACGTCTTAGTGCAGGCTAAGTCTGTGTCCTATTGCACGTCACATAAATCGTCTTAATAAATCGTTAAGTATTTTGAAAATATCAGTTTCCTATAGATCATGAATGAAAGAAATAATATCGCCGATCTGCAGCGTCGCCTGTGGAAAGAACGGGATAATAATTACGATAATTTGAAATTGTCACTTAATGGCGGCCATTTGTCGCCGTCCAGCGATGTTCAGCATGTTTCCGGCCCGGCATCTGAAATCTTTGGGACAAGCAAATAGGATATGTGGTGCGAGTTACAGTTAAAATTAACAACAGCAATACTTTAGACATATAGTGGAGCTCACTGCTCATATAATAAAATATGTACACACCTTATTATGTAGATTGCGCACACTGGCGTCTTATCCGAACCAGACAAAGCAAGAGAGAACATGGCGTTTTCTGTTTCACGCCTATACCAAAAAGAACAAAGATAATAATAATACTTATGTTTTTCTTTATTATCGTATTATTCCTTGACTTTCAGGAGAGTTTCTTTTACATATGACAAATATAATTGCTTAACATCGCGAAAAAGCGTTTAAGAATTTATAGTTCTCCTACTCTGGTCCACGGGGCGTCATAACGAACTTAAGTGGAGGACTAAGGGTCTTAATAATATATTTGATTATACCAGATTTGTTTGTTGTTTCTTTCATGTTGTACAGACAGGAATGTGCTGTAAGTAAGACACGTACCCTTGTTAGGTCACCACTTACCGTCCCAGGCACGTTGTTCGATATTACGCTGCAGAAATGCGTTTTTGGCTGGTTCTTTCTCTTGGTGTAAACCAATGTATGTACAATGCAGGAATAATTCACCCGTGAAGCTTTGTGGATGTCACGTTTAATTCTAACTAACCTCAAATTGGTAAATCGTATTAATTTCGTAACCGAGGCGAAGTAAACCATGTTTCAGATTAGTGCATCGTAGGGTCAGGAATCAGTACGGAATATTTCTCTAGAATGAGTAAAAGAGTAATAAACTTGTGATTTCTCCAAGTGTAATGTGGGTTTTGGATGCAACAGTAGAATATCGTAGCTGGTAATTTTGGCCCATCCCTTTTAACAAAAAATGGTTCAAATGGCTCTGAGCACTATGCGACTTAACTTCTGAGGTCATCAGTCACCTAGAACTTAGAGCTAATTAAACCTAACTAATTTAAGAACATCACACACATCCATGCCCGAGGCAGGATTCGAACCTGCGGCCGTAGCGGTCACTCGGTTCCAGACTGTATCCTTTTAACAGCAGAGAGGGAAAGTGTAGGCGTCCCGAACACTTCTGGATGCAGATAAATCAATGAAACGTGTCAGCAGGACGTCGCAACACAGCCGGCGAGTGACGGGCTGGAAACTGTGGCCTGGCGCCCTCACCGGACGCTGCGGTGACGAGCCGTGGGGCGCAGCACTCTTCAAAAGCCAAGCAAAGGTTGGCGAAGCGGGAAAAGTACAGCGCCGTAATCCCAGGGTCGCAGTTTGGAGTCTCTCTGGAAAATCAATATTTTTTGTTGTATTTCTTTTCTTACACTACAGATAAACCGAAATATGAGCAAAGTAGCCCACTCTTATATAGCACACGATGTTATAGACCTTGCTGCAAAATTATCGCCAACAGCCTACGTATGCTTGCAATAGAGCGCTGACACACTTCGACTGAGGATTCAAAAAACCATTGACGAGCACACAGCAAAATATAGGAATATTGTCATTACTCCAACAAAATCTGGGAATCTTACGACAGCATGATACAAAAAAAAGTTTTGACTGGTGTGATGACGTCCTACATCTAGGAGAAAGAATTTCCTCCGCTTATCGAATCTTCGGACGGACCAAGAGATCCACAATTACGCGACAAGGTGTTTGGAGCTTTAGAAGGAGTTCCATCCTGCAGCAATCAAGTGATTCATGGCAAATGCATTCCCCTAGTGGAACCCTACGAAGTATATTTTTATGGTCATGTAAATAATTTGATCAAAAAATTGAAAACCTGCTTTTGTGTCATCGAAACAGAAAAAGAAATCAATTCCCAAGAAGACTCCACTGTACATCGCCAGCTACCCTCGACAGTATTTGGTGCATTTGTTGCCAAACTGTGTGATGAGGGAGAACATTTCATGAATAGAAACTTCAAAACAACAAGATAATTGTAAAAACGTGTCATTTCTAAGGTGTGGTTCCCAGCACGTGTAAGTCATCGACTATAAAGCAGTAAAAGTAATTTTATATACAAAGTTCTCAGGAACGCCTTACAATTCTTTTCTGAAAATTTATTTGCAATGCCACATTTTCATAGGCCTTTCTTTTCATGCGTTTCATGAAAATATTAATAAATAGAATATATTGATGGGATGAGAAGTTCCGCCTTATGCAAGACACCTTTTTTTGTTTTGTTTCACACATACATGTTTCTGCACTTTTGTGCTATCGTCAGTGGGTTCAATTTTTATTTTTGACTGTAAAGTTGTTATTTCATATTAACATTTCTGTTGTTTACAACATTATGTAAAAGTTCCATTTATAGCTTAATTGGCTGAAAGTGGATGTAAGCATTAGTTAACATATCCTGCCTCGGGCATGGATAGTGTGTGATGTCCTTAGGTTAGTTAGGTTTAAGTAGTTCTAAGTTCTAGGGGACTGATGACCATAGATGTTAAGTCCCATAGTGCTCAGAGCCATTTTGCTACACAATATACAACTTGTCATCTGCAAACAGCAAAAACGTAATTTATTTTTCTGTTTGTTATGCATTTACGAACGGAAATGAGTCTGTATCAGGTTTGTGTGCAACTTATAGTTTTGAAGTTGTGGTGCGTTCCCCTGCGTTGTTGGCGAAGTAAATAGACTTACTTCTTAACCTATGGTCGCTTGGCACTGCACTTTTTTGGTTTCTCAAAACTTAGGCGTAGTGTTCGCTGCCATTACGTGTTGTTGTGGCTGTATGGTATTCATTTGTTTCATAGCGTGTTTTACTGGATGAGACGCGCGAGTTTGAAATTGTATTTGGCGTCAGTGGTGTATGGTTTGTGTGGGTTTGCGTGTGTGAGTACTGGGGCAGAGAGAGAGAGAGAGAGAGAGAGAGAGAGAGAGAGAGAGAGAGAGAGAGAGAGAGAGGGAGGGAGGGAGAGAGAGAGAGAGAGAGAGAGAGAGAGAGAGAGAGGGACAAGTAGAAAGATCTTTTTTTTCCGTGAGTAGTTTTGGTGTGGGTGTTATTTGTATAGTTCTTCCATTGTGGCAAAGAGGATTTTGTTGGACTGTGATGTGTATTCATTGAATACTTTCTTTCCTTGGGTTATTGATTTTTGGATATGATAGTTTTCTTCTATAGTTAATTTTTGGTATAGGTTGCTACTAGTTTTTAGGATGTGTAAGTCAGTTTCAACAACACGTAATGGCAGCGAACACTCCGACTATGCTTGGAGAAACCGAAAAAGTGCAGTGCCAAGCGACCATAAGTTAAGAAGTAAGCCTATTTACTTCGCCAACAACACAGGAGAACGCACTACAACTTCAAAACTGTAAGTTACACACAAACGTGATACAGACTCATTTCCGTTCGAAAAATGCATAACAAACAGAAACATAAATTGCGTTTTTGCTGTTCGCAGATGACAAGTTGTATATTGTGTAGCAGAATAGCTACCACAATAAATGGACAATAACATCATGTAAGATATGTTAACTAATGCTTACATCCACTTTTCGTCAATTAAGCTATAAATGGAACTTTTACATAATGTTGTAAACAACAGAAATGTTAATATGTAACAACAATTTTACAGTTAAAAATAAAAACTGAACCCACTGACGATAGCACAAAAGTGCAGAAACATGTATGGGTGAAACAAAACAAAAAAAGGTGTCTTGCATAAGGCGGAACTTCTCATCCCATTTTCGTAGCAAACACGGACACAAGTGTCGGAAGTTCCATGCGGCTTTTCGCGGATGATGCTGTAGTATACAGAGAAGTTGCTGCATTAGAAAATTGTAGCGAAATACAGGAAGATCTGCAGCGGATAGGCACTTGGTGCAGGGAGTGGCAACTGACCCTTAACATAGACAAATGTAATGTATTGCGAATACATAGAAAGAAGGATCCTTTATTGTATGATTATATGATAGCGGGACAAACACTGGTAGCAGTTACTTCTGTAAAATATCTGGGAGTGGAATGATCATATAAAATTAATTGTTGGTAAGGCGGGTACCAGGTTGAGATTCATTGGGAGAGTGCTTAGAAAATGTAGTCCATCAACAAAGGAGGTGGCTTACAAAACACTCGTTCGACCTATACTTGAGTATTGCTCATCAGTGTGGGATCCGTACCAGGTCGGGTTGACGGAGGAGATAGAGAAGATCCAAAGAAGAGCGGCGCGTTTTGTCACCGGGTTATTTGGAAACCGTGATAGCGTTACGGAGATGTTTAATAAACTCAAGTGGCAGACTCTGCAAGAGAGGCGCTCTGCATCGCGGTGTAGCTTGCTCGCCAGGTTTCGAGAGGGTGCGTTTCTGGATGAGGTATCGAATATATTGCTTCCCCCTACTTATACCTCCCGAGGAGATCACGAATGTAAAATTAGAGAGATTAGAGGGCGCACGGAGGCTTTCAGACAGTCGTTCTTCCCGCGAACCATACGCGACTGGAACAGGAAAGGGAGGTAATGACAGTGGCACGTAAAGTGCCCTCCGCCACACACCGTTGGGTGGCTTGCGGAGTATCAATGTAGATGTAGATGTAGATGTAGAAGAAGAACTGCACCGCATGAAGAGTATATTGAGCACTATATCTATTTATTTGCAGTCAAAAAACTTAAAAAAGAAACTAAAACAAGAAATATTTGTTTCCCCAGAGAAACTCGACCCCACAACCTTCGGATAATTGTTCTTTCCTCTTACCAGTGCATCAGTCGCCTGGAAACTACGCTACGATATTATACATTGAGGTGGCAAAAGTCATGGGACACATCCGAATACCATGTCGGACCTCCTTTTGCCCGGTGTATCCCAGAAATTCGTCGTGGCATGCACTCAACAAGTCACTGGAAATCCCCTGCAGAAATACTGAGCCAGCTATCTCCATAGCCGTCCATAGTGGCGAAAGGGTTGCCGGTTTAGGATTCTGGGCACGAACTGACCTCTCGATTACGTCCCACAAATGTTCGATAAGGTTTCACGTCGGGCGATCTGGGTGGCCAGATCATTAGGTCGAATTGTTCAGAATGTTCTTCAAATTAATTGTGAACATTTACGGCCTGGTGACATGCCCATTGTCACCCATATTCAATCTTTTTTGGCCGCAGATGGTTTCCAAGTGGCCGGATCCATTTCCACTCAATGAGCGCTTCAGTTGGACCAAAGGATCCAGTCCATTCTGTGTAAACACAGCCCACACCATTCTGGAGCCACCACCAGCTTACACAGTGCCTTGTTGACAGCTTGGGTCCACCGCTTCGTGGGATCTGTGCCACACCCCAACCCTACCATCAGCTCTTATCAAATGAAATCGGGACTCATATGACCAGGCTACGGTTTTCCAGTCATTCTGGGTCCAACCGATATAGTCACGAGGCCAGGATAGGTTCAAATGGCTTTGAGCACTAAGGGACTTAACATCCGGGGTCATCAGTCCCCTAGAATGTAGAACTACTTAAACCTAACTAGCCTAAGGACATCACACACATCCATGCCCGAGGCAGGATTCGAACCTGCGACCGTAGCAGTCGCGCGGTTCCGGACTGAAGCGCCTAGAACCGCTCGGCCATCGCGGCCGGTGGCCAGGAGAGCACTGCAGGCGATGTCATACTGTTAGCCGTAGCCTTTTAACGCCAAATTTCGCAGCAGTGTTCTAACGGATACGTTCGACGTGTGGCCAACATTGATTTCTGCGGGTATTTCATGGAGTATGGCTTGTCTGCTAACACTGACAACCCCACACAAACAAAAATCATAGCTCTCGGTCGTTAAGTGCAGGCCGTTGGGCAGTGCGTTGACTGCAGTGAGAGGTAACGCCTGAAATTTGGTATTCTCGGCACACCCTTGACACTGTGAATCTCGGAGTATTGAATTCCTTAACGATTTCCCAAGTGGGGTGCCCCATGCATCTAGCTCCAACTACCATTCTGCGTTCAAAGTCTATCAATTGCCGTCGCGCGACCATAATCACGTCGGACACTTTTCACATGAAAGACAGTTCCGCCAATGTAGTAGTACATTGTACATAGTACCGACATCTGTAAATGTACATATTGCTATCCCATGACTTCTGCCACCGCAGCGTATGGTTTATGTCTCGCCTGAACCACTCCAAAAATGCTATTTTTTTCTAAACGCTCCAGCTTCTGGAGCTCCCATTCCGATCACCTTCATCTCTGACTGAGCCCTGCATGTACGACAAATTTGAACGAAATCGTTGATGCCAAGTAGTTAAATCCCCTTGTGAGTAACAGGTCGCGAAAACACCGGAAGCTAATGAAAGTATCGTACTTTTAC
This sequence comes from Schistocerca serialis cubense, assembly GCF_023864345.2. Classification (NCBI taxonomy): domain Eukaryota; kingdom Metazoa; phylum Arthropoda; class Insecta; order Orthoptera; family Acrididae; genus Schistocerca; species Schistocerca serialis. The sequence goes on along the minus strand of NC_064638.1, from coordinate 610,109,468 downwards.
AGAGAACGTAGCATTAAAGCAAGCACGTATGCGAGGAGGCGGTCAGCAAAGAAGTAACTAATATACGAGATCTGCTCAAAAAATTCCTAAACTTTGTCCGCAAAACTTTTCTACGCTTACCTTTTACTTACTGTCCTTGGTCCCCTTCGAAAGCCGGCCGGTGTGGCCGTGCGGTTAAAGGCGCTTCAGTCTGGAACCGCGTGACCGCTACGGTCGCAGGTTCGAATCCTGCCTCGGGCATGGATGTGTGTGATGTCCTTAGGTTAGTTAGGTTTAATTAGTTCTAAGTTCTAGGCGACTGATGACCTCAGAAGTTAAGTCGCATAGTGCTCAGAGCCATTTGAACCATTTGAACCCCTTCGAAATACTCTCCTCCACAACTGCTACATCGCTCCCATCGTGTTCCCACTTCCTGAATCAGTCTTTGTAAGCCTCTTGCTGGATCGCGCGAAGCGTCGTCTGCAACTTTTCTTTCATCTAGTTTCATTCATTTCGTTGACGTTCCTGAAATGAGCGTCGTCGGTAGCCGTGAAGTTCCGTCTGACTTTTTTTAAACGGTGTGAATCATTAATAAAACCGAGTACGCCTTAAGCATTCATCACCCTAGGCTTTCTGCATCATTTGGTGTGTCTCTGTAAAAGTTTTCTTGAGTTAAATGCAGACGCCTTGCTTCTCTAAATCTCCCATCTCGAAATTCGCAAACTGTACGACACAACGTTCTGCTCAATACAGTACTGAACAATAGCTAACAGACATACAACAATGAAACTTCAGGCAGTTGCACATTAAACACAGGCGTCTGCAGGGATGCCAACCGCATTTCGTTTCAACACACCATTGGCGCGAAATTACGAATGTTCCGGAATTTTTGAATATACCTCGCATGTAGTAATAGTGTGGTGTCGTCCGAAGGACGAGGTGCCAGGGCAAGGTTGGTGTAGTCCGCCTCTCCACTCCCGAGCGCTCTCATATGCACATTCGCAGTCTGCCTCGTACCTCGCGACGAAACCGCAAGTAAGAATAGTAGCTGCCGGATGCAGCGTCGAATGAGTGAACTCTGCGTAGACACATCCAGAAGAGTTTCGATACGTCACCACATCCCAGCAGTGCGATAGCTGTATGAAACAGAACACTGCATAAATGTTCGTCGTCACTTGTACCCTGCGAGAAGACACTAGTATCTTGTTCGGTATCAAGTGATACATTATGTTCACTGAAACTTCCTGGCAGCCGGCCAAAGTGGCCGTGCGGTTAAAGGCGCTGCAGTCTGGAACCGCAAGACCGCTACGGTCGCAGGTTCGATTCCTGCCTCGGGCATGGATGTTTGTGGTGTCCTTAGGTTAGTTAGGTTTAATTAGTTCTAAGTTCTAGGGGACTAATGACCTCAGCAGTTGAGTCCCATAGTGCTCAGAGCCAGCCACTTCCTGGCAGATTAAAACTGTGTGCCTTTCACGGGCAAGTGCTCTACCAACTGAGCTTCCCAAGCACGATCACGCCCTGTCCTCACAGCTTTACTTATGCCAGTACCTCGTCTCCTACCTTCCCAACTTTACAGAAGCTCTCCTGCGAACCGAGTTCGCGTCTCGGTCCGGCACACAGCTTTAATCTGCCAGGAAGTTTCATATCAGCGCACACTCCGCTATAGAGTGAAAATTCATTCTAGAAACATCCCCCAGGCTGTGGCTAAGCCATGTCTTCCCAGTATCCTTTCTTTCAGGAGTGTTAGTTGTGCAAGGTTCGCTGGAGAGCTTCAGTAAAGTTTGAGATTGTGAAGTCACTAAAAGACGGGTCATACCCCTACCTCAACTATCCATACCCTTTCACTCCGCCCGACATACCTAAGCCTTCCCTCCCACACCGCCCATAACGCTTTGGTCATTTGCGGTGCATCTTCAATCGCGTGCTCACCAAGAAAGAGTTGGCCCTTATCAACTCGTACCCGATATTTACGCCACGAGACTGGGATATCTTGTTCGATGTCTCGGAACAATGGTTCAAGGCAGAGTGCCGTGCCGGTAGGGTCAAGAAAACTCCCGAGGAACTTGAAATTGAAAGATTTGTCGCCAAGCAAAAGGCCCTATTACAGCAGCAGTAGCTAAACTACGAGGAAATTATGCAGAGGAGCGAAACCCATTATAGAAAATACCGGCCAGCCACTTAGACCGTTCCTTTTCCATTCTCTCACTGTCCCTCTCACTATTCTTTAATCTTTCTCTAACAAAAAAAAAAAAAAAAAAAAAAAAAAAAAAAACCAGCACAAAGTCAAGCAATCATCCAACCGCCACGACAACCCACACCAATCTTCAAGTAAGGAGGAGAAGCGTCTTAGTTACGCTAGAACTTCGCCAACTGCAGAAGGTACAATCCCTCAGTAATGTGCGTCTGCGCGCGGAAGGTAGGAGACGAGGTACTGGCAGAAGTAAAGCTGTGAGGACGGGGCGTGAGTCGTGCTTGGGTAGCTCAGTTGCTAGAACACTTGCCCGCGAAAGGCAAAGTTCCCGAGTTTGAGTCTCGGTCCGGCACACAGTTTTAATCTGCCAGAAAGTGTCACATCAGCGCACACTCCCCTGTAGCGTGAAAATTTCATTCTAGACACTATGTTCACTGACAGTAATAAGTACTCAGGACATTCTTGTAGACATGGATTGTTACAGAGTTAAGTACTTCATTTGGTTCAAGTTGTAATAAAGTGATCCAATATTTTACATATTGCGATATCAGCTCCGTCTCCACCAGGAGTAAAGACAAGAACCTACCGCCGTACTGACAAGTTTATCTCGTCCAGTGCAACAAGATCAACACAATAACTGTAGTAATCATGTAATAGAAACGAACTACACACTGAACGCTGACCAAAAGGAACACAGGTCATTTCACAAGGTGCAGCTTGTGCGTCATCATATTGTTGATGAGAAGTTGGTGGTCAACACCGACAAAGAGATTTCAAAGATGTCACTAAGTGTACCGAAGCATCCGACCATTACTTCAGCGGAAGCGGCCTCTATTCAATCAGTTACTTCGACATTCAGAGTAAATGTCCATCCAGAATCATTCCTACAGGAACTGATCGCATCTGTTGCCACTGTCTTGGCCAGTAAAAGGACAACTTCCTTTCATAGCAGGACATTTGAAAGAGGATGCAATTTGCTGGGCTCATGACACTGTAAATACAGGGTGTCCGAAAAGTCTTTCCCTGATTACATAAATTGATAACTCAGGCTAGAAGTAAGATACAAATATGAAACTGATGTCTAATTGTTTACAAACTATCAAAGTTTTTATCACACATCAGTAAACTTCCACATGAGCACCCTTGGTAGCACGTAGCACATCTAGGCGATATTTAATTTCCGTCCACACATTAGTCAACATCACTGGAGGGATCGATTCAACGACTGTGGTTATCCGTTGCCGCAGGGTTTCAAGATCTGGTACACGTGTTCGGTAGACCTCGTCCTTGGCATTACGCCATAAAAAGAAGTCTAATGGGGTTATGACAGGAGAGCGTGGAGGCCAAACCGTTGGCCCATCACGACCAATCCAACGTCCAGGAAAGGTCACATCAAGATATTATCAAGAATTATTTGCAGGAGCTCAGCGATGTTGGCACCACTTACGGCAAAGTCAGTATAGGAGATGTTCTTCCGCACCCTACCACTGTATCGCGGCATATTAAAGAGAACGCAGACAAAATACGGGTGAAAATGGTGCCCAAGCTAGTATGTGCCTTAAAGAACAAAATGTGCGCTTTAGACGCTGATCTGTGGTCTGATAACTACAAGAAGATAAATTTTTTGACTGTGACGTCGCCTTATGTGAATGATGAGTGGCAGCTAGAAACGCTTGTTTTGATAACAACCGAGTTTTCGGGCGTATCTAAGACAGGAGAGAACATACGGCACGAAATCGAAGAGCGGATGCTTGAGATAGGAATTAAAAAGAATAATCTTACGAAATGTTACTTTGTCACCGACCACGGGGCTAATTTTCACCCGTATTTTGTCTGCGTTCTCTTTAATATGCCGCGATACAGTGGTAGGGTGCGGAAGAACATCTCCTATACTGTCTTCAGTAGTGAGATGGGCGAAAAACCTGGGGCTTAAACTAAATGCAAAAAAGACGCAAGTAATCTTAATAGCCCATCAGAAATTAATAAGTTCAGACTTCCGCGAACGGCTACCTCCTATTCTGCTCGACGGTACTCCAATTGGAAGTAGGCTGTTTATGTTTTCTCTATGTAAGTAGGCTGTTTATGTTTTCTCTATGTAAGTAGGCTGTTTATGTTTTCTTATTGGCAACGTTACGTAGCGCTCAATATGAAAATCACTTGCTGTGCTGTGTGCAGTCTGTGGCTGCTTTGCATTGTTGTAATACTCGCCATTGTAGTGTTAGGCAGCTGGCTGTGAACAGCGCGTAGCGTTGCGCAGTTGGAGGTGAGCCGCCAGCAGTGGTGGATGTGGGGAGAGAGATGGCGGAGTTTTGAAATTTGTCATGAACTGCTATATTTATATATGATGATATCAAGGTAAATACATTGTTTGTTCTCTATTAATATCTTTCATTTGCTAACTACCCCTATCAGTAGTTAGTGCCTTCAGTAGTTTGAATCTTTTATTTAGCTGGCAGTAGTGGCGCTCGCTGTATTGCAGTAGCTTGAGCAGCGAAGATTTTTGTGAGGTAAGTGATTTGTGAAAGGTATAGTTTAATGTTAGTCAGGGCCATTCTTTTGTAGGGAATTTTGAAAGTCAGATTGCGTTGCGCTAACAAAATATTGTGTGTCAGTTTAAGCACAGTCATGTATAATTGTTCAAAGGGGACGTTTCATATGTCGACCCTTAGCCTAGGATACCTCACTGGAATCTTCTGATTTTTTCTTGTAGTTTGTGTAATTAGTGTAGATTTTGTTTATTGATAGCGCGTAATCATAGAGAGAATTTCCTTTGTAGTTGTAGTTTTTCATTGTTGTACAGTAAAACAGTTGTGGCATGCATGTAGATTTGCACCAAGTATTTCGCAGCTGCGCTGGCAATTAAGTAGACATTATTTCCATTGCTATGTTATTTTATTTTTCTCTTCAAATTGTGCTTTTCTGTGCTATCATGTGATATATTGTGACAATTATGGCGTGTGAAAAACGTAATACTAGGCTCCAAAGTAAACTGAGAAATGATAGTGAAGACGAAAGCAGTGTGTTAGCGCCGCAGAGTAATGAATTAACTAATGTTCAAAGTAGTAATTTGGTAATTGCGCATAGGGAAATGGAGCGGGCGGCAAACAATGGTGTAGACAGTGAAACAGGTAGTGAACAGGGAAGCGTTATCGATCGATTGGTCGGCAACAGCTCGCGTCAGGAATCGGGAATGACAGAACACAATATTGCAAATACTGCAGACTCAGGTTTTGGGTTCTCACCGTTTTCTCAAATGAGTCAAGACACATTTTCCGCTTGTCAAAATGTGAATGTTGCCGGTGCAACTTCACTGCCGAAAAGCACTGAGGAACATGTTTCAGACACCAGTGCATTGTTATTACAATTAATGCAACAAATGGGACAAAAGCTTGAAAAGTTAGACACAATGGAACAACACCAGAGACAAACACAGCGACAGTTAGACACAGTGGAACAAAATCTCAAAAAGTTAGACACAGTGGAACAAAATCTTAAAAAGTTAGACACAATGGAACAAAATCAGAGACAAACACAGCTACAGTTAGACACACTGGAACAAAATCAGAGACAAACACAGCAACAGCTTCAAAAGTTAGACTCATTGGAACAAACTCTTGAACAAACGCGAGAAGATTTAACTACTGAGTTACATAACATTGAATCGAAATGTCAAAAAGTCTGTAATGACGTAAAAACTCAAATTTGTGAGCATTTTCAACCTATTTTTTCGCGGCATGAAAAGGCATTACAGAATCACGATGCAGCCATAAAAGAACTGCAAATTATTGTTCATGAAAATCATGAGACCTTGCAAGCTAAATTTGACTCAGTTGCATCTACCGATTCGGTTACGCAACTTGCAAAAACTCAGGAAAACTTAAAGAACACAGTAGATTCGATTTCAACACAAATGGACACTCTGAAACTTGGTTCAGAAAAACACATTGAGGAAATGTGTTCACTATCGGAGAAGGTAGCCGAACTTTCGGATCAGGTCACTAACTTATCTACAAAGGTAGATGATGATCTGAATGACACAAGACCCGTAGCCTTCACTGACACAGAAGAGTATGAACAAATAAGAAAATTCAAACAAAATCAGAATCAAATTAATACACAACACCAAAGAGAAATCCGGGAAGTACAAGATCAGCTGACACAGGTAATACAAGAATTACGTATTTCAGAGGACACTCGCGCTCCAACACGGGAAGAGGGACTTAGAAACACGGAAAAGCCGCAAAATAATAACACAGGGCATTTCGGAAGTTATGAAAGAAATTGGCAATGTGCACCGAATTTTGAGATGGAACGGCCGACACGACCTAACAATGACCGATATGCGACTCGCCGACATGACGATTTTGACTATAAGCTGTTCATTACTACATGTAAATTCAAAACATTTAAGAATTCTGGCAACGACATTCATCCACAAGCATGGCTCCATCAATTCTCTCATTGCTTTCCTCCCAACTGGTCGTTGGAACACAGATTAGAATTGATGTGTGGCTACTTAGAGAATGAACCAGCTGTAAGAATGCGATCGGTCATTCACGATTGCCACAGTGAAGGAGAATTTTACCATGCCTTCCTCTCAGCATATTGGTCTCAAGCCACACAAGACCGCGTAAAACATGGCATCATAATGATGAAACATTTCGAACAATCTGAATTCTCCAGTCTTGTGAAATATTTTGAAGACATGTTGCACAAGAATCAGTACCTGACAAACCCATACAGCCCCTCAGAACTCACCCGCATTTGCTTAATCAAATTACCTGAACATTTACGACATATTATTTTGGCAGGACGTTGCAAAGACGACATTGAAGCTTTTCAGGGACTGTTACAAGAACTGGAAAGTGACACTGACAATCGCGGAACGCGAAAACAAGGACACAACAATTACAGGTCACATCCGTCACAATTCCGTGACGACAGAAACAATAACCGGACACGACTGGTCTATTCTTACAACGCAAATCGTGACCAAAATAGACACCACCCGTACGACAACCGTTGGCAGAGTAATAATAGTTACAGAGAAAGATTGCATATCCGTAGTAATGACTATCACAGAGACAATCAGAGAAACAGACAATATGGGAACCAAAACAAGTATTATCAAGGGAGGCAGAATAACTTCAGACGCAATAGTTCGGCGCAGAGTTACGATTCAGGGAGAAATTCTCCACCACATGACCGACAAACAAGAAGCTATGTAGAAACATCCCCCAGGCTGTGGCTAAGCCATGTCTCCGCTATATCCTTTCTTTCAGGAGTGCTAGTTCTGCTAGGTTCGCAGAAGAGCTTCTGTAAAGTTTGGAAGGTAGGAGACGAGATACTGGCAGAAGTAAAGCTGTGAGTACCGGGCGTGAGTCGTGCTTCGGTAGCTCTGATGGTAGAGCACTTGCCCGCGAAAGGCAAAGGTCCCGAGTTCGAGTCTCGGTCGGGCACACAGTTTTAATCTGCCAGGAAGTTTCAAGAAACTATGTAAACTACCGACAAAACGACAGACGTGAATTTCATCAGAACTGGCGGGATTCTAACAGAGCTGGGCCCTCTCGGCAAGGCGAATTTGTAGAAGTTAGGTCTCCTAATCCCAATAACAACGCGCGCCAACAAAGAGACAGACAATGACTCGCGCCGCAGGCACCCACGTGCGCCGGCTGGCTCAGAGAAAAATAACATAGACGCTAACCTTGAGAAAAATTCCAGTATTCTTTGCCGACGTATACCGCATGACAATTGCATTCAAGTTCAAACTCTGAGTACTATGAAGAGTAAAGGTTTACACCAGGTTTCACATGTAAAACCATTTATTGAAAGATAATCTGCTTTTTAACTTAGTCTTTGTCATAAAATTGTTCGCTTCACATTACTAATATGCTTTGTCAGACTTAGAATCTGTTAACATACAACAATGTTTGAAGTTAAATATCCAATCAAGAACCAAGAGAACTTATTTAAACAGAAATGACGAATGCATTGTTATAGTGAACAGACGTCACAGTGTTATTGTGTGTGTACATTCTTGCTTGTTTGTTGCACGATTACGTAACGACTATAAGGCTCACATACTTAGAACATTTACCAGTACTGCTAATGAGATTTTAATGCAACATTTTGGTTTATTTGAAAATAAATTCTGAATTTAAAGTGCTTTCTGAGAGATACCAGATGACACAGAGGTTAGTTTATGTGACAGCTACACGATTTTTATCACGACACTACTAATGAGTGACAACTTACAATGTTGCTTTTGCGGTGTATCTGTTTTATATCTGCACAGTTTTCTGAATTCTTCTGGAAAGAAAAACATGTTTTAGTAGTAACTTTTGTGGTATAGCAACAATGAGACAGCCTTTTTCGTGGCACAACAATACGTTACTGTACAGTACTTTCTTCATCACGCCAATAAGCATAATAACTATGATATCTATACGCAAAGCATTTCACTTTTGTTTATCATGAGGTAAGTACATTGACTTCTGCAGAACTTAGCTTTCGGAGGACGATAACTACGACACTTCCACAGAGATTATGTTACAAGATGCACAGTTTAGCGCTACAGTACACGTATTTGAGTGATCAATTTTATACTTAAAACATTTATTTTTAAAGATTTTTGAATTACAAAGAAAGTTTTCCGTGATATATTTCATTCCATTGGTGTAATCTGTAACACCTGAGGGTATAATTACATTAATCCTCAGGGGGGTACACGCTTACTTTGTGTACCATGTGTGTGGCAACCACAAGGAACCCTAGCTGATATGGTATTTGCTTATACAACTTTACACATCGGTACCATATTTCTCTAACACAGAATTACACAGCTATCTGATCATTTAACTGAGAGATAAACTTTTTTTACTATATCAGTGACAGATGTTTACGTAATTACACAGTTGGAAAAACTTCACACTTATGAAACTGTATTTTGTCTGTACTGTGTGAACTCTTCATATTTTTTCGGAACCATTGTGATACTATGAGAGCTTTGAATGATGTATTTGGTATGGATTCATGATTTTTAAAGTACGTTTGAGGCAGCTGACACTTTTGAAATGAGCAGAGAATTTTTTTAGGCTTAGAAATTATTGGAGGAAGCTACGACGATTTTGAGATTTGACTGAAGTGTTATGATGTTATTATTACGATGACGATGTGTATTATGTTGTTGAGGAATGTTTATTATGCTACGTATTTCTCATGATGAAATATTGAAGAAGTGTCGACGAATATGTATATGTATAATGAGGTAAGGAATAATGAGTAGTGTTTAAGGACTCTGATTTATGAAAAGGATGTTGGAAACCAAGAAACGTACTTTAAGAGTTATGAAATGTGTGTGTATATTCGTGAATGTATTACAATGCAGACGAAAATTTTTTTGGACACTGTTATATCAATAGCATTTTGTTTCTACAGATTTGTAACGCAAATTCTTGACCTGTGAAATATTTTTATATGAGACTGTCACTGTAGCGGTAAATATTTCCGTAAGAAAGTTAAGTGACCACCTGCACGTAATGCGTCGTGGGCACCCAGCTGTGTCAGACGCCTGGAGAAAAAGCCATTAGCGCGTGCCTTTCAGAGCACAGGAAGAAAAAAAAAAAAAGGAAGGCCATTATCCTGGCCATTGTCATTCCTTTGTAGAAAGCATCGCAAATATTACACGCTCATTACCTGAAAACATATGATTACTCGTACTTTGTGCTAATTACTGCAATGCTTATGAATTGATGGGAAATATTCGTACATCTGCACACCTGATTATGACAAGTGTCTTTCTATGAGAGTTGAGAGCTACTGACTTATGAAATGTCACATGACTATTGAATTATATTTTTATGCTTTGCTTTTCGTAGTTGCTTATTTCACTTGATATCTGGTTTCCAGCTGTGTTGCAGCATTGCTTTTATAAAATGAAATGCATTTGCTAATGCGAACACTTTCTGTCAACAGATCTATTAAATAATTATTTTATGATCCACATTCTTTAAAAAAGGAGCACTTGGAAAGGAAAGAACAATAAGAAGGAACTAGTAACAGTAACACATAATTTTCTTTTCAAGTATATGGTAATATTTCCTTTTACAATCAGTTGTTGGGGTGCACCACTTTAATTACATAGACATTGAGATGTGAATATACATTTCCCTTATCTGCATTGTTATCTTTAGTGTACTATTTTTTCTGCTTGAGCTATGTCATGTTTCGATATAAGCTGCTGTTTGCCAGGCATAGTGCTACTGAACTTTAATTTGTGTTACTCTGCTAAGCCAGATTTATTTTTTTTTTTTTTTTTGCTGCACAGTGCCCTATATTAGTTGTAATATTGCACTTGCTTTGCCTTTTGTATTTTTTGTCATTGCTGTTTGTATTAATTGTTTTGTGCTGCTGCATTGCCTCGTCCCTTAGTTTAATATCTGAGCTCAGTAGATTTAAGTTAGCTTAAGAGGGGGTAGACTATATAAGAAACAAACTATGGAGAATAGGGGAAGAATGCTTTGAAAGTTACATGAAAACGGTTTGGGCCTAAATGAGTATTGTACAATGAGCCATATTTATTTTGAAAGAAATATGAATAGAATACAGAAAGCAGGTATAGATAGGACTTTTTGGGAATAATGACAAATGAAGGGAGATCTCCGAGAAATAATGCAAAATACTGCAGTACAACAAACCCTGTCCTTTCTTTTTGTGTTATCCCACTATATGTTTGTGTACCCTTGTGTATTTGTTTTCTTCCTGTCTCTGTGTACTGTTTCATAGAACTTTTTTCTCTTCTAATACTAAGCCACATTCACTATGATGAGGAATACTGTTATCCTCGAATATAATTGGCATTAATAATATGTTATTTACTTTGTAAAGATGTTAGACATTATTAATTCTGTTCTGTTTAATGCTCATGTGTGAAATTGATGTTTCAAAAGTTATTCTGATCTTTTATGTATTTACTAATGTCATAATTCCTGTAACACTGATGTATATGTCTATTTCTATTCTTTTGTAAAGCCTGTACTACAAATGTTATCTGTATTATTATGTTCTTTAATGATGTATTTTGTACCTTTGTAATTGTATTTTCATGTTGTAAATTTATAAAATTGTAATTGACACCAGTTCATCTTATTATTAACTTGTAAGTTACATTTCACTGCACACGTTTCTGTTGGTCATAGTATATGGACAATATGTGAGAAGTTGGGACTGTTAGTGTTTGCACGTGTGTTGATAATTCAGCAAGGGACTGGATAACAGCATTGCTGGTTCTAAGGACAATTCCAAAAACTTTGTGAGTGCACAAGTGGTGGTTATGGACTTGCTACATTATCCGCAAGACTCTTCAGTGGTGACTGTGCACCTGCACAGTCACAACAGATGGCTGCTGGCCATCTCTTCAAGGACTACAGTGGGTCTACATCTTTGATGATCCATCAATACCATTATTTCTACAAGGACTGCAGTGGGTCTGCACCTCTGGTGGCCCACCAATACCGTAATCTCTACCAGGACTACAGTGGGTCTGCTCTGTGATGACTTACCTACCAATACTCTTCAAAACTTCGAATGACTCTGCTGTGGGTTTGCTCCATTGTGGCCCATTACCTGTCAGCATGTCAAGAGTCAGCACTGTCTTTCCGTTGGAAGGACAACACTACTTCTTCAAGACTGCATGGAAATCCACTACTTCTATGTGCATTTTCTTTTACTGCTCAGACTTTGAGAAAAACTCTGCATTTTTACTGTGATGAACAATGTGGACTGTCTTTATGGACTGTGAGAAAATTTTAGCTTTTGACCAACATTGTATCAATAAGTGTGTGCATTTGATTTCTTTGTTATTGTAATTATGAAAAATTTTATCAAATCATTATTGGCCACTGCCCAAAAAAAATTTGTAAACTTTTTTGTGGGGAGTATGGGGGCTATGGAAGTAGGCTGTTTATGTTTTCTCTATGTAAGTAGGCTGTTTATGTTTTCTCTATGTAAGTAGGCTGTTTATGTTTTCTTATTGGCAACGTTACGTAGCGCTCAATATGAAAATCACTGGCTGTGCTGTGTGCAGTCTGTGGCTGCTTTGCATTGTTGTAATACTCGCCATTGTAGTGTTAGGCAGCTGGCTGTGAACAGCGCATAGCGTTGCGCAGTTGGAGGTGAGCCGCCAGCAGTGTGGGGAGAGAGATGGCGGAGTTTTGAAATTTGTCATGAACTGCTATATTTATATATGATGATATCAAGGTAAATACATTGTTTGTTCTCTATTAATATCTTTCATTTGCTAACTATCCCTATCAGTAGTTAGTGCCTTCCATAGTTTGAATCTTTTATTTAGCTGGCAGTAGTGGCGCTCGCTGTATTGCAGTAGCTTGAGCAGCGAAGATTTTTGTGAGGTAAGTGATTTGTGAAAGGTATAGTTTAATGTTAGTCAGGGCCATTCTTTTGTAGGGAATTTTGAAAGTCAGATTGCGTTGCGCTAACAAAATATTGTGTGTCAGTTTAAGCACAGTCATGTATAATTGTTCAAAGGGGACGTTTCACAATACCATATCAGAAAACAGTGAAGAACTTGGGTGTAACTTTGGATGAGCATCTCAACTGGGCGGAGAATACAGTCGCAGTGTGCCGAAAGACGTCTGCTTGTCTCTATGCTCTCAAAAAGTTTCGGAACATATTTCCACAGGACTTGAAACGCCAGCTCGTGCAAGCACTCGTTCTACCGAACCTCCACTATTGTGATGTGATTCAACAAGGCATGAGTAGTGAAAACAAAAAACGGCTAGAGCTAACCATGAATGCCTGTGTGCGTTACACCTGCAACATTCGCCGATATGATCATGTTAGTGCTTCATACTCCGAGCTAGGGTGGCTGCGGCCGGACAAATTGCGTGACTACCACACTCTATGTCTACTCCACCGACTCCTCATTGCGCAAGCACCCCAGTACCTTGCTTCAGAGATTAAAAACCTGTCATGTCATCATAATCGAAACACGAGGTCACTCTTATTTGGTATCCTAACTGTGCCCACTCACAAAACAAAAACTTTTGCAAACTCCTTCTCAGTTGCCGCTGTCCGCCTCTGGAACCACCTGCCCCTTACCTTGCGCAAAATTCGATCTCCTGCTGCTTTTAAGAAGAAGTTAAAGTATTTCCTACTATCATCCTCACAAAGTTCTCCACAAAATTAATGTACAAGGACAATCCCCTCATCTGTCAAATAGCAAAGCTAGCGTCTCCTATCTTGCTCCTGAGATGCCTTCCTCTTCATCTTTCTCTATTAGCCACGCAATCTTCTTTTCCTTTATATTTCCTTAATTATGTTTCATCATGTCTCTATTCTTCTCCTCCCTTCACCATGAGTCTCCCTCATACTCCCTGCTGCCGGCACTCCTATCTAAAATCTGTCTCTTCAATAATGTCTAATTATAACAGTACTTGTGACCTAAGAATATAAACTCTATATGTATGTATTTTTCCAGGTGTACCTTTCAAATTGTTTATTTCACTTTTTGTACTAGATGTAGTTTAACATGCCTACTAAAACATATGAATGTAAAATAAGTAGAATGCCTGGTCAGATGTAAGAGAGGGCCTGATGGCCCTAATCTTGCCAGGTTAAATAAATCAATAAATAAATAAATAAATAAATAAATATGAAGAAGGCACTTGAATCTTACGACCGTTTGCCTTGCTTTGATCACTGCTTGACGACTGCGCTTCGTCACACATTTCAAGAGACGTTTTTAGAAGACGAAGCCCCTGAAATCCTGTCGTGTCTACTACCAGCAAGAGTTATAGTAGGCTATTTGAAGAGATCGGGTTACTCGGGGCGTCTGCGGCACTCTGTGAAGCAAGAAGCTGTAACTCGGTGGAACAGTATACTGTTAATGCTCAATTCCGTCATAAGTCAAATCGACGATATTCGATATCTACTAGAATCCCGGGGGCAATCGACACTCTTAGAAACCTTCCAAGAAGAGTGCGTACGAGACGTTGTCGCTTTTCTAACCCCCGTTAAAGAAGCAAGTTTGGATTTGGAAACTCCAAAGATAACAACACTGGAACGTGTGCTGCCGTGGTACAAGAGTCTGTTACATCATTGTGAACCAATAGACAGTGACAACGAGGTAAGAACACTTTCTATAGGTTACGATCCTTTATACAACTGTTGAATTATCAGAGAGCAGTTATGTATATTGGGTTTCCTTTTCAGCTCACGGCGAAAATAAAAAGGAGAGCAGCATACTTCATCACAGAGAAGTGCAAAATTGAGGCTACCCATTACGTTGCCACGGTTCTATGGCCATCACGGCGTCATTTGAAGAAACTCACAGCAGACGAAAAGCAAGCCGCGTATGCTGAAGTTCGGCGATTGTACTCGGAACTGCCCGTAAATGGTAAGGTTCATTCACTGAAACCAATTAGTAAACGAATGTTTGTTTGTCTAATCTGCCATCTTTCGTGAGATCAACATTTATTACATCTACAATGTGATATTTGGGAAAGGTTTCGCAGCTTAAACATTCCACAATGCGTTTTGATGTAATTTTTGCAATATATATAAAATGTCACCGTAAATATAGTCGTTTAGTAACCAGTAATTCGTATATTTGAAGGTGACAGGATTATCTTAAGGATGTTTTCATTCATGTTTCGAGTCCATTCAAGCAAACAGTGACCAAGTTCTTCCCATGAAAAAGTCCAGGATGGACTGGAGTTCGGGTGACGACGACGAAGATGGACACACAGTTACTACCAATGAACTCGACAGGTACCTTTCGCTCTCCAAATCCGACTGTAGCTGTGCCGAAGGACAAATTTTGCAGTGGTGGAAAACGCACGCGGGGTTATTTCCAAGGCTTTCGGTAGTAGCCAGAAGAGTTCTCTGTATTCCTGCCACTAGTGCTGCCAGCGAGAGAAAATTTAGATAGGCGGGTCACCTGCTGTCCAGCAAAAGATCGTGCCTGGTATCAGGCAAGGTGGATGATCTCTTATTGATCCATCACAATTACGTAAATATTCACAACATACCACGTAATCACAAGGAAGAAAACATTCCTCAAACTCTATAAATGTAAGACTCCACTTTCATTGACTTCACAGGAAGGAGTTCAAACCGCCAGCTGTAGTAATAGCTCCAGGAACACAAATGACGCCTGTGTATCAGGGAGCACCAATGACGAAAAACGATTTGTATAGTCATGATTCACTTGTAACGTTATTTACAGGTCATAATTTGTTCCGAAATTAACGTTTGTGCAACAAAATTTCGTGAGTATTACTTTTAACTCCGTCATTCCTTCCCGATCCTATATTCAATATTAGTACAACGTATACGTGGCCGAGTTTGGAGATAGGCTACACGTAGTCCATGATTAGACTACTGTGTTCGCGTTTGTCTACCGAACGGAACAAAATACTAAATACAGACATTACAGTTTTAACGTTACAATTGGTGGAATACATGATAACCTCAAAGACGAAATTCCAGTAGTCTGCAACATATTAACAAACATCAAATATAACATACACAAGTGTATTATTTAGGTGATAGAACTGGTAGTAAACAATGAAAGACATTTGTAAAAGCAATAAGTGAGTGGTTAATGTGAAGCGGTGGCCTGTGATTTCAAGGAGTGTAACGAAGCGCCGCTCGCTGGCACTGAGTTCACCGGTTACTGGCGACCGGCCGAGCGTTTGGCGCACTCGGCCGAGCGCTGGCGATCGGCTGCCCACAGCCGGAGGACGCTCGGCCGCATACTCCCGAGAGCCAGAGGGTCGAGCGGGACACGCCGGTAAAAATCGGAGATAATGCAGACCTCTAGTCCAAACCCCAATGAGGCGGTGCACCGTCTTGCTGAAACAAGACATCGGGGCGATACTGAAGCAGCTGAGGAACACCATACAATTGCAACATGTCCAGATACACTGCAGATGTGATGGTAGCCTCAGCGAAGAAGAATGGACCGATAATTCGATCGTGCAATGGTGCGCACCAAACATTCACCTTTGGACTGCCTCTGGTGCACTGCATGACCTCGCCAGGGGGTTGTGAACCCCAAATGAGCACATTATGGCGATTCACTACTCCACTGACAAAAAAGGTCGCATCGTCGGAAAAGGCGATTCGCCTGAGATAACCATCATCGTCCTCAATACGTGATAGCATTTCGACCGCAAAGTCACATCGACGTGTACTGTCATTGGGCAACAAGGCCTGAACGATTTGCACTTTGTATCCACGAAACAATAAACGTTTGCGTAAAATGTCATGGCGAGAGCTTTTTAGCATCTGTAATTCACGTTATTTCTTCGGACTTCGCAGAAAAGACTGCCTTACAGCTTCCACCCTGTCTGCTGAGGTTCTTGGTCCACGAGACCTCGGAAGGTCAGCAACCAATCCTGTGTTCTTGAACTTCTCATACCAGGCTTTAATGCTCTTGACATCAGGTGGATTCGTTCCAAATGTTATCTGGAAGTGTCTCTGCACTGTGGTTGGTGATCGTGTCTCATGGTGCCACAGGACACTCTGTGCCTTCTCCTCATTGGGTAACGTGGCTTCTTGGGCACTGCACCTAATCCACTACTTACGTACTGCGAACCAAAAACAGAAAAAATCGGTGCTTAAAAGCATGTTCTTACTCGTGAGGGTATATACAGACTTAGCCAAAGAGAGATTAATTGAACAAAGCTTATGGTGCTTCGTACATCATTACTCAATCAGATGTTGGTAAGTTGGACGATGCTGATTATCTATTTGTGTGCTGACTCAGTGTTGCTGTATATGTCGCTGATGGTCTTATGACCATGAGGTTAATGTGTTTTGACTCCTGGAGAAATAGTGTGACTTACCTCCGGCAGCTCCAAAACGGTCTTGGCGGTTCATGTGTAAGTCCAGCGTATCAGAGCACTAATGGGATTGTAATACACACATCAAAAAAAGGTTTGCATCACCTCCGTTCCGAGAGATCCGGAACCTGTACAGAAAATTGGAATAGAGATCAACATAACATCATTTTCGCCCTTTCTATTGCTCATGAAAACCACACGTTGCATGTTGTACCACCATACAGCGAGACCTACAGAGGTGGTGGTTCAGATTGCTGTACACACCAGTACCTCTAATACCCAATAGCACGTCATTTTGCATTGACGCATGCATCTGTTCGTTGTGCCATACTATCCACAAGTTCATCAAAGCACTGTTGGTCCAGATTGTCCCACTCCTGAACTGCGATTCGGCGTAGATCCCTCAGAGTGGTTGGTGGGGCACGTCGTCCACAAACAGTCAATTTCAATCTATCCCAGGCATGTTCGATAGGGTTTATGTCTGGAGAACATGCTGGCCACTCTATTCGAGCGATGTCGTTATCCTGAAGGAAGTCATTTACAAGACGTGCACGATGGGGGTGCGAATTGTTGTCCATGAAGATGAATGACTCGCCAATATGCTGCCGATATGGTTGCGCTATCGGTAGGAGGATGACATTCACGTATCGTACAGCCGTTACGGCGCCTTCCATGATCACCAGCGGCGTTCGTCGGCCCCACATGATGCCACCCCAAAACAGCAGGGAACCTTTACCTTGCTGCACTTGCTAGACAGTGTGTCTAAGGCGTTCGGCCTGAGCGGGTTGCCTCCAGACACGTCTCCGACGACTGTCTGGTTGAATGCATATGCGACACTCAACGGTGAAGAGAACGTGATGCCAGTCCTGAGCGGTGCATTTGCCATGTTGTTGGGCCCATCTGTCCTGCGCTGCATGATGTCGTGGTTGCAAAGATGGACCTCGCCATGGACGTCGGGAGTGAAGTTGCGCCTATTGCGCACAGTTTGAGTCGTAACACGACGTCATGTGGCTGCACGAAAAGCATTAATCAACATGGAGGCGTTGCTGTCAAGGTTCCTCCGAACCATAATCCGTAGGTAGCGGTCATCCACTGCAGTAATGGCCCTTGGGCGGCCTGAGCTAGGCATGTCATCGACAGTTCCTGTCTCTCTGTATCTCCTATATGTCCGAACATCGCTTTGGTTCAGTCCAACACGCCTGGACACTTCTCTTGTTGAGAGCCCTTTATGACACAAAGTAACAAAACGGACGCGATTGAACCGCGGTATTGACCGTCTAGGCATGGTTGAAGTACAGACAGCACGAGCCGTGTACCTCCTTCCTTGTGGAATGACTAGAACTGATCGGCTGTCGGACCCCTTCTGTCTAATAGGCGCTGCTCATGCATGGTTGTTTACATCTTTGGGCGGCTAAGGTGACATCTCTGAACAGTCAAAGGGACTGTGTCTGTGATACAATATCCACAGTCAACGTCTATCTTCAGGAGTTCTGGGAACCGGAGTGATGCAAACCTTTTCTTTTATGTATGCATTATGTGCGAGCGACTAATATAGTAGCTGGGAGTTTTCTTGTCAAACATAATTAGTTTCAATCGCGGAACCTTCCTGAATTCTGGTATTATGGTGACCTTTACATAGATGTTGTGACATACGTACGCCAGCTTAGAGGACGAAGGGCCTCAATAACACAGGGTATTTTAAAAAGAATGGCTTGATTTTGGACAGTAATTATTGCATGGGGGCTTAATTAAATATTTTTGAAAATAATTTTTTATTTTTCGTTCGTAGCTATATGTCCGATTACGCTGTGTCTCGTAAACGGTTGGCCCTGACTAGTATTATTACGCAATCTGACTGCTTAGAACAACAACAAAGAATGAAATGAAAATTTTCGTTAACACAATTAATTAAGTCCCCAGCAACCATAAAACCTACGAAACCAAAGCACAAGTGTAATTGTTCTGTATGTGGGAGTGTGACTCAACGTACACATCTGGCATGGTTCTTCTTCAACAAGACAAGAAATTTTAAATACCATTTATACTGAAGTAACTAAAAAATAGAAATACTATAATTGCGTAAGGAAAGCAGAATTACACTCTAATACAAGAACACAAGCCAGATGCTTTGTTGACTGAACCTGTAATGATGCATTATTTAAGACACTGAGATAATAAAAAGAAAAGGAAAATTTTTTTTTCTTTTACCTTCATATATTGACGAAAAGCACTCTAATCATTACAATAGTTCCACACCGACTCGTTACTATCACATCTCAACAAGAACTTTTCAGTATCACATCTCAGCAAGCACTGCCTACTACGAGTTCTCAACCAGCACTTTTCACTAGCACATCTCAACAAGCACTGACTACTACGAGTTCTCCCCAAGCACTGCCAGTGGTGGCGGCTGAATAATACTCTTTGGCGCAATCTCTGGCGCAGTGGCTCAGTGTAGCCACCTTTCATATGCCCCTCCTCCACAGGCCAGAATTTGATGGTATTTTTGCCAGCATTGGTGGTGAAAATACCACCAAATTGTCCACAAAAATACAGAAAAAAATAAAAGATAATATTAATACGTAAATATCACATAATTAGTTAAAATTTTGGCTTTGCACTGACCTTTCAATAATCTAATATATGAAATACAGTAAGCAATACAACTTCTTTTCATAGATGTGACTTTACATAATAGTTCACACAATACACAAAAAAATCTGTTTATACAAATGTTCACATAAAATGCTTTCAATGATTGAAAAAAGAGTAATTGATAGCTCCAGCAGTAGCACCCAGCAATGGTCTACAGGTGCAGACACCAACAAGTGACATCATTCAGTAGAAGCAGTTCCATCAGTGGCACCCAGTAATGTTGACAGGTGCAGACAGCAACAAGTGACATTATGTCAGTAGAAGCAGTCCATTAGTGGCACCCAGCAATGTTGAATAGGTGCAGACACCAACAAGTGACATTATTTCAGTAGAAGCAGTTCCATCTTTGGCACCCAACAATGTTGAACAGGTGCAGACACCAACAAGTGACATCATTTTGAAACGTCCTCTTTGAAGAATTATACAAAATGACTGTGCTTAACCTGACACACAATATTTTGTTAGCGCAACGCAATCTGACTTTCAAAAATCCCTACAAAAGAATGGCCCTGACTAACATTAACCTATAAGTTTCACAATTCACTTACCTCACAAAAATCTTCGCTACTCAAGCTACTGCAATACAGCGAGCGCCACTACTGCCAGCTAAATAAAAGATTCAAAGTACTGAAGGCACTAACTACTGATAGGCATAGTTAGCAAATGAAAGATTTTGATAGAGAACAACCAATGTATTTACCTCAATAGTCATAATATATATAGCAATTCATGACAAATTACAAATCTCTGCCATCTCTCTCCCCACATCCACCACTGCTGGCGGCTCACCTCCAACTGCGCAACGCTATGCGCTGTTCACATCCAGCTGCCGCTGCCCTACACTACAATGGCAGACAACAATGCAAACTAGCCACAGACTGCACACAGGTGGCGTTACCAATAAAAAAACCTAAACAGCCTACTTACATAGCCCCCATGCTCCCCACAAAAAATTTTGCAAATTTTTTTGGGCACTGGCCAATACATATTTGTTAAAATTTTTTCACAATTACAATAACAAAGAAATCAAAGGCACACACTTATTGATACAATGTTGGTCAAAAGCTAAAATTTTCTCACAGTCCATAAAGACAGTCCTGATTGTTCATTACGGTAAAATAGTAGTGTTTTTCTCAAAGTCTGAGCAGTAAAAGAAAATGCACACAGAAGTAGTGGATTTCCATGCAGTCTTGAAGAAGTAGTGTTGTCCTTCCAACGGAAAGACAGTGCTGACTCTTGACATGCTGACAGGTAATGGGCCACAATGGAGCAAACCCACAACAGAGTCATTCGACGTTTTGAAGAATATTGGTAGGTAGGTCATCACAGAGCAGACCCACTGTAGTCCTGGTAGAGATTATGGTATTGGTGGGCCACCAGAGGTGCAGACCCACTGCAGTCCTTGTAGAAATAATGGTATTGGTGAGTCATCAAAGGTGTAGACCCACTGTAGTCCTTGTAGAGACGGCCAGCAGCCATCCGTTGCGACTGTGCAGGTGCACAATCACCATCGAAGATTCTTGCGGAGAATATAGCAAGTCCATAAACCACCACTTGTGCACTCAGAAAGTTTTTCTTTTAATTGTCCTTATAACCAGCAATGCTGTTATCCAGTCCCTTGCTGAATTACCAACACACGTGCAAACACTGTCAGCCCCTACTTCTCACATATTGTCCATATACTATGACCAACAGAAACGTGTGCAGTGAAATGGAACTTACAAGTTACTTAATTTGATGAACTGGTGTCAAGTACTATTTTATAACATGAGAATACAATTACAAAGATACAGAAAACATCATTAAAACATAATAATACAGATAACATTTGTAGATAATAGGGGCTTTACAAAAGAATAGAAATAAACATATACATCAATGTTACAGGAATTATGAGATGAGTAGACACATAAAATATCAGAATAACTTTTGGAACATCAACTTTACACATGAGCATTAAAACAAAACTGAATAAATAATGTCTAAGCATATTTACAAAGTAAATAACATAGTATTAGAAAAATTCTACAACATAGCTCTCATCAGCTAAACACATAAAGACAGGAAAAACACAAATACACAAGGGTACACAAACATATAGAGGGATAACACCAATAGGAAAGGACAGGGTTCGTTTTCAGTGTAACATTTGGTACTGCAGTCCAACCCAAAACTTCATATATCTTTTCTCTTATTTCATCCTTTGTTTCCACCAAAAAAATTCTATCTAAGCATGCTTTCTGTATTTATATGTTCACACATTTCTTACCTCAACATTTATTTCCAAGAAAATCCTACCTAAACCTGTTTTCTGTACTTTTTTTCGTATAACTTCTCAATGCATTTCTTCCAATTCATCGCAACTCATTCTCTTAGAGGCTACCCCCTCTTAAGCTAACTTAAATCTACTGAGCTCAGATGCTAAACCAAGGGATGAGGCAATGCAGCAGCACAAAATAAGTAACACAAACATCAATGACAAAAAATTTAAATAGGCAAAGCAATTGCAATATTACAACTAATGTAAGGCACTGTGCAGCAAACAAGAAAAATAAATGCGTAGTAAACTGGCTTAACAGCGTAATACAAAGTCAAATTCAGTAACATTATCCCTGGCAAACAGCAGCAGCAAATAAAAAAAACATATATCTAAACATGACATAGCTCAAGCAGAAATAATAGTACACTAAAGACAACAATGCAGACAAGGGAAATGTATATTCACATCTTAATGTCTATGTAATTAAAGTGGTGCACCACAAGAAGTTATTCTACCAAAAAAGTTACCAAGTACTTGAAAAGTAAATTATGTATGCAGTTCCTGTTATTAGTCCCTTCTTATTGTTCTTTCCTTTCCAAGTGCTCCTTTTTTGAAGAATGTGGATCACAAAATTATTATTTAATAGATCTGTTGACAGAAAGTGTTAACATTAGCAAATGCATTCAATTTTATTTTATGAAACCAATGCTGCAACACAGCTGGAAAACAGATGTCAAATGAAATAAGCAATTACACAAACCAAAGCATAAAAACATATGTTTTCAAGTTCGACCGTGTCATTTTTGCGATGCTTTCTACAAAGGAACGTCAATAGCGAGGAGAATGGCCTCCCCTTTTTTTTTCTCTCTACCTGTGCCGCTGAAAGGCTAATGGCTTTTTTTTTGGGCGGCTGTCGCCCAGGTGGGTGCCCGCAACGCATTACATGCAGGTGGTCACTTAACTTTCTTACGGAAATATTTACGACAGCAGTTTCCGCTACAGTGACAGTCTCACATAAAAATATTTCACAGGTCAAGAATTAGCATTGCAAATCTGTAGAAAGAAAATCCTATAAATATAAGTGTCCAAATAAAATATTCGTCAGCATTGTGATACAGTCATGCATTTACGCACATTTCATAACTCTTAAAGTACGATTCTTGGTTTCCAACATACTCCTTATTCCTCATATACGGTAGCATCATCTTATTGATCATAAACATATCTCAACAGCATAGTACACATCGTCGTCGTAATAATATCATAACACCTCAGTCAAATCTCAAAATCGTTGTAGCTTCCTCCAATAATTTCAAAACCTAAAAAAAATTCTCTGCTCATTTCAATAGTGTCATCTACCTCAAACGTACTTTAAAATCATGTTCCCTTACCAAATACATCATTCAAAGCTCTCATAGTATCACAATGATTCCGAAAAAATATGAACAGTTTACAAAGTACAGACAAAATACAATTTCATAAGTGTGAAGTAATCCAACTCTGTAATTGCGTAAACATCTGTCACTGACGTAGTAAAAAGAATGTTTGTTTCTCTGTCAAATAATCAAATAGCTGTGTAATTCTGTGTTAGAGAAATATGGTACCGATGTGTAAAGTTGTATAAGCAAATACCATATTAGCTAGGGTTCCTTGTGGTTGCCACACACATGGTACACAGAGTAAGCGTGTACCCCCCTGAGGATTAATGTAATTATACCCTCAGGTGTTACAGATTACAGCAATGGAATGAAATGTATCATGGAAAAACTTCGTATCATTGTACTTCAAGTATCTTTAAAAATAAATGTTTTAAGTACAAAATTAATCACTCAAATGCGTGTCCTGTAGCGCTAAATGTGCGTCTTGCTGTAAGATAATTCTGTGGAAGTGTCGTAATTATCGTCCTCCGAAAGCTAAGTTCTGCAGAAGTCAATGTACTTACCCCATCATAAACGAAAGTGAAATGCTTTGTGTATAGATATCGTAATTATTATGTACATTACTGTGATCAAGAAAATACTATACTGTAAAGTATTGTTGTGCTACGAAAAAGGCCCTCACATTGTAGCTTACTACTAAAACATGTTTTGCTTTCCGGAAGAATTCAGAAAAACTGTGCGGATATAAAACAGATACACCGCAAAAGCAACATTGTAAATTGTCACTCATTAGTAGCGTCGTGATAAAATCGTGTAGAAACATAAACTAACCACTATGTCATCTGGTATCTCACTGAAAGTACTTTAAATCCAGAATATATTTTCAAGTAAACCAAAATGTTGCATTAAAATCTCATTAGCAGTACCAGTATGTGTCCTAAGTGTGTAAGCCTTATAGTCGTTCCATAATCGTGCAACTAACAAGCAAGAATGTACACACACAATAACACTGCGGCGTCTGTTCACTATAACAATGCATTCGTCATTTCTGTTTAAAAATGTTCCCTAGGTTCTAGACTGGATATTTAACTTCAAACATTGTTGCATGTTAACAGATTCTAAGTCTGACAAAGCATACTAGAAATGTGAAGTGAAAAGTTTTATACCAAAGACTAAGTTAAAAAGCAGATTATCTCTCAATAAATGGTTTTACATGTGAAATGTGGTGTAAAACTTTACTCTTCCTAGTACGCAGAGTTTCAACTTCAACGCAATTATCATGTGGTATACGTCGGATTCTGTATGGTCCATTGTAAACTAGAAAGAATTTGTGACTCAAGTGTTTCTTCTTATGTGACAATGAATGAGCTTTAATGAGAACTTTCTGACCAATATACAATTTCTTTGCATTTGCTTTACCGTGTAGTTTTCTCCTTTTGTCTGCTGCAGATTTTATATTTTTAAGAGCCAAATCAATTATGTCTTTGTGTCGAAGTTTACGTGTATTCGGGAAAGGTACAAGCTCTCTGATTCTGTTCGGT
The DNA here is from genome assembly GCF_023864345.2 of Schistocerca serialis cubense. Lineage (NCBI taxonomy): Eukaryota > Metazoa > Arthropoda > Insecta > Orthoptera > Acrididae > Schistocerca > Schistocerca serialis. The sequence continues at coordinate 610,084,596 of NC_064638.1, read as the reverse complement.
GGTTCTTCATTCTTCAGTACAAGAGTAGGTGGTAAAGCAGTGGAATCATGAGGCATTTCATTCAGCACGTTTTGAAATAAGTGTAAATATCTGTCCCAATGCTGATGCTTTCTGTGACAATAAAGCCTGCAAAGCTTATTGATTTCTTTCATAATCCGTTCGGAGGGGTTACAATGTGGTGAGTACAATGAAATAAAAACAGGTTTGATTTTATGGTTGCGAAGCATGCGTGACCAAACAGCAGATCTGAATTGCGGTCCGTTATCTGAAATGACTTTACTAACGTGTCCAACTTCACGTAAGAAATTTTTAACAAAGGCGTTGGATACAGACCTTCCAGTGGCTTTACGTAACGGTGTGAAAAAAACAAATTTTGAAGTAAGTTCAACAGCGACTAGAACGTACGAAAATCCATTAGATGTTTTGACAAGCGGTCCCAAGAGATCAACAGCAGCAAATTCTTTTAATTTAGAAGGAATGATAGGAAACAACGGAGCATGATGTGAGACAGTAGATGGTTTCGCCTTTTGACAAAGTTTACAAATAGACAAGACTCTTCGAATTCGCTTTTCCATATTGTTAAAATAACAAGTCGTTCGAAGAATATGATAACATTTTCGTGGACCAAAATGTGCGTAGCTGAAATGAATGTACCAAATGAGCTTATTAACAAAATCATCAGGAATGCAAAGTACCCATAGCTTGTCATCAACAGTGCAGCGTTTGAAGAGTATGTTGTTTCTAACCAGGTAATAATGCCGAATCTGAGTGTATGTCTTTTCATGCCATTTACTTTTGATGTCTTTCCAAATCGGATCTTTATCTTGTTCATGAGCAATGTCCTTTAAAGATGTGGTGATGAAGTTTTCAAAGGCGACTTTCTGAATGTAAAGAATACTGAAATTTTTCTCGAGGTTGCCTTGTGTGTTACTTTTCTCAAGCCCAGCCGGTGCACGTGACAGTGCGTCCGCAACAATGTTCTCCTTGCCGGGAATGTAGACTATTGTGAAGCGGAATTCTTGCAGAAACAATGCCCAACGTTTTAACCTGTCATGATTTAATTTTGAAGACATAAGAAATTGTCATGCACGATGATCACTGTATACTTTTACGTGCTTACCAGAAAGAAAGAAACGGAATTTGTTAAATGCCCAAACGATAGCTAAAGCTTCTAATTCAGTAACGGAATAATTTTTTTCAGATTTTGTTAGCACTCGGCTAGCAAAAGCAATGGTTATCTGAATGGTAGTGCCATTTTCTATGGCTTCTTGAAATAAATGGGCACCAAGACCGACTTTAGAAGAATCCGTGCTAAGGCAGAAATCTTGTGACAGATCTGGATGAGCTAAGATTGGCGCGTGAAGTAACGCTTCTTTCAAAGAATTGAATTCCAACTGTGCTTGTTCGTCCCAGTTCCAAATAGTATTTTTTCCAGTGAGAGAACAAAGTTTTGGTGTAACAAGAATTTGCATATTCAGAAAACGACGGTAAAAATTTACGAGACCTAGAAAACTGCGGACTTGTCTTTTTGTGGATGGAACTGGAATGGCTCTGATTGCTTCTAACTTTTCAGGATCCGGCTGAATGCCTTCAGAAGAAATAATATGTCCCAAAAACCTCACCTTGACCTACCGAATTCAGACTTTTCCAAGTTAACTGTAATTCCAGATTCTGCAAAAATACGTAACAAACTGTTGAGGATGCGATTATGTAGTTCCCATGAAGCTTCTGCTATTAGAATATCGTCCACATATAAGGTGATGTGACGTTTTAAGAACTCAGGTAATATGGAATTTAGCCCGCGAATGAATGCTGCTGAAGAAATGATCAAACCAAAGGGAAGTTTCCGAAACTGATAACAAACGCCGAAACAAAGGAAAGCTGTGTATTTTCTACATTCTGGATGAAGTTCGATCTGATAAAAGCTGGATCTGAGATCAATGGAAGACAACACTTTCACACCATTAAAATTTTGAAGAAGTTCTTCCAACGTTTGCGGCCTGTCTGTTTCAGGAATAATGATCGTATTGATTTGTCTCGAATCTAAGACAAGCCTGATCGATCCATTTTTCTTCTCAACAACATGTAATGGATTGTTGTATGAGCTTACTGCAGGCTCAATAATGCCCTCGTCGAGCATAGATTGTATTTCTGTTCTAACACGGTCCCTATAATGTGCTGGAATTACATATGGTCTAACACAAAATTTAGTATGCTCACGAACACGAAATTGGTATTGAAATCCCTTGATTGTTCCTGTTTTATGAGTAAAAACTGTGGAATGTGCTTGTAAAATCTCAAAAAGGTCCTGCCTATCAGTGTCATTACAATTCTCAATTGTTTGAATTTTATTCTGAATTAACTTATTAGTGTCAAATGCGCCGTCGATATCATCCCTGTCAGTACTTGCAGAGTGATTGTTAGTGTCTAGTTCCGTAGAAAAGTCCGAACTGTTGTCTAACAGAAGGTAAAGCCGATTAATTTCCTCGTCATGGTTTGAGAGCCAGTCTTCAAATTTCAAAGCTATTGACTTACCTTCTTTCTCTAAACTTATTTCAGCATCGTGAAAGCTTAAGACTGCTTTGTATTCATTCAAAAAGTCTACTCCCAGTATAATTTCCGTCGACAATAATGGAACAATAAGAAAGCTCATAGAGAAGCTGTGGCTTTGACAAAAGAATTCCAAGTTGGTTTGTTGGCGTACATCTACACTTTTTCCAAAGATTGCACCTTGTAATTTAATCTTACGTAACGGAAGTGTGGGACAATCGTTCGATTTGTTGCATTTGCTAAAGGCTGTTTCACTGATTACTGAAATGGGACTGCCAGAGTCAAGTACTGCCATAAATTTTACGTCATTTACAGTAATGTGAATCACAGGATATGCAATGTTGTTATGTTTTACGTCGTGTTCCTGGAGTAAGATGTCCCTAATGTCTTCCATTTTTACGTAATTACTAGCTACGGCAGCTGCGTCGTTAGTGTCATAAGAACGTTTTGTGGCTGCCAGCGGTGTGAGTCATAGCCTATTGTCTCTTTGTTGGCGCGCGTCGTTATTGGGATTTGGAGACCTAACTTCTACAAATTCACCTCCTCGAGAGGGCCCTGCTCTGTTTGAATCCCGCCAGTTCTGATGCAATTCAGGTCTGTCGTTACGATCACATCGTCTGTCGTCATGTCGGTAGTTCCTGTAGTTTCTTTCTTGTCAGTTAAGTGGTGGAGAATTTCTCCCTGAATCGTAACTGCGCGCTGAACTGTTGCGTCTGAAGTTATTCTGCCTCCCTTGATAATAATTATTTTGGTTCCCATATTGTCTCTTTCTCTGATTGTCTCTGTGATAGTCACTACCACGGAGAGGTGATCTTTCCCTGTAATTATTACTACTCTGCCAACGGTTGTCGTACGGGTGGTGTCTATTTTGGTCACGATTTGCGTTGTAAGAATAGACCAGTCGTGTCCGGTTATTGTTTCTGTCGTCACGGAATTGTGACGGATGTGACCTGTAATTGTTGTGTTCTTGTTTTCGCGTTCCGCGATTATCAGTGTCAATTTCTAGTTCTTGTAACAGTCCCTGAAAAGCTTCAATGTCGTCTTTGCAACGTCCTGCTAAAATAATATGCCGTAAATGTTCAGGTAATTTGATTAAGCAAATGCGGATGAGTTCTGAGGGGCTGTATGGGTTTGACAGGTACTGATTCTTGTGCAACATGTCTTCTAAATATTTCACAAGACTGGAGAATTCAGATTGTTCGAAATGTTTCATCATTATGATACCATGTTTTACTCGGTCTTGTGTGGCTTGAGACCAATATGCTGAGAGGAAGGCATGGTAAAATTCTCCTTCACTGTGGCAATCGTGAATGACCGATCGCATTCTCACAGCTGGTTCATTCTCTAAGTAGCCACACATCAATTCTAATCTGTGTTCCAACGACCAGTTGGGAGGAAAACAATGAGAGAATTGATGGAGCCATGCTTGTGGATGAATGTCGTTGCCAGAATTCTTAAATGTTTTGAATTTACGTGTAGTAATGAACAGCTTATAGTCAAAATCATCATGTCGGCGAGTCGCATATCGGTCATTGTTAGGTTGTGTCGGCCGTTCCATCTCAAAATTTGGTGCACATTGCCAATTTCTTTCATAACTTCCGAAATTCCCTGTGTTATTATTTTGCGGCTTTTCCGTGTTTCTAAGTCCCTCTTCCCGTGTTGGAGCGTGAGTGTCCTCTGAAATACGTAATTCTTGTATTACCTGTGTCAGCTGATCTTGTACTTCCCGGATTTCTCTTTGGTGTTGTGTATTAATTTGATTCTGATTTTGTTTGAATTTCCTAATTTGTTCATACTCTTCTGTGTCAGTGAAGGCTACGGGTCTTGTGTCATTCAGATCATCATCTACCTTTGTAGATAAGTTAGTGACCTGATCCGAAAGTTCGGCTACTTTCTCCGATAGTGTACTTATTTCTTCAGTGTGTTTTTCTGAACCAAGTTTCAGAGTATCTACTGTGTCCTTAAAGTTTTCCTGAGTTTTTGCAAGTTGCGTAACCGAATCGGTAGATGCAACTGAGTCAAATTTAGCTTGCAAGGTCTCATGATTTTCACGAACAATAATTTGCAGTTCTTTTATGGCTGCTTCGTGATTCTGTAATGCATTTTCATGCCGCAAAAAAATAGGTTGAAAATGCTTACAAATTTGAGTTTTTGCGTCATTACAGACTTTTTGACATTTCGATTCAATGTTATGTAACTCAGTAGTTAAATCTTCACGCGTTTGTTCAAGAGTTTGTTCCAATGAGTCTAACTTTTGAAGCTGTTGCTGTGTTTGTCTCTGATTTTGTTCCAGTGTGTCTAACTTTTCAAGCTTTTGTCCCATTTGTTGCATTAATTGTAATAACAATGCACTGGTGTCTGAAACATGTTCCTCAGTGCTTTTCGGCAGTGAAGTTGCACCGGCAACATTCACATTTTGACAAGTGGAAAATGTGTCTTGACTCATTTGAGAAAACGGTGGGAACCCAAAACCTGAGTCTGCAGTATTTGCAATATTGTGTTCTGTCATTCCCGATTCCTGAGGCGAGCTGTTGCCGACCAATCGATCGATAACGCTTCCCTGTTCACTACCTGTTTCACTGTCTACACCATTGTTTGCTGCCCGCTCCATTTCCCTATGCGCAATTACCAAATTACTACTTTGAACATTAGTTAATTCATTACTCTGCGGCGCTAACACACTGCTTTCGTCTTCACTGTCATTTCTCAGTTTACTTTGGAGCCTAGTATTACGTTTTTCACACGCCATAATTGTCACAATATTTCACACGATAACACAGAAAAGCACAATTTGAAGAGCAAAATAAAATAACATAGCAATGGATATAATGTCTACTTAATTTAAAGCGCAGCTGCGAAATACTTGGTGCAATCTACATGCATGCCACACCTGTTTTACTGTACAACAATGAGAAACTACAACTACAATGGAAATTCTCTCTATAATTACGCGCTAGCAATAAACAAAATCTACAATAATTACACAAACTACAAGAAAAAAATCAGAAGATTCCAGTGAGGTATCCTCGGCTAAGGGTCGACATATGAAACGTCCCCTTTGAAGAATTATACAAAATGACTGTGCTTAACCTGACACACAATATTTTGTTAGCGCAACGCAATCTGACTTTCAAAAATCCCTACAAATGAATGGCCCTGACTAACATTAACCTATAAGTTTCACAATTCACTTACCTCACAAAAATCTTCGCTACTCAAGCTACTGCAATACAGCGAGCGCCACTACTGCCAGCTAAATAAAAGATTCAAAGTACTGAAGGCACTAACTACTGATAGGCATAGTTAGCAAATGAAAGATTTTGATAGAGAACAACCAATGTATTTACCTCAATAGTCATAATATATATAGCAATTCATGACAAATTACAAATCTCTGCCATCTCTCTCCCCACATCCACCACTGCTGGCGGCTCACCTCCAACTGCGCAACGCTATGCGCTGTTCACATCCAGCTGCTGCTGCCCAACACTACAATGGCAGACAACAATGCAAACTAGCCACAGACTGCACACAGGTGGCGTTACCAATAAAAAAACCTAAACAGCCTACTTACAATTTCAATAGAAGCAGTTCCATCTGTGGCACCCAGCAATGTTGAACAAGTGTAGACACCAACAAGTGACATTATGTCAGTAGAAGCAGTTCATCAGTGGCACCCAGCAATGTTGAACAGGTGCAGACACCAACAAGTGACATCATTTCAGTAGAAGCAGTCCATTAGTGGCACCCAGCAAAGTTGAGCAGGTGCAGACAGCAACAAGTGACATTATTTCAGTAAAAGCAGTTCCATCTGTGGCACCCAGCAATGTTGAGCAGGTACACACAGCAACAAGTCACATTTCTCAGCAGAAGCAGTTCCATTAGTGGCACCCAGCATTGTTGAACAAGTGCAGACACCAACAAGTGACATCATTTCAGCAGAAGCAGTTCCATCTGTGGCACCCAGCAATGTTGAACAAGTGCAGACACCAACAAGTGACATAATGTCAGTAGAAGTAGTTCATAAGTGGCACCCAGCAATGTTGAACAGGTGCAGACACCTACAAGTGACATCACTCAGCAGAAACAGTTCCATTAGTTGCACCTAACAATGATGAGCAGGTCGAGAGAGCAGTCCATAATATTCACTATCACTGATCACACTGTTCATCAGAGTTTATTAGCAGAAATTAAACATGTCCTAGTGGCACCAATCATGTAGAAAAAGTACAAGTAACAGTCCATAATATTCACTATCACTAATCACACAGTTCATCAGCAGAAATTAAATGTTTCTAAGTGGCACCCATTATGTTGAAGAAGTGCAGGTAACAGTTCATAATATTCACCATCACTAATCAGACAGTTCAGGCATGAACAATAGTTTGAATCCACATACAAATGCTTTTACACTAAACATACAAATTCTAATAAACACACAAATGATGTCAGATAATTGTCATATTAACTATTACAAATACACAAACATCAGTAAACCTATAATATTTATGGGTGTCAGTGCAAGCCACTACAAACAAATAAAATTATATTTAGGAGATAGGTTGGGACTAATTATTTGGGATTAGGAAAGGAAAACACACAAAACACACTCACTCATCTTTCATCCACATTAAGTACTACTGTGTAATTGAATAGTGTTAACTGTGTAAATGCAATTCTGTCAAAATTTGATGTTCATCTTGTGTATCAAGTAGTAGTGGCAGCAATGTGTAACAGTCAATAATAGTTAACTCAACGTCATAGTCATCATGTCAAGACCAATGTTTGCCAAGCCAGATCAAAATGTACGGTTGCTGAACAACTGTCAGTGAGCCAAGATATGCAATTACTTCCTCTCTCCAAAAAAAAGTATATACTGCTTAGTGATTTAACAAAGTGTGTGTATAGACTATCTTCCTTCTACTTTAGTGTTCTAGTCTGCTATCTTCATCCTCCTTGTTCCATATAGACCAACAAAAAAAAAAAAAAAAAAATGCTCCTCACTTACTTTACCTCTTATACACCAAAACTCCAATAATCATCAGCATCACATAATCTCAATACTTCAATAATACCTCTTACGTCGATACATATAAACCTTATCATTAATAGCATTTACCTTACCTCTTGTCCACCAAAACTCCAATAATCATCAACTTCACATAATCTCGATAGTACCTCAATAATACCTCTTCAATACGTCGATACATATAAACCTTATTACCAATATCATTTCACTTCCATAACAACTCTTTCCTCTAGTCAGTCTCCTCGAACAAGTACAGATAAAATCCTAATGCAAACCTCATCATCCCATACAATCCGAAGACACATTGTCAACACACAACCTCTGTGTAATCCATCTGAGCCAAATCTTCTACTCATTATGAATTATAAACAAAGAAATGCATACATGACCTCTAACAGACTTAGTTCGAATAACTCTCAGTAATTAAGTACGATTAGGAGTGTGAATGATAATATTTCACAGTGTGTACTCCACTTCAAGAATTATGGCAAACAGAAGCAAACATGTGGAGTATTTCTTGTGTCAAGTGTCACTTCCTATTTCAATTGCTCACGAAAAATGCAGTGTAATAATTGTCAATGGTCTAAACCTAGTTTTGGTATGTCATGTCGTTAGCTTCCTTCCCATTAGCATAAATTTCCACAGCTTCCATAAAACCTCCAGCTCATGTGGCTTCTATAAAGTTTCTTGTACTAATGTCGTTCGTCGAATTATAGCAGTTCATTTTCTTATCTTAAAAATATAAGGCACTGAGCGTAAGCAAAACATACAATAGCGAGTAAATATACCAGTAGAGAACAGAATGTCAACAAGTGGATGCAGCACAATTCTTACAACGAGGCTCTGCCAAGCGAACAATCTATAATTAATACAATAGTGTGACCTAAACTCTATGTTCATACACAGTATATCAGCATTTCTATATACCAAATTAAAGAGTAGTTATGACAACGAAACAGAAATGTGTAAATATGCAATCCATAAGCAAGGCAGCAAATATGTTATCTAACATAATAAACAGGTCATTACCATCATATCAGCATAAGCAAATAAATGTTCATATGTAATCTTAATAAGTAAACATGAAGACGCAAGCAGATAAATCACAAAGTATAACTTACATACCTAACCATAGTCAGCACAATTAATCAGGTGACAATTATAATTTAAATAAATAAGCACAGCAGGCACATAATAAAAAAAATATGACATCACTGAAAAAGCAGTGCAGCCAAGCGATGCATAATATACACAAGTTACAACCCAGTTCATTAATAATCATTGTCAAAATCAGTTAACGTACGCAAGCACGTCACTCCACAAGTAATTTCATAGAACATGAAATTTAGCACAAAGTATGAATCACGTAATCGCGAGCAGCAAATTACATCTAAAGTACGTACCTAAGTGGAAATATGTTACCTGAAAAATAAACTCAATTAATAGTTACCTTTTTAGTTTATTAGTTTCTTCTTCGAAATTACATTCTTTCTGAAATTTTCTCGATAGCAAGTCCTCTTAACGTCGGAGACACACAGAATTTACCTGAAGTTCTTAAATATTTTATAGAAACGTATCCTGAAAAATACCGAACGTTAATTACATAATTCATCAAGTCACTATAGCTTTATACTGAATTTAGTCGGAGAAATTAGACTGTGCATTTGTTTACGGCTGTCAGTGCATTCGCACTGAGCGCTCGATCAGCTGTAGGCGCGTGACGTAGGAAGTAATTGTTTGAGGTCAACGACT